>NW_027142362.1:21891306-22491306 GCF_026170545.1 Melanerpes formicivorus
TGTCGATGCTGCTGGGCCTAGGGAAGCTGCTGGATGTTGCAGTAAGAGCAAGCAGCAGTTATTTATCTTTGTGAGGAGCTGAGGTGACACGAGGTTATCTGGAAGCTGTGCAGGGTTGAGGGCTCAGACAGGATTCCCTGTAGCACACCAGAGCTGCTGCATTGTTTGCTGTCTGCCCCAGCCCAGATGTTTGTGCTGTCCTCTCCCTGTAGCCTGGAAGCAGCAGTGCTTCCCTTGTGGGGAGTTACAGATCCAGTTGGCCAGTCACTGAAGAAAGGCTCCTTGCCAGCTTTTGCTCTTTATCTCTCCAGCTGGCTCACCTGAAGCTTTGCCTTGAGGGTTTCTCTGTAGCCACCTCTGCACTCCTTTCGGTCTCTCACATGAGCTGACAGTCTGTGTTCCTCCTGTCCCAGCTTGGTTTGTTCCAGCAGCTGGGCTGCTTGCTTGGCCCCATGCCACAGCAAGATGGGATGGATCCTCTGTGTAGCCTCCCTCATCTTTCTCACCTCTCAGAGAAGGGCTCTGCTGGAACGTGATGCAAATGATGGCAGCCCTGTTGGGTCAGCACTGCAAGCTTGGGGCTTTTGGCCCTCTGCTGACACCTGAGCTGGGAAGGAGCTTCTGTGCACCAAAGCAGTGAGGGCAGGCAGCCCATCCTCCCAGCTGAACCCTCTTGGCTTCCCTTGCAGACTTGTGTCATCCGTGCCTGGGACCTGAGCAAACCTCTGCTCTTCTGCCCAGCCATGAACACGGCCATGTGGGAGCATCCCATCACAGCTCAGCAGGTGGAGCAGCTGAAGGCCTTTGGCTACACAGAGATCCCCTGTGTGGTGAAAAAACTGGTGTGTGGAGATGAAGGTCAGTCCTCTTGCAGGCCTGCTGGCTCTTTCCCTGCAGGGCTGCTGCTCTTATCCTTCTCCCTGGATGTCCTTTGGCCAGGTGGCCTTCAGGGTGCTGGAACTGTGGGGAGCAGGCCCTCCCTGCCAGGCTTTGTGCAAACTGAAGCTCAGCCCTGTGCTAGCTGCTGTCTGTGATTATTGTTCATTCATTCCTTAGTGTTAAGAGACCATCCAAGTCAGGCCTTTAAACAAGCTGTTAGCTGATATTTAACAGAAATACTTCATCCAAGAAGCTGGGAGATCAAAGAGAAGGAAGGAGTTGCTGTGAGCCAGGGATTTGAGTGTCCTGGTCTTGCCCTCTGCTGTGAGCTGTGGGTTGTTCTCCTCGTGCCTCAGGCCTTCATCTCTTAACTGAAGGCTAATATCTTCTCCCCAAGTGCAAGCAGTGAGGACAAACTCTCTGCAGGCAGGGGCTGAGGGTGTAGCTGGCCACACATTTCATATTTGTAGCTGTCTGTTGCCTGGGTTACTTTGCAGCTTCTCAGTTGAGTTTGGCTTTGGGATTTTGCCATCAGGCTTATCTGTGAGGTGAAAGAGGTGGGGGGGGGGAGGTAGGGAAGGTTGTCAGGCTGTGTTTCAAAGACCTAGCTTGCAGTGCTAAGAAATCACACTAAAATGGCCTCATTCTGGGTTTTTAGGAGCTGCTTTAAATGGAGGCACTTTGACCCTGGGGAAATTTTGAGGAGGGTTTTTACACAAGCAGTAGTGATGAAGAGATTCACACAGCCTTTTCCTTGGACAAATTGCCTGTGAAGTGTCACCCAGTTCTCACCAGCACAGCAAACTGTGCTCCTGCCTGCAGTGCTGTACTCCCACCTGTTGTTTAACAAGGCCAGCTCCAGCAGGATTGTATCTGCTCTGCCAGATAGCTCCATGAACAGCTTGTAGCCAGGGCAGGAAGCTGGAGTATTCTTCCTGGCTAAACGGTGGAGCTGAACTCCGAGGCAGGTGCAGTGCTTCTAGAGAGTCCTCCTCAGCAGCTGAGGGCTAAGAAATATTTACAGTTAAGTCAAGTGTAGTCAAGGAACTTGGGCACCAGTTGAAATGTCCTGGACCATTACACTCCTGCTGGGATTTTCAACCTGATTACATCCAATGTCTTACACATTTGTTGAGGGAAGACGCCCAGAAGAGGTCATTCAGCGCAGACACTTTGGCAGAAGGGGGAAGGCCATCTGGCATCGCTTCTGTGTCCTTCATTTTCTCCCCTTTATCATTTTCTAGTATGTGTGGGGGATCTCTGTGGTGGTGGTGAGCCGCTGAGTGCCTCCTGAAGGCTCAGGACCTTACCCTTTGCGGGTTTATGCACCTTGGGTGTTGTCCTCCCTGTCCCACAGACCGGGGATCTGAGATGCAAAAAGGGCCACGTGAGTTGACTCCCCAGAGCACAGCTGGCTTAGGGTTGGATGGTGAACAGGGGTTCCACCTTCTGCTGCACTGCCCTGCCCCTTCCCCCAGGGGTTGCTGCCCTTGTGACCAGGGATGTGTGAGCCCCACCAGCAGCAGCCTGTGAGTTGCTGTGGTCTGTAGCTCAGCACAGCAGAGTAATCACACCAGCAGCACTGATCAGGAGCCACCTCGTTCCACCAGCAGTCACCGGAGAGCTGCTTCATCCTCTCTTCAGCTGTCTCCACAGTGAACAAGCTCCTGAAGGAGCTTCTAGGAGAGGGATGGGGCAGCAGCAGCCACATCTGACTCCACACCACTTGTGTTTGTGAGTCAGTTCACAACAGGCTTTTCCTGTTGGCAAGCACCAGGATTTTCCAGGCAGGAGGCAGGAAAATGATGGCAAAGCAGATGTGGCTTTGCCCCAGCCGGCAGCTAAGCACCACGCAGCTGAGCTGCTTGCTCGCTCCCCCCCTCAGAGGGGCAAGGGGGAGAATTGGAAGGGTTAAGAGTGAGCAAACCTCTGAGCTGAGATAAAGATAGTTTAATAAATGACATAATAATAAGAATAAATGGTCAGGAAAAGGCAAATAGCAAAGAGAGAGAAATAAACCACAGGACAGAGAAGCGATGCCAATGAAAACAGTTGCTCACCACCGAGCAACCAATGCCCAGCCAGTCCCTGCCAACCCCCCTCCTAGTTTTATTGCTGAGCATGATGTCATCTGGTCTGGAATATCCCTTTGGTCACTTGGTGTCACCTCTCCCAGCTGTGTCCTCTCCCAGCTTCTCGTGCCTGCTCACTGCTCGGGTGGTGTGAGGAGCAGAAGAGGCCTTGACTCTGTGTGAGCACCAAGCACGCAGCGGTAACTAAAACATCCCCGAGCTGCCAGTGCTCCTTCCAGCACAGATCCAAGACATGGCCCCACTCTGGGAGGAAAATTCACTCTGTCCCAGCCAAAACCAGCACAGCAATAATAGATTCCAGGTCTCTGAGGACTCGAGATAGACTCCACCACTGACTTTTTCCACTCTTCCCCTCTCTTTTGCAGGCCTCTTCTTCCACGCTCCTTTCAGTTTTGTGGGTTTCATCTACAAAGAGCTTTTGCCCAAGCAGGTAGCAAGGTTCACCCATCTGGTGCAGATGGAAAGAGATTCAGTTTGTACCAGTTTTGTCTGTTGGCACTGTGGTTTGCTGTGGTGGGTTGAAACCACCACACTGGCCTTGCTGTCAGAGAGCTTTATCATCCTCAACCCCTCTGGCTGGTCTCACCTGAGGTGGGCCACATCCTGGCTGCCATCCAGTTTCTGCATTGCAAGCTTTACCTCATTAGTCTGACTTGGTTAATAAACCAATGGGTTCAGACAGAGAGAGTTAAAATAGCAAGTTAAATGGAGTTGACAATTGCAATCCTTGACTGGAAGTAGCCCTCCAGTACCTGAAGGGGGCTACAGAAAAGTTGGAGGGGGCCTGTGGTGATAGGACAAGGGACAATGGTTTGAAGCCAGAGCAGGGAAGATTTAGTTTGGGCATTATGAAGAAGCTCTTTACCATGAGGGTGGTGAGGCACTAGAAGAGGTTGCCCAGAGAAACTGCATGCCTCATCCTTGGAGGCCTTCAAGACCCAGCTGCATGAGGCCTTGAGCAACCTGATCAGGAGGACAGTGTCCCTGCCTGTGGCAGGGGGGTGGAACTGGATGATCTTTAAGGTCCCTTCCAACCCAAACTATTCTGTGATTCCATGATAACTAAAATGTAAGCTACCAGCTGCTGACCTTCATTCTATCCATGTGCCCCAGTGTAGAGGGAGCTTTGGAAGGTGCTGTGCCACCCATGGGCCTGCAGCAGTTTGCCTTTGCAGAAGGCATTTCCATACTGCTGATGTTTTCTTCATCCTTGGCTGGATTTTTAGAGCCTGGCACACTGGGAGATTTCTACCTGTAGGCATGAGCTGTGCTGCAGACAGGCTGCTGCTTAGCAAGATCTTGCTCTGCTGAACCTAAAACTCCAGTTGTGAAGTGCCAAAGACACTGAGGAGGTGGGTGGTGGAGGACAAAGAAATGTGCTCCAAGGGTGTAGCTCTGCCAAACCGTGCAGAAGCAGCCAGGGAGTTTGTCTTGCTTGGCAGGGGCTGGCAGCTACAACTTCTCTCCTTGAGGTGGCATCAGAAGGGCCCAAAGCTGCCTGCAGCGTGTCCATGGGCTGCTTCAGGCTTCCTGGGAGTCCAAAAAAGGCCTAATGGAGAAGGAGTCTTTGCAGGGAAACCCAATTTTCTTGACCTTCCATAAGCATTGTTCTACATCACAGATCCTCAGTTCTATGCAGTTACAGCTTCTCTCCCAACCAAATCTCAGGTGGCTCAGCTCTCAAGGAAAACTGAGGGTCCAGGCCAGTCTGAGGCTGTGTTCTGCCCACAAGAGAGCAGCTCTCCCTGCTGAGCCTTTCCCCCTCCCTCTGCTTCTTGCCTGCCCTCGAGTTGCTCCTGTTCTTTGGAGGCTGCTGCTTTAAATGTTCACCTGGGTGCCTGCTAAGCCAAGCTGGGGAAGCAGAGCAGGGAAAAGAGGGAAACAAAACCTCCCAGAACTAATTTCTAAGGACCCATAAGGAACATCTTCTAAATTAGCTTTCTTCAGCCCCAAGCATGTTACAGCAGGGAGTATTGAGCTCAGGATGTGAGGTTGGACAAGATGATTTAATGAACCTATGTCCCCCAAGCCTTGTCAGAGGGAAGCAACAGCACAGTGGAGATTAGAGGTTCACCTGGCAGCTAACCAAAAGGGAAAGCTTTCACATTTTGTTCTGACCAGCACTGTGTCTTCCACAAGAATTACTCCCAAGGTTGAAGCTGCTGTGACTCCAGAACAGCCTTTCTCTCCCATGGGTCAAGCTGCAGAGGCAGGGGACTGGTGTGAACTTGGCAGGTCTCTTGTGTAGGCAAAAGCCACTTCAGAGAGGTATCACAGTATCACAGTATAACTAAGGTTGGAAATGACCTCGAGGATCATCAAGTCCAACCTATCAACACAGACCTCATGACTAGACCATGGCACCAAGTACCACATCCAATCCCCTCTTGAGCACCTCCAGGGATGGGGACTCCACCACCTCCCTGGGCAGCACATCCCAATGATGAACGACTCGCTCGGTGAAGAACTTTCTCCTCACCTCGAGTCTAAACCTCCCCTGGCACAGCTTGAGACTGTGTCCTCTTGTTCTGGTGCTGGTTGCCTGGGAGAAGAGACCAACCCCTTCCTGGCTAAAACCACCTTTCAGGTAGTTGTAGAGGGCGATGAGGTCTCCCCTGAGCCTCCTCTTCTCCAGGCTAAACAACCCCAGCTCCCTCAGCCTCTCCTCACAGGGCTGTGCTCAAGGCCTCTCCCCAGCCTTGTTGCCCTTCTCTGGACACCTTCAAGTCTCTCAATGTCCTTCTTAAACTGAGGGGCCCAGAACTGGACACAGGACTCAAGGTGTGGCCTAACCAATGCAGAGTCCAGGGGCACAATGACTTCCCTGCTCCTGCTGGCCACACTCTTCCTGATGCAGGCCAGGATGCCCTTGGCCTTCTTGGCCCCCTGGGCACACTGCTGGCTCATGTTCAGGCAGCTGTCAATCAGCACCCCCAGGTCCCTCTCTGTTTGGCAGCTCTCAGCCACTCTGACCCCAGCCTGTAGCTCTGCCTGGGGTTGCTGTGGCCAAAGTGCAGCCCCTGGCACTTGGACTTGTTGAATGCCATCCTGTTGGCCTCTGCCCATCTGTCCAGTCGGTCGAGGTCCCTCTGCAGAGCCTTTCTCTAACTGACCAACATCTGCTCCCAGCTTGGTGTCAGCTGCAAACTTGCTGATGACTGACTCAATCCCTCATCCGGATCATCAATGAAGATGTTAAAGAGGACGGGGCGCAGCACTGATCCCTGGGGGACACACAGGGCTTACCCTGGAGAAATGGGGTGAAATTGGCTGGTTTGGGACCCAAACACTTTTGGGGGGAATATTTCTGCATGCTTGACCCCAGAGCAGTGTGAACTGTGATAGTCACTCCCTGTGTGGTCAAGGGTTTGCTGCAGACTCCTCTGGAGGTGATTCAGGGCATGAGGTGCTTATTAAGGCCTTACATGTTGCCTTCTGAGGTTCCCTGCCTCTCTCCATTCGTTGAGAAGTTTGTGCTCCTGCTTGGAGTTGTGAAGCACACTCAGTGTGAACACTCCTCTTGCTCTCCTCCCCTGATGGCATTCAGCCCTGCCCCAAAACCCCTGCAGAACCAGGTAGGCCAAGCAGACCCTCAGGCCTCCACAGCTGCTTTCTGGGGGATGAGTCCTGAGGAAACAATTTTGGGGCTGCTTAGAATCATGGAATGGTTTGGGTTGTGAGAGGCCTGCAAAGATCATCCAGTCCACAGCCCCTGCAGTCAGCAGGGACATCCTCAGCCAGAGCAGGCTGCCCAGAGCCCTGTTGAGCCTCACCTTGGCTATGTCCAGGGACAGGGTCTCAGCCAGCTCCCTGGGCACCCTGTTCCAGGGTTGCACCACGCTCCTGGAGCAGACCTTGTTCCTGACATCCAATCTCCATCTGCTCTGCTCTAGTCTGAAGGCATTGCCCCTGGTCCTGTCACTACTGCTTTGTGAGAGCTTTGCTCTGCTGTGCCTCCATGGTGCATCTAAAGAGAGGTGTTGGGCCAGGGGAAGCAGCTGCCTAATGCTGTCTGTGTGGGAGCTGCTTTGAGCCCTGGGGTTTGGTTCTCGCCCTGCAGGCCGAGGTGCCATGGCGGAGGTGTGGACCATCGTGGAGAGCGTGAAGAGGATCCTTGAAGAAAGGGATCTGCCAAGCCAGGGCTGATGGTCTGACCTGGGAATTGGTTGTGTGCCTCCCTGGGGAGCTGAAGCTAAACCCAACAGGAAGCTGGGTGGAGATGCCATGCACACCTACAGCCTGCTCTTCAGCTGGAGGAATGCAACAGTTCTCTTCCAGCCGGTGCCAAAGTGAAATGTGGTCCAGCACTGCAGACTTTCTGAAACCAAAGCCAAGGAGGTGGTGCTTCAGTGTGGGAAAACTCTGGGGTGGCTCACAGAGACTGAGGAACGTTGCCCTGGGGCACAGCCCCCAGGATTTCCCAGGTGCTCCTCTCTGAGGAGGCTGCAGAAGGACTTGCCAGCGTACTTCAGCTCTGGTGGTTCCCTGCCCCTCTTCCCCCCAAGATGCTGCTAGAGAGGAAAGTGCTGTGCCAGCCCTGAGCAGCAGGTTGGTGTGGGGCCATCCCTGCTCTCCAAAGTCTGCTCTGTAGCTGTGCTGGCTTCTCCTATCCAGCAGGAGTCACTGTCCAGAAAAGCATTTCTGCTCCAGGAACCTGAGCAAAGAGAGCTTTTCCTTCTGCCTCCTGGAGCTGCTTTGGGGGGGTGCTCTTGAACCTGACAGCATCACTGGATCCTTGTATCTGCATGTGGTTTTCATCAGGGGTAGGGAAAAAATGCCTGAAAGAAGCTGTCTAGTCCCCACATCAGCCTTTGCCCTTTTGTACCTTGACTGGAGAGGGAGGCAGCTGGGAACCAAAATCAAACCTGCCCATCTGGGTGCTCCAGTCAGGGTATGGAAGAGGCTTGGGCCCTTGTGGAAAAGCCAGAGGTGGGTGTTTCCCGAGGGACTGGACTCAGCTTTTGCCTGTCCTAATCCTTTCCAGCTTGAAAATTAACCACCTGGCATGTTAAGACTGGGAAATCCTGTGACCCTGTGGGGCCAGGCCAGCTAGGGCTCCCCCAGGCCAGCCTTTCCTTGGGAGCAAACTGGGGCTGTGGATCACAGTGCTGACCCAGGGAGTTTATTTTTAACTGTAACCCAGTCAAATTTAAGGCCATGGGTACAGAAAGTGCACCCTGCCAGCCAGTGGAGGCCACCTCCAGAGTGCTGTGGCTGAAGGGAAGAGGTTATCAGGGTCTCTGTGCTCTCTTGGGGGTTCCACATAAATAAAACCCTCTGAGCTTGCCCATTTTTTGGCTTGGCTGCTGGCAGAGCTGCAGAGATTCAGAGCTGCTGGGGATCAGGTGAGGAGGATCCTCAGGTGAGGAGGATCCTCAGGTGAGCTCACACCAAGGGTCACTGTGGTGGTGAACTTTGCCTTCTGTCAGCCTGGGTGGGATGAGCTGCATCCTTGGCTGCTGTTGTTGGCATGGGGACAGCTGTGTGCCTGGCAGAGGGTCTTACTCTGACTGCAGGCAGCAGAAGAGATACTGCTTGGTTTCCAGGGGCTTTGTGGTGGCCTCTGTTTCTTCTCCTCGCAGAGAAATCTGTCTTGTGGTGCTTGCAGCTGTAACTCGACCTTGGGGCTCTGTTGTGTCTGTCTTGTGCAGCTGGAGTTGCTTATCCCTCCTAGGCCAGACAATCAGGCAGTGAGGTTCCTCATACCAAGTCAAAACACCATGTCCTTGATAAGAGTGTTCCTCTGGTACAAGCCTGCTTTGTTGGCTTTGGCTGCTCCCAGAAAGGCTGGCAGGTGTTGACTGGCTCCTGCTGGCACCAGAGGGTGGGCAAGGAGGGGCATGGTGAGCGCTGTGGAGTGCACGCTCCTGTTATTCAGCTGAAAGGGGGAAGAGGGCAGGCTTAGACCCAGAACCTCTGCCAGGTGGCCTTGGAGCTGACCCCAGACTCAGTGTGCTGGTCTGTAAGGCAGGAGGAAATGGCTGAGGCTATGGGTTGGGTTGGAAGGGACCTTAAAGATTCTCTGGTTCCAACCCCAAAGGTCTTCCCTCAGCCTCCTTTTCTTGAGGCTGAGCAACCCAGCAGGTGCTCCTCAGCAGTGCTGTTCTCCAGACCCTTCTCCAGCTTTTCTTGTCCTTCTCTGGACCCACTCCAGCCCCTCAATGTCCTTCGTGGAGTGAGGAGCCCAAAAATGAACCCAGCACTCAAGGTGTGGCCTCCCTACTGCTGACTACAGGGGGGCAATCATTACCCTACTCCTGCTGGCCACGCTATTGCTGATCCAAGCCAGGATGCTGGTGGCCTTCTTGAGCACAACAGGCACTGCCAAGCTTTGCCACCACCAAACTGGGAAGGCTGAGGTCTCCTGAACCAGTGAGGTCACCAAGAGGTGTGGAGGGCCAGGTTCCTGGAGGCAGACAGAGAGGGTGAACTCCCCAATGCCTTGCAGTTGTGTGTGTGTGTGGCTGAAGCTGGCAGGGAAGGCCCTGCCTGCTTTTTCTTTTCCTTCAGCTCTTCTTTTTGTTTCACTTTCCCCTGCAGCTCTCTGATGAGCGAGGCAGCAGCCCCTGCAATCTGCTGCGTTGCGATTTCATTCATGATGCTTAAAACTGTTTCTCTCAGCACTGGCTTGGGAGCCATAAAGACCTGGGACAAAAGCTCAGCTAAAGGCAGCAGTCCTCCTCCTCCTCCTCCTTCCCTCTGTCCAAGCCTGGGTATAGGGACATGACTCTGAGCATCCCTTTCTTCAGCTACTTTCCCCCCATCCCAAACTGGATCGTGGAATTGTTAAGGTTGGAAGGGAGCTCAAGGCTCAGCCAGTTCCAACCCCCTGCCATGGCCAGGGACACCTCACACTAGATGCTCAGAGACACATCCAACCTGGCCTTCAAAACCTCCAGGGATGAGGCTTCCACCACCTCCCTGGGCAACCTGTGCCAGTCTCTCACCACCCTCCTGGGGAAGAGCTTCTTCCCAACATCCAATCTGAATCTCCCCTTCTCTAGCTTGGATCCATTCCCCCCAGCCCTCTCACTACCTGACACCCTAAAAAGTCCCCCAGCAGCGTTCCTCTAGGCCCGCTTCAGACACTGGAAGGCCACAAGAAGGTTTCCTTGGAGCCTTTTCTTCTCCAAAGTGAACAACCTCAACTCTCTCGGCCTGTCCTCGCAGGAGAGCTGTGAGCCCCTTGCTGCTTGGCACCTCGTGGGGTGCTGGAGGAGGGTGGAGATGCCATGGTGCTGCTTTGCATCCAGACAGCCTGGCTCCAAGCATCGTGCTGGGGCAAGGAGTTGGCTTCTTGTGTGTCAAGTCCCTCTGCTGTCACTTGGGATGCATCATCCCACATGCCTGTCCTGGCCTGTCCTGTCCTGTCCTGTCCCACTCTGTTGTCCTGGGAGCCTGAAGCAAGAGCCATGAACAGGAACAAAAAGCCTGAATTAGATTTAAAAGTAAGTGGTTAAATCCTCCTCACTCTCAGCCTTGGAGCAGGCTCTGTGACATGCTCCTCACTCCAAGAAGGCTCTGGAACAGCTCCAGAGGATGGGCAACAAAGCTGGTGAAAGGTCTGGAGAACAGGGGGGTTGGAACTAGATGATCCTTGTGGTCCCTTCCAACCCTGAATGAAACTATGAAACTATGAAACAGGGCTGGTGAGGAGCAGCTGAGGGAGCTGGAGTTGTTTAGCCTGGAAACAAAGGAGACCTAAAGGAGACCTTTGGGCTCTCTGTAACTCCCTGAAAGGAGGTTGGAGTGAGGGGAAGGGGGGTTGCTCTCCCCTTCCAGGTAACAAGGGATGAAAGGCAACAGCCTCAAGTTGCCCCAGGGGAGGTTTAGGTTGGATGTTAGAAGAAACCTTCCTCAAAAGGGTTCTCAAACCCTGCACCAGGCTGCCCAGGGAGGTGGCTGAATCCCCATCCCTGGAGGTGTTTCAGAGCTGCAGAGCTGTGGTGCTGAGGGCCACGGTTTAGCCCCAGCCTTGGGGTTAGAGTGGAGCTTGGAGCGGGCGATCTCGCAGCTCTTTGCCAACCCCAGCGGCTGTGTGATCCTCTGCTTCTACGCCTGGTTTGGAGAGTCTGCCTGTGGTGGCTTCACACCCCGGGGCTCCGGATCTGACACCCTCCCGCAGCGAGCCGGGTGCTGGGTTGGCAGCTCCGTGGCGCTGCCGCCCGCCCTGCCCGCCCGGGGGGCAGCAGGAAGCGGTTTGTGCCTCCCCACCGCCGCAGGGCCAGCTGCTGGGAGAGGCTGCTGGCTGCCCAGGGCTGTCGAGTGGGTGGTGGGAGGCGAGGAGGTGGTGGTGCTGCTTGCCCAGGTGGGCTTCCCCTGCTCTGGCAGAGTTAAAAACACCCCCACGGAGCCCTGAGAGCCAAAGCTGCCTTCTGCAAGGCTCACACAGTGCCTGCAAAGCCTGGGCAGGGAGATGGAGGGAGCAGAGACCTGCACAGTGGGGGATTAGTGTCCTGCTCCTGCAAAGCTGGGGAGGGGTCTGGGGCAGAAGCTCTGTGAGGAGCAACTGAGGGAGCTGGGGGTGTTTAGCCTGGAGATGAGGAGGCTCAGGAGAGACCTCATTGCTGTCTACAACTACCTGAAGGGAGGTTGTAGCCAGCTGGGGGTTGGTCTCTTCTCCCAGGCAGGCAACCAGCACCAGAACAAGAGGACACAGCCTCAAGCTGTGCCAGAGGAAGTTTAGGCTTGATTTTAGAAGGAAGTTCTTCACAGACAGAGAGATTGCCCATTGGGGTGGGCTGCCCAGGGAGGTGGTGGTGGGGTCAGCAGCCCTGGAGGTGTTTAAGAAAGGTCTGGATGAGGCACTCAGTGCCATGGTCTGGTTGGTCAGTTAAGGTTGGGTGATTGGTTGGACTTGATCTTGGAGCTCTCTTCCAACCTGGCTGATTCTATGATCCTATGAGCTGCTGCAGCCCCCAACCCAACTCCCCATCCTCAACTCCCACCCTCCCTCTGAGTGATGGGCATCTCCTTCATCAGTGGGAAAGGGAGATGGTTCCTAGGCCTTGTGCTCCAAACTGCTGCTGGTAGGGAAGGAACTGCTGCTGCAGGTGTTTGTAACTCAGTGTGTGGTAGAAAGCTGGGTTTGGGTTTATCCATCTGTGGTGAGTCCTCTTCAAAGCCACCCCAGTGACAGGGCCAGAGGAGGCTGAGAGAGGTGCAGGGTGAGCACCAGGCATGGAAGAGGTCCCCAGAAAGAAAATCATTGATATCTGATTTTAACCCACTCCTCAGGGAGTCTCTTCCCAGACTGGACTGCAAGTCCAGCTCCCAACAAGTCTCTGGTCACAGCCCAGCAGGTGCCATCAGCATCCCCAGGGATCTCTGAGGGTCAGAGCTCCTGTATCTCTGTCTCCTCTCAGCTCTTTCTCTGTCCAAGGAATGGTTTGAGATGGCAATATTTGGTCTCTTTGCAGCTGGCTCCATTGAGGCTCCTGCTCTGCTGCCCCTGAGGTGTTGGTGTTTGTGCTGCAAGCAGAGCCAGAGGAAGGGATCTGAAGGGATCTGGTGGATGCCAGCCTCTGCCCTTCATAGAATCATTAAGGCTGAAAAAGACCTCTAAGACCATCAAGTCTGACCTTCTCCCAACACCACCATGACCACTGAACCCTGTCCCCAAGTGCCACATCTACTTGGGTTTGAACACCTTTAGGCATGGTGACTCCACCACCTCCCTGGGCAGCCTGTTCCAATGCCTGACCACTCCTGCAGGAAAGAAGTTCTTCCTAATCTCCACTCTAAACCTCCCCTGGTGCAGCTTGAAGTCATTCCCTCTTGTCCTGTTGTTATTACTTAGAAGAGACCAACACTTGGCCTCACTCCAGCTCTTCCTTCCAGGTGGTTGTAGAGAGCAATGAGGTCTCCCCTCAGCCTAAACAACCCCAGCTCCCTCAGCTGCTCCTCCCCAGCCCTATTACAAGAGGGATGTGGAGGTGCTGGAAGGTGTCCAGAGAAGGGCCACAAGGATGATCAGAGGGCTGGAGCACCTCTCCTGTGAGGACAGACTGAAGGAGTTGGGGCTGTTCAGTCTGGAAAAGAGAAGGCTGCAAGGTGACCTCATTGTGGCCTTCCAGGATCTGAAGGGGGCCTACAGGAAGGCTGGGGAGGGACTGCTCAGGATCTCAGGCAGTGATAGGACTAGGGGGAATGGAATGAAGCTGGAGGTGGGGAGATTCAGGATGGATGTGAGGAGGAAGTTCTTCCCCATGAGAGTGGTGAAGCCCTGGAATGGGTTGTCCAGGGAGGTGGTTGGGGCCCTGTCCCTGGAGGTGTTTAAGCCCAGGCTGGCTGAGGCTCTGGCCAGGCTGATCTAGTGTGGGGTGTCCCTGCCCATGGCAGGGGGGTTGGAACTAGATGATCCTTGTGCTCCCTTCCAACCCTGACTGATACTATGATACTATTCTCCAGTTCCCCTCACCACTTCTGTTGCCCTTTCCTGTGCCCTCTCCAGCACCTCAACGTCCTCCTTGGAGTGAGACGCCCAAAAGTGGACAGAGGACTCGAGGGATGGGATCACCAGTGCTGAGCACAGGGGCACCATGCTTTTGCCTTGCACCTGCAGCAGTTTCTCTGCCTGTGCAGCCCAGCAGAGGTTAGCAGGCAGCCCAGGCTCCCATAAGGCAGGTGCCAAGGGACCTGACCCAGCTGGGCACAGACTCCTTGGCACCAAGGGGGCCGAGAGCTCGGCCTCAGTGGTGCGACAGCCTTGCAATTAAAACTTGCAGGTGCAGTCTTCTTGCCCTGGCCAGCAGCCTCGGTGGGGAGGGTAAAAATTGTTTCCAGGAGTAATTTGAGCTTAACTAGAAGGTTGAATTCCCTGAGGCTGTGCCACTCAGGGGTTTTTCTCTGCTTGCTTTGGGAATCACGAACCGAAGATGCTTGGAGCAGGGAAAGAAGTCATCCGATGGGGGCAGTCCTCTGCCAGCTCTCATCCCTGCTGGGTTCCTGCTCTTGGGATGTTCTGTTGGCCTTCAGCTGGAGGTTTGTATCTCTGGGAATCCCTTGGCTCTGATGCTGTGCCTCACTTTTCCAACTCTCTGGGGTGAAAAGGGGATCAGGAAGACAAAAGCAGCAGGAAGCCTTCATGCCGGCCGGGGGGATGGAGAATAAAAGGTGACCGTGTGGTGAGTAGCCATCACCAGAAGAGGAAATCAGTGTGCTCCTGCCTGCAGGCCCTTGGGCTCCCTAGGGGGCACAGGGAGATGGGCTGTGCCCTGGAGACTCAAGATCAGGCTCTAGCAAGTGTAGTTGCAAAGCCAGCTCAGTCTGAAGGCTGGGATGCTCCTGGCCCCCAGCCCCGTGGCCTGTAGCCCCCAGCAAGTTATCGATGGCTGGTGCCAGCTCCAGGCTGCCTGCCCGTGGCTGTGGAAGGATGGGCATCCCAAGGACCTGCTCAGCTCCTTGGCACCAGGCATGCTGACAGCAAAGGAAGCCAGAAAATCCCACCCCTAGCATCCTCCCTCGTCCTTTCCTCCCTCCCTCCCTTCCTCCCTCTTTCCCTCCGGCGTGGCTGGCGCGGCAGGTGAGCATGCCTGGACAGGCTGCCTGCTGCCTCTTCTTCTCCCTCCTGAAACAGAGAGAATTCATGGCCTTGGGGGGGAGGGAGGTGTGGGGAGGCACAGCCATAAAAGGGATTTAAAGAAGGTGTTTTTTTTTGTTTTGGTTTTCTTTTTGGCGTGGCTCCTTGCTGTGCAAGGAAAGGCTTTCCCCAGGGGAGCTGCACCCAGCTGGAGCAGTCCAAGCCTCCCTGCCTGGCTCTGCCTCCTAGTGTCACTTGATCTACGTGGGTCACTTGGGTGATTTATAGCTTGGGAGATGTATGATTCATGAAGTGGAGTGTGATAAGGATGGGGGGGGAAGAAAGCAAAGCCACGTCAAGCCCGAGGAATGCAGCTGGTGGAGAGCCCAGCCTGGGGCTGGCAGAAGCCCTGGGAGGGTGGATCAGGCCTGAAAAGGGGCAACCTGTGCCTGAAAAAGCAGCTGGAAACTGCCATCCAGGCTGTGGGAAAGCTTTGCCCGGGCTCTACCCCACTCCTGAAGCCCTGAGCCATGGGATGGCTCCAGGCAAACTCCAGGTCAGCTGAGCTCTGTAACTGGAAATCATTTTGACAAGGGCTGGGAGTGCCAGGACGAGGAGCAATGGCTTTGAGCTGGAAGAGGGGAGATTGAGACTGGGGATGAGGAAGAAATTCTTGACAGTGAGGGTGGGGAGACACTGGCACAGGTTGCCCAGGGAGGCTGTGGATGCCCCCTCCCTGGAGGTGTTCAAGGCCAGACTGGATGAGGCCTTGAGCAACCTGGGCTAGTGTGAGGTGTCCCTGCCTGTGGCAGGGGGCTTGGAACTGGATGATCTTTAAGGTCCCTCCCAACCCAACCCATTCTGTGATTTACAACCCAAACAGTTGTGTTTGCCCAGTGCTGACTGTGCTCCACAGACCCTCCTGGGGCTGTAGCCATTCCCCAGACCACCACACCACTTGCTCAAGGAGAAAGAGCTGGCATGGGCCTGGGAGCAATCCCAGCCCGTGGGGGGAGCAGCCCCCAGTGGATGCCACATCTTGCATGAGTGGTGAGCGAGGGAAGCACCATCCCTTTGTCTGCCAGGCAGTGCCATGTGCCTGCTGGGTATGTGGATGGAGAAAGCTGATGCTGTGCCAAGGCTTCATTAGGCACTGAGGCCGGTGGGGAAAGCCCTGACCCAGCAGCTGCCCTCGCATCCATTGACCCCTGCACAAACACAGCTCGACCTGGCAAACTTGGCCCCTTTATAAAGGCAGCAAAATGAGGCCCCTGGGCTTGCAGAGTGACCTTTGGCTCCAGGAGGGGGGTGCTGGGTGCAAGCAGAGCTCTGCCCCTTGCTCTACTCGGGGATAACCTCCTGCCAATACTCAAACTCCGGTCTGGCAGCATGCCTGGGGAGCCCCTGTGTCCTGCACACCCCCAGGGCAAGTTCAGCTGCCAGGTGCCCTCAGAGGGTGTTACTCACAGCAGCATTTTTGCAGTGGTAGGAAATTGCTCTTAGCTGGAAGGATTTCAAGAGGGGATTGGACGTGGCACTCGGTGCCATGGTTTAGTCATGAGGTCTGTGGTGACAGGTTGGACTCGGTGACCTTTGAGGTCTCTTCCAGCCTTGGTGATTCTGTGATTTTCACCCTGTCCTGTGTGGGCAGCATATGGGCAGAGTGCTGGCAGGGTGCAGGCAGGATTTGGGCACTGTGCTGTGAGAATGCAGGCAGGGTGCAGGCAAAGCATGTGCAGGGCAAGGCAAGGAGTGGGCAGGCTATGAGCAGGGTGCAGGCAGGATGTGGGCAGGGTGTGGGCAAGGTGCAGGCAGAATACAGACAGGGAATGAGCAGTGTGCTGGCAAGGTGTAAGCAGAGTAGGGGCAGGGTGTGGGCAACATACAGGCGGGGTATGGACTCATAGAATCAACAAGGTTGGAAAAGACCTCAAAGATCATCAAGTCCAACCTGTCACCCAACACCTCCTGACTACTAAACCATGGCTCCAAGTGCCACATCCAATCCCCTCTTGAACACCTCCAGAGATGGGGACTCCACCACCTCCCTGGGCAGCACACCCTAATGACAAATTACTCTGTCAGTGAAGAACTTTCTCCTCACCTCCAGCCTAAACTTCCCCTGGCACAGCTTGAGACTGTGTCCTCTTGTTCTGCTGCTGCTTGCCTGGGAGAAGAGACCAACCCCCACCTGGCTACAACCTCCCTTCAGGTAGTTGTAGAGGGCAATGAGGTCTCCCCTGAGCCTCCTCTTCTCCAGGTTAAACAATCCCAGCTCCCTCAGCCTCTCCTCACAGGGCTGTGCTCAAGGCCTCTCCCCAGCCTTGTTGCCCTTCTCTGGACACCTTCAAGTCTCTCAATGTCCTTCCTAAACTGAGGGGCCCAGAACTGGACACTGGACTCAAGGTGTGGCCTAACCAGTGCTGAGTGCAGGGGCACAATGACTTCCCTGCTCCTGCTGGCCACACTGTTCCTGATGCAGGCCAGGATGGACAGGGTATGGGCAAGTCACAGGCAGGCTGCAGTCAGGCTGTGGACAAGGTACAGACAGGGTATGGGCAGGATGCAGGCAGGGTAGGGGCAAGATACAGGCAGGGTATGGTGCAGGATACTGACAGGGTGCACACAGGGTATGGGGCAGGGCACAGGCAGGGTATGGGCAGGCACACAGGGTATGGGCAGGGCACACACGGGGTAGAGGCAGGCACATGGGTAGGGTGTGGCCTGCAGGGGGCTGGCAGGGCTGGGGCTCCCTCAGGTCTGCAGTCAATGAAGCCTGGCAGCGGCTCCAGCAGAGTCAATATTGACCGCTGGCAGCCCGGCGTGCAAGGGCACCAAGGACACCGAAAGCAGCACCAGCCCCACGCTCCCCTCCAGCGCCAGCCTCAGCCACACCTTCCTTAACCCCAAATCAGAACCAAAGAGTTGTATTTATTGGGGCTCTTCTGGAAGACAAAGAGCTGGGAAAAGTCAGGGGGAAAGCAAGCTCCACCTTCTGCTCTGCTTCTTGTTTCTGACCCCTCTCTTCCTCCCCTCACCCGGCATCCGTTCGTGCCCATCAGCGTCTGCTGGCACACAGCGTCATCCTCCGTGCCCACTGCCTCCCCAGGCTCTCTGCAGGGGAGCATGGCTCAGGAGCTGGGCAGTGAGCAATGTGGACATGGGAACCAGCAGCACTCCTGTGGTTCAGAAACTGGAAATAAAAGCTGAAGTGGTTTGAAGGCTCAGCCTCGAAAGGGGGAAGGTGGCTGAGGAGCCAAGGGGAACTAAAACCCACCAGGGGCGGAACAGGCGGAGGGGAGAAGGAGAAGTGAAAGCAGCTGTGATTACTGAGAGCCCTGCTGAGGAGCAGTGGGAGCTCTATCTTGGGGGCTCTCACTTCCCTGTCTGGGCAGGTTTGCTGGCCTTGGGGCTGGTTCTCCTCCTCCCTTGTCTCTGCTCACACATTCTCCCCTGGACTGGGTGGGGTTAGTACCACTAGGAGTGGCTATCAAAGCTGGGGACCACCAAACAGCCCTTCAGTGGTGGGGTTGGTGCCTCCAGGGGTGGGTGTCCCATCTGCCATGGGAGCTTGGAGTGGACTGAATCTGGGGACCACCAAACATCCCTGCAGTTGAGGACTTTTAAGGGTTACCCACTCCCTGCCAGAGATGCAGATGTGCCATCACTGAGGGGTGGGAGAGCTTCCAGCTTGCTGTCAAGCAAGAGTTCTCTTTCTCCCCCAATAAAAGGAGGTGAGGCATGGCCAAGCCCTGACCTGCTGGTGCTGTGGAGATGCTCTGGCAGCATGCTGGATGTGTGGGAAGTAAGCATTCAGCCAGGACAAGGAGTGATGTCCCCAGCTCCCCCTTAGCTCTCCTCCTCACTGCAGCCCTCACTCTTCATTTTGGGCAAGGAAAGCCCACGGGTGGTTGGATTCGAGCCCGTTTAGCAACCCTAATCAAAACAGCTGCATTCCCCTCCTCCACCAGCCCTGGAAAGCGTTGGTGCACCTCGGCTGTGACCTCATCTCGGGTGTCTGACTGCTTTCTGCCCCGCTGTCCTCTGCGGGACCCAAACCCGGGCTTAAAGTTAAGCCTGGGATTAGAGGCTGTGCTGAAGCCAGCTGAGGAGAGCCCTGAATCAGCAGAGCTGCTGCGTGGGGACGAGTGAGAGCGAACCAGGGGTCTGGCAGCTCATGGGGAGCACGATGGTGGCTACTGAAAGGAGGGAGCCGGCTGGAGGGGGCCAGTGCCCAGCTTTGTCCATCAGCTGAGCTGGAAGAGGCAGAAACTGGGGGGGGGAAACCTACAGGGTGAATCTTCAGGGTGGTGTCACCTCTCCCAGGGGGCTGAACTGAGTCCTCAGTGATGAGGATGCAGCCCTCCAGATGACTGGGGTTGTTTTCTCTCCTGGCTGCTGGGGAATTCTTGCATAGTGCTCATTAAATACCCTCATGGGCACCAGGACGAGCACTCTGGTGTGGATCAGGAACCCTACCCCTCATCTCCACCACGTGGCTACTGAGTACCACCTTTGGGTACCAGCTGGATAAATGGGGAGGGGAGAGGGAGAGGGAGAGGGAGAGGGAGAGGGAGAGGTGAGGGAGAGGAGAGGAGAGGAGAGGAGAGGAGAGGAGAGGAGAGGAGAGGAGAGGAGAGGAGAGGAGAGGAGAGGAGAGGAGAGGAGAGGAGAGGAGAGGAGAGGAGAGGAGAGGAGAGGAGAGGAGAGGAGAGGAGAGGAGAGGAGAGGAGAGGAGAGGAGAGGAGAGGAGAGGAGAGGAGAGGAGAGGAGAGGAGAGGAGAGGAGAGGAGAGGAGAGGAGAGGAGAGGAGAGGAGAGGAGAGGAGAGGAGAGGAGAGGAGAGGAGAGGAGAGGAGAGGAGAGGAGAGGAGAGGAGAGGAGAGGAGAGGAGAGGAGAGGAGAGGAGAGGGAGAGGAGGGGAGGGGAGAGGAAGACATGGTGATGGGGAGAGATGGTCCAGGATGGCTGAGCTGTGAAGCTGTGTGCCCACCTTGCCCTGCCTACAGGTGAGGTTTGCCAAATGCCAGCCTTTTCCTTGATGCCTCTCCTGACTCCTGTGCTACACAAGGGCTTCTGGCTCGCACTGTCCTGCCAGTGTGGGGCATGAAGGCCAAGCCACCCTCAATCTGCAAGGCAGCAATAAGCATTCCCAAAACACAGGGCTTGGGTACAAACCAGCAATGTTCTTCCCACACCCCCACTGCTTTTAGCCTGCTGCAGGATTTCTGAAGGCCTGGATCTTGTCCTGCCATGGATGGATCCTCCCTGGGGATGTCTGCCCCCCACTTCCAGCTTTGCTTTTCTCTTCCCGCTCCTCCTGGGTTCATTTTGCTCCCTACACTTCCCACTTCCCAGCCTTAGATCCCACACTTAACAGGTCAGCACAGTCAGTCCTGTTCCAGAGGCTGAGGAGCTGAGACAAGGGAGGGAGGCAGCAATTTGCTAGGCCCTGTTCCCTGAGGAGAAGAGGATGGAGGAGGGAAGGGGCTGGGGGCTTTCCCTCTGAGTTAAACCAAGACAAGAAATAGAGAAATATAAGTGAGGGGGTGGTGGGGTGGGGGGAAAATGACAGAAGAGTTAAAGCCACTCCCTGAACCTCAGCCACTTTCACCCTGCGGGAGCTGGGCAGATAGATCCGAGGCGTCGCTGGGTCAGTAGCTCTGGAGCTCTTCCAGGCCTGGCTAGTGTTTAAATAGAAAGGTTTATGTACCTGGGAGATTTATTTCATCTCTTAATTGGTTGTTTGTTGACACGACTCGGGAGCTCTTTGCTAATGTTTGCCCTGCTGGCTCACTCAGCCGCTGACAATCCCAGCCTGGCCGGCGTGCTGGGGACGGCTGCCGGCGGGCTCCAGCTCCTCCCCTGCACCCCCTGCGTCCCCACCACACCTGCCCAGCCCTGCTCTGCAGGCATCACCAAAGCCTCCCACAGCCAGCATCCCACCAGACACTCACAGGTGGGATGGTCTGGATGAAGGTCCACCCCTCCAACCATCTCCCTTTCCTTCCCTCACAGGTGGGATGGTCTGGATGAAGGTCCACCCCTCCAACCATCTCCCTTCCCTCACAGGTGGGATGGTCTGGAGGAAGGTCCACCCCTCCAACCATCTCCCTTTCCTTCCCTCACAGGTGGGATGGTCAGAGTGGCTGAGAGCAGCCAGGTGGAGAGGGACCTGGGGGTGCTGGTTGATGCTAGGCTGAACATGAGCCTGCAGTGTGCCCAGGCAGCCAGGAGGGCCAATGGCATCCTGGCCTGCATCAGGAAGAGTGTGGCCAGCAGGAGCAGGGAGGTCATTCTGCCCCTGTACACTGCACTGGTTAGGCCACACCTCGAGTCCTGTGTCCAGTTCTGGGCCCCTCAGTTTAGGAAGGAGGTTGACTTGCTGGAAGGAGTCCAGAGAAGGGCAATGAAGTTGGTGAGGGGCTTGGAACACAGCCCTGTGAGGAGAGGCTGAGGGAGCTGGGGCTGCTTAGCCTGGAGAAGAGGAGACTCAGGGGAGACCTTATTGCTGTCTACAACTACCTGAAGGGAAGTTGTAGACAGGCAGAGGTTGGTCTCTTCTCCCAGGCAGCCAGCACCAGAACAAGAGGACACAGTCTCAAGCTGTGCCAGAGGAGGTTTGGGTTGGATGTTAGGAAGAAGTTCTATACAGAGAGAGTGATTGCCCATTGGAATGGGTTGCCTGGGGAGGTGGTGGAGTTGCTGTCATTGGAGGTGTTCAGGAGGAGACTTGATGGGGTGCTTGGTGCCATGGGTTAGTTGATTAGGTGGGTTGGATTGGTTGATGGGTTGGACATGTTGATCTTGAAGGTCTCTTCCAACCTGGTTTATTCTATGAAGGTCCCACCCCTCCAACCATCTCCCCTTCCTTCATAGGCAGGCCGATGGAAAACAGAAGCAGGGTGGTGGTGGAGGTGGTGGTGGAGATGGATGCCCCCTTAGCTGGGCTTTGGGGCTTCCCCTCTCCCCATCAGCCTGCCAGGCCCAGCAGAGCAGGAGGTGCAGAGCGTGGTGTGGTCTCAGCTCTCCACTGCTCTCAATCTGCACCAAGCTTTGGAGGAAAATCACTTTTCTTCTTCTGCAGCTCTGGAGAAAAGGGCTTTGAAACCACCTGGGCTTCTCCTGCACCTCCTCTCCTGGTTTTATCTCGCTGTTAATTTCTGCCTTCCCACTGGCTCCTGCCTTGACGGGCATGCCCAGCCAGCAGGCGCCTGACGGCCGCGCAGGAGGAGGGCTGCGGTGTGAGCTGTCCTCGGGCTGCTTGGCACAGTGGCCGTCCCAAGGCTGCTGCTCTCCTCCACCCCGGCCTTGAGGGGCACTCATATGATGCAGGGGGAGCCTCTCTTCCTCCCCACCCCTGTGCTGGAGCCAGTGGATCCCTATCTCAGCCTGGCACATCTCCCTGGAGGGGCGAAGGGAAGCGACGTTCCCTGCCCGTGCCGATAAGGGGCAGCCACCCAGCCAGAGCGCTGGGGAGAGCTGGGAAGCAGCAGCCTGGGGGTGATGGGGAAGCCACAGATAAAGTGGGGGGATCACAGCCAAGATGGCCTGGCTTTGGCAGGGGCTCCTTGAATTCAGGAAGGCCAAGGAGGGTGTTCCCAAGGCAAGTTCACCCCAAAGAACCTCCCGGCTCCTGTGGCTGATGGCCATCTCCCAGCGGGTGACTTGTCCTCCCCTCTGCTAGCCCGAGCCCATGCTCCCTGAACCCATGTCACATGTGGCTGGGAGGAGGTGACTGGTGTCACTGCAAGAATGTGGGGCTTTGGGGGGGCTTTCCACGGGGGTTGGGCCACAACTGTAATGTCTGCTTTGTGCAATCAATCCCTTGCTCAATCTTTGCTCCCTACCATCAACGGGAGCCCAACGTGTGTTGCTTAACCGAGTCAGAGCTGTCCCTGCTCCTCCAGCCTCATCAAGCACACGTGGCCAGCTCTTCTGCTCACCTTCCCCTCATCAAAGACTGCATCAACAAGGGGGTTGGGAGTAGTTTATGTCCTGGAATGTCTTTCTTCTCTTAAGACTTCTGAAGTGCTGCTCACCAGTGGTACCAAAATGTGTTTCCAGGTGACATGAAGGAGGAACCTCCCCAGGTGCTGTCCATACTTCTCTTTTGAGGGGAGGAAGAGGATGAGGATATTGGGGATGGCTCCATCTTATAGACCATCCCATGCCTAGAATGGAGGCCATGATGGTGTCTCTAAGCTTTGGCCCATATGGCCATGAGGTGGGCTCTGGAGCATCCTGTGCTGCCTCCCTAGCCTGCTCGAGGCAAAGCTAGCAGGACCATGATGACCCAGCCCCAGGCCACCCACTGCCCCACTTGTATGATGGCATTCAACAAATCCAAGTGCCAGGGGCTGCACTTTGGCCACAGCAACCCTATGCAGTGCTACAGGCTGAGGTTAGAGTGGCTGAGAGATGCCAAACAGAGAGGGACCTGGGGGTGCTGACTGACAGCTGCCTAAACATGAGCCAGCAGTGTGCCCAGGTGGCCAAGAAGGCCAAGGGCATCCTGGCCTGCATCAGGAAGAGTGTGGCCAGCAGGAGCAGGGAAGTCATTGTGCCCTGTGCTCAGCACTGGTTAGGCCACACCTTGAGTCCTGTGTCCAGTTCTGGGCCCCTCAGGTTAGGAAGGACATTGAGAGACTTGAAGGTGTCCAGAGAAGGGCAACAAGGCTGGGGAGAGGCCTTGAGCACAGCCCTGTGAGGAGAGGCTGAGGGAGCTGGGGTTGCTTAGCTTGGAGAAGAGGAGGCTCAGGGGAGACCTCATTGCCCTCTACAACTACCTGAAAGGTGGTTGTAGCCAGGAAGGGGTTGGTCTCTTCTCCCAGGCAACCAGCACCAGAACAAGAGGATACAGTCTCAAGCTGCACCAGGGGAAGTTTAGGCTGGAGGTGAGGAGGAAGTTCTTCACTGAGAGAGTCATTGGTCATTGGAATGTGCTGCCCAGGGAGGTGGTGGAGTCCCCATCCCTGGAGGTGTTCAAGAGGGGACTGGATGTGGCCCTTGGTGCCATGGTCTAGTCATGAGGTCTGTGGTGACAGGCTGGACTCGATGATCAACAGATCAACATCTGCTCCCCACTTGGTGTCATCTGCAGATTTGCTGATGACTGACTCACTCCCCTCATCCAGATCATCAATGAAGATATTGAACAGGCTGGGGCCCAGCACTGATCCCTGGGGGACACCACTGGTGCCTGGCTGTCAGCTGGTATGTGGCACCATTCACCACCACTCCTGATGTGACTCAGCAAAGATAAAATCACTTGCTGCTGGCCCAGACAATAGCTGATGTGTGTTGGGCAGAGCCACTGGAAGGACTCTTGGAAGGTGCAAAGATAACATTGCTCACTGGGCCGCAGCTGGCCTGCCAACAATGGAGCGAGGCCACCCTCGGGAGTATGCGTAAGACAAGATAATCTCCACCCATCAAGTACCCCGGAAAGGGAGGGTGGTGAGACAATGGCCCCTGATTTCCTGAGGGACACATACCTGAGGGCTAAAAACTGTATAAAACACTTGAGCAACTGCTGGCTCAGCAGAAGGAGAACAGAGAACCCAAAACAGAGAAGGACAATGCTGCTGAGAAGGAAAACGGAGAGAATACCAGGAGAGGAAAAATGACAGAGACATCGTCATGGAGCCTGGGAGAAGCAGACTGAACCCTCTCTCCCTGTCCTAAGATCCTCCTGCTGCAACTCATGGAGCTGAAGAGGCTGCCCACTTCTCTTCTCCAGCCAAAGCCTCAGCACCCTTTCTCTACAGACCCAACACCTCCTGCAGCACCTTTCCTCCACAGACTCAAACTGTCTTGGGGGGCTGGAGGGGTGAGGGCTGTGGTAATATAATTCCTTTCCTCTTCTCTCTCTCTTCTCTCTCTCCCTCTCTATTTTCTCTTTCTCCCTCTCTATTTTCTCTCTGTCCCTTTCTGATCCATCCACTTTATTTGTGTAATCTATAGCCTAGCTGTTGATGTCTTGGCCTGGTTTGTGCCTCTCATTTCACAACATGGGAAGATTCCAAAGAACTGAGGCTCTTTCCCTCTCCAGACCAAGACAAACCCCCCTGCCAAAAGCAGGATCACCCAGGGGAGTCTGCACAGGAATGCATCCAGGTGGGGTTTGAAAGTCTCCAGAGAAGGTGGCTTTCATCATTGCTGGGGCTGTAAGGCCCCATGGGGCCCAAGGTGGGCTCCTGAGAGGGAAATCACCATCTGGAGAGCAGATGGAACCATGCCCTGACCACAGCTCTTCTGCTAGTGCTGGGCTTTGAAGGGGCAGTGCTGGCTTTTGTGAGCATGGAGAACAGGGAGAGCTCACCCAGCATTTCTCTGGGCTGGGATTTACCTGCTCCAGTGGCCAACTGATGAAGGGTCTGGAAAACCTAGGACCTGCTGTGTCTGGCACCAGGCTTCTTCCAAGAGGCATAAACAAAGCCCAGCCCACTAACTGCCTGCCTGAGGACCAAACCTGGGCATTTGGGTTTTGCTAACATCTGCTCCATGCAGGTTCCCCAAGTGGGTTTGCAGCATAAGAAGGATCAAAGGATTTGTGCAGGTGATGCACAATGGCACAGAGAGGCAACAGAATCACAGAACTGTTAGGGACCCCAAGGATCATCCAGTTGCAACCTCCCTGCCATGAGCAGGGACATCTCATACTAGGTCAAGCTGCTCACAGCCACATCCAGCCTGGCCTTCAACACCTCCAGGCATGAGGCTTCCACCACCTCCCTGGGCAACCTGTGCCAGGGCCTCACACCCCTCATGGGGAAGAACTTCTTCCTAACATCCAATCTGAATCTCCCCATTTCTAGCTTTGCTCCATCCTCCCCAGTCCTATCCCTCCCTGACAACCTCCAATGTCCCTCCCCAGCTTTCTTGTAGCCCACTGCAGATCCTGGAAGGCCACCAGAAGGTCTCCTTGGAACCTTCTCTTCTCCAGACTGAACTGCCCCAACTCCCTCAGTCTGTCCTCACAGCAGAGCAGCTCCAGCCCTCTGCTCATCCTCGTGGCCCTTCTCTGGACACCTTCCAGCACCTCCAGACCCTTCCTGTACTAGAAGCTCCAGAAGTGGACACAGTACTCCAGGTGGGGTCTCACCAGAGTGGAGCAGAGGGGGAGAATCACCTCCTTGCCCTGCTGGCCACACTCCTCTTGGTGCAGGGGAAGTGCTCTGGGGTCCTTGAGTGCTTTGAGCTTGTGAAGCTCCCCTTGGCGGTGGGAACACCACAGCAGGTTCCAGCTCTTAGAGGTGCAATCACCTCGCTTGTCCTGCTGCAGGGCTGACTTAGCTGCCTCTCTGAGGACCCTGTGGGATGGTCTCCATGCTTCTGGCTGCTGGATGTGGCTGAGGAGAACAGGCAAAGCAGGTACAGCTCATAAGGAAACAAGAGGAGGAAGAGGAGATAATTGTGTGTCATCATGGGAGCTTCTCCAAGCCTCTGTGACCCTGGTGAGGTTGGGTGCAGCCAGGCTAGCTTCCTGGGAAGTCCCTGGGGACTTTGGTGGCATTGAGGTCAGCTGCCAGCCCGGGCTAGGGAGTCCCTCAGCCCAGGGGCAGATGTGGAGCCAGGGCCAAGCTGTAGTTCCCTGAAGGCATCGGGTGGGAAGGGCTGATCCAGCTGCTGGAGATCAGATGATAGCAGCCATCCCCAAGGAAGGGCTCAGCCAGGAGTAAGCCTCCTTGTAGCAGGTGTCCACGATCTGTAAGATGATGAGGACATGGAAACTGGGAGGGGGAGATGCAGGGCAGAGGGTCATAGCATCCCTAAGCCCTGAGCAGCCCTCTCTCTCTCTTCCCAGGCTGGTAAAAGCTGCCCTGGCAGCAGCAGTGTGGCATATCCCAGCACCACCTCATTTCTAGCCATCTTCACTGAGGGTCTTCTCACAGAAGCTCTGCTGGGAGGGCCTGGAGACCAGCAGGTGAGCCCCATAGTCCCCATCCCAGTAACAGAGGGGTGCAAAAGTAGAGCTTGAACTTCAAAACAGTTGGCTGGGGGAACCTCCTCTCATGTAGCAGGGTAGAGAAGGTCTCACAGCTTCAGCTTCAGGCCTGCATCCAGGAAGACCAGGATGGGCACAGCCAAGAGCTTCACTCATTCATTAATCTTTCTCTTGGTTATCTTTCCAGGCACTTGGAATTGCTGTGAGGGAAGATTTTGAGGTGGTGCAGGGCTTGGCTGTGGTCTGCCAAAGAGATGCTTTCTTGTTATGGGCACCAAACACCTTGGCCTTGTCCTTCCTGCCTGGAAGAGCAAAATTCCCCCAGACTGTCCACCAGCCCTGGCAAAAGTGGTGATTTCATCACAAAACTAGGAAGGCTGGAGATGCAGAGCCCTGAGAGTGGAGGGCAGAAGCCAAGCTTGGTCTTCCCAGGTGTGTGATGTCCCTGTGCAGCTCCTTCCCCAGCCAAGGGGGTTTTCCAGTGACCTGGATACTAGCAGGACATGCTCCATCCCTCCCACTGCCCTGGCTCAGCCACCCTGGAGCCCTGTGGCACAGGAACCAGGTCAAGAGAGCATCCCTATGCCTGGAGGCATCTTCTCATCCCTCACAAGAGCCCAAGGGGGTTCCCCATCTTTCTCTAATGAAGGAAATGCCCAGAGAGAAGCTTTGGGAGGCATCAAAGGACATGGGTAGAAGTCCCGTGGGAAACCACACTGGAGTGGGTGATCCCAGGTTGTGGGGATGCTGCACCAAGCTGAGAGCAGCACCCAGGTCATGGCTTCCTGATCTGCATGTGGAAATTAGGGGTTTCCCATAACAGGAGGATAGGGATGCTCCTCTCTGTGAGGAGCAGCATCTCAGCTGGCTGGCCTTGTGCTCTCTGAATCACACTCTGGTTACCAGAAGGATCTTCAGGGCTTCATGCCTGCTCCTCTAACCAACCATCTAACCAACCAACCATCCACCCATCCTTCCTTCCTTCCTTCCTTCCATCCATCCTCCCATCCTTCCTTCCTTCCTTCCTTCCTTCCTTCCTTCCTTCCTTCCTTCCTTCCTTCCTTCCTTCCTTCCTTCCTTCCTTCCTTCCTTCCTTCCATCCATCCATCCTCCCATCCATCCATCCATCCATCCTTCCTTCCATCCATCCTCCCATGCATCCATCCATCCTCCCATCCATCCACCCACCCATCCATCCATCCATCCACCCTCCCATCCATCCATCCTCCCATCCATCCATCCATCCACCCATCTATCCATCCTTCCTTCCATCCATCCACCCATCCATCCATCCACCCACCCACCCCTTGGCTTATCTGCTTCTTTGTGTCATTTGGGATGTATTACAAATGCATTTGGGCTGTATGGAGCAGGGCAGATTGAGACTGGAGGTTAGGAAGGATTTCTTTGCAGTGAGGGTGGGGAGACACTGGAACAGGTTGCCCAGGAGGTTTGTGGATGCTGCCTCCCTGGAGATGCTCAAGGCTGGATGAGACCAGTGGGAGGTAGACTAGTGGGAGCTGTCACTGCCCATGACAGAGGGGTTGGAACTGGATGATCTTCAAGGTCCCTTCCAACCCAATCCATTCTGTGGCTCTGTCATTTCTTGTTTCTCATGACACTTCTGAGGAGCAAAGCTCAGGCACTGCCCTCTCTCATGGGCTGTGCCCTACAGACCACTCCTGAGAAGCAATTCTGGGCCACAAATGGATATGTTTGGGCTTTAATCTCCTTCTGTGTCTTTTCTTCAATGGTCTGAGCTGCTCCTTCCAGGCCTCCCAGCCCTGGCAGCCTCCCATGGCGAGGAGGTGCCCAGCCGAAGGCGCAGCCTCAGCTGGCCTCAGCCTGGGGGCAGGCAGGGACCTGGCGCTGGAGCATCAGCAGTAATTTTCCACCCGACTCCCTGCTGTGGAAATAACATCCAAGCACGGAAAAAGCCTGGAAGGGAAGAAAGAAGACACTTAGCCAATACATCTTGGCCAGCTCCCAAGCCCAGGAACGGCTTCAGGTTCATCTCCAGCTCCCCAGCAGCTTGGCAGCTGCCTCGGCTCCGCGTGGGCTGGAGGCTCCCCGGGGCCGGCTCCTGCGGCACCCCCCTCACAGTATCTGGGACGAGGCAGCTGGGCTCTGCACAGCAGCTGTGCTGCCAAGCCCCCGAGTGCTGCTGCTCCAACAGCTCCCTGTGGCCCACGGGTTCAGGAGATGAAAAGCGGGGCGGGGGGGGAGGTGTGGAAATGGCCTTTTAGTGGTGTTTGGGTGGCTCCCTGCAGAGCAAATGGCTTGGGGAGGAGAAACGTGGCTCTGCTCGCAGCCAAGGCCACGGGGAGGGCAAAGGGCCTGGGGACAGTGGGGATGTGGTGATGGGAGGCAGGTAGTGAGCCCCTTTATGAGCCTCTAATTGTCCCAGCCCCCCCAAAAAACCCAAGCCATCAGGAGAGTGAGTGAAAGGAAGGGTTGATGAGGGCAATTGAGGCTCCAGCACACCAGGGTGGTAATTGTCCACCCAGGGCTCTGCTGCTCCGGCTGCAATGGGGTCCCAGCCCAGGCAGTAATTATAGAATCAATGAATTGTTTCAGTTGGAAGGGATCTAAAGGTCATCGAGTCCAACCAACCACCTAACACCACCATGGCCATTAAAGCACGTCCCAAAGTGCCATGTCCCCATGTTTCTTGATCACCTTCAGGGGTGGTCACTCCCTCACCTCCCTGGACAACCTGTTCCATGCCTGAAGAGGGTTCAGACCATTTCCCAACCTCTGGTCACTAATCCAGCTTACCTTGCTCCATCAGGAGCCATCCCCACCTCCCATTGCCAGCAGCTGGAGATCATGAGATGTTCCCAGCCAAGCCTCCCCACACCCTGCATAGTCCTGGCAAACAAGAGAGGCTTCTCCAGTCCCCTGAACATCCCTCCCCCAGCAAACACCCTTGGAGAGCTGCTGTCCTCTTCCCAGCCCTATGAAATGTTGGGCTGCTGTGCAAGGAGAGATGAAATAGGCTGGGAAGGAGGCACTGCAGGCAGGTGGGACCTGAGTCTGTGATATCATGATGAGGCCACAGAAGATATATGAGGAGGTGATTATTCAGTGCTTCTTGTGTCAAAACTAGGGCCAGCAAATGCACCCAGCCACTGGAGAGGTCACAGGCACCCAGAGGAGATGCATCCTGGCATCCTGGCCTGAATCAGGAACAGTGTGGCCAGCAGGAGCAGGGAGGTCATTGTGCCCTGGCCTCAGCACTGGTTAGGCCACACCTTGAGTCCTGTGTCCAGTTCTGGGCCCCTCAGTTTAAGAAGGACTTGAAGGTGTCCAGAGAAGGGCAACAAGGCTGGGGAGAGGCCTTGAGCACAGCCCTGTGAGGAGAGGCTGAGGGAGCTGGGGTTGCTTAGCCTGGAGAAGAGGAGGCTCAGG
This sequence comes from Melanerpes formicivorus, assembly GCF_026170545.1. Lineage (NCBI taxonomy): Eukaryota > Metazoa > Chordata > Aves > Piciformes > Picidae > Melanerpes > Melanerpes formicivorus. Next base: position 21,921,160 of record NW_027142362.1, read on the forward strand.
GGTGACCTCATTGCCCTCTGCAACTGCCTGAAAGGTGGTTGTAGCCAGGAGGGTGTTGGTCTCTTCTCCCAGGCAACCAGCACCAGAACAAGAGGACACAGTCTCAAGCTGTGCCAGGGGAAGTTTAGGCTGGAGGTGAGGAGAAAGTTCTTCCAACAGAGAGTTGTTGGCCATTGGGATGTGCTGCCCAGGGAGGTGGTGGAGTCCCCATCCCTGGAGGTGTTCAAGAGGGGATTGGATGTGGCACTTGGAGCCATGGTTTAGTAGTCATGAGGTGTGGTGACAGGTTGGACTTGGTGATCTTTGAGGTCTCTTCCAACCTTGGTGATTCTGTGTGATTCTGTGATTCTCCATGTGATTAAGCTGCAGAGCCCTTTGCCAGAGGACAGGGTGACACAGAGGGCTGAGGGTGGCTTCAAAAAGCACTTCCTGGAAGAGAAAGCCATTCCTGACACAAGGAGCATCACCACTTCATTCTGCTTGTGCTACAAGGAGTGTAGAAGTGACTTCACATCTGGAACACTGTGTCCAGTTCTGGGCCCCTCACTTCCAGAAGGACCTCAGGGAACTGCTTGAAGGAGTCCAGCACAGATGATGAAAGGAGTGGAACATCTCCCTTGTGGGGAGAGACTGAGGGAGTTTAGGCTCTTTAGATTGGAGAGGAGGAGCCTGAGGGGTGACCTCATTCCTGTTGCTAAAGCTGTGCAGGGTGAGTGCCCAGAGGCTGGAGCCAGGCTCTGCTGGGGGATGCCCAATGCCAGCACAAGGGGCAGTGGTGGCAGTGAGGCAGAGGAAGTTCCATGGAAACAGGAGGGGTGACAGAACCCTGGAACAGGCTGCCCAGGGGGGGTTGTGGCTGTCTCCCTCTCTGGAGATATTCAAGACCCAGCTGGGTGTGTTCCTGTGTGATCTGGTACAGGTGATCCTCCACTGGCAGGGGGGGTGGACTGGGTGAGCTTTTGAGGTCCCTTCCAGCCCCTAACATTCTGTGATTCTGTGACTTCTGCTTGCTGAGCCCTTAGGTTTTCCCTTGCCATCTGCTCTAGCTGATGGCTGGGGAGCAAGGAATGCCACTGGTGAGGTGGGTGGCACAGCTGCCCACTCATGCTCATCCCAGTTAGTCCCTGAGGACACACTGGCCAAGACTGGGCTAAGCTCTGGGTCAGGCCTCGCAGCCCTGAGCAGGGGTGGGTCATGTTCTGCTGATGGAGATGAGGGAAAGAGGCTCTGCCCATTCCCAAGGTGGCCAGAGGGAGCTGGAGCCACCAGGACTTCACCTTGGTGGAGGAATGACTCAGTCACAGGAGCAACCACAAGGATCAGTTATCAGTGGAGAATCTGTCTTGTGAGGGCATCAAAGCAGCTCCTTGTGTGCCAGAATGGAGGGGGAGGAGGAGAAGACAAAGAGCTGCTGTGCTGGGCAAGGAGGGGTTTGTGGCCACCAGCCCCTAGCTGGGATGGTGCAGAAGGGAGTTGAAAGCCTCATATCCTTCCAGTGAAGAGCTCCTGCTCACCCTGTCAACCCAAGGGCTGGGTGAGCCAGCAGGGGAAGGTCTCACTTGCTGACAGCCCCACCAAAGTCAAGCCAGGGCCAGGCTACCTCTGCATTATTCACCTTGAAACTATGTGAGCAAACAGAGAAGGCTTCTCTTCCTGGTCCCACTTCTGCAGTTAAGCTGCAGGCTGGAGGAGACCAGCCCTAATCCATCCCAGCAGACAAAGGGGATGGCCTTGCTCTCTCCTCTGGCGAGACCTGGAGCCAAACCACCCAGGAGAGGAGAAACCTGCAGCTCCAGGTAGTCTCCTGTGATATACCCTCCTGCCTGCAGCAGCTCGAGGGTGTCCCACTGGAAAGGCAGCCCTCTCCCACCACTTCTGATGGGTTTAGCACCTCTGTGACACTCAGTTCTGGTCACTCAGTGGCACCAATGCTCTGTGGCAAGGAGGGGAGCAGAGCACACTGGTAAGAGCCCAGTTGAGATACTCAGCACCAGCCAGGAAGAAGAAGAGATGATCTCCATGATGAAGAGACCTTTCTGCTAGGACAGCAAAAGCCTTTGTGCCCTGGGGATGTGGTGGACACCATCACAGCCATGGGTCCTGCTGCATGCTGCACCTTGACACTTTCCATCCTGCTCTTCAGGGCTCTCACAGCAGGTCTCAGGATGCCTCCAGACCTGTGGCTTGATGCTGCTAGCAGCAGCCAGGCTTGGCTCTTCCCTAGAAAACCTTCATCCATCTTGGTGTGCTGCCTTCCCCGAGGAGCTATCACCATCCCCAGTGCCCTGAAGGCAGCTGGGGAGATGAAGAACCTCCATGCTGGCCAGCAGAGGCCACCTCAGTTGTGCAGAGTCTTAGGAGCCCATGGAGAGAGCAATCAGGTGCCTGTTGTGGAGCTTGGTGATCTCATTTCTCCTTGTGCCAGGCAGGAGTCCTGCCTGGGACAACGGAGCCTTGCTTCCTGGTGAGCACATTTTGTGCCACTGCCTCGGGGTCTGGTCCAGGTAAAGGGCAGAGGTTCAGTTCCAACAGCTCCACGGAGAGGCCAGGCCCTTGGCCCACCCAGCCCCTCCCAGCTCCTTTGACAGCCCAGGAAGCCCAAGGGCCATGCAAGGCAGAGCTGTCCCCTTAGTCATGGCATCCAGCTGAGCTGTGGCACTTCCCAGGCAGCCAAACCACAAGTTTAGCAAGAACTGCAACCCCCAGATGCTCTTCAGAGGCCAACAGTTTCTCTTTGGGAGGGAGCCAGGCAGGCACACCGCAGCCATGGGTGGAGGAGGAGAGTAGGCAGGTCCACGTGTTGCTGAGATTCAAACAGAAGTGACCTCAACCAGAGTGGAAAAAGAGAGGGGGGTGGAAAAAACACACCCCAACAAACAACAAAAACCAAGCCAGAGATAAAGAAAAGCTGAGAAAGAAACTGCAGCTTCCTCAGGCTGCACTCCTGCAAGGCTTGCCCAGAGTTACATCATGGTGCTCATTAGGCAGCAGGAGCTCACAGCCCAGCCCGGGAGACAGCTGGCTGCAGCAGCACCCCCCCGGGACCCTCCCACCCCAGCCCCTGCCCCTGCCCAGGGGGCTGCAGCCCAACCAGCTCAGGCAGGGCACTGATCCTCACCTGATCCCTGGCACCTGTCTATGCACAGCACCCCACAGATCCTCCACAGCACCCTACACACCCCACAGCACCCCACAGATCCTGCACAGCACCCTACACACCCCACAGATCCTGCACAGCACCATACAGGCCCCACAGCACCCACAGATCCTGCACAGCACCCTACAGACCCCACAGCACCCCACAGATCCTGCACAGCACCCTACACACCCCACAGATCCTGCACAGCACCCTACAGACTCCACAGCACCCCACAGATCCTGCACAGCACCCTACAGACACCACAGATCCTGCACAGCACCCTACAGACTCCACAGCACCCCACAGATCCTGCACAGCACCCTACAGACCCCACAGATCCTGCACAGCACCCTACAGACTCCACAGCACCCCACAGATCCTGCACAGCACCCTACAGACCCCACAGATCCTGCACAGCACCCTACAGACTCCACAGCACCCCACAGATCCTGCACAGCACCCTACAGACCCCACAGCACCCCACAGATCCTGCACAGCACCCTACACACCCCACAGCACCCCACAGATCCTCCACAGCACCCTACACACCCCACAGATCCTCCACAGCACCCTGCAGACTCCACAGATCCTCCACAGCACCCTACACACCCCACAGCACCCCATAGATCCTCCACAACACCATACAGACCCCACAGCACCCCACAGATCCTGCACAGCACCCTACACACCCCACAGCACCCCACAGATCCTGCACAGCACCCTACACACCCCACAGCACCCCACAGATCCTCCACAGCACCCTACAGACCCCACAGCACCCCACAGATCCTGCACAGCACCCTACAGACCCCACAGCACCCCATAGATCCTCCACAACACCCTACAGACCCCACAGCACCCCATAGATCCTGCACAGCACCCTACACACCCCACAGCACCCCATAGATCCTGCACAGCACCCTACAGACCCCACAGCACCCCACAGATCCTCCACAGCACCCTACAGACCCCACAGCACCCCACAGATCCTCCACAGCACTTCATAGACCCCACATCACCCCACAGATCCTGCACAGCTGTTGTCTCCTTCCCAAAGGCAGGGAGTGAATGAGCCCCCCCCCGACCCAGTGCCCACCCAAAAGCCAGGGGGTATGTCTGGAGCATCCCCGAGGCTGCCCCCCCCCGACCCAGTGCCCACCCAAAGGCCAGGGGGTATGTCTGGAGCATCCCCGAGGCTGCCCCCCCCGACCCAGTGCCCACCCAAAGGCCAGGGGGTATGTCTGGAGCATCCCCGAGGCTGCCCCCCCCACACCCAGTGCCCACCCAAAGGCCAGGGGGTATGTCTGGAGCATCCCCGAGGCTGCCCCGGGACCGTGTGAGTCCAGCTGCTGGCTTTCAGCACCACAGCCACAGCTTTTCAAGCCCGCAGCATGATGCAAGAGTGGTTTTCCCTGCCTGGGGTTGGGTTTCATCAGCCCATGAGCCATTCCAAGAGGCGAGCGGCGGCTCAGCTGCCCCAGCCGCCTCCCGGGACTTGCCTGGGAACATCCCAGTGGGACAGCTTGGGGCACGGCCTCAAATCAGGGCGCTTGGCACCCTGGCCCTGTCACGGATGCAGCTGGGCTCCTGCCAGCCCTGCTCCGGGAAGCCTCCCCTCCACCGAGAGCGCAGGGGGCTGTCAAGAGCCCGAACTCACAGCCTCCCCAACTGCCAAACGGTGGCTTTGGGTCTGCACCCGGGACAGAAAAGAGTAAAGGCAGGCAGGGGCTGCCTTTTGCAGGATTCTAAACCACCCCCACTGCAAACTCCATCACCCAGGGGAAGGTGGCAGCAGCAGGACTGGGAGCCCTGGGAGCCGCTTGGCTTTGCCCTCCCGAGGGTTTTGCAGGGCAAAGCCTCCTGCAGGAGTTGCCTTCCCGGGAAACAAAAGAGAAAAGGAACACCAAGGCTTTCCCCCCCGCCACCCCCCACCCCTCCTTTCCCTAAGTGGAGGAACAGTGTGTGAGTGCAGAGGCAATAATTCAAGCAGGAACACGGAGAGCTTTCAGCTCCCAGACTCTAGCCGAGCCTCGGCCACCGGCTTTGTGCTGCTCATTCATCCACAGGCTCAGGGAGAACAGGATCTGTTTGCTTTTCAATGTCCCTTTGAGAGCAGCCTCCCGAGGAGTTGGTTCAGCAGAGAAAAAAAAGCCTCTTGGCCACCCTGCCTGGGGCCGAGGAGAAAAGGCACTTCCAGGGCTGCCATCACCTAGGCGCTGCCCGCCGTTGGGGCGGGAAGGTGAGGTTTGATCGCCCTTGGGAAGGCAACGCTGCCGGTGCTGAGGGTTGGGTATCTCATTATCTCCAGGTAATTATCTGGAGCTAATGAGAGATCTCATCCCTGCTTTGCTGGCTCTCATCTCTATTGCTTTCCTGGGGCGGTGAGTTGTGCAGGTTGGTGGGGTTTATGTGTTTGCTAATAACTGCAGGCCCTGCTGTGGTGTGAATCGAAGATGGAGCTGATGTGGTGCTGGGTGAGCAAACCAGACCTGCCTGTTGCCTTATTTTCTACCAACTCATCCAAAAAAAGGTCATCTCACCCTGAGAAGATGAAGCTCCAGAGCAACAGGGCTGGGAGAAGCTGTAAAGCTGTCCCCTGCCACCAACCAACCCTCTCCCCAGGGTATTCCCTGACAAACCTCAGCCCTCTAACTTCCAGGACTGGGATGGACTTAGGACTGGGTGCCTCAGAGGATGCTCCTGCCTCCTCCCTGCACTGCCAGGGGCTTGGAGGGAGCTGGCAGCTCTCAAAGCTTCAGCTTCATCTTGGCACTGAAAGAAATGTGCAGGAGGAGGAGGAGGAATCCCTGACCTCTCTCTCATCTCAGTGAATGTATTTGAATCTCAAGTCCTCTGGAAGCTCTTGGGAGCCCTCCCTCGTGGCCCTTCACCCTCCTCCCTCGTGGCCCTTCACCCTCCTCCCTCTGGCTCTCCTCTGTCCCTTCATCCCTGTTTTCTGTTGCTCACTGGTGTCATGTGAGACTCAGCCCCTCTCCTCCAGCTGGGCCCAGCGTGAAGAACAGCCAAAGAGAAAATTAAGAAGGTCTATACAGCTCTCTTATTCCAATTACCCCGATAATTAGCGCCTCATCAAGGACGTTGCTGCCCCCGAGGATGTCTCCAAGGAAAGAGCTGCTAACGAGGCTGGGAAGTCCCCTTTGGGAGCCCAGGGTGTGGTGGGATGGGCTTAAAGCCACCTCTTGTCCTCATGGACAAAGAGATGGGTGCCAGATTCCCTGCAGTACCCAGGGGAGTGACCTTCATCCCATACAGGATGTTCTGCAGATGCAGAAGAGGATCCCATCCTCATCCATTCCTCCCCCAAAATGTAGAATCATAGAATGCTTTGGGTTGGAAGGGACCTCCAAAGCTCATCCAGTCCAACCTCCCTGCAGTCAGCAGGGACATCCTCTGCTAGATCAGGTGCCCAGAGCCCTGTCCAGCCTCACCTCGAATATCTCCAGGGATGGGGCCTCAACCACCTCCCTGGGCAACCTGTTCCAGTGCTCCACCACCCTCATGGTAAGACCCCAAAGCCGTCTCCAAAGTGGGAGAGGCTGTGCAGCTGCACAGCCCCAAATATCCCCATCCCCATCTGCTCCTGACAGGAAGGAACAACGGCGAGCTGCCGGTGGCAGAGACCCCAGCTGGGGGCAAACCGCCTTCTCACACTCGCTTCTGTTGACACCGGGTAGGAATCAAACACACTTCCAGGAAACCTCCTCGAGCTCTTGAAGAAACCAGGGACAAGGGCTGCTGAGGCCCTAGAAGGGCGGAGAGCTCCTCTGCAGCCCCCACCGCAGCTGCTTCCTGGCGTTGGAGGCACAAAGCAGTGGAAAAGCACAGAGCTCCAGATTGCTGATAAGCACCTGGGGAGCAGAGCGGGCAGGGAGGCTGGGTGGAGGTCCAGTGGGCTGTGTTGCCGTGGCACTGGGGAGGAATGGGGGTCGAGGTGGAGGCTGTGAGGTGCTGCTCTTCCACTTATCACCCCCAAGACTGCTGACCAGAGGAGCTGCACCAAGGTTAAGAAATGTGCTGTGCCAGTGATAAAAGGAGGAACGGTTTGACCACAGGGAAGCAGGGCTTGACCACAGCCCCACCCACACGCTTTGCACAGCAGGAGATAAGGAGGTATGAACAGTGCCCTGATTTTGTTCCTCACTGGGGAGGGGCGGGGGGGTGTGAGAATTCCACACCACACAGCAGGGACAGAGCAGTGGGTTTGTACTCCTCACCACCCCCTCGAAAAAGGGAGACCTTTTGGTAAGATCTGAGACATTGGAGGTGTTCAGGAGGAGACTTGACGGGGTGCTTGGTGCCATGGGTTAGCTGTTTGGGTGGGTTGGATTGGTTGATGGGTTGGACACGATGATCTTGAAGGTCTCTTCCAACCTGGTTTGGTTTCTTCTAAATAAAGGTTTATTCTAGAGACCTCAGCGACCTGGAGAGCCGCCCCAGGAGATGGAGCTGGTGCTTGCAGCTGGATTTTAGGGCTTTATGGTACCCCTCATGAAGGCACCTGCGAAGACACTGATCCAGCAGGCATCTCTTCTTCTCCTTTTGAGCTTGGTTTGGAGAATTTGGGGGTTGTTAGACGATTTGAGGGGGTGGGAGGGGTTTTCTCATCCCACTCCAAAGCCTGCCCAGGTACAAGGAGCAAGCCTGAGGCCTTCTCAGAAGGATGATACATTTAGGAACTCGGGAGCTGTGGCCTTTGTGGGTGGTGGCTGACCTTTAAATCTCGCCTCTCCTTGTCACCAAGAGCTCTCCACATACCAGAGCACAACTTTCTGGGAGATAAAAAAAAAGAAGAGGGAAAAGGAAGATGCCCCTGGACCACTTTGCCATGGGAAGAGAAGGCAGGCAGGGATCTGGTCCCATGCTGCATCAGGGATCTGGGTACCCCCCAGCCACCCTTCCCCATCCCTTGGCCTGCATTATTGTGGATCCTGCACTCCTAAAGTGACTTCACTCCTCCTGAGGGGCACAGATAACACCAAGACAAATTGGGGAGCTGAGGCTGAAATGAGAAGTGACCCTTTTTGGAGAGCAGCAATGGCTTGAACTGCAAACACTGCCTGGAGGAGGGAGTCTTGATGGCCAGGCTCCCACCCTGAGCACCCTCATCCCTGCACCCACAAGAAGTGAACCCCAGAAGTGGGAGACCCATGGGCATCTGGGGATGTGTCTGGGCTGGAGGCAGCAGCAATCTGAAGCCAGCAGGTTTCCTGAGTGCTGGGAGGGAGCCCAAGCCTGGCACACCACAGATTGAATCGTCCAGGCGATAAACCCAAAGATAGACCCCGCTGCTGACCAGGCTGAGAAGCCTCAGCTAGAAAATGGAAAACCACAGGGCCAAAACATGACTGATTCAAACCATCACCTACCCTGGGCTCACACCAGCCCCATAAGGCTGCAGGGGCTGCTCCCTATCAGCCAGGCCCTTGGCTTCCCAGCAGGTGCTTGCTCACCACGGAGGGTGCAGATGGTTGGAGGGACAAAGAGCTTCATCCATGCCCTGGGTGCATGTTAGAGTTTCTGAACTTATTGGCCAGAAATATGATAAAATATGAATATTATTTATTAAATATTAAAAAATGGACCTGAGCAAAGCCTTCGACACTGTCCCACACCACATCCTGGTCTCCAGGCTGGTGACACATGGGTTTGATGGGTGACCACTAGATGGATAAGGAACTGGCTTGATGGCAGCACCCAAAGAGTGGCTGTCAATGGCTCCATGTCCCAGTGGAGGCCAGGGACAAGCAGAGTCCCTCAGGGATCAGTCCTGGGACCAGGCTTGCTCAACATCTTTGTGGGTGCCATGGACAGTGGCATTGAGTGCACCCTCAGCAAGTTTGCTGATGACACCAAGCTGTGTGGTGCAGCAGACAGCTGGAGGGAAGGGAGGCCATCCAGAGGGACCTGGACAGGCTGGAGAGGTGGGCACAAGCCAACCTCATGAGGTTCAACAAGACCAAGGGCAGGGTCCTGCATCTGGGTCGAGGCAACCCCAGGCACACATCCAGGCTGGGCAGGGACTGGCTGGAAAGCAGCCCTGAGGAGAGAGACTTGGGGGTGCTGGGGGAGGAGAAGCTCACCAGGAGCTCTCAGTGTGCACTTGCAGCCCAGAAAGCCAACCAGATCCTGGGCTGCATCAGGAGAAGTGTGGTCAGCAGGTCAAGGGAGGTGATTCTCCCCCTCTGCTCAGCTCTGGTGAGACCCCACCTGGAGTACTGCCTCCAGTTCTGGAGCCCCTATTCCAAGAGGGATCTGGAGGTGCTGGAAGGTGTTGTAATGGGTTGGGGCAAACCCCCTCCCCACCATGTGCAGAAATAACGACTCAGACAAACAGATTGCAAAAGTGATGGAAAGTTTAAATAGAGAACAGTGAGTGCCTGCAGAAGGGTAGAAACACAGTGATAAGAGAGACCTCAGAACAGTCCTAGAAAGATCCCATCCCCACCTGAGGGTGCACCCAAAACCCCCAGGGCTCCTCCTTCCACCCCACCCCCCCCCCTTACTGCTAGGCTAGTCTCAGCTGGCCAGATCTGAGCCTGCCCATCCCCCCGTGGCCTTGGGCCTAGCCAGACCCATGGCCGGGAGATCTCTCCCCCAGTTACTGGGAGGCGGAGAGGAAAGGAAAGAGGAAGTGCCAGACAGAAACCACCGTAAAATTTATAGTGGTGCAAGGGATTATGGTGGAAATACATAATTTCCCTTGTCCACCCACTGGGCTGGACTTCTGGACACAGGAAACACTCCTGTAGCAGAGGACACCCAGCCCAAACTACGACAGAGAAGGGCCAGGAGGATGATCAGAGGGCTGGAGCACCTCTCCTGTGAGGACAGACTGAAGGAGTTGGGGCTGTTCAGTCTGCAGAAGAGAAGGCTCTGAGAAGACCTCATTGTGGCCTTCCAGGATCTGAAGGGGGCTACAGGAAGGCTGGGGAGGGACTGCTCAGGATCTCAGGCAGTGATAGGACTAGGGGGAATGGAATGAAGCTGGAGGTGGGGAGATTCAGGCTGGAGGTGAGGAGGAAATTCTTCATCATGAGAGTGGTGAAGCCCTGGAATGGGTTGTCCAGGGAGGTGGTTGGGGCCCTGTCCCTGGAGGTGTTTAAGGCCAGGCTGGATGAGGCTCTGGCCAGGCTGATCTAGTGTGGGGTGTCCCTGCCCATGGCAGGGGGATTGGAACTAGATGATCCTTGTGGTCCCTTCCAACCCCTGACTGATACTATGATACTATTTGTTTTCCCGCACCAATTTATTCAGGTTCGTTTGCCCAGTGGATAACAAGTTAATTACACACGGTAGAAGGCTAATAAACAGCAGATTAACGGGCTAGAACAATCAGAACTTGGAATACAGAGGAACAAACTCGACTCTCCCTGCCCACGCCGGGAGCTAAACAGCGCTGCTGCCTCGGGGGGGAGGGGGGGCATAGACGAACCACCGTCGGGTTCACAACGGGGCAAGCTAAGAGGTGACAAACCCTAAACCTCAGAAATAACCAGGTGAAACAGCCCATTTGACTCACGAACCGCCGGGCAGTATCCACAGATTTAGAGGAAATGGGAGGGCAGGGTGCTGCGGGGAGGGCCCAACTTTAGCACTACGCCGCCGAACAAAGCAGCTAATTGCTCTGGAGATAGGATCGAGTAGGGTGCTTGTCGCCTCCTTGAATGCCATTAACCAACGGGGGAGAGAGGGGAGAGAGTTGCAAGCTTTGAGCGCAGCGAGCGAGCGAGCGAGGTACGAGCCAGCGAGCATAGGAGGGATCACAGTATCACCAAGCTTCGAAGAGGCCTCAAAGATCATCAAGTCCAACCTGTCACCACAGACCCCATGACTAGACCATGGCACCAAGTGCCACATCCAATCCCCTCTTGAACACCTCCAGGGACGGTGACTCCACCTCCTCCCTGGGCAGCACATCCCAATGACGAACGACTCGCTCGGTGAAGAACTTTCTCCTCACCTCCAGTCTACACCTCCCCTGGCACAGCTTGGGACTGTGAGGTCTTGCTCTATAAATTCGCTTTCCCAATGTGCCCAATAGCACATCAGCCATTCAAATCCCGCCAATCGATTCAAAATGCTTAGGCGGGGAGTAACCTGCAGCCGCCCTCTCTCATGGCATCTGACACCTGCCTCTCTGAAACGTGAGGCTCGGCGTCCAGCTTCCACTCCCCTCCAGGCAGCCTTAACGGCGCCTATTAGGCTCCTCGACCTCAACCCGGACCCTGTAACAGAGAGGGAGGAGAAAGGGGCAGTGGCTCAAAACAGATTTAACTGTCTTGCTAATGCCTCATCCAGGACAGTGCATTGGAGCTGGCAGTCACCACAGAATAGTCAGGGTTAGAAGGGACCACAAGGATCAACCAGTTCCAACCCCCCTGCCATGGGCTGGGACACCTCACACTAGATCAAGTTGCTCACAGCCACATCCAGCCTGGCCTTCAAAACCTCCAGGGTTGAGGCTTCCACCACCTCCCTGGGCAGCCTGTGCCAGTCTCTCACCACCCTCACAGGAAAGAACTTCTTCCTAACCTCTAATCTAACTCTCCCCTCCTCTAGCTTGGATCCATTCCCCCCAGCCCTGTCACTACCTGACACCCTAGAAAGTCCCTCCCCAGCTTTCCTGTAGCCCCCTTCAGATATTGGAAGGCCACAAGAAGGTTTCCTTGAAGCCTTTTCTTCTCCAAACTGAACAACCCCAACTCCCTCAGTCTGTCTCCATAGCAGAGCAGCTCCAGCCTTCTGCTCATCCTCATGGTCCTTCTCATTACAACACCTTCCAGCACCTCCAAATCTGTCCTGTAATAGGGGCTCCAGAACTGGATGCAGTACTCTAGGTGGGGTCTCACCAGAGTGGAGCAGAGGGGGGAGAATCACTTCCTTCACCCTGCTGGCCACACTTCTCTTGATGCAGCCCGGGACACCATTGGCTTTCTGGGCTGCCTTTCCCCAGAAGCCATTTTCTCAAGTGCTTCTGTCTAAGAAAATGTTTTAAAGTTCAAAATAATAATAATAATAATCAATAAAAATAAGGAGGAGCAGAAGAGTGATGCCTTTTGGGGCTGCTGTCTGCTGTGCTCACGGTGCTGGCAGGTTTGGCGCCTCAGCAAGGAGCAGGTTTGTTGTGGTTCGGCTGATTTTAGTTGCTAATGAAGAGATGAATCACACAGGAAGTCAAGAGAGAAAGAATGAAACTCACAGCAAACAAGAGAAGAAACCAGAGCAGGTATTTGAGAAGGGGACAGGTAGAAGCTCCCCCTCCTCTCTGCTCTAGACTCTGAGCTATTTCAAGAGGAGAATATGGGGGAAATAAAAATGTCCCTTGTTTGGGAACAAGTTGTGGCAAAAGCCAATAAACATGCCCTAGAAATTAGAGGAGGCTGCTGGGAAACCCTTGTGCTCCCATGTCACAGCATGGAGTGGTCTTTTGAGGAGGAAAAGGCCATCACAAACTCGATCATAGGGAGTTAGTGACTTTGAAGGGCGGTGGAGCCCTAGATGAGGCTGCTCAGAGAGGTGGCGGAGTCTCCATCTCTGGAGCCATTCAAAACCCAGCTGGATGGCTTTCTGTGCAACCTGTTCTAGGTGCTTTAGCAGTGGGGTTGGACTAGATGATCTCCAGAGGTCCCTTCCCAACCCCACCTTGCTGAGATTCTGTGATTACAGAAATTACAGACTAAATAAAAGATAAAAATGGGAAGAAAAGCCCCAAAACTCCATCAGGCCAAAAACTGTGGAGAAGCTTTGGGTGAGGTTCTTATTTTCTTGTAAGAGTTGAGCTGAATAACTCTGAGCATGTCCAGAGAAGGGCCACGAGGATGAGCAGAGGGTTTGGAGCACCTCTCCTATGAGGACCTGCTGGGAGAGTTGGGGCAGTTCAGTCTGGAGAGGAGAAGGCTCCCAGGAGACCTTCTTGTGGCCTTCCAGGATCTGAAGGGGGCTACAAGAAAGCTGGGGAGGGACTTCTGAGGGTGTGAGGGAGGGATAGGGCTGAGGGGAATGGAACAAAACTAGAAATGGGGAGATTCAGGTTGGATGTTAGGAAGGAGTTCTTCCCCAGGAGGGTGGTGAGAGACTGGCACAGGTTGCCCAGGGAGGTGGTGAAAGCCTCATCCCTAGAGGTGTTGAAGGCCAGGCTGGATGTGGCCCTGAGCAATCTGCTGTAGTGTGAGGTGTCCCTGCCCATGCCAGGGCGTTTGGAACGGAATGATCCTTGAGGTCCCTTCCAACCCTGGCAATTCTATGATTCTGTGAGAACTGGCAATGGAGAAGTCTCCAAGAAGGGATGAGGAAGAAGGACTCTGGCATGGAGTTAAGCTAATGTTGAGCTTAACCATCTTGAGCTTCAAGGGCTTCTCCACCAAGTGGAGCAAATAGCAGCTCGATGCAGTGAGGGAAAAAACGAACGCTGGTGTTCTTATTGTGACCATTACTCCACCTAATGAGCTTTCCCATCCTCCCATGTGCTGGTTTTAATCCATAATAACTCATAGATATTGCCCATTAATATATAACCTCTAATAATTGGGTGTAATTGTTACATAATGGTGTTACAATCAGACCAAAGAACACACATAACGGCGGCGCGTGATCGATGAGCTCCAGACAAAGCAATCAATGTGTAAACAGCAGAGCTAAGGGACTGGAAATCCACAGCTGGCTCCTCCCAGCTCCTTATTTTCTTGGCTGCTGCCACCAAACTGCTATAAAGTAAACCAAGCTCGAAGGGGGAAATAATGGTTGGGAAATAATGGCTTCTTGGGCTTTGTTCTGTAAGGTCCTTAATCATCTCTATCAATAATTAGGCACATTCCTAAACCCTGCACTGAACTGGGGCCAAAAGGAGTGTGAGCAGCTTTGGACACCTTGGTGACCTGAAATCATGGACTCATTAAGGTTGGAAAAGATCTCCAAGATCATCAAGTCCAACCATTAATAACCCACAGAGTCCAATCCCCGTCGACAACCATTGTGTTGAGTTTACCTCTAGTAAATGTAAAGCTCGTTCCCCTGGGGAAGCTCCAAGGGAACGGTTTTCCTCCCCTGTCTCCTGCCACCTGCCATCTGATGAAGCTTGGAGGTTTGGGTTTCCAATAAATCCAGGCTCAGAGGACAGTGTTTGAGGCACCTGCATGCTGCCCAACTTGGACTGTGCTGCGAGAAAAGACTATTTGAAAAGCAGAAATCTTTATCTCTCCTTTAGAAATCATAGAATCATGGAAAGGGTTGGGTTGGAAGGGACCTTAAAGATCATCTAGTTCCAATCCCCCTGCCACGGGTAGGAACTCCTCCCACTAGAGCAGGTTGCTCAAAGCCTCCATCCAGCCTGGTCTTCAATACTTCCAGGGATGAGGCTTCCACAACTTCTCTGGGCAACCTGTTCCAGTGTCTCCCCACCCTCACTGGAAAGAATTCCTTTCTAATTTCCAGTCTCAATCTTTTCTCTTCCAGCTCAAAGCCATTTCCCCTCATCCTGTCACTACAAGGCCTTGTCAAAAGTCCCTCCTCAGATTTCTTGTAGGCCCCCTTCAGGTACTGGAAGACCACAATAAGGTTTCCCTGGAACCTTCTTTTCTCCAGGCTGAACAGCCCCAGTTCACAGTCTGTCCCCATAGGGGAGGTTCTCCAGCCCACTGATTGTCTTTGAAGCCTCCTCTGGACCCACTCCAACAGTTCAATGTCCTTCTGTTGGGTGCTCCAGAACTGGATGCAGTAATGCAGGTGAGGTTTTGCAAGAGCAGAGTAGAGAGGCAGAATCATCCAGTTCCAACCCCCTGCCATGAGCAGGGACACCTCCCACTAGACCAGGTTGCTCAAAGCCCCATCCAGCCTGGTCTTCAATACTTCCAGGGATGAGGCTTCCACAACTTCTCTGGGCAACCTGTTCCTGTGTCTCCCCACCCTCATCATAAAGAACTTCCTACTAATGTTCAACTTGAATCTCCCCTACTCTAGTTCAAGCCATTGCCCCTTGTCCTACCACCACAGGCCCTTATAAACAATCCTTCTTTCCCTCTCCCAGTGGGAGCCAAGCCTATGCCAAAGCTTCACTCCGTGGCCTTGGGCAAAGCAATTAATCTGGACACAGCATCTATGTCACTGGGTTAATGGCAGAGAAAGGCCTTTGAAGAGGGTTAATGATTAGTTGGGAATGTTTGCATGGCCCTCTTCAGACAGGGCTCCTCCGATAAACTCCACACAGCAATGCCAGCAGAGATCCTCTGGGCTCGACCCGTTGTGCTGCTGGGGGCTCTCCTGGCCAGGGCAGGGGAATCCCTAGAACTGCTTTTCTTTGGGGTGGGGAGAAACCATCCCCAGCCTACCCAGACTGTCAGTGGTCCCTCAGCTTGCCTCTGTCCCTGCGTAGAAGATGGGAAATCCTTGGTGTGAGCATGGACAGCCTCAAGCCTGGGCAGGTCCTGGACCCTGTATCCAGCCACCAAACCCAGCCAGCTCAGTGTTGGGGGGACATCCCTTGGCCAAGGGTCCTCTTAAACAAGGGCTACCCACAATGCAAGGGGCTGCCCGCTGTGGGGCTCCCCTTAATGGGGGGATCTCCTTAATGGGGGTTCTCTGTAATGGGGGCTGCTCCCTAATGGGAACTGCCTGCAATGGAGGCTGCCCTTAATGGGGGCTTCTCTTAATGGGAGTTCCTTCATAATGGGGACTGCCTGCAACAGGGGTTCCCCTTAATGGGGGTTGTTCCCTAACGGGGACTGTGTAATGGAGGCTCCCCTTAATGGGGACTCCCCCCACCACAGGTTCCTCATACAGTGCCTCCTCCATAACGGAGAGCTATCTTTCTCCAGCGAGGACTCCCCTCTGGGGAGTTTCCCGTAATAGGGAGGGTCCCCGCTCCGAGCACGCCAGGCAGAGCCCCCACCAGCTCAGAGCACATGTGGCGGGGCTGGGTTGTCCCACCCCGTCCCGTCCCATCCCATCCCATCCCGTCCCGTCCCGTCCCGTCCCGTCCCATCCCGTCCCCTCCTCCGGCCGGCCCACACACACACCCAGCCCTTCCTCCTCCTCCTCCTCCTCCCTCCTCCTCCCACTTCCTCCGCACAATGCGGGCTGCCGGCCGAGTGGGGCAGCGGCTGCGGCTCCCCCCTCGCCGCCGAGACCCGTAGAGATGCTCCGGGGAAGGCTTCGCGCAGCCGCCGCAGGTGAGTGCGGGGCTGGATGGGGCCCCGGTGTGCTGGGGTGGCGGGGGACACGGAGACGCATCGGAGCCGGGGGAATGCGGGGCGGCAGCAGGGGCTCCCTTTGGCTGCCCCGTCCCCTTGCTTTTGAGCTCCCCTGGAGGGGTGAAGCTGCCGGAGGGTCTCCCACCATCCCCCAAAACTTTCCTGTCCCCTCTGTCAGGGCTCTCCCGCAGATCGTCTGTTTCTGGTTGGAATAACTGGGCTGCAGGCTGCGTGTCCAGGGATTTTCCCCATTTATGGACACCCGGGCTGCGCAACGTGTGAGCCGGCAGCCGGAGCCCGCCCCGGGCTGCCTTGTGATCGCGATCGCGATAGTACCGCCGACATCAGGGCTGCGCGATCGGGACAGGAGGACAAGCCCGTGGCCAGGTCCTTGCCTCATGGTCGGCCAGGAGCGGGTCATGCCCTGGAGCACCCCCGTGGCCCTTCCTGGGCTTGGTCAACCTGGGTGGGACATGAGCTGGGTGGCTGCGGGCTGGCTCGGAGGGAGGGCGAGGGAGGGTGGTGTCGAGCCCCTAAATACTGCGGTGTGGCTCTGGAGGCAGCGGTTCTGCCCTTTGGGTGGCTGCTGACTGCTTCATCCCGATTCTTTGCTAGGAGTGGGCATTGCTGGGGGTGTTTGAGGAGTAGCAACCTGGTTTATAAGACGAGCGGTGGCTTGTGTAGGTGTTCCGTCAGGGTACTATCCTGAAAAGAAGCTGACTAGGGCTGAGGGAAAGATCCAGGTGGGATTCTGCCTACCTGGGAAAAGCTTGGGAGTTGCAAACTTCTGTAAAGAGAGGTAAAGTGTGAAAAGAGGGGAGCTGAGACTGCCGGGGCTGCTTGTTTGCTCTCCAAAATCATCTCGGCGGGGAGGGAAAACCTGGCTAGCGATCACGTCCAAACCCACTGCGAAGAGGGGGATCCGAGCCCACTGAGGAGATGGGGAAGGTGACCTCCTCGGCAGGGACCCAAAGTCCCCGTGATTGTGAAACCAGTATTGCAGCCAGACAGGAAACCGCTTTCTTACAGGGAGACAAGTCCACCGCTTTTGGGGTGACGTGGAGAAAGCCCCCTCCCTTTCCAGCACCCCTGGGAGGGTGGCTGGAGATGGCCAATGCCAGCGGGCTTAGGAGATGAAGGGTTCTATTTCTTGGTTCCTGGGGGCTGGCTGGGAGTTGGCGGATGGCTCTTGGCATCACGTGGCGACGGAGGAGGCGGGAGGGCCACGGTGAGAAGCTTCTGCTCCTTCCCGCCGCCCGCCCGCCCGCCTTAGGGCATGGCAGCCCCGGGCAGGAAATGCCAGGGAGCCCTGCGCCGTGCCCGACCCTCCCGGTGACAGCGGACACGGCCGCGCTTGTTCGAAGCCGGTGGAGGGGGAAAAAAAGTACATATCAAAAAAGAGAAGAGCGAGCCATCCCTGGCAGCCTCCCCAGGCCGGGGAGGTGGTGGCGCAAGGGCCCTTCCCCGTGACCTTTCGACACGCCGAGCGCGGCAGATAGATAAAGCCGAGCGCGGCCCGGGAGCGCTTATCGAGCAGGTTTCGCTGCACGCAGCGGGCTGGCACGTGCTCCTTCCCACTCGGTTTGACTTTTGCCCCCTTCCTTCCCCCGCCAAACAGCCCTCTCCCAAACCAAAACAACCGCCCGGGAGGGAGATAGCGAAGTTCCCCAAAACGGGAGCGAAAGAGGGCTTGTGTTTAACATACACACACACACAGACGCATGCACGCACACCCCGGCTGCGAGGTTTGCCTATGGCAAACGCTTGGCCACACGTCTTAGTGTTGGCCCAGTTCCCCCCCGCCCCCCCCCCAACAAACCCCGATTCCCGAATGGTCCTCTCCCTGCAGCCCCCAGCTCCAGCAGCTCTCCTGTGGCTGGGGAAATGGTGTCACTGTTCCAGCTGCCAGGCGATAGCCCCGGAGGGAAGGGGGGGTGGTGACAGCAGAGCTGTTTGCTTGGTGCAGGTGTGGGGATGGCACCGGCCAGGCTTTATTTCAGAGAAAGAGGGAGCCCATTAGTGCCCTCACCCTAATGAGCCTAATTAGCTCAGCCCCTATCAGACAGCAGAGAATCCATGTGTCTGGCTCTGGCACCCGCTATGGGGGATGCCTCGCCCTGTTCTCCAGGCTGGAAATTTGAGCTGGCCACCTGCTGCCCCCTGAATCAGTTGGGTTCTCCCAAGAGGAAGGGTCTCCTCCTAACAGAATCTGAGGGTTTTCCTGTCTCCACTGCCCAAGAGGGGTCTGCATTGCTGGGGTTCAGGTGATGTGGCAAGGAGAGGGTTGCGCTGGCACTGCCGACGTGCCCAGTGATGTGACCGGGTCATGGGGTGACGGCAGGGCCACTTGCACAACATCCCTGCCACTGTGGGTTTTGTAAATCAGTGCCTTTCAGGGAAAGAGAAAACAGCAGCAGGGAGATCTCAGAAGTCACAAGATCCTGGGTTTCTGTCCCAGCTTGTCCACCCTGAGCACTGCCACTGCTTGGAAGAGAACCCATGCTGACATCTCCCTCCCACGCAACATCTCCTGGGGAGACACATTTGAACACCACCCTCCTGAGAGATCACTCTGGGGCCACTGGGAAGGAAAATAACCCATTTTGAGCCTCCCCCACCATGGCTTCACACCCTCCCAGTCAGGGTGGAAGGAACCCCATGCAGCGCTACAGGCTAGGGTCAGAGTGGCTGGAGAGCTGCCAAACAGAAAGGGACCTGGGGGTGCTGATTGACAGCTGCCTAAACATGAGCCAGCAGTGTGCCCAGGTGGCCAAGAGGGCCAATGGCATCCTGGCCTGCATCAGGAACAGTGTGGCCAGCAGGAGCAGGGAAGTCATTGTGCCCCTGGACTCTGCATTGGTTAGGCTGCACCTTGAGTCCTGTGTCCAGTTCTGGGCCCCTCAGTTTAAGAAGGACATTGAGAGACTTGAAAGTGTCCAGAGAAGGGCAACAAGGCTGGGGAGAGGCCTTGAGCACAGCCCTGTGAGGAGAGGCTGAGGGAGCTGGGGTTGCTTAGCCTGGAGAAGAGGAGGCTCAGGGGAGACCTCATTGCCCTCTACAACTCCCTGAAGGGAGGTTGTAGCCAGGAAGGGGTTGGTCTCTTCTCCCAGGCACCCAGCACCAGAACAAGGGGACACAGTCTCAAGCTGTGCCAGGGGAGGTTTAGGCTAGAGGTGAGGAGAAAGTTCTTCACCGAGCGAGTCGTTCCTCATTGGGCTGTGCTGCCCAGGGAGGTGGTGGAGTTCCCATCCCTGGAGG
The DNA here is from genome assembly GCF_026170545.1 of Melanerpes formicivorus. NCBI lineage: Eukaryota > Metazoa > Chordata > Aves > Piciformes > Picidae > Melanerpes > Melanerpes formicivorus. Next base: position 21,940,762 of record NW_027142362.1, read on the forward strand.
TGTTCAGGAGGGGATTGGATGTGGCACTTGGTGCCATGGCCTAGTAGTCACGAGGTCTTGGGTGACAGATTGGACTTGATGATCTTTAAGGTCTCTTCCAACATTATTGATTCTATGATTCTAAAGCCCAAGGCTCATTTTGGAGGGGCCATGTGGCAACATGCAGCTGACTTCTCCTGGGCATGGTCCCCCAGAAGATCTCAGCCAGCATGTGGTGGTGGAGGAGCCTGCAGCTTCTGAGGGTGCCAGCAGGGAGCTGAGCTTCCTTCTCAACCAGAGGGAGGCAGTGACCCTCCAGAGAGGTTTTCAGAGGAGTCCAGGGAAGCTGGTGGCCCTGTGACCTCTCTCTCTGCCCATCAGTGGTCTGGCAGGGAGAGCTGGCAGGGTGCAGCGTGTAGTGTGCCAGGGTGGACTGTGTGTGGCTCAGTTGGCAGACTCCAGCCGTGCTGCAGAGCAGAGCCACCACGCTCGGGTCCCTGAGCTACCCTTGCCAAGTCTCCCCAGATATCTGCTCCATTTCCCCTTCTGTGGACAAGGCTTTTATCTTATCTCTGCACTCTTCCTCCATTTCCTTCTTTGCTTCTCTGCTAACTCTTCCCACAAAAAGACAAAAAAAGCATGGGGGGGTGTGTGAAGAACAGACACAAGATCCTACTGCAGGAAGCCCATCCATGATCCTGGGGGATACCAGACCATACCTGGGACACGCTGGGTGACATGTGGCCGTGCTAGGAGGGTGCTGGGTGATGTTTGGCCACGCTAGGGAGATGCTGGGTGGTGTCTAGCTGTGCTTGGGACATGCTGGGTGAGGTTTGGCCATACTAGGGAGGGGCTGGATGAGAGTTGGCTGTGTTAGGGAGATGCTGGGTGATGATAGGCCATGCTGGGAGAACACTGAGCCATGGTCCAGTGATACTGAGGTGGGTCTTGGGGCTTGTTTGGGTGATGTGCATGGTGATAAGGTGACAGCAGATGATGCTGGGGGGATACTGCATGAAGGTCCAGTGATGCTCTTGGCACTCTAGCAAGGCACAGGTTTCTCAGTGGATGGTCAGGAGATGCTGAGCAATACCGGGAGGCTGCTGGACGATGACAGGAGACACTGGGGGATCCAATGATGCTCAGGGGATGCAGGGTGATTCCCGGGAAGGCTGGGTGATGCTGGGACGATGGTATGCCGGCTCCACCTGCTGGCGTGCACTGCCTGACACCGCAGGCCACCACCCGGGGCCTCAGTGAAGCAGCAGCAGCCACCCAAAATCAGAAGAGCCAATAATGGAGAGGGTCTCCCTGATCTGCAGGCTGCCGTGTTGGAGGAAAAAGCTTCAAATCAGCCTGAAAGGTGGAACTAGGAGGATTTTGGGGCACTCTCTGCCTCACCATTGTGTGCTGGCTCTTCACCTGAGCTGACCCAGCTTTGCTCCCTGCTGCCTGCTACAGATGCTCATTGAGGCTTGGAATCCAAAGTGGCCAGAGTTTTTCAGGGCTTCTCCAAGGAGACAGCCACAGAAGTGCTCAGCCAACCTACCAGATTTGGGCTCCCACCCTGGCTTGGGCAGGGCTACCCCAGCCAGCACCCAGGGAGGGGAGCACCTGACCACATCCCTGGCTTCTCTTGTGGGTGTCAGATGTTGCTTCTCAGTTGGGGTGAGTTGGTTTTTAGGATCTCTGCCAGGTGCTGGGAAGATGGGAAGAGGGAAACAAGACCCTTGGCAGAGACTGCCTGTGAGATGAGCAGAGCTTTCCATGACTATCCTCCTGGGTCCTTTGGTCCTTCCAGTGTGATGTTGCCGAACATCACAAATGAGTAAGAACCACAGAATCATTAAGGTTGAAAAAGACCTCTGAGAACATCGAGTCCAACCATCAGCCCAACACCACTATGCCCACTAAACCATGTCCTGGAGTGCCATGTCTACAGACAACAAAATCAAGCTGGAATTACCCTGTTCCAGATTAAAGCTTGTGCTGACTGAGTCCATCCTCCTGAGGAGCCGCGCTGGGTGCCCCTGGCAGCTTCTTGAGCATCCTGTGCTGAGCCCCTGGTTCCTCAGGGATGCTGCCCAACACAGAATCATAGAATTGTTTTGGCTGGAAAAGCCTTCCAAGATCATGGACTCCAACCACTGACCTACCACCACATCCCAAAGTGCCATGTCCACACATTGCTTGAACACCTCCAGGGATGGTGTCTCCAGCGCCTCCCCGGGGCAGCCTGTTCCAACACCTCACCACTCATGCAGGAAAGTTTTTCCTGCTGTCCAACCTAAACCTCCCCTGGTGCAACTTAAGGGCATTTCCTCTTGTCCTAATGGAGAAGCTGTGTGTGAAGCTGCACAGGAGAAGCTGCATGTGAAAGCCAAGTTGCTTTCTCCAGCTGCTGTGTGGGTAGGGTGAGTTTTGGGCAGCTCTTAGTGGTCGAGGCAACCCCAGGCACAAATCCAGGCTGGGCAGGGACTGGCTGGAAAGCAGCCCTGAGGAGAGAGACTTGGGGGTGCTGGTGGAGAAGCTCACCAGGAGCTCTCAGTGTGCACTTGCAGCCCAGAAAGCCAATCAGATCCTGGGCTGCATCAGGAGAAGTGTGGCCAGCAGGGCAAGGGAGGTGATCCTCCCCCTCTGCTCAGCTCTGGTGAGACCCCACCTGGAGTACTGCCTCCAGTTCTGGAGCCCCTATTACAAGAGGGATCTGGAGGTGCTGGAAGGTGTCCAGAGAAGGGCCAGGAGGATGATCAGAGGGCTGGAGCTGCTCTGCTGTGAGGACAGACTGAAGGAGTTGGGGCTGATCAGTCTGGAGAAGAGAAGGCTCCCAGGTGACCTCATTGTGGCCTTCCAGTATCTGAAGGGGGCTACAGGAAGGCTGGGGAGGGACTGCTCAGGCTCTCAGGGAGTGATAGGACTAGGGGGAATGGAATGAAGCTGGATGTGGGGAGATTCAGGCTGGAGGTGAGGAGGAAGTTCTTCCCCATGAGAGTGGTGAAGCCCTGGAATGGGTTGTGCAGGGAGGTGGTTGGGGCCCTGTCCCTGGAGGTGTTTAAGGCCAGGCTGGCTGAGGCTGTGGCCAGGCTGCTCTAGTGTGGGGTGTCCCTGCCCATGGCAGGGGGGTTGGAACTAGATGATCCTTGTGCTCCCTTCCAACCCTGACTGATACTGTGATACTATGACCCGGTCACTCCACGCTCTTCCACCACAGGCTGAGTGTTTGCCATGGGGACTTCTTTGCTCATGGCTTATTTTCTGTCTCTCCCTCTCAGGAAGGCCAGCTCACCTCACCCATTGCATGCTCTGGTCAGGACACCATCAGCAACATATAAATGGCCTCAAAAAGGCACTTGGAGCCTCTGGACCCTGTGGTTTTCAACAAGCTGCCTCGGCTGGAGACGGAGTCCACCACCACCTTCTCTGCCAGCCTCTGCAAGTCCAGCCCCGTGCCCAACCCTGGCTCCGAAAGCTATTTCAACTACAAGGGCTCCTACTTTGCCTGCCCACTGCAGAGCCCCGAGCAGCCCCCGGCGCGCTGGAGCCCGGCCCCCACCTACCTGCACTACGGCCCCGGTGCCAACAGCCAGCCCATGCCAGCTGAGGGGCCGCTGCTGGGCTGCCTGCTCTACCGACCTGAGAGCCTGGGCACCGAGAAGGGCAAAGACAACCTGGTGAGGGAGCTGCTGCTGGCCAGGGAGAAGTGGAGCAGCCCTTCGCCAGCCCCGGCTCACCCCTTCCCGGTGAAGACGCCGGTGGCGGTCAACAAGGCGACCCCCCTGGCTGTCCCCAAGCCGGTGTACAGAGCCCCCCCCGCCTGCTTCATGGACCCCAGGATGGCTCTGCTGCTGGGGCCCCGGGCTGAAAGCCTGCAGCAGAGACCCAGGGATGTGGACTGGACCCTGCCTGCTGCCCCCCCTGCTAGCCACCCTTTCCACCCCGGCGAGCCCCGCAGTACCGCTGGGGTGCACAGGAAGGGTCCCCACTCTGAGCCTGCTCTACCGCCGCTGCACCCCAGCCTGGCGCTGCCCACCAAGCAGAAGGTGGGCTCCCCTGTCACCTTCTCCTCCTACTACACCGCCTTTGAGAAATACAGGGGCCCCCCTGGCACCCCCTTCCTGGAAGACAGCTGCCCCACTGCCCACAGCCAGAAGAAGATGCCTGAGGTGCCCAGCCTCAGCCCGGACCCCTGGGCCAAACTCCGGCCACCCAGCCCAGTCTACCGGGAGAGGCCACCTATGTGCTACCCCCTCACCCACTACCCACTGCCCCTCCAGAAAGCTGCCCTCCTCTACCACCCCCTGGCTCCCACCATGGAGGCACCACCCAGTGCTCTGCCTGGTGCCTACAGTGGCTTTGGCTTTGCAGGAAGAGGGGAGCCCATTCCTGGCTCTCACCTTAAGCCCCAAGCCTCGAGGAGCTGCTACTTCCCCAGCCCCTTGGACACCTACACGGCACAGACCGTGGGCGCGGGCACCAGGGCATCGCCTCCCACCAAGCCAGTGGCACTGCCAAGGGATGGCGAGCCGCCACAGCCAGCTGGCTACCTGCCAAGCCCCAGCTTTGCCTTCAGCCCTGGTGCCAGGGCCGGGTTGGGCACCTCCTTGGCCGGCACAGAGACGGGCTGCGCGCGGCGCTGGGCAGAAAGCCCCCAGCGAGGAGCGGTGACGAGGGACGATGGTGCTGTCCAACCCACCCCCACCCCAGAGAAGGTGTCCAGGAGCTCTGATGGGCTCACAGAGATGTTTCCCAGCCACGGGGAGCAGGAGCCTCCTTACCCTGGGAGGAGGAGGACGGCCAGCCCAGCTTCCCAGGAGAGCCCCCGTGGAGGACCACCAGCTCCCATCGTTGTCGGGAAGGGAGATGCCTGCAAGGCCAAGGATGCAGACAAGGAGCCTGTCCCACCATCTCCATCAGCTTCCTCCCCAGAGAGGCTGAAAAACCCAGGGGACAGCAAGACTTCTCCTTCCTCCCCACCCATGCCAGTGATCAACAATGTCTTCAGCCTGGCATCTTACCGAGACTACCTGGAGGGGACTGAGGCCTCAGGCCAGGTCCCTGTCTGCAGGGAACACCTGTGGGGGGATACCCCACCCCAAAACACGGGGGGCAGCCAGGAGCCTGCTGTCCTCAGAGACAACTCAGTGATGTCCAGCCTGCTGCCCATGGCCCCAGCAGGTGGCTGGGAGCTGAAGATGGGCAGCAGCGTGGCCCAGAGCCAAGGGGAAAGCTGTTACAGAGGGGTCCCCAAAAAGCCAAAGCTTGTGCCTCCAGACCCAGGGTCTCAGGAGGGCAGCCCCCGTGGGCTGGGGAGGGGGGAGCCAGCCCCTGAAGACGTGGTGCTGGACCTCAGTTTGAAGAAGAAAATGGTGAAGGCCAGGGAGACCCAGGGACCCACCAGCCATGCAGAGAGGACACTGGACAGGGAGGAGGAGGAGGAGGAGGAGAAGGAGGGTCCAGTGGGGAAGGAGATGGTGGGAGAAGGGACCAAACCCCAGGTTCTGCCCTTGCTGCTGGAGGTGGTCTCTGGGGACAAGAGCAACTTCCAGAGCTCTGCCACCTTCATGTTCAAAAAATTCAAGATCCTGCGCCCCTCCCAGCCCAGCTCCATGCCCTCCCAGCCCAGCTCTGTGCCCTTCCAGCCCAGCTCCATGCCCTCCCAGCCCAGCTCTGTGCCCTCCCAGCCGGCTGGCAGCCCCCCCACGCCCCAGCCCAGCCTGCTGCTACTGCCAGCCCGCTCCAGCAGCATCCCCACCCCACCGCCATGGACCCCCCCGGCCTCCCCGCTGGCCAGCAGCCCCTCAGCCCCCCAGCCCAGCAGCTTGGTGCTGCGGGGTGCTGGGCTGGACCTGCAGCAGCCCCTGCTGCCCGAAGCCCCCCGCCTGCCGCGGGAGGAGGGCATCTTGCTGCCCGGGCAGTGCCACGGCCCCAGCTGCCAGACCCCTGCCGGCCAGTATTTCACCACCGTGCACACCTGGCTCTGCGACATCATCTCCTGCTCCGTGTCCAGGTCCTCCCCGGAGCTCCTGCAGGAGTGGCTGAAGAAGGCAGAGCCGGAAGAGGAGCTCGGAGAGATGCCCAAACCCTCCCCCAAGCCCAAGAATGGCTCCAGGGTGCCCGAAGCTCAGAAGCCCACCAAAGGCAAGGAGATCTGGCTGGCTTTCCAGGACGTGGCCACCCTCCTCCCCAACCTGCTCTCTCAGCTGGAGACCTTCATGTTTGCTCGCAAGTGTCCTTTCCCCCACGTCATCCGGGCAGGGGCTGTCTTCATCCCCATCCACGTGGTGAAGGAGAAGCTCTTCCCCAAGCTGCCTGGGGCCTGTGTTGACCAAGTGCTGCAGGAGCACAAGGTGGAGCTGCGCCCCACCACCCTCTCCGAGGAGAAGCACTTGAGGGACCTGGAGCTGAAGAGCTGCACCTCGCGCATGCTGAAGCTCCTGGCGGTCAAGCAGCTTCCTGACATCTACCCAGACCTGCTGAACCTCCACTGGCACAACTCCATCAAGCAGCAGCTCAGTAGGTAGCCTGGTGACAGCCAGGGGGTCCTTGGGGCTGTTGTGGGAAGCTCCAGCTACATCTGCCTGCCAGATGCCGCCCTTTGGTGGGAGCATCCAGCACTTGTGTGGTCCCTCAGCATCCTTCTCCTGCCAAGGGTCCTACAGGGCAGAAGATTTAGCTTTGTGGAAGGAGGAAGCTTGAGCTGGGCTGTGGTGGTGGAGCTGATGGGTTTGTCCCTGCCTGCCTGGGTGAGAAGAGTCGTCCTGGGGCACATCAAGGGAGTGTTGGTCGCTTCCAGGCCACCTGTCACTATCCCAGAGCAATAGGGAGGGCAGTGTGCACGCTCTGTGCCTGCCCCACACCCTTCCCTGGCAAAAGCACATCCTTTTGCTGCTGCTCGAGGTGATGGCCAGCAGCTTGGGTTTGCTACAGGTCCAAGCTCAGAGGGTGAGCAGCACCCCTCCAAGTGGGCAAGTGTTCTGGTGGCCGTGTTTGTGTGGATTGGATGGGGTTTGTAGGCAGCTTCATGAGGGTGTTTGTGTCTTTGAGTGTGTTTGCCATGCTGATGGGGAGCTTGGGTTGGCTGGGGAGGAGGACACAAGTTGCTCTGCTACCTGGGCTGGAGGGGATGATTGAGGCTGGGGAGGTGAAGACCCTGCTGGCCCTGACCCCTCTGTTCTCTCCCAGGTAGCCCTGGCCCGGAGGCACTGAAAGCTGATGGCAAAGAGATTGCCACGGAGAGCATGAAGTAAAAGGAGGCACAGAGGAAGGTGTCATGGGCAACAGCTGAGCCACCTGCTCTGGAGAGCAGGAAAGAGAAGGTTCCCCTTGTCCCCAGAGTGGGGTCTCTTCCTGGCAGTGACATGGATGCCAAAGTGAAGCAGGTGATCAGCAGCAAACCTGCAGGGGAGGTGCTCCCACCAGCAGGGCAGCCGGGACGGCTACCCATCCTCCTGGGATGGTGGTGCTCAGAGAGCACTGGCACCGTGAGGATCCTCTAAGGATGATGTTCAGGGTGGAGAACACGCTCCAGAGCTGCGAGCAGGGATAGCTGGTGTGATACCCTGCCCCACGGGGGTGGGCTGAAGGCCCTTACGGCAGCTGGAGCTGCGCCTCTGGTGATGCATCGGCTTTGAGGACATCTGCCACCTCCATCCATGACTGGAAGGGCAAGGCTGGGGTTCCAACGAAGCTGAAGGGCTGGAGCAGCATTTTCCTGCAAGAGGAAGGTGGAAGAAGCCACAGCACAGTTGCCAGCCCTGGGGAAAGGCTGGGTGCTGCAGGGATGATTGACCACCACTCCTCCTCTCTGCCAGCAAACCTCCCTCCCTCCCTCCTGGGTTTTCATCTTTCAAGTCCTACAGAGATTTCACTGGAGGGTAGAGGTCAAGGGAAACTTCTGTAGTCACAGAATGGGTTTTGCTGATGTTTTACATGAAGACATTGTAAAAATATGATGGACTCACCTTCACAAGCAGCTGCTGCCTTCAGGGCACGTGGAGGGGGTGTGAAAACAGAGTAATTTATACTTTTATCTGTTGTTGTTGTTGTTATTTAAACTCATGGCTTCACCCATTGGCTCTGCTGGACCAAGGTGGTGGGAGCCAGGCTGGTGGGGCTCTCCTAGCTGAAAAAGGCTGTGAGGAAAGTGTAAAGACTGCCAAAGAAATCCACATCCCCACCCAGATCCCAGCTGGCCCAAAGGGAGATGGGCATCTGTGGGTGACCTCTGTGGCGCTGTGGAGACCTCAGCAGGAGGAGGTCCTGCGTGATCTCCAGAGGTCCCTTCCAACCCCTCACGTTCTGTGATGCGATCCTCTCCACGCCATGGGCACAGGAGGGGTTGATGGCTATCTCAGGAGGGGTTGATGGCTGTCTCAGGAGGGATCCATTGCCTCCCATGGGCATTGAAGGAGTGATCCCAGCAGCCGAGACCGGACAGACGGACTCCCCGCCTCGGCTGGCGTGCAGCAGCAGGACGCAGCAGAGGCCTTACAAACTCAACACTCAGGTGTTTTTCCAGCTGATTCAGGAGGAGCAAAATGAGGATTGTTGTGATTGGAGTTTTTTTTTATTTCACTACAGGAAATATTTATTTTGAACTAAGAAAAGGAGGGGGGAGGGGTGGGGAAGCAAGCAACCAACCAACCACAATCAACCACCCCCCAACCCTACCCTCCCAGCCCATGGAAAGTTTGTAGCCCCAAAGCGTGTTTGCCAGCCTGGGGAGGCAGCTGGTGCTGCTGGCCTGTGGGGTTGGGGATTTGGTGAGTGCCTTTCTGGTTTTCCCCTGGGATGCAGTGGGCATGGTGGGGACAGGGAAGGGGGAGATGCTGCCTGCCCTCCTCGGCACACCGCTGCAGGGGGCAGCCTTGGGGAAGGGCAGCCTGTGGGGTTTGGAGCTGTACAGCAGGGGCTGGGGAGGGGAAACTGCCTTCACTCTATTGCAATGGTTTTGTAAGGATTCAGAGTTTGAAGAGGTGCCTTTCCTGATTAAAAAAAAACCAACAACAAAAAAAAGGTTTGGCTTGTTTCCAGATGTGCTGTGCTCTGGGCTCTGCTTGCCACTGTGGACATCAAAGGAGCTTTTTGCTGGGGAGGGGCCCCAAATCTTCACCTGACATTCCCCAGCCAGCTGGGCACACCAGGCCACAGGTCTGGCCCCTGCCATCCAAAGCACTCACCTGCTTCTCACCCAATTCTCCCTGCCCCAAGCCCTGAGTGCTGTGTCCAGCCCCTCTGCCCCATCAAAGCCAGCATTCGACCCATCTTGGGGGGGCAGGGAGCCCTGAAGGTCAGCCCTTTGTAAAGGAACACATCCTAGCAGCCTTCAGCCCCTGCCCTGGGGGGAGGAGGGTGGTGGTGAAGGTGTCTGTGCATCAGGAGAACTATGGGGGTGCACCAGGGGTGGCACCAACCCCCCAGCACTCCTCTGCCTGCTGCTGGGGTGCTGCACCCCAGGGCTGATTGAGAGGAACCCCACCCAAGACACACTGCCACAGGCTTGATGAGGAACAGAGGGAAGCTGGGACCCCTCCAGCCAGGAACGAGCTTCACCTGGGGGCTGCTAATGAGTTTGGATGTTAACTGGGAGCAGCTGGAATGGACCCACAGCCTCCTGGGAAATGAGATAAAAGGGCAGGGCTGGGCTGGGGCTTGGTGTCCTCTCCTCCTTGTGTGCTGCCAGGTAAGGAGTGCTGGTGGGATGGGAGGGTTTGCTGTTCTTGCTGGGGTCATCTGAGGTAAGCTGGGCCTTTTGGGCAGGGGCTGAGGTAATGGCTGAGTCCCAAGCCTGCCTTGCACCAGGAGCCTACCTGGGTACTCCTCTGAGAGGTACTGAGGCTTGGCACAGTTTTTTTCTGAGCTTTGCAGGAGACCTACAGAGGTGCTGTGACTTGGGAGCCTCCTGGCCTTGGTGGAGGTGATGCTCTGGGGAGGGGTCAGGCACTGTCCCTGGGGTGAGACAGGAAGGGGAAGCTTGGAGGTAGCCAGTCTGAGGTTGGTGATGTCTCTTTCTGGGGCCCAGCCTGAAGCTCCTGTTGTCCCTCTTCACAGTTAGGTTCCCCCTATGGCTCCTCCCAGGCAGAGCCGAGGACTAGGACCACCAAACCCCACAGATGATGTTGCCCTACAGCCAGCAGCCCTCCATGGCCAGAGGGAAGAGACTGTGGCTGTGACCCTGTGCCTTGCTGCCCCTGTGGCCACCACTGCCAGCAGGTGGTGGTGCAAAGCCTTTCTGGTGCTGGCCATCTGCCTGTCTGCCACTGCTTTCCTGCTGGGCCCTCTGGCTGCACTGCCCCAGGCCCCCCTGGACTCTCCAGCTCCTTTCCATGCTTGGCTAGGCTCAGCAGCCTCCCAGCCAGGGGCAGGGGATGGTCTGGTGGCAACACAGGAGAAGGTGCCCAGGGAACCAGCTGTGGAGCAGCGTGGGACAGGGCATGGTCTGCTGGCAACACAGGAGAAGGTGCCCAGGGAGCCAGCTGTACAGCAGCATGGGAAAGTGCTGACAGGTGCTGTGGATGTCCCAGGCTCCTTGCCAAGGGGAGAAGATGTGACTCATGGCACAGATGTGGAGGGATGGAGCCTGGGGACGCTGACTGCAAGTTCTGCCTCTCCCTTGCCAGCTTGGACCTCACCACTGCAGCATCCTGGTTCTGGGCATGGGGAAGGGCTCAGGATGGGCACAGCAGGGGCTGTGACAGAGTGGCTTGGCACAGAGGTGTCTGCTACCTCAGCTAGGCTCCTCCAGACCATGGGTGGCCCCAGTTCTGACTCCCAGCATCCCCTTGCTCTGGGAACCCTCCATAGTACAGGACCAGGCTCAGATGATGCCACATGGGTGCCAGCAGTGACCTCAGCCCATGGCCCTGGGCAGCCAGTGGGCACAGCAGAGCCCCACAGCGCAGGGACTCATGTCCCAGCACGTGAAGGGACACTGGCAGGAACTCTCTCCCAGAGCCCCAGTACAATGGATCAACCCAGAGGTGACCAGATGCTGTCCCCTGGGTTGTTTCCAGACCATCAGATTGTGCCCAGCAGAGCAGGTCTCAGCTCAGCTGTGAGCTCAGAGCCTCCTGCTGTAGTCACAGCCAGGGATGAACCTTCATGGAGCAGAGCTGTGACAGCAGCACAGGCTGCCAGCAGTGTGCCAGCACCTCATCAAGCCACAGCCACTGACTTCTCTGATGCCCAGCATGGAGCTCCAGTTGCCAGAGCCACAAAGAGGAGCCCCAACGAGCAGAAAAAGGAGGTGAGACCAAACCCTGCTCTGCCTGACCTTGGTAGACGTGAGGACCACACTGCTGCTCCTCACCTGGTACCCCTTCCAGGGTTGCCTTCAGCTCTGCCAAAAGAAGGGACATCCAGCTCTACCAAAATGCATCCTGGCACTGACTGGGTACCATCTAATGTCACACTTGAGATGCCTTGGGACACACAGCCTGCTGGCACCTTCCTGCATGGTGAAGCTGCTCTGCTGGGGAATGCAGTCTCGGCCAAGGTCTCAGGAAATGAGTCTGGGCTTCTGGCCACTGTCTTGGCATCACCTTCTAGTACTGTGGTGGCTCATGATGTCACCCCTCCACCAGTCCTGGCTCCCATCCCTCCTCCAGTAGTGGCTGGGGGCCCTGCTGTCACCTCAGGGGTAACAAGAGAGTCTTCTCCCTCTGCACAGCAGACTCTGCCAACATCTACTGAAGCCCACCGTGCCCCTGCTTGGACCAGAGTCCTTGGCACAGCAAGTCCAACGGGGGCGAGCTTGGCAGCCCCTGATGCCATCCCAGAGCCTGGAGTGACCCAAGTTCCCTGTGAGGATGGAGCTGGTGTGGTGGCTTCTCAAGAAGACCCAAGGAGCTGCTCCTCTCAAAGAGCTGGAGGTGTGACACATGGCTTCCCCTTGGGGTCACCTACCCAGAGGCCACTTCTGCATCAAGGTCCCTTCCTGACAGCATCTGAGTGTGGGCCTGCTGCAGGGCAAGACCAGGCCACAAAGGAGGCAGAGATGAGCATGCAGCCAGGAGAAGCTGGGCACAGTGAGCCCAGAACAGCATCAGCAGGACCCACTGCTGCTCCCGCAGGGCCTTCAGAGTCCACCCATGCCAGCCCAGGCTCTGTGCCTTCTCCCAGCTCCAAGAACCCTGCTCTGGAGTGCTGCTCTGAGGCTGTGCACCACACCAGCACCACAAGCTTGCCATCTCCACTCTACCTGCTGCCTTCCACTGGAGCTGTGAGTGCAGCCAGCTCCCACAGCCTGGCTGTACCAGCAGCAGTCACCCTGGATGCCCAGTCTATGGCCAGGCCCTCTGCCACCTCCCACCACCCCTCAACAGCCCCAGAACATCTCTATTCAGCTTCAGGAGAGGTCTTCACCAGAGCTGGGCTGATGACAAAGGGCAAACCTGGCTCCTCAAGGGTGAAGCCCTCTGTACACCGCCCTGCTGTGGTCCCTGCCCAGCTTCTGCCCACGCATGTGCTGCCCTTGCAGTTCAGGCTGCTGGGCATTGCTTACTCCAAAGCACTGAGCAACCCAGCCTCAGAGAGCTACAGGAAGCTGGAGGAAGATGTGAGGCTGCTGGTGAGTGCAACAGCTGCTGGGTGCAGGGGAGGGAGCTCAGAAGCTGATGCAGCAGGTCCTGCTTGGGGTGAGGAGCATGCAGGCTACATCAGCCCTGGCTTGGTCTGTCGTCTGCCTAGGCATGGTGGAGATGAGTAAATCACTGGCACTGCTCTGTCAGAGAGGGACTGGGATGTCTGTTTTGAGGTTGGGCTGGACTTCCTTCAGCCCTGGTAGCAATGGGGCCATTGCTCAAGGTGGTGGTAGGGGGTGGTCCTCCTGGGTGCTGTTCCTAGGCTGATGGGAGCCCTGGGTATGCTATGGCCATCCCTAGAGGCCTGGTACACCCTGGGGTACCAGCATGTCCTGCCCTGGGCAGACTGAGCTGGCTCCTCTCTGCACTACTTGCACATCTCCTGGAACATTCACATGATGGTGCTTGTAAAAGCTCTTCCCCTCACAGCTCCTCCTTTTCTTCCAGCTAAACCAAATGCTGTCCACCTATGAGACCTTCCTGCAGGCACACATCCTCGAGTTCAGGTGAGTGTGCAGCAACAGAGAGAGGAGGTTGGGTTTGACTTGGAGAGAAGGGTTTGCCCAGCAAAATGCTCCAGGCAGAGGCTGTGCTCCCTCCTCAGGGTCACCATCCTGAGGGACCCCTGGCTGAAAGTGCCAGGAGGTGTGGATAAAGCCACCTGAGAGCTCCCTTTGGGTAGGGTGCTAAGATGGGGGTGATGGGGTTCCAGGCTGCTCCCCAGGGGGAGGTGAGCTGCCTATCATCTCCTCTCCTTCCCAGGAATGGCTCAGTGGTGGTGCAAGGGGAGGCTGTGTTCCGGGGGGATGCTCCTGCCCCCACCAGCTCCCACCTCATCCGCACCATCCTCGCGGAGGTGAGCAAGGGAGGAAGCATCTTCCGCTGGCGCCTGGAGCCCCAGTCTGTCCAGTCCAATGGTAAGCCATGGAGGCCTCCCCACAGCACAGCTGTTGTCAAGTGCCCTCCCCAGACCTCTAGCTAAACTAAAGCTGCCCTGTCTGGACTTCAAGCTTTGCCTTGGTTTGAGCATCCCCTCTCCTGAGCTGTACCAAACCCTGGAGACCGCACCTGCAGCTGCTGTGGTTCAGTGCTGCTGCTAAACACTGTGGCTTCCCCTCCTTGACCTGCTTCTTCCTGGGTCCTGCAAGGTGCTACACCCCAAGCCCTTCCCACCACAAGTTACTCCTCTTCACTCAGCTGCCCTGCTGGTTTCTGCTTTTGGGATGTGGCAGAGGATGAACTCTGGGCTGTCTGGTGTCTCCCAAGGAAGGTGGAGGAACAGCATAACTATCTTCTGAACTTTTAGGCTTCAGCCTGGAGAACCTGGACCCAGAGAAGCTGTCCATCTCTCTCACTATCCCCCAGCTTGGGAGGAATAAGACAGTCACCCTGGAGAAGCTGGTTGGTGAGGTATGACAAGCCTTGGTGGCCCTTGCAAAGGATGATGCTGGGGAGAAGAGGCCCAGGCTGCCCCCTGGTGAGATAAGCTGCCCTAAGGCAGGGGCAGGCTGTGAGCTGTTGTCTCCTTTTAGGTGGTATGGTCTCTCAGTGCCTTCTATGAAGTGAGGAACTTCACTGTTGTCCAGCTCAGGTAAATCTCTTTAACCTTCACCACCTCTTGTGCACTCAGCAGCTAAGGAGCCATGCTGCAAAGATGGAGAGGTTAGGTTTAAGGATCTTGAAGGCCTTTTCTGATCTCAACAATTCTGAGAGGAGGAGCTGTGCTGCACTAGGATACCTGGGAGGGTGATGTGCAGCTGGTGGCACCCTTCCCTGGGCTTGAGTAGTCCTGAGCTGCTGAAAAGACCAGCAAAGGTGTGCTTAGTCAGCCTGGTCCCAGCTCTCCTGCCTTGCTTAGAGTCCTTCCCTCTCCTTAGAAACGTCAATGGGGAGCTGAAGATCACTGGAGACCTCTACCTTGACACTATCGTCCATGCTGATCTTGCAGAGGTTCTGCAAGCCTTGACAGCTCTTGCAGCCTGCTCTGTGGACCTGACCTCCCTCTCAGTGGAAGGTATGGACAGGAGCAGCTATGTGTGGTAGGCCTAGCTCACTGCCACTTCTGCTCCTCTAACATTCCTCTCTTGCCTCTTCAGGAGCCAAGCTTGACCTGCAGGTTTACCCAGTCTCCTTCCTCATCACCAACAGACACTTCAATGAGAACCTTCTGGATCCACTTGATCTAGAGCACCAGGAGCTCACCAGAAGCCTTGGTGAAGTGGTAGGCATGGCTGGTGGGAGGGGGCCAGGCACTGAGGAATGGAGGCTGAGGACCACTGGAGGAAGAGGAAGTGCTTCAGAGTTGTCCAAACCAGACCCTGAACTCTAATGTTGATACTTGGACAGCACTGAGGCTTTAGTGGCAGGATGTTACCTCTGATGGTGCTTCAGTGCTTTGGGCCACCCCAATGCAGCCAGGCACCTGGGGGGACTGCAGCTGCCCTGTGTCCCTGCTGTAGTGGCTGTCCCTAGCTCCATCAGGGCTGTGGAAGTTGGTGGTCTGGCTGGGTGAAACACCTCAAAGCTGAGCAAAACTTCTCTTCCAGGTGGCAAGTGTCTTGAGAAGGGACCACAAGAGCTTCCTGCAAGTGGTGATAAGAGGATTCCTGTGAGTGGGAGCAGAGGGTCTGCTGGGGCAGCAGGGAGGGACAGGGGGGATGCAGAGCCAGGGAGGCCTCACTGCAGATACCAACCAACAGGCTGTGGCTCTCAGGTGCAGAGTCCCAGCCACAGAAGGGTTTACAGCAGGTACCTGAGGTCAAGCATTTGCCTATTGCCTCAGGAGTGGCTTGCTGAACCCTCAGGGGTGCTGCTTCCATTTAGAATAAACTGGAACTGGCATTTGGGCAAGTACAGAGCCATGTGTCCCAGCTCACAGCCCAGCAGGTGGCTGCGGGACTGGCAGCTGCTAGAGCTCTCCTCTGCTCTGTCCACAGGCCTGGCTCCTTGATCTGCCATGGGGATGTGGTCTTCCAGAACCCTGCTCCAACCAGCCTACAGGTTTTGGAGGCACTTGTGCTCTCAGTTGGACCAGACAAGGCTTTGGATGGTTCAGACTTCCAGGTGGATCCATACTCTCTTGCTGTTGGAGGTGAGCTGCTTTTTGGGGTCTGGGTACACAATCTTCTGGTTGTGACTGCCTGCATGTTGAGTAAAGTAGATCCAAGACCAGCTAGATCCATATCCCTTATGCAAAGGGAGTGTGAGATGTCTTGGCTGGTGAGGTGACTAGCTTGAGATGGTTACTTTGACAGTACAGTTCTAGAAACAACCATAACCTCCCCCTCTGCCCAGCCTGGGGTCTTGGAGACGTACTGACCTGCTGCAGGGTGGTGTAGGACAGGGGAGAGAGGGTTGTCTAGGAAGGGCAGGGAGGCTGTCAAAGATGTCAGTGGTGGAAGTGGGTGGCTGGCTGCTGCCTGTGGGGGTGCAGACTTGTGTCCTACAGACTTGGCTAACTGCTGTGCTCTGTCACAGAAGACACCCTGGAGCCCCCCCAGCCCCAACCAGGCTTTCCAGACTATGGTGTGGCCATCATAGTTGTGTGTGGCCTCTGCATCATTGCTGCTCCCATTGCTATCTTGCTGGTAAGGTGACATCTGTCTGCTGAGGCAAAGAAGCCCTGCTCCCTGTGTGAGGGGAGCACAGCAGGGCACTGGGGTGGGGTCAGGCCTGGCTGCTGCAGTGTCCATGCTTTCCTCTCTAGTATCTGAGAGCCAGGAGGCTTAGTCGGTGGGACAGACCAGTCCTGTGGGACAGAAGGAATGCTGAAGTAGGGACTCAGACCATGGAAATGGAAAACAGAGGATTCTGGGCATTCTCTGAGCAGGCAAGTGGTCTTCAGTCTTTGGAACTCATTTCTGTTCCCTTGGAGCTGGAGCTTTGAGGCACAGTTGGTGTTTCTGCAGGTCACAGGTCCCTTTTGTACCTGGTAATGATCCTAGGCAATGCCAGGAGCTGGAGACCTGCATGGGAGGTGGGGACAGTGACTTCTTTCACCCACAGATACCTGAGGATGTTCAAACACATGGTCAAGACGACTCTGTCCTGTGAGAAGATAGAGCTGCTGGAGTGAGGAACTGGAGAGGAATTTTGGGGAGAGACCTGCTCAGAAGGTGCTCACTGAGCTGCATCTGTTAAGTGCTCCTGGAGGAGAAGGAATAACTTTGTGTGGTAAACTTTTAATAAACTTTCTAGACTGTCAAACCCAGCAGTGAGTGGCCTCTGCTTCTGCTCTGTGGGTGGCATTGAGCCCTCATACTTGGGAGGGCATTAATAAGCTGAGCTTGGTCTTCTCCAGCTCTTGACTAGCTCCTTGCTAGTGCTAGGAGGTGTAAAAGCCAAGGAAAGGCATTCCTTTTTGGCCTGGGCTTGCTCCACTGGGTGCTTTCCTTCAGCCCACCAGGGAGAGCACCTTACAGTGGGGCTCTTCCTGCTGTCTTCCTTCACTATATCCTCTCCAGTCATCCTCAAACAGCTTTTAGGGTGCTGGGCCCTGCTTTTGTACCCTGTAAGGCTTGATCTGGTGGTAACCCAAGGTGGTGCCAACAGGCATGTGCTGAACTCTATGGCTCCTTTCCAGAGGGTAGAGGGACTAAAACCAGCCCTTCACTCTACTTTGCAAGATAAGGAACCTACTCTGTGCTCCTGAACTTCCCCCTGCTCCTGCCTGAAAATGACTCATAGGCAGGGAGTCCCCCAGCAAGGGGAGGGGGTGCTTTCTACACCCTCAAACCTTGTAAATTGAAGCTTGGGACTGTGAAGCTGTTGCTTGTCAGCTCCAAGCTTAGGGCTGCCTGTGTAGAACTTCTAGGAGAGGAGGTGAGTCAGGTCTGAGGTCACCTACCCCCCAGCATGAGTGGAGAACAATAAGTGCAACCTGAAGGTGCACCAGCTTGGTTCTGCTGCCCTAAAGAGGTGGAAAAGAAGCCATTCTCTAGAAATCTCTTCAAGTGTGGGTTTTCCAGGTGTGATGCTTACCTGAAGGCACAGGCTCAAAGAAGCAGCTGACCAAGAGGAAATCCCAACTTGGGGGAAAAATAGCAGCAGCTTGGTGAGGAGGGAGGACTGGAAGCATGACCTAGAGGTGCCAAAACCCCACACCTATCACACTGCTCTCTAGTCTTGTGGCTTTTGACAAGCAGAGCATCTGTTTGGATACCTGTAGGCTTGTGACACACTCTGAGGCACTCTCCATGTGTGACACTCCTGCCCTGCTGTGGGGAAGAGCCAAAGGACAGAGGTAACAAAAATCAGTCTGTTCTTTTGCCTCTCAGCCAAGGGTGTGGGGTAGATCTTGCAACCTCCATCATCCCTAAAGAGGCTGAGTGAGTGTGAGTCAGCCTGGAGAATGAACTGGGATGGTGTAAAACAAAGCAGGGAAAAATCAAACCCACCTGATACATCTAGAAAAGACAGGATGAGGATGGGTAGCAAGTGCAGGTTGCTGGGGTTGAAGCATCAGGGTCTCTGGCAGCCACCACCTTGCTCCTTGATTCCCTTGAACCTTACAGCAAACCTGAGGTCCCACCAGCAGCATTGCCACTGCCTGGTTCCTGCCCCAGTCCCATGCTGAGACTAAACTAGGTTTTGGGGTGTTTGGTGGACAGATGCCACCCCCATGTTGCTCAAGATAATTAGGGGATCTGAACTCTTCAGCCAAAGCAGTGTCTATGTTTAGGGTTAAAATGTTCTCCTAAGGGGCATACTTGAACAGTTAAGGGACTTATAGTCAGTGTGTCCTGCACAGCTGAAAAAGTGTTAGTTAACAACTCCAACCTTCTCCCAACACCACCATGACCACTGAACCCTGGCCCCAAGTGCCACATCTACTTGGGTTTGAACACCTTTGTCCAGTTCTGGGCCCCTCAGTTTAAGAAGGACATTGAAACACTTGGACATGTCCAGAGAAGGGCAACAAGGCTGGGGAGAGGCCTTGAGCACAGCCCTGTGAGGAGAGGCTGAGGGAGCTGGGGTTGTTTAGCCTGGAGAAGAGGAGGGGTGACCTCATTGCCCTCTACAACTACTTGAGGGGTGGTTGTGGCCAGGAGGAGGTTGGTCTCTTCTCCCAGGCACCCAGCACCAGAACAGGAGGACACAGTCTCAAGCTGTGCCAGGGGAGGTTTAGAGTCGAGGTGAGGAGAAAGTTCTTCACCGAGCGAGTCGTTCGTCATTGGGATGTGCTGCCCAGGGAGGTGGTGGAGTCACCATCCCTGGAGGTGTTCAAGAGGGGATTGGATGTGGCACTTGGTGCCATGGTCTAGTCATAGGGTCTGTGTTGATAGGTTGCACTCTGATCCTCGAGGTCCATTCTAACCTAAGTGATACTGTGTGATACCTTCAGGGATGGTGACTCCACCACCTCCCTGGGCAGCCTGTTCCAATGCCTGACCAGTCCTGCAGGAAAGAAGTTCTTCCTAATCTCCACCCTAAACCTCCCCTGGTGCAGCTTGAAGTCATTCCCTCTTGTCCTGTTGTTATTACTTAGAAGAGACCAACACTTGGCCTCACTCCAGCTCTTCCTTCCAGGTGGTTGTAGAGAGCAATGAGGTCTCCCCTCAGCCTAAACAACCCCAGCTCCCTCAGCTGCTTCTCCCCAGCCCCTGTTAAAAGAGGGATATGGAGGTGCTGGAAGGTGTCCAGAGAAGGGCCACAAGGATGATCAGAGGGCTGGAGCACCTCTCCTATGAAGACAGACTGAAGGAGTTGGGGCTGTTCACTCTGGAGAGGAGAAGGCTCCGAGGTGACCTCATTGTGGCCTTCCAGGATCTGAAGGGGGCTACAGGAAGGCTGGGGAGGGACTGCTCAGGATCTCAGGGAGTGGTAGGACTAGGGGGAATGGAATGAAGGTGGAGGTGGGGAGATTGAGGCTGGAGGTGAGGAGGAAGTTCTTCCCCATGAGAGTGATGAAGCCCTGGAAGGGGTTGTCCAGGGAGGTGGTTGAGGCCCTGACCCTGGAGGTGTTTAAGGCCAGGCTGGCTGAGGCTCTGGCCAGGCTGATCTAGTGTGGGGTGTCCCTGCCCATGGCAGTGGGGTTGGAACTGGATGATCCTTGTGCTCCCTTCCAACCCTGACTGATACTATGATACTATTCTGGGCTTGAAAATACTGTCTTAGACTAAGCTAGTCTCATTGCCTGAAATAAACCTTTGGCAAGGGTTTTGTAGTGCTGTTGAGAAATGTTAACATGGGGAATGTTTTGTAATCTAAACACTCAATCATGACTGTGAAACCAGAACACTTAGTTATGATTTATGCACTTAGCTTTGAAGTACTTGGTATGTACTGGGACCTCTATGTAGCAATAATCTATGATAGGGAAACTTCTAATGCCAGATAAGGAATTGTGCTTAGAAAGGAGAATCTCAGGAATTTCTTGTGCTCCTCTGGACTGTGTTTTGAGGACACCTATCCAATCATCTTAAAGGTTACTGCTGAGAATGAGAACTTTTAGGATAAGGAGTTGTATCCAAAACTGCATAAATGCTGCTTAAAATGGGTGGTTCAGTGGAGTAGTGCTTTGGACACTAGTTCCCCTGTTCCCTGGTGCCACAATAAAGCACCTTTGCCTTATCCTGTGTGTTTGGTGTGATCTACTTACAGTGCTAGAAGGAGGGGCAGTGGCTTTGAGCTGGAAGAGGAGATGAGGAAAAAATTCTTGAGAGAGGGTGGGGAGACAGTGGAAGAGGTTGCCTGGGGAGCTGTTAGATGTGCCCCTTTCCCAGAGGTGTTCAAGGCTGAGGCCTTGAGCAGCCTGGGCTTGTGGGAAGTGTCTTCCACTCTAGCAGGTGTGTGGGAAGTAGATGTTCTTTAAAGGTCCAGGAAAGAGCTACAAAATTGAGTTAGGGATTAGAACATCTGCCTTGTGAAGAAAAGCTTTTTAGCCAAGAGAAGAGTGATGAGGATCTTATCAATACTTATAAATACTTCAAGGATGGGACCAGTCGTCTTTTATTTTTCCTTTTTTAGCACCAGGACAATCACAGGATATTAAGAGTTGGAAGGGACCTCCAACCCCCCCTGCTGGAGCATCTAACAGAGATTGGACAGGAATTTACAGACTGAAGGAGTTGGGGTTGTTCAGTCTGGAGAAGAGAAGGCTCTGAGGTGACCTCATTGTGGCCTTCCAGGATCTGAAGGGGGCCTACAGGAAGGCTGGGGAAGGACTGCTCAGGATCTCAGGTAGTGATAGGACTAGGGGGAATGGAATGAAGCTGGAGGTGGGGAGATTCAGGCTGGAGGTGAGGAGGAAGTTCTTCCCCATGAGAGTGGTGAAGCCTTGGAATGGGTTGTCCAGGGAGGTGGTCGAGGCCCTGTCCCTGGAGGTGTTGAAGGCCAGGCTGGCTGAGGCTGTGGCCAGGCTGCTCTAGTGTGGGGTGTCCCTGCCCATGGCAGGGGCGTTGGAACTGGATGATCCTTGTGGTCCCTTCCAACCCTGACTGATACTATGAAAGACTGAAGCAGAAAAGGCATTCAACACCTCTGTCTTCTCTGCATCCTCAGTTATCAGACTTGGACATAAGTTGAGAGTGGTGAAACCCTGGCACAGGCTCCCCCCAGAGGTGGTGGAATCTCCTCTGGAATCAGTCCACACCCTCCTGGAAGCGGTCGTGCTGAACACGCTCTGACAGGGTGCTGTACTAGATTGTCTGCAGAGGTCCCCTCTACCATTCTGTGATTCGGTAATTGTTATTTTTGGCTTATTGTATACCGGAGCCCTGGGGCTACTCTGTGGCCCTTCACGCTGGGCGCTGCCCCTGTGGCCCGCGGCTAGGCGCCGCACGAACCTCCGCGACCCTGCCGGGCACAGGCACCCTCGCCCTGCCACCCCCTGCCCGCCCGGCCGCCTGCAGGTGCCGCTGCAGCGCCGGAGGCAGAGCCGAGCTTGGGCCTACTATGTGTGCTCCGTGTGGATCCTGGCTCCGCCAATCACAGGCCGGCTCGCCCCGCCCGGCCCAATCCAACCACCCTCCCCATCTCCGTCCCACCCAATCAGGGCCAGAATCCTCAGTCCGCCGCTTCCGCGCCCGGCTTCTGCCGCTGGTCGCACTCGGGCCACGCTCCCGTGGCTCCGCCGGCAGCTCTCCGAAGGCGGTGAGACAAGGAGGGATGGAGCTTCCCTGCGCCTTCGGCCGAGCCGCGCTCTCACAGCGCCGGCGGCGGAATGGGGGCCTGCGGAGAAGGGGAGCTTGGCCGGGCGGAGCGGGCCCGGACAGGGACGAGCCTGCGAAGCCGAACGGGGCTAAACGGAGATAAGCGGAGCGCGGCCGCGGACAGGGGATTAGCGGGGCTGTTGGAGCCTCGACCCTGCCCGGCAGAAGGTAGGCGCGGGTAGGAACTCGGCGTCAGCGAGAACTCATCCCCGGGGCGGAGCTTCCTGGATAGGCCCTGCCCAGCCCCGCCCCTTGCCACTCCCACAGGCGCGCGGCCCGGCCCCTTCCCGCCTTTTCACTTCCCCGGTCCTAGAGCGTCCCTAAACCCAGCCGCCTCCCCCTGGGAGGAATGGGACAGCCGGTACAGTAGTAAACACAGCGGCTCCCTGTGCTGGAGGTGGGACGGGCCCGGAACTGGACCGGTAAAGAGAGAACCACAACACGCGGCCAGCCCGCACCCACCGGCGCCGACGGCGGCGCGAAAATCACCAGAGGGAGCAGAGGAGCGGGGCGGGGCGCGGCGGCCCACCACTCTGGGCAGAGCAGAAGCGGCGGCTCCCAGCTCAGCCAATGAGGGGGCTTTCCTGGAAGGGAGCGAGGGGCGCGCGCGCTGCCCCGCCCCTCCATAGGACCTATTTAAGCGCGGGCGACGCTGGCGCCTGGCGCCAGTGTGGAGCACCGCGGAGGGAAGACATCGGAGGAGGGAGGTGGCGCTGCCCTGCCCGCGGAGGCGCGCTGGTGAGCCGCGGGGGAAGGGCCCTGATTTGCCCGGCCTGAGGCGCTGTCCGTGGTGTTCCGCCTCGGCTGCTCTCACAAAGCCGGCAGCTCCGGGCCTCTAGAAGGTGCTGTCCGTGTCTCCCTCGCGTTTGTTCCTCCAGCACCGAGTGGGAGCCGAGGGTCCAGGGTGTGGGATCCTGAGCGGTGCTGGAGCCGCAGGGCGGGGGGGGGAAGGGTGACTGAAGGCATCCCCTAGGCAGTGGGGCTGCAGTGTGATGATACACAAATAACGCAGGAGTTCAGTAATGGAATGAATGGCATTAAATTGCTTTTATTTTGTTGTACCATTTTGGGTTGTTTTTTTTTCATTATTATTATCGTTGTTGTTTGTTGTTTATGTTATTTATACCCTATTCACTGAGGTCAATAGGTGGCAGCAGTGATCTGCAAAGCAGCTTTCCCTGGGTTACTCTGCTGAGTGCTGCCCCACCTCCCCCCTCAGTTCCTCTACTGTTTCAAGCACTCCCTTCCTAGGGCCTTGACCTGGGGGGGTGGGTTCACTTCCCCAGCCCTATCACAGCCTTGGGGGGTTACAGGCCCTCAAATGGGGACCAAGAGCCACATCTGGGGGAGAACAACCCAGCTCAGCCCCTGTCCCCTAGACTTAGAGCTGCATTTCCAAAGCTAAGGGAGCCCTGGGGCTGAGAGTAGGTTGGGGGTTCAGGGCCTTTGGGGATGGGGAACCAGAGGCCAAGCAGCCCTTCCCACTCACAAAATGCCCCTCATGGGGACACTGAGGGACTGACTTATGACCTTGCCAACAGCTCCAGTGCTGCCAAGAGAAGCAGGAGCAGCATTCCCAGGAGGCAACAGGGAGAGGTGGAGCTGAAAAAGAGAACACAGGGCAGGAGCTGAAAGAGAGCCATGATCAAGCTGGAGAGGAGGTAAAGGTGGCAGGGCTGAAGGTGGAAAGTAAGTATGGGGGGAGAGGAGCAACACAGACATGGAGCTGACAAAAGTACTGTAGGGAAAGAGCTGAAATGCATAATGTAGGGCTGGAGGTGAAATCACTTAGAGCTGGAATAAAATCTGTAGGGCTGGAGCTGAAATCACTTAGAGCTGAAATAAAATCTGTAGGGCTGGAGCTGAAATCACTTAGAGCTGAAATAAAATAGGTAGGGCTGGAGCTGAAATCACTTAGAGCTGAAATAAAATATGTAGGGCTGGAGCTGAAATCACTTAGAGCTGAAATAAAATATGTAGGGCTGGAGCTGAAATCACCTAGAGCTGAAATAAAATATGTAGGGCTGGAGCTGAAATCACTTAGAGCTGAAATAAAATCTGTAGGGCTGGAGCTGAAATCACTTAGAGCTGAAATAAAATATGTAGGGCTGGAGCTGAAATCACTTAGAGCTGAAATAAAAAATGTAGGGCTAGAGCTGAACTCATGAAGCTCTGGAGCCCTACCACCAGCAGGGTGGCTGGAGCTGTTGCTGAGCTGAGCATCCATCATCAACAGAGCTCATGGAGCTGCGAAATAAAGACTGTATGTGGCTCCAATAAAGCTGGGGGGGGTGGGGCTGGGGTTGGAATAACCACTGGAGGGCTGGGCTGAAACACAGATCCTGAGGCTAGAGCTGAACTTATGAAGCGCTGGAGCCCAACCATCAGCAGGGCAGCTGGAGCTGTTGCTGAGCTGAGCATCCATCATCAACAGAGCTCTGTAGGGCTAGAGCTGAGCTCACGAAGCGCTGGAGCCCAACCACCAGCAGGGTGGCTGGAGCTGTTGCTGAGCTGAGCATCCATCAACAGACCTCTTGAGCTGAGAAATAAAGACTGTATGGGGCTCCAATAAAGCTGGTGGGGCCGGGTTTGGAATAACCACTGGAGGGCTGGGCTGAAACACAGATCCTGAGGCTAGAGCTGAAATAAAAGCTGTAGGGCTAGAGCTGAACTCACGAAGTGCTGGAGCCCAACCACCAGCAGGGCAGCTGGAGCTGTTGCTGAGCTGAGCATCCATCATCAACAGAGCTCTGTAGGGCTAGAGCTGAACTCACGAAGCGCTGGAGCCCAACCACCAGCAGGGCAGCTGGAGCTGTTGCTGAGCTGAGCATCCATCAACAGAGCTCATGGAGCTGCGAAATAAAGACTGTATGGAGCTCCAATAAAGCTGGTGGGGCCGGGTTTGGAATAACCACTGGAGGGCTGGGCTGAAACACAGATCCTGAGGCTAGAGCTGAAATAAAAGCTGTAGGGCTAGAGCTGAACTCACGAAGTGCTGGAGCCCAACCACCAGCAGGGCAGCTGGAGCTGTTGCTGAGCTGAGCATCCATCATCAACAGAGCTCTGTAGGGCTAGAGCTGAACTCACGAAGCGCTGGAGCCCAACCACCAACAGGGCAGCTGGAGCTGTTGCTGAGCTGAGCATCCATCAACAGAGCTCTGTAGGGCTAGAGCTGAACTCATGAAGCGCTGGAGCCCAACCACCAGCAGGGCAGCTGGAGCTGATGCTGAGCTGAGCATCCATCAACAGAGCTCATGGAGCTGCGAAATAAAGACTGTATGGGGCTCCAATACAGCTGCTGGGGCTGGGACTGGGGTTGGAATAACCACTGGAGGGCTGCGCTGAAACACAGATCCTGAGGCTAGAGCTGAAATAAAAGCTGTAGGGGTGCAGCTCGAACCGCACGGAATAGGGCCGGGCCAGGGCAGCTGCAGTGAGGGTTGCGGAGCTGGGGCTGAGCCAGGGGCTGTCCCGCCGGGCAGGTGCGGGCAGAACACGGCCCCAGCGTGGAATTCACACCCGCAGCTTCCCGGCCGGGCCCAGCCCCACAGGCCCCCCTGGGAAGGCAGGAATCGGCTCGGGGAGCCCCCGCGGACCCCGCAACCGCCGTCCTCCGACCCGTCCGGCCCTGTTGCAGCCAGGACCCCCCTTCACCCCAGGTTCCCCCTTACCCGTGCCCGGGGCGGCCACTCCAGCCTCCTGGCCAGCCTCGCCCCCAGACCCATACCCGCTGCCGAGCTCCCCTGGCGCGCTCTTCACCCCCGCCTCTTCCCGCTCCAGCCCTGGCCCGGCCCCTTCCTGCTCCCGGCCACTTCCTTCCGGCCGGCCCCGGCGTCTCCCGCTCGCCCCGGGAAGGGGAGGGCGTTCCTCGGCGGCGACATGGTGGGGCGCGGGGCGGCGGCAGGGGGGTGGGGCGCGGCGGGGCCGCTGCGGGCTCTGATCGCACCTTCTCCCCGCAGCGGTTCCGCTTCTGCGGGGACCTGGACTGCCCCGACTGGGTCCTAGCCGAGATCAGCACCCTGGCCAAAATCGTTAAGTGTTCGCGCCGCCGGCCTGCCCCTGCCCGGCCCCCTGCCCGGCCCGGGCGCGGAGCTCACCCTCCCTCTCCCCCCGCAGTCCTCGGTGAAGCTGAAGCTGATCTGCGCCCAGGTGCTGCGGGACCTGCTGGGGGAGGCCATCGAGGTGAGTGGGACCCTCCGTGGGGTCAGCAGGACGGGAGCCTTATAACGCCGTAGTTGCACAATTCGGATGTTAAGCATTATTAGTAGTAAGAAAAGGATAATGAGCGGTTCCGTCGCTAATGAGTCTCAGACGGGGCTGTCTGGTACGAGGTGTTGGTCCTGATAGCCTCACTCTGCCCTCCCGCAGTATGAGAAGATCCTGAAGCTGACCTCCGATGCCAAATTAGGTGAGTGCCCCTGCTCCAGTCCCGGCTGAGGTCAGGGAACGGGCAGCTGTGTGGCAGAGGACAGCAGACCTGAGCTTCCATCCCACCCACAGAGTCGGGGGACGTGAAGGCAACCATCGCTGTCCTCAGCTTCATCCTCTCCAGTGCAGCCAAGCACAACGTGGACAGCGAGTCCCTGTCGAGCGAGCTGCAGCAGCTGGGGCTGCCCAAAGGTGCAGGCAGACCTTCGGGGTGTCACTGCAGGCCAGACCTGCTGGGCTGTGCCAGGGCTGAGCTGGCAGCCCCCGGTGCTGCTGCTGTCATGCTCAGATCTAGCACAGGGTGGCAGCCGTGGTATTCTCTACCACCTCCCCTCCCTGGGGCTTTACCAGGGTTTGGCTGGGACAGGGACAGTGTGAGCTTGTTTCTTGTCTCTCTCCCTGGGTAGAGCACGCCAGTGGGTTGTGTCGGTCCTACGAGGAGAAGCAGAGCTCCCTCCAGGACAGGCTGAAGGCCTGCAGCCTGCGATGTGAGTGAGGCAGCATGGGGAGGCTGGGGGGAGTCAGGGCTGGTCACTGCTCAGTGCCAGGGGACTGACTCTGCCTGTCTGCCCCCCGCAGTGAGCCGGCTGGGCTCGGTGTGCTGGCGGGTGGATTACACCCTCAGCTCCAGTGAGCTGCGGGAGGTCAACGAGCCCCTCGTGCACCTGACCTTCAACGTGCAGAGCGGGGAGCGCGGCAGCCCGGCAGCGGTCCCCGTCACCCTCTCGGCCGACAAGTTCCGTGTCCTGCTGGCAGGTGAGGCCAGAGGAGAGGCCCTGGCCCTGTGGGATGCTGGGGGTGTATGTGTGTGCGCTGCCGCAGCTCCCCTCCCGTCTCATCCCTCTCTCAGAGCTGAAGCAAGCCCAGACCCTCATGAACACCCTCCTCTGAGGAGCCAGGATGATGGTGGGAGGCACCGACGTGGGATGGCAGGGCAGAACCAGGCCCTGGTGGGGAGGCAGAAGGCAGGGGCGGCTCCCCTCGCCCGCGGTGAGGCTGCCCCGCGGTGGAAAGCTCTAATAAAGGCAACGCTGTGCGGGCAGAGTTGTGTCCCGCTCGTTTCTCCCCGCAGTGGAGCTGCGGCGGGGCTGTCGCCATGGCAACGCGGCGGGACTACAGCTCCCGGCGTGCACCGCGCTGGTCTCGCAGCCAATGGGGGGCGGGAGGCGGGAAGGGGGGGGTGGGGGGCGGGAAGGGAGGGGCGGGAGGCGGGGAGGCGGGAAGGCGGGGTCGGGGGGCGGGAGGCGGGAAGCGGGGGGCTGGGCTGGGCTGTGCCTTGCCGCTGCCTCTGCCGGTGCCGCGGCGGCGCGGTCGCAGCGATGCCCGAGTGCCCGGAGCTGCACCTGGCCGGGCGGTACATCAACGAGGCGTGCGCTGGGCTGGTGTTCTCGGGTGCCATAGAGCGCTCGGCGGTGGGCAGGGGCCCGGAGGTGCCCTGCAGCCAGGCCTATGGCGTCAGCGCCACCTCCCGGGGCAAGGAGCTGCGGCTGACGCTGACCCCGCTGGGCGCCGGCGAGCCTCTGCACCTCGTCTTCCGCTTCGGCATGTCGGGGTCGTTCCGGCTGTGCCCCGCCGCCGCGCTTCCCCGCCATGCCCACCTCCGCTTCCTCACCGGCGAGCGCCCGCCCCGCGCCCTCTGCTTCGTCGATCCCCGCCGCTTCGGGTCGTGGCGGCTGGGTGCCGCCTGGCAGCCGGGCCGCGGGCCCTGCGTGCTCACCGAGTACCAGGCCTTCAGGTGAGCGTCCCGGCGCCCTGCCCGCCGCCGGGAGGGCTCCCCCCCCGGCTTTGCCTCGGCCGCTTTCGCTGCACGGCGGTGACATGCCCCTCAGCGCCCCGTGTGCTGCTGCAGGGAGAATGTGCTGAAGAACCTGGAGGACAAGGCTTTTGACAAGCCCATCTGCGAGGCCCTCTTAAACCAGAAGTTTTTCAATGGAATCGGGAATTACCTCCGTGCTGAGATCCTCTACAGGTAAAGGTGGGGGTTGAGCACCTGCCCACCGCCCGTGGAGGTTTGGTCCTCGCAGTCTGACAGCTCACAGACAGGGGCAAGAGCCGGAGCTGAGAGCTCAGGCTTGTGTGTAACAGACGGACTCTCTCAGGTTGCAGATCCCTCCCTTTGAAAAGGCTCGGACCGTGCTGGAGGCCCTGAAGGAGCAGGAGCAGGAGAGGAGGAAGAAGGTGGGGAACAAGTGGTGCTTTTGCAGGCTCAGGAAGGGGCAGCTTTCCAGCCAGGGGCCATGGCAGGGACAGCCTGGGACAGCTTGGAGCCTCCTGCCTTCCGTGCAGGGAGCTGGGCAGAGCTGAGCAGCATTCCTGAATCAGTTTGCTTCCAGCCTTCAGGCTGGACTCAGCCAGCTGCCCAGCTCTGGCTGTGCTTTGGGCTTAGCTGGGTGTGAAGCTCTGGTTCTGCTCTGCTGTTCTGGGCTTCTTCCAGCCCAGGGCTCGGGGCCTGTGCAGTTTGTGTGGTGCCTCGCTCTGCTCAGGCAGAACACCACCACCAAGCCTTTGCAGAGCTCACAGCCTCTCTTCACACTGCTGCCGGCAGGTGTTCGCTGCTCTGAGCCCTTCCCACCCCCGGGGCAGGCATTTTCCCTTCACAGCCACGCTGCTTGCTGCCTGGGCTCCTTCTCCTCAAGCATTTTCCTGTCCTTTGTCAGGAGCACCGCTGCCTGGGCACGTCTGGAGCAGGGCACAGCAGGTCTGGGGCCTCAGGCGTGCAGCGGTCGTTCGCACGTGGCCAGGCTGATGAGCTGTGACAGCTCCCTGGGCACAGGCCGGCCTGCCGGCTGCACCCAGCTTCTGCCGGCAGGACATCCCCTGCTCTATGCGGGGCAGGTGAAGAGGAAGGGGTGAAGGAAACAAAGCACCCTGGGAGCTGAAAAAAACTCCCTGGGGAAGGCTGTGGTAGAGCCCAGAGCCCATCTGGTGGCCTCGAGGGAGAGGCTGTGGCTGAAAACAAAACCTGCAGCCTCGGGGCTGCAAAGAGCCCTGCAAAGAGGGTTACAAAGTGTTGCTGCCCTCACAGCCTCGCACCATGTCATGTCTTTGTAGCTGTGGGGAATGGGCAAATGTATCGTTGGAAGCCTACAAAGAGCTGATCTCAGGCCTGGCACCCGGTGGGGAGGGGTGGCAGCTGAGCCTCAGGAGGGAGCTTTCTGGGAGGAGAGCCTGTTGGGGCTGGGGTGGCTGGCAGGTGATCTCCCTGCCCTTCTCCACTGCTGCAGAATTCTTCCCTGACGCTGAGCAAGAAGCTGAAGCTGATGAGGGAGAACCCAGATCTCCTGGAGCTGTGCCACACAGTGCCCATGGAGGTCGTTGCAGCAGGTGAGGTGGCAGGACTGGGAGGGCTGAGGCTGGCTGGGGAGGCCTGGGCTTTGCATTCCCAGCAGCAGGGTTTGCCTCCTCTCTACTTCTGCTCTCTCCCTCCCCAGAGAAGAACCTCCTGGACCCAGATGACTCCACTAACTACGCAGCCTTCAAGAGCTGGCTGCAGTGCTACCTGGTGCCTGGCATGAGCTGCCTGCAGGACCACAACGGCAGGACCGTGTGGTTCCAGGTAGGGCTCTGGGCTCACTGAGGCTGACTGGCCCCCAGCTGCTCCTTCAGGGTGACACCAGCCCAGTTCCTGCTTCCCAAGACCCCCCCAGCATTACACTGCGTTGTTGGAGGGCTCTCTGCCCCCCAGGCCGCAGGGACCACTGGACATGGAGGTGACAAGGGCCTTCTGCAGGGTGGCCAACTGGCCAAGCCATGGTGGGCAGTCTGGAGCAGAGGGGCTGGTGGGCTGGCAGCCCTGCTTCTCCCTCCTGAGTCCCATGGTGAGCCATGCAGAAGGAGCAGGGGCTGGCAGGAGAGCCCCTGAGGCACAGTGCAGGCAGAGTGAGCCCAGTGCCCCCTGGCTTCCCAGGAAATGTGGCCATTTCCCTAGGGCTGCCTCAGCTGTGGGGTGGAGAAGGGGCATGGATTCTGCTGCCACTGCCTGCAGAATGACTCTGCCCTGGCCAACACTTTGTCCCCTTCCTTGCAGGGAGAGCCTGGGCCCATGGCTCCCAAAGGTGAGTGTCTGCTCTCCTCCCTGCAGCATCTGCTCTAGCTCTGGGAGGGCTGGAGCCTGGGGAGCTCCCTGCTTTTTGGGGGCAAAGGCAGGAGCAAAGCTGCCCTCCCCTGGAGCGCTGAGGGGTCTGTGATGGCTGGTGGCAGTGGGGGACAGAGCCCACTGTGCCCAAGGCACAGCTGCCTGCCTGGGCACACCTGCTGTGCCTTACAGGGGGGTTTCCAGGCCAGCAACTGCAACCCTTCCTTGCCAGCAAGGCTGGGAACCTGAACTGAGCAATCTTCTGGCAGGGAAAGGAACCTCCCCTCTCTTGAGGGGAAGGAGCCACCTCAAGCCATTCATCAGCCCAGGGAGGTGGTGGAGTCCCCATGCCTGGAGGTGTTCAAGAGGGGATTGGATGTGGCACTTGGAACCGTGGTTTAGTAGTCAGGAGGTGTTGGGTGACAGGTTGGACTTGATGATCTTTGAGGTCTCTTCCAACCTTATTGATTCTATGATTCAGTGACAATTCCTGCCTCATTGTCCCTGAAAGTGCTGCAGGCTCCAGGTGCAGGTGCTCTGTCCCATCTCCTCCTCCCCCCACCTAACCTGGGCTCTGTCCCATCTCCTCCTCCCCCCACCTAACCTGGGCTCTGTCCCATCTCCTCCTCCCCCCACCTAACCTGGGCTCTGTCCCATCTCCTCCTCCCCCCACCTAACCTGGGCTCTGTCCCATCTCCTCCCCCCACCTAACCTGGGCTCTGTCCCATCTCCTCCCCCCACCTAACCTGGGCTCTGTCCCATCTCCTCCTCCCCCCACCTAACCTGGGCTCTGTCCCATCTCCTCCCCCCACCTAACCTGGGCTCCTCTCCTCCCACAGGGCGGAAGCCTCACAAGAAGCGTGCTCAGCTGGAGGCAGATCCCCAGGCCCTGACCCCCAAGGTAAGAAGCTTTGTGGTTGTGGCTCCTGTCCTGTTCCCCATGCCTTGGCTCAGAGCAAGTCACAGTGGGGCTCCTACCTGGAGTTTCTCATCATCTGGCAGTCCAAGCAGACTGCTGCTGCTAAACTCCCAACTCTGATGTCCACCAAGGTCACCAGGCGCACCTCAAAAGGGAGGCCCAGGGCTGCAGCAAAGCCCCCAAAGGCAGCCAAGAAGGAGGAGAAGAAGAAGGAGCAGGTGGAGAAGAAGAAGGAGCAGGAGGAAGAGGAGAAGGAGCAGGAGGAAGAGGAGAAGGAGCAGGAGGAAGAGGAGAAGGTGGAGAGGAAGAAGGTGGAGAGGAAGAAGAAAAAGAAGGAGGTGGAGAAGGTGGAGAAGAAGAAGAAGGAGGTGGAGAAGGTGGAGAAGAAGAAGAAGGAGGTGGAGAAGGAGGAGAAGGAGAAGGAAGAGGAGGCTGATGGGCTGAAGAAGGGAAGGGGAAGGAGGAAAGCAGCTGCTGTTGTGGCCTTGTCTGAGCCTCAGGCCAAAAGGAGGCTCCGGGCATCCACACGCAGGGGCAGAGGTGAGGCTGGCAGCCCCCAGGGCTTCCACACACACAGGGCAGAGGGGAGGCTGGCAGCCCCCAGGGCTTCCACACACACAGGGCAGAGGGGAGGCTGGCAGCCCCCAGGGCTTCCACACACACAGGGCAGAGGGGAGGCTGGCAGCCCCCAGGGCTTCCACACACACAGGGCAGAGGGGAGGCTGGCAGCCCCCAGGGCTTGCAAATGCACAGGCAGGGGCTGTGGGAGCACTCCCCTGTGCCAAGAGAACTGCAGTGGTGCCAGGAGGCAGGAGAGGGCAGAACCAGGCACCCTCTGACTTACCCTTTCCCTCTCCGTCTTCCAGGTGCAGCTCCTGCCATCTGAGTGCTGAGCACCCAGGGTGACAGCTCAGGAGGTGCTCAAGAGGGCCTGGGGTGATTTGGGGCCGCTCCATGCCTGGTGCTTCACCCTGCAGCGTGGGCAGAAGCTGTGCTTGGTGATGGGGCTGATCTATCCAGCATCCTCCTGCTCTCCCCAGGCATCTGAGAGAGACAAAGGCCACACATTGTGCTGGACTCTGACCCTTCCCTCTGCCTGGAAGTGGGATGCCCTCTTCCTTCCCCTCTCTGCTTCGCTGCCTGGCTCAGTTTTTAGTTGGCTAATAAAGTATTTTGTGTAGAAACCACTGCACTCCTGCTTCTGTGCTAAGGACAACCCTTTTGTGCCCACTCTCATCCCCACATGGGCTGGAGCAGGCTTCCCCTCCACTTCCACCCCCCCCAAAAAACAAAGGTGAGCTTTGTCTGCCCAGCCCCAGGAGCCAGATCCTGCTGAGGAGGATCAGCAGCTACAACAGTCCCTGGGAGGAGGCAGATCACAGAATGATAGGGGTTGGAAGGGACCTCTAGAGATCTTCCAGGCCAAGCCCCCTGCCACAGCAGGATCACCTCAGGCAGATCACACAGGAACAGCTTCAGGAGGGTTTTGCATGGCTCCACAGATGGAGACTCCACCACCTCTCTGGGCAGCCTGTTCCAGGGCTCTGTCATCCTCCTCATGTTTAGAAGGAACTTCCCTGTGTTCAAGTCTGTGCCCACTGCCCCTTGTCCTGTCACTGGGCACCACTGGGAATCAAAAATGATCACTGCAGATAGGTGGAAATAAAGAAGCAAGCAGCTGGAGCTTGTTCTGCTGTCACTTGGTTTATTTACAGAGCAAGAGGCAGGGGAAGAGAGCAGGGCCACGACCCAGGGAGTGTGTCTGCACTCACTGCTGGCTCTGGACGAGACACAGGAGGCATGGTGGAAAGCTGCTGCTCCCCAAGCCTCCCTGAAGCTGGAGCACAGCCCCTGTGGAGTCAGCCAGCCTGCCCCACAGCCTTACCCAGGCTTCAGCAAGCGAGGAACTGACTCAGGCCCTCCTGCCCTGCTTAGGCAGTGGGCAACTGACCGTGGCGGTTCTTGAGCACCGCTCTCTGATGGTGAGGGGAAGGCTCTGCCCTTCCCTGGGACCACCTTCTTGCACAGCTCTTGGGATGGGGGAAGCTCACAGCGTTGGTCCAGGTTGGCAGAGCACCAGGAAGGGTGGTGGAGTGTGTCAGTGCCTCAAGACCAGCAGGACAGAGAGCACACGGAAGGGTGTGAAGGAGAGCCTCACGCCCCGCGGCTCCAGCGGCAGGCGGCCCTCTGCAGCTGGCTGCTCCAGGAGGTCACAGCTGGGGAAGAAAGCAGCAGGTGAGGCTGAAGTTACTCATCTCCATCACCAAGAGTGCCCAGCCCTCCAGCATGGACTTACAGCATCGCCTCCTGAACGGGGAAGGAGGTCTGGAGCCAGGCGCTGAGGGTGCTGCCGTGAGCCTCGTACAGACGAACCACCAGAGCGTCAGACCTGTCCTCAGCCTTGGGGACAGCCAGAGGAGTGAGGCAGGCTGCTCCCCTCCTGCACCTCAGGTACAGCCCAGCCCCAGCCTTGGGGACAGCCAGAGGAGTGAGGCAGGCTCCTCCCCTCCTGCACCTCAGGTACAGCCCAGCCCCAGCCTTGGGGACAGCCAGGAGTGAGGCAGGCTCCTCCTCTCCTGCACCTCCCCAGCCCCAGCCTTGGGGACAGCCAGGAGTGAGGCAGGCTCCTCCTCTCCTGCACCTCCCCAGCCCCAGCCATGGGGACAGCCAGGAGTGAGGCAGGCTCCTCCCCTCCTGCACCTCAGGTACAGCCCAGCCCCAGCCTTGGGGGCATACAGGAGTGAGGCAGGCTGCTCCCCTCCTGCACCTCAGGTACAGCCCAGCCCCAGCCTTGGGGACAGCCAGAGGAGTGAGGCAGGCTCCTCCCCTCCTGCACCTCAGGTACAGCCCAGCCCCAGCCTTGGGGACAGCCAGGAGTGAGGCAGGCTCCTCCTCTCCTGCACCTCCCCAGCCCCAGCCTTGGGGACAGCCAGGAGTGAGGCAGGCTCCTCCCCTCCTGCACCTCAGGTACAGCCCAGCCCCAGCCTTGGGGACAGCCAGGAGTGAGGCAGGCTCCTCCCCTCCTGCACCTCAGGTACAGCCCAGCCCCAGCCTTGGGGACAGCCAGGAGTGAGGCAGGCTGCTCCCCTCCTGCACCTCAGGTACAGCCCAGCCCCAGCCATGGGGGCTGAGCGCTTCTGCCTGCCTGCACCCAGCTGCCTGACCTGACTGATGACTGTGGCTGCAGTACCCAGGTACAGACAGGGACACTACCACACCCCCTGCTGTGAGTGGCCCTGCCTGGGCAGGCAGAGGGGTGCCCACCTGCCCTGTCCTCACCTACAGCAGGACACACAAACCAGAGAGCTCACTGTTTCCACCCAGCTGAGCCTGCCTGCTGCCCAACACAAGCTAAGCCACGTGCAGCAACCACAGCCTGACCCACCTGCCCTCCCTGCCCTCCCCTGGGGACTTGCCTGCTTGACAGCCTCCAGCACCACTGCAGGGGAGCTGACAGAGAAGGCACTCCAGGCTGGGCACTGGGCACAGCTGGCTGGCACCACGTGGAGGGGGAAATTCAAGTCGTAGGCACGCTGGATCACACCAGCCTCCTGGAAGGAACCTGCAAGACCAGAACTTGTGTGAGAGCCTCTACACACACACAGCCAGAGACATGCTCATGCCAGGGCTCAGTGGAGCATCCTCCACCCTGCGTGTCCCCACAGGGCACCCACCCCTCGTAGCCATCACTCACCCAGGTGAGGCAGCACAGCGTAGGTGAAGCGGTGGTGCCCGATGTCTGCCGTGGCATCAGGGGACTTGGGTGCTCTCAGCCTAAGGCAACAAGAAGTAGGTGAAGCTGGTGTCTCAGCAGCACCTTCCACCAGCCAGCACAGAGCCAGAGGAGCTGTGATAAGACAACTGCCTGCCACTGCTAGCTCCAGGCTGGGCCCTGAGGCTGGAATCCCACAGGCTGCTGGTGTCTGGCAACAGCACCCTGAGGGTAAGCAAACGTGAAGGGTGCTCCTCTGGCTGCTGGAGGCCAACTGAAACATGGGATCATGGACTCACTGTGGTTGGAAAAGACCTTCAAAATCATCTTAGAGTCCAGCCATTCTCTAACTCTCCCAAGGCTGGTGCTAAACCCTGTCCCTCAGCACCACATCTCTGCCTCTGTCAAACCCCTCTAGGGATGGGGATTCAACCACCTCCCTGGGCAGGTTGTTCCAGTGTTTGAGAACCCCTGCAGGGAAGAAGTTTCTTTTACTGTCTGACCTAAACCTCCCCTGGTGCAACTTGAGGCCATTTCCTCGTGTCCCCTCACTTGTTCCTTGGGAGGAGAGACCAACTCCCACCTGGCTCCAGCCTCCTTTCAGGGAGTTAGAGAGCAGTAAGGTCTGCCCTCAGCCTCTTTCCCCAGGCTGTCAACACCCCCAGTTCCCTCAGCTGCTCCTCCCCAGCCCTGTTCTCCAGACCCTTCACCAGCTTTGTTGCCCTTCTCTGGACTCACTTCAGCCCCTCAAGGTCCCTCTTGGAGTGAGTGGCCCAAAACTGAACCCAGCTCACAAGGTGTGGCCTCACCAGCGCTGAGCACAGGGGAACAATCCCTGCTTTGGTCTTGGCCACCTGGGCACACCACTGGCTCATCTTCAACCAGCTGCAGACCAACACCCCCAGGTCTTTGCTGGGCAGCTTTCTTGCCCCTCTGCCCCAAGCCTGGAGTTCATGGGGGTGTTGTGACCAAGCAGGTCCCCAAGATGTAGAGTTTCACTCAGCTTTGTATGCATCCCTAACATCACTCTGCTTTCCATCTCCTTAAGCCTCCTCTCCTGAGCTACAGGAACAGGAAAGCTACTTGGGGCAAAGGTGGATCTGCTCTCCGTGGAGTATCTGTGAGCACAGTTCCTGGGAAGCACACCAGCTTAACCAGCTGCACAAGCCGGCCTGAAGTCCTCACAGGACAGCCAGCCTAACACACTTCAGGCCAGGCAGTGCCTCCACTTCCCACTCTGCTCAGAAGGCAAGCACGCCCTGCAGCCCCTGCCCCCGAGGGCGGCTCACAGCGAGAGGCTGAGGCGGTTCCCGTGGGCTGCCGCTCCGTATTTGCAGTCGTTCAGCAGGGCCACCCCAAAGCCGTGCTCGGACAGATCCAGCCACTTGTGAGCCCACACCTGCAGGAGGGAGCCAGGGACATCTTCAGCACAGGGAACAACAGCAGCCACACACACCAGGGCGGGGGGGAGCAGCCCCAGCCTGGCCTCTCACCTCGAATCGAGCCCAGTCCCAGGACGTGTTGCGGTGCGTCGGCCTCCGCAGGTGGCCAAACTGGATCTCGTAAGTGGCCTCTGTGCTTCGGACCTGCACAGGGAACTCCACCTTCAGGAACTTGTGGGCCTCCTTCCACTCAACCTAAAGCACAGCATCACAGAATGGGAGAGAATAGAATAGAATAGAAGAATAGAATAGAATAGAATAGAATAGAATAGAATAGAATAGAATAGAATAGAATAGATCAGACCAGACCAGACCAGACCAGGTTGGAAGAGACCTTCAAGATCATCGCATCCAACCCATCAACCAATCCAACACCACCTAACCAACTAACCCATGGCACCAAGCACCCCATCAAGTCTCCTCCTGAACACCTCCAATGATGGTGACTCCACCACCTCCCCAGGCAGCCCATTCCAATGGGCAATCACTCTCTCTGTATAGAACTTCTTCCTAACATCCAACCTAAACCTCCCCTGGCCCAGCCTGAGACTGTGTCCTTTTGTTCTGGTGCTGGCTGCCTGGCAGAAGAGACCAACCTCTGCCTGTCTACAACCCCCCTTCAGGTAGTTGTAGACAGCAATAAGGTCACCCCTGAGTCTCCTCCTCTCCAGGCTAAGCAACCCCAGCTCCCTCAGCATCTCCTCACAGGGCTGTGTTCCAAGCCCCTCACCAACTTTGTTGCCCTTCTCTGGACTCGTTCCAGCAAGTCAACCTCCTTCCTAAACTGAGGGGCCCAGAACTGGACACAGGACTCGAGGTGTGGCCTAACCAGTGCAGTGTACAGGGGCAGAATGACCTCCCTGCTCCTGCTGGCCACACTGTTCCTGATGCAGGCCAGGATGCCATTGGCCCTCTTGGCTGCCTGGGCACACTGCAGGCTCATGTTCAGCCTACCATCAACCAGCACCCCCAGGTCCCTCTCTGTTTGGGAGCTCTCAGCCACTCTGACCCCAGCCTGTAGCACTGCCTGGGGTTGTTGTGGCCAATGTGCAGAACCTGGCACTTGGATGTGTTCAGTCTCATGCCCTTGGCCTCTGCCCATCTGTCCAGCCTGTCGAGGTCCCTCTGCAGAGCCTCTCTGCCCTCCAGCAGGTCAACTCCTGCCCCCAGCTTGGTGTCAGCTGCACATTTACTGATGATGGACTCAATCCCCTCATCCAGATCATCAATGAAGATGTTAAAGAGGATGGGGCCCAGCACTGATCCCTGGGGCACACCACTGGTGCCTGGCTGCCAGCTGGCTCTGGCACCATTCACCACCACTCTCTGGGCTCAGCCTCCAGCCAGTTCCTAACCCAGCTCAGAGTGCTGCTGTCCAAGCCAGGGGCTGACAGCTTGACCAGGAGTTTGCTGTGGGGGACAGTGTCAAAGGCCTTGCTGAAGGCCAGGCAGACCACATCCACAGCCTGCCCCACATCCACCAGGCAGTCACCTGGGCATAGAAGAAGATCAGGTTGGTCAGGCAGGACCTGCCCTTCCTAAATCCATGCTGGCTGGGCCTGATCCCTTGGCCATCCTGTAAGTGCTGTGTGATTGCACTCAAGATCACCTGTAGAGGCTGGAAGGGACCTCATTGAGCCCAAGCCCCCCCCCAAAGCAGAGTCACCCTAGGGTAATCCACAGAGGGAATGTGTCCAGGTGGGCTTGGAAAGTCTCCACAGGAGACTCCACAACCTCTCTGGGAAGCCTGCTCCAGGGCTCCAGCACCCTCAGTGTAAAGAAGTTTCTCCTCAAGTTGAGGTGAAGCCTCCTGTGCTCAAGTTTGTATCCACTGCTCCTTGCCTGCACACCACCAAAAAGAGCTTGGCCCCTTCCCCTCAGATATTGATAGGCATTGATCAGATCCCCTCCCAGCCTTCTCAAGACTGTATGTGGTAACATGACCATGGCAGACTGTCAGGCAGAGGCTGCCCTTCTCCTTCCCCAGTGTGCTGCAGCCAGCTCACCACTGCACCAGGTACAATGAAACCACACCGGAGCCTGATCACAGGTGACTGGTGGGTTTCTCTTCCAGCCTCATCCCTTGAGACTCCCACCCCTAAGGCAGAGGAGGCTCCAGGGATGGAAACAGGGAAGGGAATGTCATTCAGGCCTGAGGTTCAGCTCCCCAGGGCCCAGCCTGGGGGGCACAGATGTCTGTATGGTGCAGCAGCTGCTGGCCAAACCTGGGTCTGGAAGCGGAGGTAGGGGCACGAGGCATCCAGGATGACATCCTGGGTTAAGGTGCTGCCTTCCCCGACCTGCAGAGAGAAGCTGGCACTGCCTCGCAGGCCCCCAGCCAGGCTGACTTCCAGAGGCTTCAGCAGCTTGCTCACTGGCTTCCTAAAAGGATAAAGGCAGAGCTGGTCTCAGCTCAGTAGCTAGAGGTGCCCAAACCCCAGGCCAAAATCCGAGGGCCGCACGCACTGCTCCTCTACCTGGTTTCCAAGTGGTAATCCATCACATCCCAGGCATCCCAGTACAGAGGAACATCATCAAAGAGTGCAAACTGGTTGGCATAGCAGCCATCTGGGACTGACTCTCTGCAACAAAGTGGAACAAAAAACACAACCCCTTGCAGAACCACAGAACTGCTTTGCTTGGGAAAGACCTCAAAGATCACCGAGTCCAACCATCAACCCAGCACCGCCACGGCCATCGAACCACCTCCCCAAGTGCCATGGCCAGAGGTTTCTGGAACACCTCCAGATGGTGACTCCTCCCTGGGCAGACTGTTCCAATCCCTGACCACACCCTCAGTAAAGCAACTTTTCCTAGTATCTATCCTAAAACCTCCCCTGGTGCAACCTGAGGCCTCACTCTATCACCTGATGCTAGGGAGAAGAGGCCAACCCCCACCTCACTGCAGCTTCCTTTCAGGCAGCTGTAGGCAGCAAATGAGGTCTCCCCTCAGCCTTCTTTTCTCCAGACTAAAGCAGCCCAGTTCTCTCAGCTGCTCCTCATAAAACCTGTTCCCCAGACCCTTCACCAGTATCAGAACTGGCAGTGGAGAAGGACGTAGAGCAAGAAGGCAACTTGAGAGAGAGCTGAGGAGCCCAGCTGCAGTAACTGGATGAGAGAGGTACCTCTGGGAGCCCACCAGCTGAAGCGAGGTGAGGTGCCCCATCCTGTCCAGGCAGACTGCAATCAGCCCATTTTCCATGGTGATGGAGCCATCCTCCTTGGGGGAAAGGACAGAAGCAGGCTGCAGAGACCCACAGCTGCAGGAGCCGAGTGTCCCAGCTGCAAGTCTAGCTGCTGCCTCCTGGATTCCTTGGATTTCTCCCAGTCAAGCTCTGAGGCAGGGGACACCAAGGTGAGGACAACTGCCACTGTGCTTACCAGCTTCCTGACTGCCACAGGCTGAGGGGGCAGCAATGGCTCCCTCACTAGAGCATAGCCCATGCTGGGGACCGTCACCAGAGCTGCAAAGCAAAGAGCTTCTGTTCCAGCATCTCCCCCAGACCTAACCCTGAGCCCCACTGTGCTCATGTCAGACCTACCACCTCCTCTCGTAGCCTCCTCTTCTCCATCAGGCACAACTTGAAGTGGGACAGAGTCCCAGGGAGTGGTTTGCCAAGTCCCTAAACCCTCCCCAGGGCAGGCAGAAGGCAAAGCTGCTCTTTGCCAGCTGCCTCTGCCCCAGGAAGCTGTTCTGACACCGCTGCGCTCCGGTTCCACCTACCTAAAGTGTCCCTTCCGTCTGGCCCAGGCCTGGAGATCACCTCAGTGCGTTCCCAGGGCAAAGTGTTCAGCACCAGGCTGCTGTGGGCACTGCCAGCCTCAGGCTGCAGCAGCTCCTTGCACAAGGACTGCACAGCTTCCTCCTGCAGCCTGGCTCCAGCCCTGCGGATCTCTGAGCGACAAGAAAAGTGCCCCTGAGCTGCCACCTCAGCCCCTGGCACTCCTGTGCAATGGAGCTACCAGCACTGAGGAGCTCTGTCTGTCAGGAACTGAGGTTTAGCACCATTCTTAACTTGGCTGGTAGGAGATTACAAAGAGCTGTGCCAGCACAGCTGGAAAACTCTGGGGCTCAGACTGAGAGAGTCGGGGCTGTTCAGTCTGGAGAAGAGAAGGCTCCCAGGAGACCTTCTTGTGGCCTTCCAGTGTCTGAAGGGGGCTACAAGAAAGCTGGGGAGGGACTTTTGAGGGTGTGAGGGAGGGATAGGGCTGAGGGGAATGGAGAAAAACTGGAAGTGGGGAGATTCAGGCTGGATGTGAGGAAGAAGTTCTTCCCCAGGAGAGTGGTGAGAGCCTGGCCCAGGCTGCCCAGGGAGGTGGTGGAAGCCTCCTGCCTGGAGGTGTTTGCAGCCAGGCTGGAGGTGGCTGTGAGCAACCTGCTGTGGTGTGAGGTGTCCCTGCCCATGGCAGGGGGGCTGGAGCTAGATGATCCTTGAGGTCTCTTCCAACCCTGACAATTCTATGATTCTATACTAAAGTAAAGCTCCTGCCAGGGCCTGTGGGCAGGGAGAGGCAAACCTCGGCTGGGCTCTTACCCTGGCAGAGAGTTCCCTAACTGGGGATGCATTTGAATCCTTTGTCTAACAATTCCCTGTGGAGTTAGCACTGCTGCAGACACTGCCTGCACACCTCTGACCCACAGCACCTGGCAGCCCAGCACTGCCACCTCTGCAGCCCCACCAGGCTGGAACAAACAGAGGAGTGTCCTCCATGCCAAACTCCCTGCTCACCTGTGTAGTACTGCAGGGCATCCTCGACCACCAGCTGGATACAGCTGCCTGGCAAAACATCATGGAACTGATTGAGCAGCAACAACCTAAAAGCAGAGAACAGGAAGCAGGTGGGAAGCAGGGGGGAAGCAGGAGATTTGTTCTGGCTTGCTCAGCCCTGCCTGCATGATGGACAAACCTTAGTAACTGTTCCTTACCTCCCTGGGTTGTTTCTGTAGCACCCTTTAAATCCCTTTCTGGGAAGGTGCTCAGGGACTTGCCAGCTGCCATTTCAATAAGCCACAGCCTCAGGGTGCAAGAGGAACCTTTTTTAACCCTCAGGGCTATCCAGCTACAGTATTGCACAAGTTCAGACAAGTCAAAATGGGTGAGGAATAAGCTTCAGAGGGAAGCCAAGCTTCCAGCCAGTGGAGTAGTGAGGTTTGGGAGGGATCTTCCAATGGGAGAATGAAGCAAAGCACTGAAACACTTTCCAGGTGGAGCCTGATCAATTTATCCTACAAGGAAGCTGGAGGGCAGGGAGTACTTTTGACAAGGGCTTGTAGTGACAGGACTA
Organism: Melanerpes formicivorus; assembly: GCF_026170545.1. Lineage (NCBI taxonomy): Eukaryota > Metazoa > Chordata > Aves > Piciformes > Picidae > Melanerpes > Melanerpes formicivorus. Next base: position 21,982,336 of record NW_027142362.1, read on the forward strand.
GGGGCAATGGCTTTTAACTGGAAGAGGGAAGATTGAGACTGGAGATTAGGAAGAGATTCTTCCTCAGGAGGGTGGTGAGCCACTGGAACAGGTGGCCCAGAGAAGTTGTGGATGCCCCTTCCCTGCAGTAGCTCAAGGCCAGGCTGGATGAGGCCTTGAGCAACCTGGGCTGGTGGGAGGTGTCCCTGCCCATGGCAGGGGGGGGTGGAACAGGATGACCTTTGAGATCATTCTGTGATTCTATGATTTAGGGCAGGGGTTGTGTACACACAGCCCTGCAGTACTGACTCGGAAAAGGTCCCTGCACCCTAACTGCTCTCCTGCTCACTCAAGAGGCAGCTCAACCCCAGACAGGCTGTGGTCAGGCACCCTTCTGTCTCCAGCTTAAGAAGGCTCAGAGATAAGTGGCCATTTCCCAGCCCAGCCCACCAGCTGCCCAAGAACTGCCCACACCAGTGCTGCCCAAGTGGCCCAGGCTAATTTTGGTGCACTGATCCCAAGGGTTTCTACCCAGGCTCAGGCAGAGATGAGGAGCAGTACCCCAAGCACAAGGCAGCTCTCACACTGAAGTCCCCAGCCTCCCCACCCCCTCCAGTGCTCCCAGAGGCCCTCACCTCCACAGCTGCTGCAGCTGGCTGGCAGGATACTGGAAGGCCCTGCCCCGTGCCACAGCCAAGCTGCTGAGCACTTCCACGTCGTGCAGGATTCGCTCGCACTCCCGATTGCCCTTCTTGATCTGGTGTCAGAGCAAGGAGGGAAGGAAGCTGCTGCCTGGGAGTGGATCTCCACACCAGCAGCACAAGCCCAGCTCCAGCCCAGGAAGCTGGTTGTGTGTTGGTTAATGACTTTGCCACTACCAGCAAGTTGGTTTTTGTCTCTGCTCGAACCAGAACTCGAAGTGCAGGACACAGCCTCCCCTCCCTCTGCTCTCCCCTGCCTCCCCTCTCCCCTTCCTCTGTTCTCACCTTCCTCCCCTGCCTCTGCTCTCCCCTCCCTCCCCTGCCTCTGCTCTCCTCTTCCTCTGCTCTCCCCTCCCTCCCCTGCCTCTGCTCTCCCCTTCCTCCCCTGCCTCTGCTCTCCCCTCCCTCCCCTGCCTCTGCTCTCCTCTTCCTCTGCTCTCCCCTCCCTCCCCTGCCTCTGCTCTCCCCTCCCTCTGTTCTCCTCTTCCTCTGCTCTCCCCTTCCTCCCCTGCCTCTGCTCCCCCCTCCCCCCCCAACTCTGCTCTCCCCTCCCTCCCCTGCCTCTGCTCTCCCCTCCCTCCCCTGCCTCTGCTCTCCCCTCCCTTCCCTGCCTCTGCTCTCCCCTCCCTCCCCTGCCTCTGCTCTCCCCTCCCTTCCCTGCCTCTGCTCTCCCCTCCCTCCCCTGCCTCTGCTCTCCCCTCCCTTCCCTGCCTCTGCTCTCCCCTCCCTTCCCTGCCTCTGCTCTCCCCTCCCTCCCCTGCCTCTGCTCTCCCCTTCCTCCCCTGCCTCTGCTCTCCCCTCCCTCCCCTGCCTCTGCTCTCCTCTTCCTCTGCTCTCCCCTCCCTCCCCTGCCTCTGCTCTCCCCTCCCTCTGTTCTCCTCTTCCTCTGCTCTCCCCTTCCTCCCCTGCCTCTGCTCCCCCCTCCCCCCCCAACTCTGCTCTCCCCTCCCTCCCCTGCCTCTGCTCTCCCCTCCCTCCCCTGCCTCTGCTCTCCCCTCCCTTCCCTGCCTCTGCTCTCCCCTCCCTCCCCTGCCTCTGCTCTCCCCTCCCTTCCCTGCCTCTGCTCTCCCCTCCCTCCCCTGCCTCTGCTCTCCCCTCCCTTCCCTGCCTCTGCTCTCCCCTCCCTTCCCTGCCTCTGCTCTCCCCTCCCTCCCCTGCCTCTGCTCTCCCCTCCCTCCCCTTCTCCTGACCCCTCACTCAAGCTCTGCAGCTATCTGTTCGACAATGAGTGATGTGGCAGCTGCTGACCACGGAGGCCCTGCAGTGTTCAGGCTTCCTCCTCATCCCCTGAAGGCAGTCTGATGGTTTTGGAGCCCTGGCTGCAAGGTGGCTCTGTGGAGAGCTGAAGGGCACTGACTGAACCCCGGAGCTGCCTGAGCCAAGAGAGCTGAGCGTGGCCACGGTCCCCGGGGGGCAGGGCAGCAGCTCCCACCCCATGCATGCAGTCACCTGTGCCTGGGTGGTGTAGGTGCCGTTGTGCAGCTCCAGGAAGAGCTCTCCAACCCAGGTGCAGAGCTGTGAGGACTCCTGCTCCAGAGCAGAAAAGAGCTGGTCGGGAGTGGAGATCTGAACCCTACGGGACAGCCACACAGCCAGTGATGAGCCAGGAGCTGTGACACAGCCAGTGGGACACCTCAACCAGGCAGGTGGCAGCCCCACAGCCAAGGCCCTGGGAAACCCAACCCAACCACACACAAGTGTGTTCCCCTCAGCTTTCTCCTGCCCCTCTCCCACTCCACGCTGCTCTGGCTGCCTGCCACCAAGAACTGGACATCCCCAAGGCAGGGACTGACTGCCAGGCACTGCTGCTGGGCTGGACACTCACCCCACCAAGGGGCTCACAAGCAGTCCAAGGCTAAGGCCATGTTCTCTTCATGATGGAGAGACTCTTATCTCCCTGACCATCCCTCCTAGCCCACTCCTCACCCCACTTGCTCTCTGGTCTCCTTCACACAGCCTTTTTTTTGGCACTGCTGAACACCAGGCCTGGCTCAAAGCAAGTGCTCCTGCAAGGAGAGAGAAAGGGGCTCTCCTCTCACCTTGGCAGCCCATCTGTGTCACTCATTCTCTTCATCCTGTCCAGCATCTTCTGCGTGGGACCCCCTCCTCCATCTCCAAAGCCAAAGAGGAAAGCACTGTGATTCACCCGTCCTTTGTCCTTGTTGTTCTTCACTGTTTTCAGCACCTAGAGGGGGTTTGGGACAGCTGCAATCCCTTGGTGCCCAGCCCCAGCTCTCACAGCTCCACACAAGAAAGCCAGGTCAGCCTTTAGGGTGCAAAGCCCAGTCCTGCCCCCCGTCCCCAACCCAAACTGCCAAGATCTGGCACAGATACACCTCAGAGGCAGGCAGTTGACTGCAAGGCACCCCAACAGCCTTCACCCAGCTATCCTGCTCCCTTCCCAGGCAAGCACTCTCTCCTAGGAAGCTCAGACCTGGCCCCAAAGGGGCTGGCACTGCACTTTATGTGCAGGTCTGGCAACCTGACTCACCTCCTCCACTCGTCCGTGCATCCCGTAGGAGTCGCCCGGAGGAAAATGGGTGAGGACCTGAGAGCCATCAATGCCTTCCCAGAGAAAGGTGTGGTGCTGCAGGGGAGCCAAAGGAAAGCAGGGTGACTCCTACAGGCCCCTGTGCCACACAGGGCCAAAATGCTAAAGCACAGTCCCATTGCTGCCAGGAGCTCCCAAAGGACCTCCCTGGTCATGCTGCTACCAGGAGGAGGCCAGTTCACCCTTCCTCAGTGTTTTAGAATAAACCAAACCAGGTTGGAAGAGACCTTCAAGATCATGGTGTCCAACCCATCAACCAATCCAACCCACCCAAACAGCTAACCCATGGCACCAGGCACCCCAGCAAGTCTCCTCCTGAACACCTCCAGTGATGGGGACTCCACCACCTCCCCAGGCAGCCCATTCCAATGGGCAATCACTCTCTCTGTATAGAACTTCTTCCTAACATCCAGCCTGAACCTCCCCTGGCACAGCCTGAGACTGTGTCCTCTTGTTCTGGTGCTGGCTGCCTGGGAGAAGAGACCAACCTCTGCCTGTCTACAACCTCCCTTCAGGTAGTTGTAGACAGCAATAAGGTCACCCCTGAGTCTCCTCTTCTCCAGGCTAAGCAACCCCAGCTCCCTCAGCCTCTCCTCACAGGGCTGTGTTCCAAACCCCTCACCAACTTTGTTGCCCTTCTCTGGACACCTTCCAGCAAGTCAACCTCCTTCCTAAACTGAGGAGCCCAGAACTGGACACAGGACTCAAGGTGTGGCCTAACCAGTGCAGTGTACAGGGGCAGAATGACCTCCCTGCTCCTGCTGGCCACACTCTTCCTGATGCAGGCCAGGATGCCATTGGCCCTCCTGGCTGCCTGGGCACACTACAGGCTCATGTTCAGCCTACCATCAACCAGCACCCCCAGGTCCCTCTCTGCCTGGCTGCTCTCAGCCACTGTGACCCCAGCCTGTAGCTCTGCCTGGGGTTGCTGTGGCCAATGTGCAGAACCTGGCACTTGGATGTGTTCAATCTCCTGCCCTTGGCCTCTGCCCCTCTGTCCAGCCTGTCGAGGTCTCTCTGCAGAGCCTCTCTACCCTCCAGCAGATCAACTCCTGCCCACAGCTTGCTGTCACCTGCAAATTTACTGATGATTGACTCAATCCCCCCATCCAGATCATCAATGAAGATGTTAAAGAGGATGGGGCCCAGCACTGATCCCTGGGGCACACCACTGGTGCCTGGCTGCCAGCTGGCTGTGGCACCATTCACCACCACTCTCTGGGCTCAGCCTCCAGCCAGTTCCTAACCCAGCTCAGAGTGCTGCTGTCCAAGCCATGGGCTGACAGCTTGGCCGGGAGTTTGCTGTGGGGGATGGTGTCAAAGGCCTTGCTGCAGTCCAGGCAGACCACATCCACAGCCTGCCCCACATCCACCAGGCAGTCACCTGGGCATACAAGGAGATCAGGTTGGTTTTAAGGCTCCCAAGCTCCTCTCCTAACACAAATGCCTGTGTGGCGGGCACAGCTCAGCACAGAAGTCATGCACTAGAATCCCAAGCTTCTGTGCAAGTCCTGTCCAAGACCCAAAGCCCAGCCCCTCTGTCAGCAGGGGAGTGCACATGGCACAGGTACTTCAGAGCTCCACTGAATTCAAACTGGGCCTTCGCTTCCACTCCATGGGGCTGCAGGATGCCCCAAGAGATCGGTGCAAGGAGACAGTTGTGCAAGGACAGGGAATGCCACAAGAGCAGGGGACAGCAGAGCAGAGCTTGGGTTTGTTCTCTGTTAGACCTGCATGCCTGTTACACCTTCCCTTCTGGAAGCAGAAGGGATCTGTGAGCCAGGGCCCAGCTGGGATCTCTAACCACATCCTTCCACTCCCTTACAGCCTGGCAGGACACTGCCACCACATAAACTGGTGGCTTCTGGAAGAAGGCCTTGTGCCAGCTGAACTGAACCCACAGGTCCAGCCCTGAAGACAGACTCCAGCAACTGCAAAGCCCATCCCCTGGGAAGTGCAGCTCACCGGGAAGGAGTTCACCAGGTTCCAGCTGAGCTTCTGTGTGAGGAACCTCCTGATGCCACAGCCACGCATCAGCTGGGGCAGCTGGGCTGAGTAGCCAAATGTGTCTGGCAGCCAGAACTGGGAGCACAGAGAGAGAGACACACACCTGAGCCACAGAGAGGTGAGACACATGTGAGCCACGAGCCTGAGCTTGTGGAGGGCTTCTTGGGAGTCAGGCTCTCAGGCCTTCTTGCAAAGAGCAGAGATGTGCTAGACAAGGAGCAGCCTGAGATACCTGCCAGGGACCTACAAGCAGCATGAGCCAGGACTGGGGCTGTGCCAGCTGCCATGGGACACAGGGGAGTAGATCACTCCTCATGGCTTTAGCTGCAAAAAGCAGGCCTGTGTGAGGCAGCTGAACCAGAAAGAAAAGCCTCACACAGAGCAAGAGGCAGAAGGAGATGGTGTGCTGGAAAAGAGGCAGTACCTCCGTGCAGGTGCGGCCAAACTGCTGCTGGAAGAAGCGCTGCCCCTGCAGGAACTGCCGCACCATCGACTCCCCGCTGGGCAGGTTCCCGTCCTTGGGGGAGGGGAAAAGCAGAGACATCTGGTGAGCAGCCCATGCCCACCCACTGCCGTCCCCACCCAGCAGATCGAAGAGCTCAGCCAGGGCAGACCGCAGCTCCTTTCTTGAGGAGCAGGCCGGCTGGAGAGAGGGCTGCAAGGCAGGACACTGCAGACAGCAACCATCACCAACCAGCCCGCCTCAGGAGAGGCTCTGCTCTCCCTGTCCAGTGGCAGGACCGGTCCCAGAGGGATGGTGCAGAGGGGGTGCAGTGAGCCAGGCTCACCAGGCTCCTCACCATTTCCACCCAGGTGCCTCCAACAGGAATGAACTGCCCCCTGGCCACGAAGTCCTGGATCCGTGCGTAGAGCCCAGGGTAGCAGCTGCGCACCCACTCCAGCTGCTGGGCCTGCGGGAGAGCAGCCTCAGCTCACAGTACCACAGTGTCACAGTGTCACTAAGGTTGGAAAGGACCTCGAGGATCATCGAGTCCAACCTGTCACCACAGACCTCATGACTAAACCATGGCACCAAGTGCCACATCCAATCCCCTCTTGAACACCTCCAGGGACGGTGACTCCACCACCTCCCTGGGCAGCACATCCCAATGAGAACGACTCGCTCGGTGAAGAACTTTCTCCTCACCTCGAGCCTAAACCTCCCCTGGCACAGCTTGAGACTGTGTCCCCTTGTTCTGGTGCTGGTTGCCTGGGAGAAGAGGCCAACCCCTTCCTGGCTACAACCACCTTTCAGGTAGTTGTAGAGGGCAATGAGGTCTCCCCTGAGCCTCCTCCAGGCTAAGCAACCCCAGCTCCCTCAGCCTCTCCTCCCAGGGCTGTGCTCAAGGCCTCTCCCCAGCCTTGTTGCCCTTCTCTGGACACCTTCAAGTCTCTCAATATCCTTCTTAAACTGAGGGGCCCAGAACTGGACACAGGACTCAAGGTGTGGCCTAACCAATGCAGAGTCCAGGGGCACAATGACTTCCCTGCTCCTGCTGGCCACACTATTCCTAATGCAGGCCAGGAGGCCCTTGGCCTTCTTGGCCCCCTGGGCACACTGCTGGCTCATGTTCAGGCAGCTGTCGATCAGTACCCCCAGGTCCCTCTCTGTTTGGCAGCTCTCATCCACTCTGACCTCAAAAGCTCCCACCACAGTGTCCCACATCCACACCCCTCCTCTCTGCCACTGCACAAAGGGCAACCAAGCTGCTGAAGGGACTGGAGAGCAGGCCTGGGGAGGAGTGCTTGAGGCAACTGGGGCTGTTCAGCCTGGAGGAGGCTGAGGGGAGACTTCATTGCTCTCTACAGCTCCCTGAAAGGAGGCTGGAGCCAGGTGGGGGCTGACCTCTTCTCCCTCATCTCAGGTGACAGAGTAAGAGGAAAAGGCCTGAAATTGTGCCACAGGAGACTGAGGTTGGAGATTAGAAGAAACTTCTTCTCTGAAAGGGTTCTGAAATGTTGGCACAGGCTGCCCAGGGAGGGTGGTGGAGTCACCACCCCTGGAGGTGTTCAAACACCATGTGGCCAGGGCACTTTGGGGCAGGGTTTAAGGGCTGTGGTGGCCTTAGGTCAACAGTTGGACTTAGTGATCTTAGAGGCCTTTTCCAACTGAAACAATCCTAGGTTTCTGTGGTGTGTCCCCCCCATTCCTGGAGGAGCAATGTGGAAGGAGAGCTGTGCAGGAGGAGATGACTCACCTGGGAGCAGGTGAAGGTGAGCTCTGGGTTGCACTCCATCAGGCCCAGCACGGTGGCCCAGCTCCGCGCACACTTTCGGATGGTCTCCTCGTAGGGCCACAGCCAGGCTGCAGGGACAGGCAGGTGGCCCCACCGTGGTTACCACCTGGCACAAGCTCCTTTGGGGAAGGAGCTGTGCTGCCCTTCATGGATCCTCCAGGGACACTGCTCATGTAAATGCTGTCCTTTGGGTAAGTGCTTGACAGCGACACGGCCTGGGGCCTCCACTTCCCACTACAACCTCTGGGGAGACTGACTCTCCTCCAAGGACTGGAAATCGAGGGGTGAAGCCAAGAGAGCAGCCTGTCATTCACCCCTCATCACCAGCCCCATCAGTGCACCAAAAGGCAAAGCCAGGCAGACTCTTCCCTGGCAGCACAAAGGTCCCTTTCCCTTCCCTCGGGGCACAGAGTCTGGAGGCCAAAGGCAGCCAGCTCTGCCCTCAGGCAGCACAGGCAGGCCTGCAGTGGGGGAAGGCTGTGCTGCTCTCACCAGAGTCGATGTGGCAGTGCCCCAGGGCATGGATGGTGTGCTGGCTCTCTCCATTCCTCTGGCTGAAGATGGCTGCAGCCAGGCCCCGGGCAGCAGGGAAGGTGGTCGGGTCGGCCACGTCACACACGTTCACCATCTGGTTGGCGGTGTACAGTGCCTGGAAACTCCTCTGGTTTTCCTCCCCAAGGAGCTGGAAGTGATAACAGCTTGATTTGGGAGCTCAGCACATCCTCTGGCACAGCTTGGGATGGCACCCCTGCCTCAGGGAGAAGCTGCTACCTCCTTCCAACATCTGGCTCTACAGGTAAGCAGTGCTTCACAGGCACAGCCTTCTGTCTCTGCTCATGTGCTTTCTAAAGCAGGAGGCTTTGGTCTAACAGATCCTGCCTTGGAGCAGAAGGCAGATGAAAAAAACCACCTGTGGCTTCACTCTGCTCAGCCTTCTCCTATTCCAGAGAATGTCAGTTGAGCTGAATCAGCAGGAGCAAACCTTTGCTCCTCCAAGGCTACCCAGTGGGAGGAGACAGGTCACGGAACAGCAGCAGGAGGAGATAAAATGAAGTTGTGGAAGGAGGTCCAAAGAGTGAGAGAGGGAAGACTGCTCACAGACCTGGGCCATGTCCAGCAGTATTTCCAGATCCACCAGCAGCTCATAGGCATCTCTGTTGAAGATGGCCAGCTCAGCCTTGCTCAGGGTGAACCTCCTGTCAGGGTCTGGAGGAGCAATCATACTGCCCTTGCCAGCCCCAAAGAGACCATTGCAGGCCAGCTCCACATACAGGGTCAGACTGGAAAGCAAAGGGAAAGCATCAGGGAGCCAGGAAAGTCCATTCCCCAGCCCATGGTGTGACTGACCTGACCTAACAACAGAGCCCCTGAACACCACAGGCTTCCCAGAGCACCACAGACAATGATGTCACAGCTCAGCCTCTTGGCTTCAAACTCATCCAAACTCTCTCAGTGGTGGTGGTGGTGGTGGTGGGGTCCAGCCAAGCTGCCCACCTACCTGTGGGGCTCTGACTCCTTCAGGCTCCTTGTCAGGATGTAGCTAGTCTTCTCACCTTCCTTGGTCAGACCCTGCAGAAGAAGGCAGCATGTTCAGTGTATGTCTGCTGAGGTCCATGACAGAGGGCTGGATGGGCAGGACAAGGCACATCCCACTGGATGGAGGGGCCTGGTCCCACATCTTGTAGGACAGTGCTTCCCACATCATGGAAACTGCTGCTGCCCCAGCACTAACACAGACCCTGCACACACCACTACAGCGCAGGACAGGGCTGCAAAAAGTCCCCTGGGCCATTCCACCACCCCAAGGCAGGACTGAAACTGGCACCCATGACAAGAATCTGTCCCACTCTTCTTGAGAGCAGTGGAGATTCACACCTCAGGCCCAACACTTCCTTATCCTCCAAGGCAGATTTGCTAATGCCCAAGGCAGGGATTTTCAGTTGCTACATGTTTGCAGACCAGAATCTTCACTCCTGGTGGGGCCCTGGAAACAGCCCCCAGGCCCTCTGGGGTCCAACAGCACAGCATGGAAACCACAAGAACAGTCTCCTCTCTCCTGCTCCACACATCAGATTCTTTACAGCCACTGCCCTCCTATGCACAGCAGTTTCTCCTATGTTTAAGACAGGTCTGCTGTTGCCTCAGAGATTAGCACTTGAGGCTACACAACTCTACCAGTACATATCCCCCTTTCCATTTAGCTCATGACCACTCTGTCTACACCTCCAAAGGCTCTTGGCTCTCTCCTGCTGGTCCAGATGTTATTCTGTGTGCCCCAACACATGCAGGCTCTCCTGCGCAGAGGAAAGCCTGGGGGTCTGCTGCTGCCCCACTGCAGAGGGAGGCAGCAGAGCAGCTGGCACAGCCCTTACCCATGCCTCCCCATGCAGTGCTACAGGCTGGGGTCAGAGCAGTTGGAGAGCAGCCAGGCAGAAAGGGACCTGGGGGTAGTGGTTGATGGTAGGCTGAACATGAGCCTGCAGTGTGCCCAGGTGGCCAAGAGGGCCAATGGCATCCTGGCCTGCATCAGGAACAGTGTGGCCAGCAGGAGCAGGGAACTCATTGTGCTCTGATCAGCACTGGTTAGGCCACACCTTGAGTCCTGTGTCCAGTTCTGGGCCACTCAGGTTAGGAAAGACGTTGAGATGCTGGAAGGTGTCCAGAGAAAGGCAACAAGCTGGGGAGAGGCCTCGAGCACAGCCCTGTGAGGAGAGGCTGAGGGAGCTGGGGTTGCTTAGCCTGGAGAAGAGGAGGCTCAGGGGAGACCTCATTGCTCTCTACAACTCCCTGAAGGGAGGTTTGTAGCCAGCTGGGGGTTGGTCTCTTCTCCCAGGCAAGCAGCACCAGAACAAGAAGACACAGTCTCAAGCTGCACCAGGGGAGGTTCAGGCTGGATGTTAGGAAGAAGTTCTCCATAGAAAGAGAGATTGGCCATTAGGATGTGCTGCCCAGGGAGATAGTGGAGTCACCATCACTGGAGGTGTTCAGGAGGAGACTTGATGGGGTGCTTGGTGCCATGGGTTAGTTGATTAGATAGTGTTGGGTGACAGGTTGGACACGATGATCTCAAAGGTCTCTTCCAACCTGGTTAATTCTATTCTATTCTATTCTATTCTATTCTATTCTATTCTATTCTATTCTATTCTATTCTATTCTATTCTATTCTATTCTATTCCATTCCATTCCATTCCATTCCATTCCATTCCATTCCATCCCATCCCATCCCATCCCATCCCATCCCATCCTCCTTACCTGGACAGGCTGGGCATCTCTCCACACCATGCCCTCCCCGTCGCTCTCCCAGACGAGGTGCACTTCCCGCCCTGTCCATGCTTGGGGGATGCTCAGCTCCACTTTAAACCAGCAAGTCTCCCACCTAGGAGAGAGCAGGCAGTGACCTCAGCCCACTATGAGACCTTCTCCCAAGGGAAGCCACTCTTCCTCCCAGCCTCCATGGGAAAAGTAAAGTGGGGACAGAACAAGAGGTTCGGATGTAGTGAAGCTGCCTGTCCACACAGAGCTGCTTTAACCTCTGCCCCCAGACACAGTGTTGTCTGGAGGTGGCCTCCAGCATGGCTGACTGTGACATGCCAGCCCTGTTCTGTGCCATTTCAACAAGCTAGACTTTCTTTTAACCATGAGCTGCTGACCTGACTGGTTGCTCTTAGATTAGGAGAAACTTCCAGCTTGTAGCAGCCACCACTGTCAGTCCTTGGTGAGGGTTAGGGATGTGACAGCCAGCTCAAAGCCAAGCTGAGTGGGGTGATGCACTCTTTCCAGCTGAGAAGGACTGGGACACTGTTCCTCCACCCCCTACAGCAACCCAGAAGGCAGTGAGACCAGGTGGTGGAGTCACCATCCCTGGAGGTGTTCAAGAAGGGACTGGATGTGGCACTTGGTGCCATGGTTTAGTAGTCATGAGGTCTTGGGTGACAGGTTGGACTCAATGATCTTTGAGGTCTCTTCCAACCTTATTGATTCTATGGTTCTATGCCTGGGACAGGGCAATTTATCAATATGCCTGGAGCTCTGACTCTTCTTATCGTGGCTCTTACAACCAGGGCAGGCTGCAGGAGGCACAGCAGCCCCAGTGGGTGATGATGCTCAGGAGGCAGCGCACAAATCCTGTGGTGCTGGCCTCAGGCAAGGCCTTCCTGTGAACCCAGAGAAACAGCCAGTGAGACCCTGTCTTTGAGCACTGCTGGGACAAGAAACAAGACATTCTTCTTCTGACAAAGCAGAAGCAAGCATCAGGGTCACAACTACAATGAGGAGTTCTCAGCAGAAAGGATGGATGAACCAGGCTCTTTGCTCTCCTTGGCAACAATCACATATTAGTCTGTTTCCTTGCTAAATATCCCTATGGGCTTCTAGGCAGACACCTACCTAAAGCACTGGGCAGGGAAGAGTCCAACAGAGGGCTATGAGGATTAAGAAGGGACTGTAGCACTGCCTTACAAGGAGAGGCTGAAAGCCCTAGGGCTTTTCAGTCTGGAGAAGAGGAAACTGAGAGGGGATTTAATAAATGTTTATAAATATCTGAGGTCTGGGGGTCAAGAGGGAGGGGACAGGCTCTGCTCAGTTGCACTCTGTGACAGGACAAGGGGTAATGGATATAAACTACAGCACAGGAGGTTCCATCTCAGCATGAGGAGGAACTTCTTTACTGTGAGGGTCAGAGCACTGGAGCAGGCTGCCCAGAGAGGTTGTGCAGCCTCCTTCTCTGGAGACTTTCAAGACACATCTGGATGTGTTCCTGTGTGACCAATGTTCCTGCTCTGGCAGGGAGGGGGATTGGACTTGATGATCTCCGGAGGTCCCTTCCAACCCCGTAACATCCTGTGATCGTCACATCTCTTCACCATTGAAAGCTCACGAGGATTTACACTGGCAAGTTAACTCTTGAGACAGAAGCTCCGTGCCCAGCGAAGCCTGGTACTCACGTGGGCCCGAAGGAGTCTCCCACTCGAGCGGGTCGGAACTCCTGCCGAACGGCTTCATCGTAGGGGATGCGCCGCGGGGTCTGGAAGCAGGAGAGCGACGCCAGCGGACAGCGATCCCCAAAGAGCCTGTGGCGGGGTGGGGAGGGCCAGGACGCGATTAACAAGGCGAGAACAGTGGGGATCAGCCTGAGGGATGTGGGATAGGGAGCACCCTGCTTTCCCAGCACGGCCGTACCGGATCGCTCACCCCCACGGCGCTCCCCGAGCAACAATCCCCAGGGGCTCTGCTGGAGCACCCCCACCAAGGAGGGCTGAGGCGACTGTGCCAGCAGCACCCCGCGGCACAGCTCCGGGCCGGCCAGGGGGACGTGTGCTGTGTTCACTGAACCCTCCCGAGCCCGGCAGCGACCCGACGGGAGCAGCTTGCCCTGAGGGGCTGGCGGCGGAGCCGGACACGGGGGAAGAGGCCCGGGCGCCGCCAGCACAGCACAGCCCAGCCCCGCTTGCTGCCAGCACCCAGTGGGACCGGGGAGGCAGAAGAAACCCGGCCCCGTCGCCCACCTGCCCCGCAGGTTGCAGTCGGTGAAGTAGGTGTCAGAAAGGAACTTCTCGACTCGCTCCAGCGCCGTCCGCCGGTGCTTGAGGGCGGCCATGAGGGCGGCGCTGGGGCACTGCGCATGCGCGGGGCGCGGAGCGGCCTCCCCGGCGCGGAGGATGCGCTGGGCGGGGCTGGGTGGCCGCCAGGGTGCCTGCCCGGTGTCTTCGGCGGTGCCTCCTCTAGCCGTCCGCTGCCCGGCAGGTGTCTGCGGCAGGGCCTTCCTGCCTAGGGACCGGGAGCGAGCGTTCCCCGCGTGCCAGGCCCTGAGGAACGGCCCCGTTCACTCCCTCCGTAGCCTGGCTCCCAGATTCAGGAGCAAACCAAGCAACAAAGTTGGTGAAGGGTTTGGAACACAGCCCTGTGAGGAGAGGCTGAGGGAGCTGGGGTTGCTTAGCCTGGAGAGGAGGAGACTCAGGGATGACCTTATTACTCTCTACAACGACCTGAAAGCGGATGATGGTCTCTTCTCCCAGGCAGCCAGCACCAGAACAAGAGGACACAGTCTCAGGCTGCACCAGGGGAGGTTCAGGTTGGATGTTAGGAAGAAGTTCTCTACAGAGAGAGTGATTGCCCATTGGAATGGGCTGCCTGGGGAGGTGGTGAAGTCGCCGTCATTGAAGGTGTTCAGGAGGAGACTTGATGGGGTGCTTGGTGCCATGGGTTAGCTGTTTGGGTGGGTTGGACTGGTTGATGGTTTGGACGTGATGATCTTGAAGGTCTCTTCCAAGCTGGTTTGGTTTATTCTAAAAAAAGGTTTATTCTAAACTGATGATTGCCTCAGCCACCGCAAAGCGTGGCCTGAGTCAGTTCCGGTCAGAACCCCAACAGCTGCCCGAGGCTCGTCTCTGTCCCTCAGCCTAAGCAATTCCGCACCCTTCTTGGCCTGCCTGTCCCCTTTCCCTCAGAAACCTCCTAAAGCCTCACTCCCTATGGATGAGGAAGAGGAGGATGAAGCTGTAGGCAATGATAAGCCATTAAAACGTCAGGGAGATGCTGCACCACAGTCCAGCTTACAACCTTGGTATAGCAAGTTCAGGGAGTGTGGGCAGAGGGTCACATTACAGAATGCAAAACAAAAGCAAGTTTCAAATGAACAGAAGGGGGGGAACCCTCAAGCTCTTCTGTGGTACAGGCTGGGCACAGAGGGCAGGGGGTATCCCCATGGCACATCCTAGAGGATTGATGATGCCAACCCCCCCTGCGCTCAGTGACACACAGGCACGGGCTCCCAGGCCAAGACACCCAACCAAGCAGCAGCTCTTCCTTTCACACTGGTTAAACGGCTTCGTTAGAAGGTTTCCACTTCCAGATCACCTCGGTGGAGGGGGTGGGAGGGTGGGAAAGGTGTGGAAATAGATGGGGAGCATGTGTCAAACGTTGGAAGAGGACAAGCAAGAGCCCCTTCCTGCCTTACAGCAGAGAAACAAGAAGGGTAACTTATGGCTGACAAACCATGAACCTGCTGGGCTCTTTCCTCTTTCTGCAGGAGGCTCCAGCTCAGGATCTGCTGCACGGTAGCCCCTTCAGGACTGTGCTCCTGCACCTTGGCTCAGTACAAGTCCACCTCTGGTCCTTCTCCCCCAGCCTCTCCCCATGGAAGGCAAGAGAGCTCCAGTGGTGACAGAAGACAACCTGCTGTCTTGGAAACAAAATAAATCTCTGGGAGAGGTTCAAGCAGCAGCAACAAAGCACTACCCAGGGCTCCCCAGCCATGACAAAGCTGCAGCATTGGTTGGTGTGGGTCTGTGCCTCCCTTGAGGAGGAGAGGCAGGGCAGCTGTGTCTGTTGTGGCTGACAAAATCCGTGCCAATGTCTTTCCTTCAAAAATCATAACCTCCCTCCATGGTTTAAAGAGCTACCAGTACTAAACTTCTTTAAAAAAATAAATGGATGTATCCCAGATGTGGATTTCAGGAGTGAGACACACCGAGACCTCCCCCCACCCTTTGCCCTTTTCTTGCACACACTCAGGCCCACAAACACACGGGCAGAGCAGCCCTAGGGAAGAGTGGTTTGGATTCATGTACTTTGAACAGGCTATTAACATTTCACCTGAGTGTACCACCCATGCTGCCTCTGCTTTCTCCTCTCAGATTGTGAAGTCAACCATACTAAATTGTCCACATGTTCCCCTACTTCCACCCCTTCCCCACCCCTAAAATACTGCATGCTGTACAGTGCCATGTCCACTTCTGGATCCCCTGTTACAAGAAAGATCTGGAGGTGATGGAATGTGTCCAGAGAAAGGCCACAAGCACGAGGGCTGGAGCTCCTCTCCTATGGAGACAGAGTTGGGGTTGTTCAGTCTGGAGAAGAGAAGGCTCCCAAGAGACCTTGTTGGGGCCTTCCAGAATCTGAAGGGGACTACAAGAAAGCTGAGGAGGGACTTTAGAGTGTCAGGTAGTGATAAGACTAGGGGAAACGGATCCAAGCTAGAAGAGGGTAGAGTTAGATTAGAGGTTAGGAAGAAGTTCTTCCCCATGAAGGTGATGAGACACTAGAACAGGTTGCCCAGGGAGGTGGTGGAAGCCTCATCCCTGAAGGTTTTGAAGGCCAGGCTGGATGTGGCTGTGAGCAACCTGACAGAGTGTGAGGTTCACAGAATGGTTTGGGTTGGAAAAGACCTTAAAGATCATCTAGTCTCACCTCCCCCTGCCATGGGCAGGGACACTCTCCACTAGACCGTGCTGCTCAAGGCCTCATCCAACATGGCCTTGAACACCTCCAGGAAGGGGGCATCCAAGACCTCCCTGGGCAACAGTTCCAGTGTCTTACTCTTGTCACTGTAAAGAATTTCTTCTTGATACAGTCTAAATCTAACCTCTTGCAGCTTCAATCCATTTCCTGTTGCCCTGTCACTACAAACCCTTGCAAAAAGTCCCTCCCCAGCTTTTTTGTAGCCCCGTTCAGGTCCTGGAAGGTCACTATAAGGTCTCCCCAGACCCTTCTTTTCTCCAGGCTGGACAGCCCCAACTCTCTCATCCTGTCCCCATAGAGGATGTTGTGGCTAACTCTCAGGGTGACACAAGTGAATTCCCCCCTCATTCCCAAGACCATGCTGGACAGGGCTCCAAGCAGCCTGGGCTAGATGTCCCTGGCCAAGGCAGGGGGCTTGGAACTAAATGAACCCCAAGCTTGATGGAAAACACAAGGTGGGAATTGATGGGTTAGAGACTCACAGAAACATTCCAAGTTTTCAGAGTCATTCCAGGAACCACAGAAGTAATTTTGTGTGTGTGTGGTCTTAAAAAGGCTATCCTGCCTGTGACAAATCAGGAAACAATCACCTTTGGTGATGCACCAAGAGAAGGTTAGCTTGGAGAGGGCAGTGACGGGCAGGTATCACAGTATCACCAAGGTTGGAAGAGACCTCAAGGATCACCAAGTCCAACCTGTCACCACAGACCTCATGCCTAAACCATGGCACCAAGTGCCACATCCAATCTCCTCTTGAACACCTCCAGCCATGGGGACTCCACCACCTCCCTGGGCAGCACATCCCAATGACGAATGACTCTCTTGGTGAAGAACTTTCTCCTCACCTCCAGCCTAACCTTCCCCTGGTGCAGTGTGAGACTGTGTCCTCTTGTTCTGGTGCTGGTTGCTAGAGAGAAGAGACCAACCCCTTCCTGGCTACAACCACCTCTCAGGTAGTTGTAGAGAGCAATAAGGTCACCCCTGAGCCTCCTCTTCTCCAGGCTAAACAATCCCAGCTCAGCCTCTCCTCACAGGGCTGTGCTCAAGGCCTCTCCCCAGCCTCATTGCCCTTCTCTGGACAGGTTCAAGTGTCTCAATGTCCTTCCTAAACTGAAGGGCCCAGAACTGGACCCAGGACTCAAGGTGTGGCCTAACCACTGCAGAGTCCAGGAGCACAATGGACTTTCCCTGCTCCCGCTCCCTGCCCACGGCAGTGGGGTTGGAACTGGCTGATCCTTGGCGGGGGAGATCCCCTCCAACCGTGACTCTCAGGAAGGGGGCTGGGGGTGGAGCTGTGAGCAAGTGCCTTCCTCCAGTTAAGAACAAAGACATTATTTTTATTTACAAAAAAAAGAAGAGAAAAGTTTCCACACAAAAAGCACTACAATGATAACTCCCTTTGGTAAAAAGTGTAATAAATGTCTCCATCGGTCTGCCTGGTCAGGACTAAAAGTTCTGAAAGCCACCTGGTACTATGGTACACAAGAAGCTAGTACAGTTATGCTAGCACATCAAGCATACTTCCTTTAATTAAAATAAAAACCAAAACAACCCAAAGAAAACAAAAAGGAAAAAAACAAAACAAACCACCAACAAAACCCAAAATGAACAAACCCCCTCCCTGCCCCCTCCCTCCCCCCCCAAAAAAAAAGGAAATGGGGGGGGAAAAAAAAATGGACAATTTGTACATTTATTTACAAAAAAAAAATAAAGGAAAGGGAAAAAAAAGAGAGAGAAAGAGAGAGAGAGAGGGGAAGATGTTAAAATCGTGGTGGTGTTGGTTGGGGTGTGTGTGTGTACACGTAGGGGGGGGGGGTGTGTGTGTGAAGAGCTGGTGCATGGCACTGGGAGAGACTAGTAAACAAGCAGGTATACAAAAGAAAGAAAACCAAACCAAAATGGAAACCAAAATAAACCCCAAACAGTTCCACTGGCACTAGAAAGGACAGACCGATCTGCACGGGGTGAGTCCAGCCTGGGGAGGGAGGAGAGGGAGGCGAGGAGGAGCAGCCCAGGGCCGGCTGAGTGAGATGGCGGCAGGCCGGAGCCCGGAGGCGGCGCGAGGGGAGGGAGGAGAATCCGCCTGCCGCAGGCACCTGGGCGATCCTGGGACACATCCAAGCGGTCCGGGGCGGGCGGAGAGCCTCCGTTTCTCTTCCCTTGCCGCTCGGGGCCTGCGGGGAGTCAAAGCCTCACCGCTGCTGGTGCGTACGAGCTCGGTGTGTTTCTCTGGGATGGCTCAGTTCAGAGAAGGTCCTTCCCCCCCTCCGTGCCCAAGGCGAGGGGCTGCCGGCGGACAGCCGCGTCCCTCGGGGGCCGGGGGGGAGGGGTCCCGCTGGTGACAGGTTGTACCCAGCCACGCACTAGTCAAGTGGCCATGTTACGGAGATACACAGTGAGGGGAGGAGAAAGGCTTCTTCCTCCTGTCCTGGACGCGCGCACACACACACACGGCTGCCCGCCGCAGCCCTAGGGCGCCTTGAACATCGTGCCGTACTTGACGCGGTACTTGTTAATGCTGACAAAGTGCAGGGTCTCTGTGTCACAGCTGGTGGTGCAGGGCACCAAGCCCTCCAGCCCTTCGCCCATTAGCCACTTGTTTGTCT
Source organism: Melanerpes formicivorus (assembly GCF_026170545.1). Lineage (NCBI taxonomy): Eukaryota > Metazoa > Chordata > Aves > Piciformes > Picidae > Melanerpes > Melanerpes formicivorus. The sequence goes on from NW_027142362.1 coordinate 22,000,655, forward strand.
CGGCGGCCATTTCGCGGGGCACGTGCTCCTTGGTCCATTTGTCCACCCAGGCCTGGAAGCGCTGGTGCAGCCTCTTGCTCACCCTCTCGTGGGACTGGGGAAAGAGGGAGAGGTGTTAGAGAAGAGGCAGCTTTGGCTCCTGCCCCAGGCTGCAGCGTGGTGCACAGCTTGGCTGCTGGGGGAGGCAGCCCAGGGGATCAGCAGCCAGGGGCAATGGAAAAAAAAAAGTACAGAATACAGAATTCACCAAGTTGGGAAAGACCTCAGAGATCATCCAGTCCAACCTATCACCCAACACCATCTAATCAACCCAACCATGGCACTGAGTGCCTCATTCAGGCTCTTCTTAAACACCTCCAGGGATGGGGACTCCACCACCTCCCTGGGCAACACATTCCAATGGCAAACTCTGTTAAGAATTTCTTCCTCACATCCAGCCTAAACCTCCCCAGGTGCAGCTTGAGACTGTGTCCTCTTGTTCTGGTGCTGGTTGCCTGGGAGAAGAGACCAACCCCCAGCTGGCTCCAACCTCCCTTTAGGGAGTTGCAGAGAGCAATGAGGTCTCCCCTGAGCCTCCTCTTCTCCAGGCTAAGCAACCCCAGCTCCCTCAGCCTCTCCTCACAGGACTGTGCTCCAACCTCCTCCCCAGCTTTGTTGCCCTTCTCTGGACACCCTCCAGCAATTCAACATCTTTCTTAAACTGAGGGGCCCAGAACTGGACACAGGACTCGAGGTGAGGCCTAACCAATGCTGAGCACAGGGCAGAATGAGTTCCCTGCTCCTGCTGCCCACGCTACTTGCAGGGCAGACACTGGCCCTTGCTGACCACAGAGGCAAAAGCTCCAGTAAAGGATCCCAGTTCTCCTCTCTGAGGTGGTTACAGCAGCCAAAAGTAACTCAGGAATACCAAGAGGTTTATTCTCCTCACTGAACAAAGCAGCTCCCAGGCTGGGGACATCCTGTGGGAGCCCAAGAGCTGCACATCTGGCACTGTGTCCCTCCTGCACTGCCCAAAGGATGCTGCTGCCTCCTCCTCAAGCAGCCAGGAGCCAGGGCAGACCCTGGATCAGGCAAGCCTTACTCTCCCCAGCCCTCGGGGTCTGCCTTTAGTCCCCAGGCCATGGAGGAACATAGTCCCAGGAGAGAGCAAGTTCAACAGGCATTACAAATATCAAGGGACCCAAATGGCGCAGAAAAGAAGAACTGGGTCAGGTCTAACAAGTCTGGGAACTGCTGGCTTAACAGAAGCATCAGGAGAGGAAAAACTGCATGCATCTGGAGTAAGAGCATCTGCTCAAGGAATGTCAAATCCAGGGCATATGGTTTAAAGCCACGACTGAAACCAGCAAATAAAACTAAGCCCTGAGATTAAAACTTCGGCATTTTACTGTTTGTTTTGCTCTCCTCCAGGAAGGCTGCTTGGTGTTAACTGCTAAATCCAACAGATTGGTGGTTCAGTGTGGCTTCTGCTACTTGCTGTGTTTTGTGCTCAGGCTCTGGTGCATGCTGGCACACACTATCCTGCTCATGTTTGTGCCAGCTGACTGGGAGAGATGGAATTCAATCCCATTCCTCAGGATGGGACTTTTTCAAGTGCCAGTACTGATGAAAGGAAACTGTTGCTTGCATTTCATCAGGGAGAAGCAGATGGTAAGTAATTGGTTTGTAAGTCTAACTACATGTGTAGGGATATTTACCAGCCAGGAAGCAGTGAGCACCTCACCCCTTCCTTTACCTCTTCAGGAATTTTCTCCCTGGTCAGGAGTTTGCTCAGAATAGCAATGAATTGAGTAAACTGCAAACAACCTCTGCAGCTGCTGCTGACAGAGCCTCTCAGGTGTTTCTGCTGCTGGTTGCTTAGGTCACTAACTTTGGCCTGAATCTGGCTGGTTTCACTTTCTTCTACTTTCTAACCATTCTGCTCAATGTTTGTGTTCTAAACTAATGAAGCTTTGAATGACAGCAAAGTATTTCAGACCTCAAGTCTGAACAGCCAGGCAACAACTGGAGCTTGCTGTTAAAGCTCCCTGGTTTTCTCTGTCAGATGGAAATATTCCCCATGGGATGAGAAAATTAACTGTCAGAAACGTTCAGAGGACCAAACCAGCTTTTCCCAACTGAATCCTCCTGCATTCAGCCAATGTAGAGTCACAAGCTGCCTTCAGCTTGAATAAAAGCCACACCACACCCCTCACCCAGCTCTGTCTACATCTCCACTTATCACAGAATCAGTCAGGGTTGGAAGGGACCACAAGGATCAGCTAGTTCCAACCCCCCTGCCATGGGCAGGGACACCCCACATTAGATCAGCCTGGCCAGAGCCTCAGCCAGCCTGGCCTTAAACACCTCCAGGGACAGGGCCCCAACCACCTCCCTGGACAACCCATTCCAGGGTTTCACCACTCTCATGGGGAAGAACTTCCTCCTCACCTCCAGCCTCAATCTCCCCACCTCCAGTTTCATTCCATTCCCCCTAGTCCTATCACTACCTGAGATCCTGAGCAGTCCCTCCCCAGCCTTCCCGTAGGCCCCCTTCAGATCCTGGAAGGCCACAATGAGGTCACCTCGGAGCCTTCTTTTCTCCAGACTGAACAGCCACACGTTCCTGTCCTTGCCCCACCACAGTTTTGGCATAGAGAGCCAAAAGCAGGCTTGAGTAACTTCAAAAAGCTGAATCCCAACTCAAATCAGCAATCACAGGCACTCAGTGCTAGATGTGAGATGCCACAGACCCTTGGATCCAGGTCTTCTAAGACCTGGAGTAACACCCACAAGGATTTTTCTGCTGGGGTGACCTCCCTGCTCCCATCCTTGTCACAAAAGCAGAGTTTCTAGAGCTGCTGCCACAAGTTGGCCATGCCCTCCTGTGCAGGAGCAACCTGAGGACTCCTATTCTTTATGGCTATGGGGAGAGGAGACAACAAGGGGATGGTATCCAGAAGGATCTGTAGGGACAGAAGGCATTTGATGCTCTGTACTTGCTCTTTGGGGAAGCGCTGGAAGAAGAGGCACTTTCACATGTCAGCATGAGAACATGCAGAAGACAAATCTTCCCTAAATCAAGGGGCAACATCACCCATGGGAAGCACCTACTGGAAGAAAGTTGAAGGGCACCTACTGGAAGAAATTCGAAGGCTTACTGTCCTACCAGAAAAGAATTCTCTGGAGAGAAGGGAGAAGAGGTGAGAGGATGAGGAGATTTAGAGGGAGAAGAAAAGATGACTCCTTAGGAACATTCAGATCTTTAGTGCCTTGAGAGGACAAACCAGTGCCCTGCTCTCTCCTGGCAACACTAAATGTTACACATGGGGATCCCCAGCGGGGTTTCAACCTGACTCTCCCCACCTGGCCTCTGGGGACAAGGGGTCCCAGCAAGCATCAGCTGCCCACCCCAGGCCCTCCACTGACTCCTACCTGCTGAGCTCGCAGCAGAGCCGTCCTCCTGTACATGTAATCCTCTGATTTGATCACATACACCATCTTGTAGGAGTTCAGTTTGAATTTACACTCCAGCTTGTCCAAGCTCTCCACGTTCTCCATGGACTTCTTGCTGTTCCCCTCCTTCCCTTCCTTCTCCTGCTGCTCCCGACCGCGCTGGCACTTCCGGATCCGCCTCAGATTCCTGCAGACCAGAGAACCCCTCCTGGCATTAGTGCTCACCCTCTAGGCTGGGTGTAGCTGGTGGATCTCTGCTGGCTCCAAGCAAACAGCTTGGAGCACAGCTGCCTGTTGCAGTCACTCAGGCTCAGACCCCTGCCCCAAGTTTATCTCAACCACAGCTGTTGTGCAATTAACTCTTTGCTCACAAAAAGGCCTGGTGCAGTGCCTGCTGTTTTAACCATGCTTACTTGTAAGCCAAGGCAGGATCACCAAAAGGCCAATCTTGGTTGAGTCACCAGCCCTCACCCCCCTCCTCCACCACCACCACCACACCATCTCTCAGTCACTGGGAGCAGGAGCCCGGGGTGGACTCATAGGCTTTTAGGATGAAGAGCAGCATGGTGGCTGCCAGGGCTGTTGAGGCATTTCAACACAGCTGAGACTGTATCTAACAGCCAGGTCCAGCCTATGGGGCAGGGCTGGTCACAGGATCACAGGATGTTAGGGGCTGGAAGGGACTTCCAGAGATCCTCGAGTCCAACCCCGCTGCCAGAGCAGGATGACAGAATCCAGTACAGGTCACACAGGAGCACATCCAGACAGGCCTTGAAAGCCTCCAGAGAAGGAGACTGCACAACCTCTCTGGAGAGCCTGTTCCAGTGCTCTGTGACCCTCACAGTGAGAAGTTCCTCCTCACACTGAGGTGGAAGCTCCTGTGCTGGTGGCACAGGCTGGCCCCTCACCTGGGCAGGAAGACTGGCTTCTGGGCCAGGTGCTCGCGGAGCTCCGGTGAGGTGGAGTCGGAGTTGACGTAGCGCTCCACGTAGTCCGACCAGCGCTGGGAGGGAGCACAGAGCACAGGTCAGTCACAGCCTTCCCACCACACACCACAACATACGTAGGGAGGCTGAGCTACAAGCTACACCTCTGTGCATCTTAGCCCCACAAGAGGCAGCCACAACCTTTCTCTGCACAGTCTTGAGGGTTTTCTGATACTAAATTAACCATTTGTTGAGGGTGTGGTTGAGGCCCCACCCCTGGAGACACTCAAGGTCCCACTTGCTAGGGCCCTGAGCAGAGTGCTCTAGTTGGAGGTGTCCCTGCTGACTGCAAGCAAGCTGGAAAAGATGACCTTTGAGGGTCCTTTCCAACCTGATGCAACCTGTCAAGCTATAATCTGTGAATCAACAGGCTGGCCTTGGGACATGTCAACAGGCAGCTTTGAACATGCAGCCTGGCCAAGAGCTTTGGCAGGGATCCAATGAGGCGGCTGGAGAATCACAGAATGGTTTGGAAGGGACCTCCAAAGCTCACCCAGTCCAACCCCCTGTCTACAGTCAGCAGGGACATCCTCAACTAGACCAGGTTGCCCAGGGCCCTGTCACACCTCACCTTGAGTATCTCCCAGGATGGAGATACTCAACCACCTCCCTGGGCAACCTGTTCCAGCGTTCCACCACCCTCATGCTAAAGAACTTGTTCCTAACATCCAATCTAAATCTGCTCTGCTCTAGTTTGAAGCCATGAATGGTTGTGTTGAGGTTTGAAATTAAGCACAGCATAAACCAGACAAAGTGTGATGACTTTTGGAAGCATCATAGCTGAGTACACTGCAAGTCTTTTGCAGGTGTGAAGTCAGAAGGCCAGATTCCTAATTTGGAAGCTCAGTAAAGCCTGTGCTTCATAGCATCCCATGAGATATGGAGATCCATCATATTTATGTGCTAATCATAGTATCAGTCAGGGTTGGAAGGGACCACAAGGATCATCTAGTTCCAACCCCCCTGCCATGGGCAGGGACACCCCACACTAGATCAGGCTGCCCAGAGCCTCAGCCAGCCTGGGCTTAAACACCTCCAGGGACAGGGCCCCAACCACCTCCCTGGACAACCCATTCCAGGGCTTCACCACTCTCATGGGGAAGAACTTCCTCCTCACCTCCAGCCTGAATCTCCCCACCTCCAGCTTCATTCCATTCCCCCTAGTCCTATCACTACCTGAGATCCTGAGCAGTCCCTCCCCAGCTCTCCTGTAGGCCCCCTTCAGATCCTGGAAGGCCACAATGAGGTCACCTCGGAGCCTTCTCTTCTCCAGACTGAACAGCCCCAACTCCTTCAGTCTGTCCTCATAGGAGAGGTGCTCCAGCCCTCTGCTCATCCTCCTGGCCCTTCTCTGGACACCTTCCAGCACCTCCAGATACCTCTTGGAATAGGGGCTCCAGAACTGGAGGCAGTACTCCAGGTGGGGTCTCACCAGAGCTGAGCAGAGGGGGAGGATCACCTCCCTCGACCTGCTGGCCACACTTCTTTTGATGCAGCCCAGGATCTGATTGGCTTTGCGGGCTGCAAGTGCACACTGATAGCTCCTGGTGAGCTTCTCCTCCACCAGCACCCCCAAGTCTCTCTCCTCAGGGCTGCTTTCCAGCCAGTCCCTGCCCAGCCTGGATTTGTGCCTGGGATTGCCTCGACCCAGCTGCAGGCCCCTGTTCTTACCTCTGCTTCTACAGGGTCATCAGAGTTCTCCTCTTCTGTGTCCAGCAGTTCAATGGTCAGCTGAACTTGACCTCTGCTCTGAATGAACATCAGCTGTAAAGAAAAGGCGGAAGGGACTGTGCTAAGAGGTTTCAAAGAGGTAAAAAACAACCTCCACTTCTCACTGGGGCAAAGGGCATGGTTTTAAGGGAAAAACAAACACTTTTGTAGCAGAGGGAAAACACCAAACTGCTCAGGCTCTGAGGAACAGGAAAACTGCAAAGCTTTTAGACTTTTAGGGGAGGAAAAAATCTTATGTTTTTTTCCTGGTGCTGTGGGTCCTTCCTGAGCCTCCCAAATGAGTTTGAGAGCAAGAGAAGAAAGATTCTACACAGGGACCAGCTCCTGCACCTTCAGAAGGAAGGATGGGTTTGATTAGCAGCATGCAGCCGTGATTTAATGCCCAGTCAGTAACAGATCTCCCCACCAGGGCTGAGACAGATGAGAAATGAGAGGCTCTGAGCTAGCAAATTAAAACTGGTGACAGCAAGGAAATTGGTGTGATACCCAGAAGCACCAGGGCCATTCATTGCTGTCCCAGGAAATTTAATTCTCCTTGAAACCTCATTTCTGAGGGGCCCTTACAGAAGGCATTAACCTAGATGCCAACAGCCAGGGACATGCCACCAAAACTTTCCATTTTCACAGCTAGCAGAAGTCCTCAGGGCTCTTGGGTGCCTCAACATGGCTCATCTTTTAAAGCACTGGTGTCTCTCCCTTGTTAAAAGGCAGACCCCTCGCTGCTTGCTGCCTCTCCACAGTGATTCACAGCCCAGCTTTACCTTGAAACAGTTCTCCTCTGACATCAGCTGCTCAGCTTTGCGCTGGTAGGCAGCCTCCAGGAGGGTACGAGAGGACTGGGAAGCCAGCAGCCCTCCTGTTGCTCCGTTGGTGTTCTCTGACAGGTAGAGGTCTGTCACCTGCACGCAGATCTCGTCGCTCACTATGTGCTGGAGCTGCAAGAAGGAAGGACACAGAGAAGGCGTTCCTCAGGGACTCTGCTACGTGCCCACAACGAAACAAACCACAGATTTGAGCCCAAGAAAAGGGGGGTGGTGGAAAGGTGTAGGAGGTTCCATCTCAAATGGAGAAGGTATTTCTTTACTTGGAGGATGGTAGAGCACTGGAACAGGCTGCCCAGAGAGGTGATGCCGAGCCACTTGGACACTCAAAAGTCCATGGGACCGGATAGGATCCATCCTAGGGTGCTGAGAGAGCTGGCAGATGAGCTGGCCAAGCTGCTCTCCATCATTTTCCTCCAGTCCTGGCTCACAGGTGAGGTCCCAGATGACTGGAAACTGGCCAACGTGGTCCCCATCCACAAGAAGGGTCGGATGGAGGAACCTGGAAACTCCAGGCTGGTCAGCCTGACCTCAGTGCCAGGGAAAGTGATGGAGCAGATTATCCTGGCGGCAGTAACTGTGCACCTGAAGGATGGCCAAGGGCTCAGGTCCAGCCAACATGGATTTAGGAAGGGCAGGTCCTGCCTCTCCAACCTGATCTCCTTCTATGATCAGGTGACCTGTCTGGTGGACGTGGGGAGGCCTGTGGATGTGGTCTACCTGGACTTCAGCAAGGCCTTTGACACCGTCCCCCACAGCAAACTGCTGTCTGAGCTGTCAGCCCCTGGCTTGGACAGCAGCACTCTGTGCTGGGTTAGGAAGTGGCTGGAGGCTGAGCCCAGAGAGTGGTGGTGAATGGTGCCACAGCCAGCTGGCAGCCAGGCACCAGTGGTGTCCCCCAGGGATCAGTGCTGGGCCCTGTGCTCTTTAACATCTTCATTGATGACCTGGATGAGGGAGTCGAGTCAGTCATCAGCAAGTTTGCAGATGACACCAAGTTAGGGGCAGATGTTAGTCAGAGGGTAGAAAGGCTCTGCAGAGGGACCTCGACCGACTGGACAGATGGGCAGAGTCCAACGGGATGGCATTCAACAAGTCCAAGTGCCAGGGGCTGCACTTTGGACACGGCAATCCCATGCAGAGCTACAGGCTGGGGTGGGAGTGGCTGAGAGCTCCCAAACAGAGAGGGACCTGGGGGTGCTGATTGACAGCTGCCTGAATATGAGCCAGCAGTGTGCCCAGGTGGCCAAGAAGGCCAAGGGCATCCTGGCCTGCATTAGGAATAGTGTGGCCAGCAGGAGCAGGGAAGTCATTGTGCCCCTGGACTCTGCAGTGGTTAGGCCACACCTTGAGTCCTGTGTCCAGTTCTGGGCCCCTCAGTTTAAGAAGGACATTGAGAGACTTGAAGGTGTCCAGAGAAGGGCAACAAGGCTGGGGAGAGGCCTTGAGCACAGCCCTGTGAGGAGAGGCTGAGGGAGCTGGGATTGTTTAGCCTGGAGAAGAGGAGGCTCAGGAGTGACCTCATTGCCCTCTACAACTACCTGAAAGGTGGTTGTAGCCAGGAGGGGGTTGGTCTCTTCTCCCAGGCAACCAGCACCAGAACAGGGGGACACAGTCTCAAGCTGTGCCAGGGGAGGTTTAGACTCGAGGTGAGGAGAAAGTTCTTCACTGAGCGAGTCGTTCGTCATTGGGATGTGCTGCCCAGGGAGGTGGTGGAGTCACCATCCCTGGAGGTGTTCAAGAGGGGATTGGATGTGGCACTTGGTGCCATGGTCTAGTCATGGGGTCTGTGTTGATAGGTTGGACTCGATGATCCTCGAGGTCCTTTCCAACCTAAGTTATACTGTGATACTGTGATGGAGTCTCCATCTCTGGAGTTGTTCACAAATCTGCCTGCAGACCATCCTGTGCAACCTGCTCTGGCAGAGAGGTTGAACCAGATGATCTCCAGAGGTCCCTTCCAGCCCCTACCATTCTGTGACTCTGGAAAAAAAAACCAAAACATGAATTTAAGGCTCTATTTTTTTAGCAGTTTTCCAGGTGCAGATTGTCACAGGTTAGGGCTCAAACCAGGACAAAGATGACCTCTGCTGCTCTGTAAAAAAAAAACCACTGTTACCTGCTAATCTGGATAAAGAGACTGAGAACAGCTACTCAGAGAAGAACTACAGGCAGGGAACAGCCTGACCTGCAGCAGGGCTTGAGCACTGTGACAAAGCCTACACCCTCCTCAGCAAGGGGCTGCTGCTGTGTCTGAGGAGAGGGGTGGGGATTTAGGATCAAATCCTTGTTTGGCCCAAGTTACAAAACCAAGTGTCACCCAACTGCCTTTTGAATTCAGTTAATCCCTGGACTGAAGGAAAGGCCTTCTGAAAAAGCAGCTCTACCCTACTGAAAGAGGAAAGGCTTTTCAAGCCATTCCACTCCCAGCCCCTTGTGTCAGGTTTTGTTCTTCACACTACAAAAAGGCACATGAAGGATTTTCCCCTTGGTCACATATTCTTCCCACCAGCCTAATATAAGGCCAAGAGTTTTAGCAGCCAAAATGAGCTACTTGAAGAGGCAGAGAAAAGAGACAAAGCTCCTTAGAAAAGGCACACAGTGCTGCTGCAACAGCACTGCTGAAAAGGAAAGAAAGAGTTTAAATGCCACTGCATTCTTTCTCCAAGTCAGGACAAGATTTGTGCTGGAGATGCTTTGAATATTCTACAACTTGTGGGACACAGAAGGAAAACTCTGTTCAGAGAAGATGCTCTCAAGAATTTAAATACATCACAAATTACCTTTTAGCAAGTCTCTCTGCATCAATGTTAGATCTGGGTTAAAAAAAATCAGGCAGAATTTACCTGCTCAGCCCTCAAGGTCAGTAAAGCCTGTGCTTCATAGTATCCCATGACATATGGAGATCCATCATATTTATGTGCTAATCATAGGATCAGTCAGGGTTGGAAGGGACCTTAAAGATCATCTAGTTCCAAGCCCCCCTGCCATGGGCAGGGACAGCTCCCACTAGGCCAGGTTGCTCAAGGCCTTGAACACCTCCAGGGAGGGGGCATCCACAGCCTCACTGGGCAGCATGATCCATTGCCTCACCACCCCCAGTGTAAAGAATCATAGAAGAGGGAACCTGGGTTGCAGGGAACCTGGGTTGCAGGGAACCTGGGTTGCAGGGAACCTGGGTTGCAGGGAACCTGGGTTGCAGGGAACCTGGGTTGCAGGGAACCTGGGTTGCAGGGAACCTGGGTTGCAGGGAACCTGGGTTGCAGGGAACCTGGGTTGCAGGGAACCTGGGTTGCAGGGAACCTGGGTTGCAGGGAACCTGGGTTGCAGGGAACCTGGGTTGCAGGGAACCTGGGTTGCAGGGAACCTGGGTTGCAGGGAACCTGGGTTGCAGGGAACCTGGGTTGCAGGGAACCTGGGTTGCAGGGAACCTGGGTTGCAGGGAACCTGGGTTGCAGGGAACCTGGGTTGCAGGGAACCTGGGTTGCAGGGAACCTGGGTTGCAGGGAACCTGGGTTGCAGGGAACCTGGGTTGCAGGGAACCTGGGTTGCAGGGAACCTGGGTTGCAGGGAACCTGGGTTGCAGGGAACCTGGGTTGCAGGGAACCTGGGTTGCAGGGAACCTGGGTTGCAGGGAACCTGGGTTGCAGGGAACCTGGGTTGCAGGGAACCTGGGTTGCAGGGAACCTGGGTTGCAGGGAACCTGGGTTGCAGGGAACCTGGGTTGCAGGGAACCTGGGTTGCAGGGAACCTGGGTTGCGACATAGTCTGGTTGATGTGGTGGTGTTAGGTCCTAGGCCAGACTTGATCTCAGAGTTCTATTCCAGCCTCAAGAATTTAGTGATTCTGTGACCTCCAAAGCTCACCCATTCCAACCCCCTCTGCAGTCCTCAACTAGATCAGGTTGCCCAGAGCCCTGCTGAGCTTCAACTCGAATATCTCAGCCACCTCCCTGGACAACCAGTTCCAGTGTTCCACTAAAAGGATCTCTTCCACATCTCCACTCTCCATCTCCCCTCTTCCAGCCCCAAGCCACTGCCCCTCATCCTATGGCTACAACCCTCACAGACAGTCCTGGCACACCACCCCCCTGCCGCGCTACGGGTCCGGGCTCCCTCTGCAGCGCACGAGCCGGCTGCTCTCTGCAGCCTGTCCCCCTCGGGCCGTCACCTGCCGCACGATGCTCTGGATCAGCTTGTCCATGGTGAAGGCGATGTAGGCGTGGATGGTGAACATCTCGCGCAGGGAGTCCTCGTACTGCGACGAGTCCATGTTGCCGTCCAGCAGGTTGCGCACCATGTCCAGGAAGGCCGGGTAGTAATCCTCCACGTCGATGTCCACTGCAAGCAGAGCGGGGGAGCGGTCAGCACAATGCCCCAGCCACGGCAGGCTTTGCACCAGGACAGGTTAGGAGGTGATCTGCTAGAGAGCAGCCCTGTAGAGAAGGACCTGGGAGTCCTCATGGATGGCAAGTTCTCTATGGGCCAGTGAGGGCCAAGGAAGGCCAATGGGAGCCTGGGGTGCATTAGGAAGAGTGTGTCCAGCAGATCCAGGGAGGTTCTCCTCCCGCTCTGCTCTGTCCTAGTGAGACCTCACCCAGAACATTGCTTCCAGATCTGGCCTTTTCAGTTCAAGAGGGACAGGGATCTGCTGGAGAGTCCAACAGAGGGCTACAAGAATGATGAAGGGGCTGGAGCACTGCCTGGTGAGGAGAGGCTGAGAGACCTGAGGATGTTTAGTCTGAGAGGGGATACAATAAATGTCTATGAATATCTGAGGGCTGGAGTTCAGGAAGGAAGTGACAGGGACAGCCTCTGCTCACTTGCACCCTGTGATAGGACAAGGGGCAATGGATGTAAACTACAACATAGGAAGTTCCACCTCAACATGAGGAACAATTTCTTTACTGCAAAGGTCACAGAGCACTGGAACAGGCTGCCCAGAGAGGTTGTGGAGTCTCCTTCTCTGGACACTTTCAAGACCCATCCAGATGTGTTCCTGTGCAACCTGTGCTAGATTCTATGCTCCTACTCTGGTGGGGGGTTGGACTGGAAGGTCTCCAGAGGTCACTTCCAACCCCTAACACCCTGTGATCCTGAGTTTTGCTGCTCAGACTACCCAGTCAAGAGAAGAAGTTACTGGAACAGGCTTAAATTTGGCTTGTGTAGGCATTTGCTGAGTCCTTTAAGGCCCTGGGTACTGTCATCACCTCTTGCTTTCTGGTTCTAGCCTCCTCCATGACATTTTTATTTCTGAAAGGCTATGTAAAGAGCTCTTAGGGAACTCCAGGATACTTTAGATACGCAACTATGGTTTGGGTTGGAAGGGACCTTAAAGGTTATCCAGTTCCTACCCCCCTGGATACCTTCCACCAGCCCAGGCTGCTCAAGGCCCTGTCCAACCTGGCCTTGAACACCTCTGGAACTTCCCTCACTGTTGAGGACTTCTTCCTAATCTCCAGCCTAAATCTCCCCTCTTCCAGCTCAAAGCCACTGCTCCTCATCCTGTGGAAGCTCTTAGGACATAACTGCTGCACACGACTCTTCTGTCCGAGTCCCACGTACCCAGCCCTTCCCATCTCTGCCCTCATTCCAGCGCTGCCCTGCGGCAGTAAGAGATCCCTCCCCCACCTCACAGGGGGCCACTGGGACGCGCCTGAAGACACTGAGCCGGTCCTGCCGAGCAGAAGCAGCTCTGCCCCCCAGCCTCCCCTTGCAGAGGTGACTCACTGGGCTCCTTCAGCCGCAGCTGGATGGCAGGGCTGTCGCTCTTGTCTCGCTTGATGCCCAGCACTTCCCTCTCCCACTCCCGCTCCCGCGTCTCCTCCTCGATCTGCCGCTCGGCCTGGGTGCAGATGCGCAGCAGCCGCAGGCACAGGATCTGGTGCAGCCTCATGAAGATGTACCAGTTGCTGTTCACGTAGAAGAGGTTGTAGACCTCGTCCATGCCCCGCAGCTTCTGGGCTGTGGTGTTGTTGAACATCAGCTTGGTTTTGGGAGGGCTGCCCCCAACGCCGTTGTGCTTCTTGGCGGCCCCAGTAGCTTCGTCCACGTCCATCTCCTCCTCTTCTTCCTCTTCCACATCCGAGAGCTCGCCGCGCTGGGCGAAGAGCAGGTCTGGTATGAAGTGGTACATGATCTGCTTGATCTTGTACTTGTCCTCCTTCTGGATCCCCGTCTGCCTCTTCACGTGGTGGATGATGAGAGAGGCAGCGTCCTCCAGGATCTGCTTGTCTTCGTAGGCTAGCGATAGGTGAGGGCCTGTGGGCACTCCAGCGTTGTCTTCTGAAGCCTGCTCTTGCCTCTGCAAACGAGAGGCACAGCACAGGAATCAGTCCCAAATGGCCCTCTCCACCCAAGAGCCTTTCAGAAAGCTCTGTCACTAGCAGTCTTCCTCTGTCACCGAGGGGGTGAGGGACAGGAACCAAACCTGCACCTAAGCTCGACGGAAGGAAACTACTGGTGACCATCTTACCTCATCATAGATGCTTTCAATCTCGTTGAGGAGACTCTTTGACCTCAAGACCTTGGTATCATTCTGCTTGAAGTTGATGCCTTGGTGGTCCAAGGATTTCAGGTAATACTTCTCGTTCTGCTCTCGCCAGACCTTATTAAATCCCCTCTGGGCTTCTCGCCACTCTTCCTCTTTCATCTTTAACCTTGAAGCAAGAAAACAAGGGGGAGCTAAAAAGTCATCTCTGAGCACAGAAAGAAAAAACCTAGGCCCACAGTTCATCTCTTCTCCACACTGGCTAGGAACTCCTTATCAAATAGGTATTAATGAAAGCTGCCCCACTTATGCTTTACACGAGGGGCACATTGCACACATTCCTCTGAACAAAGCCCTTTGGGCTTCTTGCATACCACAGAATCACAGAGCATTAGGGGTGGGAAGGGACCTCAAAAGATCATCCAGTCTACCCCCCTGCCAGGGCAGGATCACCTAGACTAGGTCACATAGGAATGCATCCAGGTGGGTTTTGAATGTCTCCAGAGGAGACTCCACAACCTCTCTGGACAGCCTGCTCCAAGGCTCTGTCACTCTCACAGTGAAGCAGCTTTCTGTTACATTCCTGTGGCACCTCCTCTGCTCCAGTTTGCCCCCACTGCCCCTTGTCTTATCACTGGTCCTCCCTAGGCAGAGCCTGGTTCCATCCTCCCACCACTGCCCTGCACATCTTTATCAACAGGAATGAGGACACCCCTCAGGCTCCCCTGCTCCAAGCTAAAGAGCCCCCAGCTCCCTCAGCCTGTCCTCACAGGGAGATGTTCCACTGCCTTCAGCATAGTATCACAGTAGTGTCATAGTATCAGTCAGGGTTGGAAGGGACCACAAGGATCATCTAGTTCCAACCCCCCTGCCATGGGCAGGGACACCCCACACTAGATCAGCCTGCCCACAGCCTCAGCCAGCCTGGGCTTAAACACCCCCAGGGACAGGGCCCCAACCACCTCCGTGGACAACCCATTCCAGGGCTTCACCACTCTCATGGGGAAGAACTTCCTCCTCCCATCCAGCCTCAATCTCCCCACCTCCAGCTTCATTCCATTCCCCCTCGTCCTATCACTGCCTGAGATCCTGAGCAGTCCCTCCCCAGCCTTCCTGTAGCCCCCTTCAGATACTGGAAGGCCACAATGAGGTCACCTCGGAGCCTTCTCTTCTCCAGACTGAACAGCCCCAACTCCTTCAGTCTGTCCTCATAGGAGAGGTGCTCCAGCCCTCTGATCATCCTCCTGGCCCTTCTCTGGACACCTTCCAGCACCTCCAGATCCCTCTTGGAATAGGGGCTCCAGAACTGGAGGCAGTACTCCAGGTGGGGTCTCCCCAGAGCTGAGCAGAGGGGGAGAATCACCTCCCTCGACCTGCTAGCCACACTTCTCCTGATGCAGCCCAGAAAGCCAATCAGATCCTGGGCTGCAAGTGCACACTGAGAGCTCCTGGTGAGCTTCTCCTCCACCAGCACCCCCAAGTCTCTCTCCTCAGGGCTGCTTTCCAGCCAGTCACTGCCCAGCCTGGATTTGTGCCTGGGATTGCCTCGACCCAGCTGCAGGACCCTGCACTTGCTCTTATTGAACTTCATGAGGTTGGCTTGTGCCCACCTCTCCAGCCTGTCCAGGTCCCTCTGGATGGCCTCCCTTCCCTCCAGCTGTCTGTTGCACCACACAGCTTGGTGTCATCAGCAAACTTGCTGAGGGTGCACTCAATGCCACTGTCCATGGCACCCACAGAGATGTTGAACAAGACAGGTCCCAGGACTGATCCCTGAGGGACTCTGCTTGTCCCTGGCCTCCACTGGGACATGTAGCCATTGACAGCCACTCTTTGGCTGCAGCCATCAAGCCAGTTCTGTATCCATCTAGTGGTCACCCATCAAACCCATGTGTCACCAGTTTGGAGACCAGGATGTGGTGCGAGTCTTGCCCCTTTTTCATCATCTCTTTTCCACTCTCTCCATCCCTCAGCCAAGGCTTTCACCAAGCAGCAGCACCACATCATCAGGTGATTGCCCTGAGGAGATTCAATTCAACTGCTTCATGGTCACTGCAGCCAAGGCTGTCTCTGAGCCACACATTGGTTACCAGCCCTTCCCTGTTGGTGAGAACAAGGTCCTGCATAGCACCTTTTCTTGTTGGTTCCTCTACCATTGGGAGGAGAAAGTTGTCTTCTATGCAGTCCAGGAACATCCTGGATTGCTGGTGCCTTGCTGTGTTGTCCCTCCAGCAGATGTCAGGGTGGTTGAAATCACCCATGAGGACCAGGGCTTGTGACCTGGAAGCCTCTTCTATTTGCCTGTGGAGGGCCTCATCTGCTTGGTTCTGCTGGTCAGGTGGCCTGTAGGAGACCCCCACAGGAATATCTCCTTCCCCTGTCTTGCCTTTAATTTTAACCCATACACTCTCAACCAGCTCATCATCCCTCCCCAGGTGGAGCTCCACTGATTCCAGCTGGTTATTGACATGAGGGCAACACCTCCTCCTCTCCTTCCCTGCCTATCCTTCCTAAAGAGTTTATACCCATCTATGCCTACATTCCAGTCATGGGAATCATCCCACCAAGTGTCAGTAACAGCCACTATGTCGTGGCATCCCAGCAGCACAGTGCCCTTAACTCATCCTGTTTGTTGCCCAAGCTGTGTGCATTCTCATAGAAGCACTTCAGCTGGGCTGGCCCTGGCCTCCTCTTGTGCCAATTCCCCTTGGTTCCACAGAATGTCCTGGTGGATCATTCGTGGCTTGCCTCAGGGCAGCAAGTTGAGAGTCCTTACCAGCTCTCCATCCCTCTGCCTCTGGTGAGCTGCCCCTCTGTTTGTCACCAGCCAGCAGGAGACTATTAACCCCTTCCCCCTTCAAATCTGGTTTAAAGCCCTATCAATGAGCCCTGCCAATTCCTGCCCCAGGATCCTTTTCCCCTTCTGGGACAAGTGTGTCCCATAAGTTGTTTTCAGCTCTGGTGACTTGAAAACCAATCCATGATTGTGGAACCCAAAGCCCTGTCGACGGCACCAGCCCCTGAGCCATGAATTGATCTGTTGGCCCTTCCTCAGTGTTCCCTCATCCATTGCTGATGTTAGAGGGATAGCAGAGAACACAACTTGAGCTCCTGATCCCTTTAGCAGTTGCCCTAAGGTTCTGAAACCTCTTTGAATTGATTGTGAGCCTCTCATTGTTGCATCGTCACTGCCCACCTGAAAGACCAGCAGTGGGCAGGAGTCTGAAGGACTCACGAGGTTGGGAATTTTATCTACAATGTCTTTTTCACTTGGGCACCAGGGAGGCAGCTGACCTCTCTAGGAAATGGGTCTGGTCTGTATATTGGGCCCTCTGCTCCCTTCAGTAGGGAGTCTCCTATAATGATGACCCTAGGAGGTTTCTTTTCTGGGTAAGTTTTGATGGCTGGCCTGAGGCAACCTCTCATTGGTGCAGCTTCTGACCTTCTTGGGTCCTCGACCTCACCCATGACCTGTTTCTCCTGCAGAGCCTTGTACCTGTCATTGGTGCAGCTTCTGACCTTCTTGAGTCCTCATCCTCACCCATGACCTGTTCCTCCTGCAGAGCCTTGTACCTGTCATTGGTGCAGCTTCTGACCTTCTTGGGTCCTCGACCTCACCAATGACCTGTTCCTCCTGCAGAGCCTCATCCCTGTTCTGTAACTGCACTGCAGGCAGTGTGCTGCTCACAGTAGCAGGCTTTCTCCGTTTGCATTTCTTCCGTGGGGCAGAGCCCTGTTCCCATCGGCCCTGCTCGTGTGGGTTACTGCAGGGAGGCTGAGAGGCTTGCTGATGGGAGGGTATCAAACTCCCTGTTCCACTAAGAGTTACCTACCCCCTGTTCTGCTTTTGAAGAGGTTAGATTATGGGAAGAGTCAATTCTCCTTTTGCTGTCTCTTATAACTCTTAGCCTTTCCTCCTCTTCTTTTAGCTCAGCCACCCTGCTCATCAGAGCCCTGATCTGCTCACACCTGACACAGGAGTTGTTCCTTCCATCCTCCATAGCGAGTGCCAGGTTCCAGCACTCACTGCAGCCTCCTGCCTGAACATCTGCATGCTTGTGAGTGGTCTCTGTTTGGGTGCCCACTGTTCTTCTGTCAGCCTTTGCTGTAGCAGTAACCATCTTGCAGTGACCACCCTCTCCACCCGGCGGGTGTGTTTTCTCCCCTGTCAGTGAGCAGCCTGAGCTGAGCTGCGCTGAGCTCCTCGCGCTGCCTCCTCTCCTCAGCCACATGCTGGGCTCTGTTTGGTTGTGGCGGCTTCTGCGGCAGCCCCTCCCCCAGCTACGGCACTGCCCTCAGGCACGTAGGCAACCCGAGCCCGCTGCCCCTCCTCCCCTCTTCAGGAGGTCCTGAGCCACCAGCCCCTTACCGCCTGAAAAGCAAAGGAAGCAAAGCCAAACGCAAGGGAAGCAAAGCCAAAAGCAAACTCCCAGAGCTGCGCTCCTCAAGCTGCCTCCTCTCCTCAGCCACGCGCTGGGTGGCTTTGTGGCTCTGTGCTGGACTCTTTAAAGCAGTTCCCTAAGGTCCTTCTTGAACAGAGTGGCCCAGAACTGGACACAATGTTCCAGATGTGGCCTCATCAGGCCAGAGTAGAGGGGAAGAACCACCTCTCTCAACCTAGTAACCACAACCCTTTTAAGATGCCCCAGGACTAAGGTCTAAGAAACACCACTCAGGTACAAAGTAGCTTAGAAGTTTCCCCCTGTAGCATGCCAGGAGAGCGTGGCACCCCTCCAGCTCCACTGTCAGCAGCAGGAAAAGGGGCTGGAGGACTGGGAGAGCCCTTGAGAGCTCTCTCAGAAATCCCCACAAAGTCATGTAGCTCCAGCTGCTGGAAAGAAGTAGCTAGTTTGGATGATACACAACATTCTCACCTTGCAGCATGGACAGCTGGGCTTCTGGGCATGGACTCCTGAACATCAAGTCAGTATAGTCAGTAACTCAAGCATTACACCCTTGGTTCAGCTCCAGACCCAGCTCACAAGAAATGTCTTCTCAGAGCAGGGTGGGGAAACCATGACCTCACAGGTATCCAGAACAAAGCTGTTAGCCTGAAAACTCAGAGCCCCAAGACACAGGACCAACAGTCCCACAGGAACAAGGAGTGGCCAAAGATGTCCTGCTTACACAGTTCCTCAAACTTCTCCAGGGAGTTGCAGCATCAACTCCCATTTCTTGACCAAGGAAGGGGAGGCTGACAACAGAAACTGGCCTGAGGATAGCAGGGGCACTGCAATCTGAGCCCATGCTCACGTACAGCCATGGATTTGGAAAGGGATCAAATTTAGCCCTGGAACAATCCACACAGTGCAGACACTTATGATAGAATCACCCAGGCTGGGAGGGACCTTTAAAGGTCATCTAGTCCAATCCCCCTGCACTGAGCAGGGCCCAGAGCCCTGTCAAGCCTCACCTCACCCCCAGGGATGGTGCTTCAACCACCTCTTTGGCCAACCTGTTCCAGTGCTCAACCACCCTCATGGTAAAGAACTTCTTCCTAACATCCAATCTAGATCTGCTCTCCTAACATCCAATCTAGATCTGCTCTTCCCTAAGTACAAACCATTTCCCCTCCCTCCTGTCACTGCAGGCCTTTGGAAACAATCCCTCTGCAGCCTTCTTGCAGGTCCCCTTCAGGTACTGGAAGGTGGTGATTAGGTCTCTCTCACTTGTTTCCTCCTCTTACACAGGATGCTGACTACAAGGGTAGGAACCAGGCTCAAGAGGAGACAACAAGAACTCTACCTAGACCCCTCCTGCTGAGCTGTAATTCCCTCTCTAGGGGGTTGTTACCAAACAGAGCAGCTAAACAGGCTGCTTCATTTACAGCCCTGTGGAGGTGCCTTTGGTTAATGGGCAGTGGGGGAAGACAGGCTCTAAAATTACTTTCAAAGCAGTTAAAGGAAGACCCCAGACAGGATTTGGAGAGAAATTCAGAATACTATTGGAAGATTAAATGGAAGGTGCTACCAATAACTACAAACTGCAGTGCTAAGTGGTGCAAGTGCATATGAAGTACACAGAAAGCCTGGGCCCGGGCCCCATGGGGAACCTGTGAGAGACTAAAAGTTGGCTCTCCTGGTGTAACTCAACAAAGATAAAATCACTTGCTGCTTGCCCAGACAATTGCTGATATGTGTTGGGCAGAGCCACTGGAAGGACTGCATTAAGAACAGTGTGGCCAGCAGGAGCAGGGAGGTCATTCTGCCCCTGTACACTGCACTGGTTAGGCCACACCTTGAGTCCTGTGTCCAGTTCTGGGCCCCTCAGTTTAGGAAGGAGGTTGACTTGCTGGAAGGTGTCCAGAGAAGGGCAACAAAGTTGGTGAGGGGCTTGGAACACAGCCCTGTGAGGAGAGACTGAGGGAGCTGGGGCTGCTTTGCCTGGAGAGGAGGAGACTCAGGGGTGACCTTATTGCTGTCTACAACTACCTGAAGGGGGGTTTTAGACAGGCAGAGGTTGGTCTCTTCTCCCAGGCAGCCAGCACCAGAACAAGAGGACACAGTCTCAGGCTGTGCCAGGGGAAGTTCAGGCTGGAGGTCAGGAGGAAGTTTTACACAGAGAGAGTGATTGCCCATTGGAATGGGCTGCCTGGGGAGGTGGTGGAGTCTCCATCACTGGAGGTGTTCAGGAGGAGACTTGACAGGGTGCTTGGTTACATGGGTTAGTTGATTAGGTGGTGTTGGATGATAGGTTGGATGCGATGATCTTGAAGGTCTCTTCCAACCTGATCTGGTCTGGTCTATTCTATTCTAAGGAAGGTGCAAAGATCATGTAGGAATCCTATCTACCAATCCTGGATGCAAATCACCTTGTGATTGCATCGTGGTAACACTGAACTGCAGCTGGCCTACAACAATGACCCAGCCATCACGCCTTCAGGACTAGATAATCTCCACCCATCAAGTACCCTGGAAAGGGTAGACAATGGGTTCACCACCTGTTTCCTGATGTGTAATGAGTATGGGGGCATGTAGATGAGGATGGAGGAGGCGGAGGCCCCCCCCCCCTCCATCCTCATCCTTGCCCAAAACACACAGAAACGCACAGAGAGATTTCCGGGGGACCGATAGCTGGACATTTACCTAAGGATGATTTCTTGGCCCTGGAATTCCAGAGGGACAATACTTGGATACATACCTAAGGACTAAAAACCGTATAAAAGACTGGAGCCACTACTGGCTACTTAGAAGAAAAAGGCAGAAGAAAAATGTGGGGGACTGTGTCTCCCAGACTGGATGATCAAGAGAAGAAAAGCGCAGGAGATGAAGGAAAACACAGGAGAAGGAGCATGCCGCTGAGAAGGAAAAGCCCAGGACAATGCTGCTCCGGAGAAAAGAGGCTGCCCAGAGGCTCTTCTCCAGCCAAAGCCTCAGCACCCTTTCTCTACAGACCCAAGCTGCCCAGAGGACCACAGCTCTTCTCCAGCCAGAGCCTCAGCACCGTTCCTGTACCAACCCAACATCTCCTGCAGCACCTTTCCTCCACAGACTCAAACTGTCTTGGGGGGGGTGAGGGGTGTGGTAATATAATTCCTTTCCTCTTCTCTCTATTCTCTCTCCCCTTCTGATACATTCACTTTATTTATGTAATGAATAGTCTAGCTGTTGATATTTTGGCCTCGTTTGTGTCTCTAATTTCACATCACAGGAATATTCTGTAAGAACTGAGTCTCTTTCCCTCTCTGGACTGGGACAGAACCCCAGCCTGGGCTGGGCCCCCGCAGGGAACCCCCAGCCAGCACACAGGGGGAAGCTCAGACATCACTGCCAGCTTAAATAAAGATAACAGAATTGTGGGAATGAAATATCAAAAGATTACAATTTCCTGTCCACTCCTGGACCCATCTGGACCTCCCGGAGGTCCTCTCTATGGTTTCGTAAAGGCATAAGCCTCAACCCATGACAGGTCACCCCCACCGACCCCTGCCTTTAGGGGCTGGAATTGGCTTTCCCCTCAGCCTGGCTCAGGGTGCCAGAGCAGTCAGTACCTTTTCAGTACGATGGGGACAGCCACGGAGGGGTTCTTGCGCAGGCCATCGATGATGTCAGCTGCTTTGTCAGCGTATATCCTCTGCAGCGCCTTGCGGTGGATCACCTCCGAGGTGCCCCCCAGGGTGTTGTCCAGCCGGAACTTGGCCTGCTCCTCGGCAGACAAGCGGGAGAGCTTCTTCTGGATGGCCTCCAGGACCCGGATGGTCGCCAGGTTGGTCTCCAAGACGACATCCAGCTGCAGGGGAAGGGTGCATGAGGCTGAGCGGATCACAGGTGACACTTCACGGGGGCCCCAGCACCCAAGCGACGCTGCGCGTGGCTAACGAGGCGCTCCCGAGCCGCGCTCTCCGCCTTCAGCTGCTCCAAACTAATCCAATTACCTTTTATGCGCTACCTACATAACACTGCCTGAGAATTTAAAGGGCTACCAGAACGAACCTGCTCGGAAATTACATTTTCCACCTGGGAACAGAACACAATTGGCAGTTACTCTACAAAAGGATGTGCTGAATTTGAGTGGATTCAGGTAACTGCCAAGCTAACTTCCAGCGCCAGTCGAGGCATCAATCATTTAGCATCCCGAAGGGATCCCTTCTCAGCTTATTACAGGGGAATGCACCTTCTCCTGCGCTGTGTGGGCAGGGAAAACAGAAAAGAGGCCTCCATTATATTCTGGCCACTCAACCATTCCTTCTGGAGAGGTGTGAAGGGAGAGTTCTGCATGGAAATTGGCGGGGAGGGGATGTGGGAGCTTGGAGCGAGACGCGGTCCTGCTGCCGCTGCTTCTTGCATTAAGAGACCACAAAGCTCTAATGCAAAAGCCAGCTGTGAGAGGCACACAATGAAAAGATGCTAAGCAGTAGCATTAAAAGGGATAATGCTATCAAGATCATTAAGTGTTCATACAACCCCAGGCTTTCAGAAGCATGAATGAAGGAAAACCACTTTACCTCGAAACGCTCATCCTCACACCTGTAGATGTGCTCTTCATACTGCGTCTTCTTGGAGCTCACAAACGTGGAGTCCTCAGACCAGGAGGGGAAGGAGACCCAGGTGTCATTCAAAACCTTGCAGGGAGACAGAGGAGTCATGGGTCAGTCTTCAAAGTGGTCATATTGCAACAGGAGGATCTAATTCCCTAGCTGGAAAATTTGCCTGTCCCAACGTCAGCAGCCATGAGACAACCCCCAAGCAGCCAGAGCTGAAACATCCAGGCAGCCTCAAAAAGTCATCAGCTGGAGCTGAGAGAGGAAACTTGAAAGGGAAGAGACAAAACAAGGTGAGGGTGGCTGTTCCATTGCTTTGGGTTAGTCAGCTGCAAGCAGCTGTTTCATCATGTGTGTGATTCACCACGGACCACACTGGGTGGTCACCACATCAGACAGCACTCTTGGGACTGTCCATGGTTCCCACCTCCAAATAAGGCTAACTGAGCATAGAAATCCAGACCCCAGCAACACCTCTCCTGACTAAGCAGCTGAGCACCTGCAGCTTTCATCACCTCCAACACAGGAACAGAACAACCCCAAACCCAAACCACAAAACACCCTCAAAGAGGCCAAAAGCAAGGGAAGAAGGATTTTGGCAGGGGGCCTTGAAAGTCAAGCCCAGTTTTCAGAAATCCAAATCCTGAACAACTGAGTCATTAGATTCTCACAGGAAGAGAAGTCTGTAACTGCATCACACAAGAGACTTTGGAGAGAAAGGTCAGGACTTTTAGATTCAAAGCCTGCAATTGTCTCTCTCCCAGGTTCTTTATTCACTATCCTGCCACTGCTTCAGCCAAGCACCTCGGCTAGCTGTGTGACTTGCTCGCCCACATTCATCCTCCTCACCTCTCAAGGAGCATAAAGAGCACAAATCCTGTGATGCTCCCAAGCAGCAACTTCCTCTCTGCTTGTTGTAGATGTCACCCAGGGAAGGGGTTTCAGGGGCTGTCCCCTCCTCCAGCCAGGCAGGTTTAGTAACTGCCCTTCAGCAAGAGCACTGCTCATTCACCTCCAGAACAACACCAGTGAAGGAACAGGATCCACCAGTACCATTCCCTCTTTGATCAAAAGGCCATTAAAACACACTGAAGGACTCAATGAGGACTAATCCTGCAAGACTATGCTGGGAGACCAGCTCTGACTCTTGACCTAGAAATTTGGTTCCCTGCAGGGAGCCAATTCCCCAAAGCAAAGCTCTGTTTCTCAAGACAAATGCTGCTCTTGGTGTTTCAGGCAGCAAGTGAGAAGCATGGGAGGGCCATGAGGGGAGAAACTCTCCAAAGGAAACATGAGTTTCTTTTCAAGTTAGACTAGAGACAACTCTGGAAGCAGACTGAGGGGCAATTTGGGTAAGGAGGCAGCAACCACCTTGAGCTATGTACTCTCATGTAAGCCACACCTGAGATCACTCTAAGACCATGCAGTAAATGATTACTGCATTTCCTACTCAGAATATTTAAGTTTGCAACCTTAATGCTCCCCTCTCACACTCTCCTACATACAACACAGGTATCCAGTGACCCACAGCTAGCTGGGCTTTTTTTTTTCCCCAGCTGTTCCCCCCTTACTTCATGCAACTGTTTCATAAGCAGCACAGGAGAAGAGCTGATGCCAACCATCAAAGCCACGTGGGCATCATATCTCCCAGCCAGCTTCCAGCACAACCCATTCCTAGACTGGTGCAAAATGCCTCACCCTGTGCAATAGCTCCTGGACATGAACCAGATGTTTGCAGGAGTGCCAAGAGCTCACTCACCACTAGGAACCTCGTGAGGTGTGCTCACCTTGGGCTCCAACATGTACCATGATGACCCCAAGCCAGGATGGTGCGCCCACACATGCCTGGGTGCAGGAACAGCCCAGCTCCGGGCTGGATTGGTGCTGCTGGGCCCCAGTTCCATGCCCAGCACCAGTTTTGGGGTGCAGACAGCAGCACAGCTGCTCTCCACAGGACCAGCCATGTCCCAGCATCCCCAGAGACCTCATCAGCATAGCACAGGGATACAAAATAAATCCCCATCCTCTTCTGCTCTGCTCACCCTTGCTCCATCCCTTCAGGAAGGCTGGGATGAGCCTTCCTGTGTCAGGCAATTCCCATTCAAGAGATCTTCCAGCAGATGGGGAGAGGTGATTCTGCCATTTCACACTGCTCTGGTGAGACCTCACCTGGAATGCTGCATCCAGCTCTAACACCCTCAACACAGGAAGGACATGGACCCCATGGAGCAGGTCCAGAGGATGCCACAAAAATTATCAGGGGGCTGGAGCACCTCTCTTGTGAGGACAGACTGAGGGACCTGGGGTTGCTCTATGCTATGTCACCCCTGCTGTGAGGACAGACTGAGGGACCTGGGGGTGCTCCATGCTGTCACCTCTGCTGTGAGGACAGGCTGAGGAACCTGGGGTTGCTCTATGCTATGTCACCTCTGCTGTGAGGACAGGCTGAGGGACCTGGGGGTGCTCTATGCTATGTCACCCCTGCTACAAGCACAGGCTGAGGGACCTGGGGCTGTTCAGCCTAGAGAAGAGAAGACTGTAGGGGGAGACCTAACAGCAGCCTTCCAGTACCTGAAGGGGGCCTACAAGTAGGCTGCAGAGGGACTGCTCACAAAGGCCTGCAGTGGTAGGCCGAGGGGGAATGGTTTGAAGTTAAAGAACAGATTCAGATTGGATGTGAGGAACAAGTTCTTTACCATGAGTGTGGTGGAGCACTGGAACAGGTTGCCCAGGGAGGTGGTTGAGGCTCCATTGTTGGAGGGATTTGAGGTGAGGCTTGACAAGGCTCTGGGCAACCTGATCTAGTGGAGGATGTCCCTGCTCAGCGCAGGGGGATTGGACTGGTTGACCTTTGGAGGTGCTTCCAACCCAGAGCACTCTGTGGTTCTGTGACCTTACCTCTTTACACAGCGGAGTCCGCCCTGTGCACTTGGGCTGCTGGTAGCTCTTGGGCAAGGCTCGGTAGCTGGAGCCCAGTCTTTTACAGGAGGCATAGTCTATCTCCATGGCTATCCCCTCAGTAGCCCGTTCCTTCGGGTAGGTCTCCATGTGGACAGACTCTTTATACCCCAGAAAGTTTTTAAACCAAGTGAACAACTCTGGGAATTTCCTACAAGATAAAAATTCGGGCGGTGAAAAGCGAAGCCGAGGCGGAAAGCGAAGAGCCCCCAGCTGGGCTGCTGAGCCCCCAGCTGACTGCTACAGACACACTGCACCCAAGAAGATCCTCTCAACTGCCAGGCTGGGGAGGGGGGAGGGACTCTCTCTGCTCAGTCCCACTTCCAGAGAGCCTGATGGAACGGGAAGTGAGGACCTGTTTGCTGAGCGGGGTGGGGACTGAACAGAATAGAATAAACCAGGTTGGAAGAGACCTTCAAGATCATCACATCCAACCTATCATCCAACACCACCTAATCAACTAACCCATGGCACCAAGCACCCTGTCAAGTCTCCTCCTGAACACCTCCAGTGATGGTGACTCCACCACCTCCCCAGGCAGCCCATTCCAATGGGCAGTCACTCTCTCTGTGTAGAACTTCCTCCTAACCTCCAGCCTAAACCTCCCCTGGTGCAGCCTGAGACTGTGTCCTCTTGTTCTGGTGCTGGTTGCCTGGGAGAAGAGACCAACCTCTGCCTGGCTACAACCTCCCTTCAGGTAGTTGTAGAGAGCAATAAGGTCTCCCCTGACTCTCCTCTTCTCCAGGTTAAGCAGCCCCAGCTCCCTCAGCCTCTCCTCATAGGGCTGTGTTCCAAGCCCCTCACCAACTTCATTGCCCTTCTCTGGACACTGCTCCCTTGGTACAACAAAAGTGCTTTAGGATGACCTCCTCACACTGCCAGAGACACTCCAACATATTGATACATCCCTGTGGGTACAGTCCCCAACAGGGAGGAGCAGCCCAAGCTTTCACTGCACCTCAAGCACCGGGTTCAGCTTTGAGCTCCTCACTCCAAGAAGGCCACTAAGAAGCTGGAGCATGTCCAGAGAAAGGCAACCAAGCTGGTGAATGGTCTGGAGAGAAGCAGCTGAGGGAACTGGGGTTGTTCAGCATGGAGAAAAGGAGGCTGAGGGGAAACAGCATTGGTCTGTACCCCTGAAAGGAGGTTGGAGTGAGGTGGGGGATTGGTCTCTTCTCCTTAATATCAGGTCACAGAAGGAAATGGCCCTGAAATTGTGCCAGGGGAGGTTTAGGTTGGAGATCAGGAAGAAATTCTTTGCTGCAAGAGTGGTCAGGGATTGGAACAGGCTGCCCAGGGAGGTGGTGGAGTCACCATCCCTGGAGGTGTTCAAGAAATGTGCAAAGATGGCACTTCAGGACATGGTTTAATGGCCGTAGTGGTGCTGGGCTGATGGCTGGACTTGATGCTCTTAGAGGTCTTCTCCAATGACAACAATTCTGTGAGTCCATGGCTGCACTTGTGGCAGGGTCACATTTGGGTCTCCCATTTGTGAGCTCAGGGCAGGTTCCTAGTTCTTTGCAGATGTTCTTAGCCTTAAAATAGGCTTTTCCTTTCCAAACGTAGCAAGAAGAAACTGAAAAGTGATTCTGTAACTACACAGTAAAGGGTTTGAGCAAAGGGCTGAGCAATCACTTCAGTGGTGCCTCCCCCCTCAGACTACACAGGGAGGAAATCTGCCTGCAACACCTGAGTTCACCTGCTCAGGGAGAAAAGCTTTCTGAAGAATTCATTAGTCTCAAATACTGCATCTGTCCAACTCCCCTTATCTCATGCAAAGCTCCAGCAACATGAGGAATGGAGCCTGTTACAGAGGCTAATTGAATTACTGCTCATTCATTGCTTTTTCATTACATGACAGAAGATAACATTCAACTCCAGAGTCAGAAAACTCCATTATACCTCTCCTGCTGCAGATATTCACCTTTGTAGCTGGGAGCACAGACAGGAGAAGGGAGAAATTCAGGATCTTCTCTTGAGCAGTTCACTTTTCCTAGCTAAAGGTAGTATCCTGCTGCTGCCTGACTAACTCCAGTGGAGCTGTGGAGAGAATGGATGCTCCTTGGGGCAGTTGCTTTGCACGGCTGCCAGTGTAATGGGGTCCTGAACCCAATTCATGTTGTTATTGCCTTCTCCCTTGCAACCAGGGACATTAATCTTGCTGCCCAAAATTGATGAGAGGATATTGGTTGCTTTTAGCTGATTCATACAGAGTTGTTCTGTATACTTATGGAAGTCATCATTCCTGTGGTGCTCATTTATCAGTTTTGGCTTCCCAACAGAATTCAGCTGCTTTCAGGAAATTTCAGTGAGATGACTGACATCAGCACTTTTTTTTTTGCAGGGGACATTGCCTATGTTAATTAGACAGCCAATCTGTTCTCAAACAAAACAATCCATGATTCCAGAGCAGTAAGAGGCTGTTCAATGATTCTGTTTGCTCTTTTGGCAAAGGAAGAAACCCAGCAAGCAGAACCAGCACTGCTCCTGAATGCTGCCTGCCTGCCAGGACATAGCTAAGAGCTCCTCTCTCATCTCCTCTTTGACAAAGAATAAAAAAAGGCAGTGCAGAAGTGCAGGAAGTTGGAAAGAAAAGGGAAGCAGAGCCCTTACTGTCCTGCTCCAGTAAAGGAAAAGCCTCAACCACAGGGCACCTGCACAGTATTAGCCACTGAAGGGCTTCCAAAAATCTACCAGCCTTCTCTTCCTGCCCACCCAGCAGCACGTGGCACCTTAGCACCTACATCTGGGATGCCCAGGCTGAGCTGGGGAGAACAGGAGACTCTGCTGCCACAGAAGAAACTCATGAAATCACATAATGGACAGTTAAGCAGTGGCAGGCTATTCAGATAAAAGTAGAGTGGAGGCAGGTGGGCAGGGAGATTCCACCTCTGATGTACTTTGTGGCCCAAGAAACCACCACTCAGTTCCCAAAGCAGAGTTCTTTCTCCTCTCTGCCACCCAACCACAGGAGGGGCCCCTCAGTTCAAGAGGGACAGGGAACTGATTGAAAGGGTCCAGCACAGAGCTACAAAAATGATTAAGGGAGAGGCACATCTTTCTTAGGAGGAGAGACTGAGGGAGCTGGGGCTCTGTAGCTTGGAGAGGAGTCTGAGAGGTGACCTCATTCATGTTTACAAAGCTGTGCAGGGTGAGTGCCCAGAGGCTGGAGCCAGGCTCTGCTGGGTGATGCCCAATGCCAGCACAAGGGGCAGCGGTGGAAGCTGAGGCATAGGAAGTTCCATGGAAACATGAGGACGAATTTTTTCCCTCTGAGGGTGACAGAACACTGGAACAGGCTGCCCAGGGGGGTTGTGGAGTCTCCCTGTCTGGAGATATTCAAGACCCACCTGGACGTGTTCCTCTGTGACCAGCCCTAGGTGACCCTGCTCTGCCAGAGGGGTTGGCCTGGATGAGCTTTCGAGATCCCTTCCAGCCCCTACCATTCTGTGACTCCCCTGACCCACCACAAAGGTGAGGCTTTCTTTCCTGGCTTCACAGCAGGAACAGAGCAAGCTGATTAAAAGCTTCTCACCTCCTGCAGGGAGATGGGCTCCACTTACCCCAGGAAAGGCGAGACGAGCTGCACGAGCTCGGCGCGGGAGATGACCTCCTGGTTGAAGATCACCAGGCAGCGCAGGAAGTTCTCGTAGGCCTCTGTGCTACGCAGAGCTTTGCGGACCTGCCACGGGGGGAGAGAGGACAACAGGGTGAGCTCAAGCCCTGCATCCTACTGCTGTCCAGCAGACCTGGGTTCAACACTCTGCTTCTCGCTGCTGACACTTGGAATGAGGATAGAATAGAATTAACCAGGTTGGAAGAGACCTCTGAGATCATTGAGTCCAACCTACCATCCAACACCATCTAATCAACTAAACCATGGCACCAAGCATCCCATCAAGGCTCTTCCTACACACCTCCAGTGATGGTGACTCTGCCACCTCCCTGGTCAGCCCATTCCAAGGGCAAATAACTCTTTTTATGAAGAGTTTCTTCCTAACACCCAGCCTAAACCTCCCCTGGCACAGCTTGATACCTACCTTGAAGAGAGGCTGACTCGCCCCCAGGACACAGGGCCAGACAAACAGACATCCCGGTGCTGGGCATGCAAGGGAAGAATTAAATCCCTCAGAGGCCCCTAACAGCTGGATTACAAAATGCTGGAATCATGGCTAATGTCAGCTGTCACAAAGCCACCAGAAGCACCAGAGAATATTGGGAGTAGGGAGCAGGGGTAAGAGACCTGTACCCTGAGTAACACTGCTCCAGCGTGGGTGATCACTGAGAAGCCAGCTTCTGCAACCAGCAGAAGGGTGAACTCTTCACCTCAACACCATTACCTTTCCCACAAGGACTATTAGCATCTAGGCATCAGAGGGAGATCTGTCACCATTAAGATATTCATCGTTACAGTTATGATTCTGCAGCAGGGATTTCCAGCTTCACTCGTGGCAACACCTACACAGCCTCTGAGCAATGCACTGCTTCCCAGCTCCCATTCAGCACAGGTCTAGAGCAGGCTGCAAAAATGCACCACATCATCAGGGAGCAACCAACACTTCCATCTACACATGAATATGACATCAAAGGCTTGTTTATGTTCCCTGTGTACTCCCCTCTGAGCCATCAGGAAACGTGTGGACATCTCAGGGAAGGCACCAAGGTACCACTTGGAAACATCCCACATCTCCTTTCAGCTGCTGTGTGTGGTAAACCAGCAACAGGTAACAACTCTCCAATTAATTGGATTCATTTCTCAGGGAGAGAGGAAGAACCTCAACTTCAATAAAAACAAGCAGGGCAGTGATGGGCTTGAGAGCAGCCCTGAAGAAAAGGACCAGGCTGGCTGAGGCTGTGGCCAGGCTGATCTAGTGTGGGGTGTCCCTGCCCATGGCAGGGGGGTTGGAACTAGATGATGGAGCAGATTATCCTGGCGGCAATAACTGCGCACCTGAAGGATGGCCAAGGGCTCAGGTCCAGCCAGCATGGATTTAGGAGGGGCAGGTCCTGCCTCTCCAACCTGATCTCCTTCTGTGATCAGGTGACTGCCTGGTGGATGTGGGGAGGCCTGTGGATGTGGTCTACCTGGACTTCAGCAAGGCCTTTGACACCGTCCCCCACAGCAAACTGCTGGCTGAGCTGTCAGCTCGTGGCCTGGACCGCAACACTCTGTGCTGGGTTAGGAACTGGTTGGAGGCTGAGCCCAGAGAGTGGTGGTGAATGGTGCCACAGCCAGCTGGCAGCCAGGCACCAGTGGCATCCCCCAGGGATCAGTGCTGGGCCCCATCCTCTTTAACATCTTCATTGATGATCTGGATGAGGGGAGTGAGTCGGACATCAGCAAATGTGCAGCTGACACCAAGCTGGGAGCAGATGTTGGTCAGTTAGAGGGCTGAAGGGCTCTGCAGAGGGACCTCGACTGACTGGACAGATGGGCAGAGGCCAGTGGGATGGCATTCAACAAGTCCAAGTGCCAGGTGCTGCACTTTGGCCACACCAACCCCATGCAGAGCTACAGGCTGGGGTCAGAGTGGCTGAGAGCTCCCAAACAGAGAGGGACCTGGGGGTGCTGATCGACAGCTGCCTGAACATGAGCCAGCAGTGTGCCCTGGGGGCCAAGAAGGCCAATGGCATCCTGGCCTGCATTAGGAACAGTGTGGCCAGCACGAGCAGGGAAGTCATTGTGTGCTGTGCCCTGCATTGGTTAGGCCACACCTTGAGTCCTGTGTCCAGTTCTGGGCTCCTCAGTTTAAGAAGGACATTGAGAGACTTGAAGGTGTCCAGAGAAGGGCAACAAGGCTGGGGAGAGGCCTTGAGCACAGCCCTGGGAGGAGAGGCTGAGGGAGCTGGGGTTGCTTAGCCTGGAGAAGAGGAGGCTCAGGGGTGACCTCATTGCCCTCTACAACTACCTGAAAGGTGGTTGTAGCCAGGAAGGAGTTAGTCTCTCCTCCCAGGCAAGCAGCACCAGAACAAGAGGCCACCGTCTCAGGCTGCGCCAGGGGAGGTTTAGACTCGAGGTGAGGAGAAAGTTCTTCCCTGAGAGAGTCATTTGTCATTGGGATGTGCTGCCCAGGGAGGTGATGGAGTCCCCATCCCTGGAGGTGTTCAAGAGGAGACTGGATGTGGCACTTGGTGCCATGGTTTAGTCATGAGGTCTGTGGTGACAGGTTGGACTCGATGATCCTTGAGGTCTCTTCCAACCTTAGTGATACTGTGATCCTTGTGGTCCCTTCCAATCCTGACTGATACTACTATGATACTATGACTTGGGGGTGCTGGTGGAAGGACATTGAGGGGCTGGAGCAGGCCCAGAGAGGGGCAACAAAGGTGGGGAAGGGTCTACATAACACAGCTGGTTAGGAGCAGCTGAGGAAACTGGGGTTGTTCAGCCTGGAGAAAAGGAAGCTGAGGGGAGACCTCAGACCTACAGCTCCCTGAAAGGAGGCTGGATTGAGGTGGGGCTTGGTCTCTTCTGCCTAGTAACAGGACAAGAGATAATGGCCTCAAGTTGCACCAGGGGAGGTTTGGTTGGAAGGAACAATTTCCTACACTGAAGGAGTGCTCAGGAATTGGAACAGGCTGCCCTGGGAAGTGAGGGAGGTGGTCAGGAAACCTGCGGCTGTGGCACTTGAGGACACGGTTTAATGGCCACAGGGGTGCTCGGTGGACAGCTGGACTCAATCTTAGAGATCTTTCCCAACCAAAACAATACTATGATTCCATGAAAACTCCTGTGAAATTCCCATGGAAATTTGATGAGGATTCCCCTTCCTGCACACCAACTGCAGCAGCAGCAGGAAGCAAAACGCCGGAGGGTGACCTCTGGAGAAAAGGCTCAACCAGCACCCTGTTATCACCTGTCTCTTAAGAAATTCCAGTGGATCTGGACACAATCCACCTGAGGTGAGGCTGACTGAACCTTCTCAGGGTGGTTGCTGTGCTAACCACCTGGCTGCCCCCACACAAAGAGCACCAAGCAAAGGCTCGAGCTGGCTTGTCCCGAGCGGCGCTTCTCACCTTCTCGAAGAAGAGAGATTCTGTCCCCACACCATGCTTGCTGGCTTCTGCCAAGGACTGGTCCTTCAAACCAAGCAGCTTTGGTTTCTTCTGTTAAACAACAAAGGCAAAGAAAACAAAACAAAAAAAAAGAACACAACAAAAAAGGGCTGTTCAGCAGAGCAAGTTGCCAGCTTTTGATTATCTGTCACCCCCAACAACAGCTTTCGAGCTTCCTGACCTCACAGCTTGGCTTGCCAAGAGGGGCAAGGTGGCTCTTGTGGAGGGAGAGGTGCAGGGAAGTGCTGTCACAAGCCAATCTATTAAAGGTTAATCAGTAGCAGGGCACTACAATATTTTTAATACACTGTTGCATCCTTTTCTGGAGCTAGGTGCTTGAAACAGTCCTTGGCTGTAGCATATCTCATGGCAAAACTACCAGAATAAATCTGCCTTCCCCCCCCCCCCTTCCCCTACTATCACTCACCACTCTTACACCTCCCTAAAATTAGGCCACTTCTATCAGTCTCTTGCATCCCATGGCAAGAGCCTTTATTTCCCCCCCTATCACCACCTGCACTCCACATCCTCAGAAAGGCTGCAGGCTGCCTCTGAAAGGTGCTTTGCTGCCTTTTATATGAAGAGGAGGAGGAAAAGGAAGAGCAGAAGGGGAAGTAAATCACTGGATTTAGATGATACAGTTCTGTCTGCTAGTGCTTCTCACCACAAAGCATGAGAGGCCACCTTCAAATAAAGCAGGCTGAGCCCGCCCCTGCTGCACAAACATTAAGGCACCTGGTCACAAGACTTTTTACTGCACCACAAAGCCTGGCTCCCTCAAAATGTGCAAACTCTGCTAGGGGAATAATAATCCTTCAGCACTATGCTAGAAGCTTTATCATAGGGAAGGTGAGCAAACAAGACTCCACTGGCATCCAAGCACAAATCCAGGCTGGGTGAGGGGTGGTTTGAGAGTGTTCTTGAGGAGGAGGACTTGGGGATGTCAGTTGGTGACAAACTCCCCGTGAGCCAGCAATGGTCACTGGCAGCTCAGAAGGCAGCTGTGTGCTGGGCTGCATCCAAAGCAGGGAGAGCAGCAGCACAGGGAGGGGATTCTGCCCCTCTGCTCTGCTGAGACCCCCCACCTGCAGCACCGCCTCCAGTTCTGGGGCCCACAAGACAAGGAGGACTTGGAACTGTTGGAATGGGTACAGAAGAGGCCACAAAGATGTTCTCCAAAAGTTAGGGGGACAGGCTGAGAGAGTTGAAGCTATTCAGCCTGGAGCAGAGAAGGCTCTGGGGATACCTTAGAGAAGCCTTCCAGTACCTGAAGGGGGCTACAGGAGAGCTGGGAAAGGACTTTTTAACAGGGCTTTTAGTAATAGGATGAGAGGGAATGGACTGGAGCTGGGAAAGGGCAAATTTAGACTGGAGATTAGGAAGAAATTCTTGACAGTGAGGGTAGTCAGACACTGCAACAGGTTGCCCCTCTCTGAAAGTGTTCAAGGCCAGGCTGGATGAGGCCTCGAGCAACCTGGGCTGGTGGGAGGTGTCCCTGCCCATGGCAGGGGTGGGTTGGAACTGGATGACCTTTAAGGCCCCTTCCAACCCAAAGCATTCTGTGATCCTATGAATCTGTATTCTCAAGCTGCAAACCTGTACCACAAAACCAGCACAGGCTCAGAACCAGCACCCTGCTCTGTCACAGCCTCCTGGAGGCAGCAGGGCTGCTGAGCCAGCAGCAGAGGCTCTTACCTTCACCGGGGGGGTCGCTCCAGTTCCCGAGTGCCGTCGGATCTGGCAGCCATTCTGGTTGGGTCTCTGCTGTTTGTTGTTGAGCTGTGGCTTCTTCACTGTGCCACCATGATCATTTCTTACTGACTCCACTTTCTCTGCAGTTGTCTTACTTAACAGCTTATTTAGAGACAAACCCACAAGACCATCAAGAGCTGAGTTCCATGCAACCAGGCAAACAAATACAAAAGATCTGCTCCTCCTAGCTCTGTTCAACCTTCAGAGAAGAAAGCTCAGGGAAGACCTCACCACCACGTGCCATTACATAAAGGGTGGCCACTAGGAGGATGGAGACTCCCTTTCTACATTGAGACCCATGGAAAAGACAAGGGGTGATGGAGACAAGTTACTGCTGGGGAGATTCCAACAGAGAGTCCAAAAGCCAATTTTTCCCCATGAGAACAGTTTGGAGAGAGATTGGAATCATCTCCCAAGGGAAGTGGTGGATTCTCCTCCACTGGACAGTTTTAAGACTAAGCTTGACAGAGTGCTGGGCCATCTTATTTAACAACAAACCCAGAAAGGTTGGACCAGATGATCCTTGGGGGTCCCTTCCAACCTGACATCCTATGAATGGATTTTACTGCAGTTACTGCAATCTTAGAGCAACCTTTTTAAGACAAAGGGATTGTATTTAACAGAAAAGTGATAGCCAGGAACCCCAACATATCACCCTGACCCCATCCCCACGCTCAGGACAAGATCCCTCGAGCTAAACCACAACCCCACCCCAAGCAGTGAAACGGCAAAAGCACATTTGCCTGAACTCTGGCTGGACACAGAGCAGCTTCCTGCTAGGTTCTTTCAGCCCCAGTCTGTCTCCAATAGACTCACCACAGAGCTGTTGGCATCAGGCAGGAATTGGCCAAACTCTGAGAGCAGATCCTCCTGGTTCTTGAAGAGGCGAGCCACCTGCGCGTACACCTCCTGCTCCGTCAGCGCCGGCGTGTAGTTCCCTCCCGCCTCCTTGGCGTTCCGCTGCTCTTTCTGCCACAGCACAGGGGAGAAGAGTCAGCAGAAGGGACACACAAGCCATTTAAGGGACAAAGAACAACAACAACAAACAAAACAAGCCCTCAGTAACATAGGAGAGGTTTTAAGGCCAAGCTGGATGTGGCTCTGAGCAACCCGATGTGGTGTGAGGTGTCCCTGCCCCTGGCAGGGCGGTTGGAACTGGAGGATCTTTGAGGTCCCTTTCAACCCTGTCAGTTCTGTGAAACCAGCAAAGTTCTCAGCATCTTATGTAGTGGATCATTGGCTTAGTTTGAGTCAGCATCATAGTATCAGTCAGAGTTGGAAGGGACCACAAGGATCATCTAGTTCCAACCCCCCTGCCATGGGCAGGGACACCCCACACTAGATCAGCCTGGCCAGAGCCTCATCCAGCCTGGCCTTAAACACCTCCAGGGACAGGGCCCCAACCACCTCCCTGCACAACCCATTCCAGGACTTCACCACTCTCATGGGGAAGAACTTCCTCCTCACCTCCAGCCTGAATCTCCCCACCTCCAGCTTCATTCCATTCCCCCTCGTCCTATCACTACCTGAGATCCTGAGCAGTCCCTCCCCAGCCTTCCTGTAGCCCCCTTCAGATCCTGGAAGGCCACAATGAGGTCACCTCAGAGCCTTCTCTTCTCCAGACTGAACAGCTCCAACTCCCTCAGTCTGTCCTCATAGGAGAGGTGCTCCAGCCCTCTGATCATCCTCCTGGCCCTTCTCTGGACACCTTCCAGCACCTCCAGATCCCTCTTGGAATAGGGGCTCCAGAACTGGAGGCAGTACTCCAGGTGGGGTCTCCCCAGAGCTGAGCAGAGGGGGAGAATCACCTCCCTTGCCCTGCTGGCCACACCACATCTGATGCAGCCCAGGATCTGATTGGCTTTCTGGGCTGCAAGTGCACACTGAGAGCTCCTGGTGAGCTTCTCCTCCACCAGCACCCCCAAGTCTCTCTCCTCAGGGCTGCTTTCCAGCCAGTCCCTGCCCAGCCTGGATTTGTGCCTGGGATTGCCTCGACCCAGATGCAGGACCCTGCCCTTGCTCTTGTTGAACCTCATGAGGTTGGCTTGTGCCCACCTCTCTAGCCTGTCCAGGTGCCTCTGGATGGCCTCCCTTCCCTCCAGGGTGTCTGCTGCACCACACAGCTTGGTGTCATCAGCCAGAAGTGATTTCTCAGCTCAGGCTCTGCTCACTGATGGCACTTTCTGAAGTTCAGGGCAGGTCTGCACAGCCAGGGGCTGCTCCTGGCCGTGGGAACACTGATAGGAAGTTATCATTGAGCAGAAAGTCAGGAGGTGGCACCTGCAGACAGGACAGGTGACCCTCAAGGGACCAAGAGATTGCATCCCATGGACAGCATCTTCAGGAGAAAGCTGAGGGACCAGTAGGGTTAAAGTCTCTTCTTCACTGGCCAGTGTCTAAGGAGGATTCTGTTGCTTCATTCCTTTTATCTCTATCCACGTGTTCCTGAGCCCAGTTCCAGGATCCAGCTCCTGAATCCATCTTCCATTTACTGGGGACTCCAGTCTGGAACCTCCCCAGTGCCTGCTCCCAGCACCAATGGTGACAGGGGCAACATCATTGCCATCAGGGGTTGGTTTCCTTATTGCTTTGTACCTCTTTCATTGGATTGTTCTTGTTTCCAACCCAGCTGGCTTAGTTTCTTTTCCAGTCCATCAGTCTCTCTCCCTTCTTCACTTTGGGAAGGGAAAGGGATTCATAGAGAGCTTTTGTCACTCATCCAGTGGCCAGCCCAGTCCTGGCCCTTGGCAATACTCCATTATGACTCTACACATACTGAACATATACACTTATAGCTGCTACGAATACAGCAGAACTCTGCTCAGCTTGCTGGCCAAACCTCTTCTAGTAGAAGACCTAAATGCAAGTCTTGGACAGACACAGCTCCTCATGGCACAGAAAGAAATAACCCCAAGCCTGGCCTCACCTTGAGTACAGGTTTCAGTTTTAGGCCCCTCACTTCAAGAGGGACACTGATGCTCTGGAGCAGAAGTCCTGAAGTTGCTCCAGAAGACCAACAAAGCTGGTGAAGGGTCTAGGGCACAAGTCTTGGGAGAAGCAGCTGAGGGAACTGGGGGTTTTCAGCTTGGTGAAAAGGAGGCTGAGAGGAGACCTTCTCTCTCTACAACTCACTGAAAAGGAGGCTGGAGTAAGGGGGGAGGGGGTCAATGTAACAAACAACAGAATGAGAGAAAATGGCCTCAAGTTGCACCAGGGAAGGTTTAAAGTTGAAGATTAGGAACATTTTCTGCACTGAAAGAGTGGTTAAGCCCTGGGACTGGGCTGCTCAGGGGAGTGGTGGTGTTCCCATCCCTAGAAGTGTTCTAACAAAATGCAGATGTAGCACTGAGGGACATGGTTTAGTGGTGGACTTGGCAGGGCTGGCTTGATGATGGGAATCGATCGTGGAAGTCACTTCCAACCTTTCCAACTCTATATACTCGAAGGTGCACTGCAAACACTCACCTGATATGTATGGAGGATCTCCAGGAAGGCTTTGTAGATGTCTGGCTGTCCCTGGAAGCGGTTCTTGATCTTGTTGACATAGTTGATGGCATGATTAAACTCAACAGGCTGATTGTTCTGCAGGGATGGTGTGGTTCCCAGGGAGATTGTCACGGGCGTGTGAGGCTGGACCGGCGGCGAGCGTGGGGACGCGTACGGCGGAATCGGGGGGGTCTGCTGGCTGGCAGGAGTATGAGCCTGCAACTGGGATGGCTAGGAGGGAAAGAAGCTGTGTTAGAAACCAGCAGGTTCTTTCAGCTTTGGATTCAAGGCACTCTTATTCCATTTGTGGACCACCTGCAGAGGTAACAGCCCAGCACTGAGCTTTATCTGATGCAAACAGCGGAAAACAAGCGACAGGACCAGAGGAAACGGCTTCAAGCTGTGCCAGGGGAGGTTCAGAGTGGATGCTAGGACATACCTCATCACATAGGGGGTTATTAAACATGGAATAGTCTGCCCAGGGCAGTGGTGGAGTCACTATCCCTGAAGGTGTTGAAGCAGCCTGTGGACTGGGCTCTTAGGGACATGGTTTAGTGTTGACCCTTCAGTGCTGGGTCAAGGGTTGGACTGAATGACCTTTGAGGACTCTTCCAACTGGATGCATTCCGTGTTAACATGGATTCAACAGAGACACCTCTGAGCTGGAATACATCAAGTGGATGAAATCTCCTGCTACCACACCCAGTCAACCAGCTAGTGGCCCTGCAGGACTTTTGCTACACTCCAGTACCTGAGGGGGCCTACAGGAAAGCTGGAGAGGGACTTCTTCTAAGGGCATGTGATGACAGGGCAAGGAGCAGTGGTTTGAAACTAGAGTAGGGAGAATTTAGATTGGATATCAGGAGGAAGTTCTGCACCATGAGGGTGGTGAGACACTGGAACAGGTTGCCCAGACAAGCTGTGGACATATCATCCCTGGAAGTGTTTAAGGCTGGATGTGGCTCTGAGCAACCTGGTCTGGTGGGAGGTGTCCCTGCCCATTGCAGAGGGTTGGAACTGGATGATCTTTAAGGTCCCTTCCAAGCCAAACCATTCTGAAAATCCTTAGAAGAATGTTCCCCTTAAACTGCTACTAAACAGTTATTGCCTTTGCAGGTCTAAAGGATTTTAACAATATTTTGGTCTTCAACTGCACACTTCCTAGGGGCTGTCTAAGCACAAACTGCTGCTAAGGGTCTACACTGAGGAGCACAACTTCACAGTGAGCCTTGGGGTTGAAAGGCTAACAGATACAGGTAGGCAAAACAGGAGAAGTATTTAGTGGCCCAGCAGAGGCTGCAATATATCAGGAAAACAAAACACCCAGGCCAACCAGGCTGCTGTTCTTGACAGTGATCTTCCCTGCTAACTGCTTTTGGCTGAATCCAGAATTGTTTGGGCTGGAAAAGACCTTTAAGACTGTAGAGTCCAACCATTCTCTGACTCTACCAACTCTGGTACTAAACCATGTCCCTCAGCACCACATCTCCATGGTCTTTTAAACAACTCCAAGGACACAGATTCAACCACCTCCCTGGGCAGCCTGTTTCAGTCATTGAGAACTCTTTTAGTGAGGAATTTTCATGTAATATCCAACCTAAACCTCCCCTGGTGCAGCTTGAGGCCATTTCCTCTTGTCCTGCTACTTGTTACTCAGGAGAAGAGAGCAACCCCCACTTCACTGCAAACTCCTTTCAGGGAGCTGCAGAGAGCCCAAAGGTCTCCCCTCAGCCTCTTTTTCCCCAGCCTGAACAACCCCAGTTCCCTCAGCTGCTCTTCACCAGCCCTGTTCTCTAGACCCTTTACCAGCCTGGTTGCCCTTCTCTGAACCTGCTCCAGCCCCTCAATATCCTTCTGGGAGTGTGTGGCCCAAAACTGAACCCCAGGACTCAAGGTGTGGCCTCCCCAGTGCTGAGCACAGGGGGCAATCTGACAGGAGACACATCCTTGTCTCAACACAGAGCCCAAAAAGCAGAGCTATGGCTTCCTCCAACTCTGCCAAGCTCTTTTTCCCTCCCAGTGAAGAATTTTGGGATGCATACAGGCACCAGCAAGGGCAAACTGGAGTTTCTTTCCAGATTGAGACCCAGATCAGGCAGCTAAGGCTGTCAGAAGAGTTACTCTGAATGCTCTTAAGAGGCACTTAAAGGCTACAGGAAAATTCATTCGGCAGCAAGTTTTGAGGTGGGGAATTGAAATGGAAGTGGAAGCAGCCATTCTCCTCACCTCCCAAACTTCAAAGCACAGAGTTTTCAGTGTGGATAACTGCCTTGGGATGGCCAGAAGATCCCACCTGGTTTACATCCAACTCTACCTGTCTGCTAAGGAACTCCCACCTCATCACCTACTGCGTCCCTTAGGTTCATTCTGAAGTTCCAACAAAAGCAGTTCAACTTTTTGCAGGTCAACAGGGTAAAAACCACTTAGGGCCATGGTGAAGAGACTGAAACCTCTTTCCCAAGAGCATGCACTGCTCCTGCAGAACCCCTGCTTGAAATCTAGCCCAGGTAAGCCAATTCTGGAATGTCTTAGCTTTGCAGTTTGCAGCTTTGCAAATCTCCTGGCGTGTTTGTTTGCCACTTCTGGAACAGGAGGTTGCAAATCCCACCAATGTTTGTCCATAAAGCATCTATTGGCCACATTTTAAATCCTGGGGCTAACACCTCCCTTTTCCAGCCCACTTAAGCTAACTGCACAGTTGAAAGATTAACCCTTGAAACGTTGGGAATTCTTTCCCCTCCCTAAGCCTCTCAAATCTTTCCACATTTGGAGGCTGCAATGGATCCTATTTTATCTAGAGTGAGCTCCCCTGATGTTTATTATCCTGCTCTGTTTCCAATCACACAAAATACATCTGTGGGACAGTAGCATCTGGATTACATCTAAAACAAGAATCAAATTCCCTCTGTTATTGAAAGGGCTCAGTTGCAGGCACACAAACCCAATACCTAGAGGCAACATCGTGGTCATCCTGCCTGAATTCCTGCACTTCAGATTCTGCCAATAACTCCTGCACCCATCCAGCTGGTAGCTGAACCAAGCTCTTCCATGAAGTGTCCAATCTGAAAAGAAGACTTCAAGGAATGCAGCATCTACCTAATCAAGACCTTCCAGAGGCTGAATTGCCCCTAGTATTTGAAAGCACACACACACACTTTCACACCAAGAACAGTATCTTTAGCACAGTTTCTGTTTGCTGGGGAATTTCTTGGGACTCCAGTTACTCAGAAACAGCAGAGACAGATTCAGGCAGTTCAACACATGCCCAGGGCTTTACCTAGGAAGCTCTTCTTGCAAAGCCAAAGCTTTCTCTTAGGGCTGCTACATCACTCCCTGAGCAAAGCATGGTCATTTTAGTAGCTGCTCTGAGCATCCTCCAGCTCCCTGCTGGAAACAACAAGGTTTTTCTTTCCAAGCCCTTTAGAATACTGTCAAATCATGGAATTGCTTGGGTTGGAAAAGACCTGTCAGCTCATCCACTCCAGCCGCTGACCTAACACCATCACGGCCAAGTCAACCAGGAGGCCTAGTTCTGAGAAGCAGAAACCAGTCCAGCAGTGGAAGCCCAACACATGCAGGCTCCTGAGTACTATGAGAAAGCAGTGTGGAAATGAACTTTTTTGCTCTCCAGCTCCACAGCAGTTCGAGCTGGAGGCATGAGGGGCCCAAGCTCTCACCTTACTGATTTTGGCAGGCGGAGGCTGCGGCGCCGGCTGTGCTGGTGTCGGGGTTGATTGAGCTGAAGGCTGTGACTGATGCTGGGGCTGGGGCTGTGGCTGGGGCTGCAAGCCGTGAGTAGGGATCTGGTGGACCTGCCCTGGCGTTGTCACATTCACCATATCATTGGTCTGCACCTCAATCTTGTAACCAGGTGGCAAGAAGGTGTTGAAGCCCATGATCAAGTCTGGGTGGCCCTTGAAGAGCTGCGACACGCGGCTGATCACTCCCGGAGTGTCAATGCTGAAGGAGGAAGAAAAGAGCACAGAATCAGGGGATTGGTTTGGTTGGAAAAGGCCTCCATCTTCTAAAGACCCTTTCAGTGGTACACTGAGTTCTCCCCAGAAGGCTTTTCCATCA
Source organism: Melanerpes formicivorus (assembly GCF_026170545.1). Taxonomy (NCBI): domain Eukaryota; kingdom Metazoa; phylum Chordata; class Aves; order Piciformes; family Picidae; genus Melanerpes; species Melanerpes formicivorus. The sequence continues at coordinate 22,042,426 of NW_027142362.1, forward strand.
GAATTTTTCCCCTCACCATCTCTAAGGTCTGAAATGAAGCACAACTGATTCACACATTGCTGGAGAACAGCTCTAGAATGACTTCATCAGCCCAGACAGCATTCTATATCTGTGAGATCTAAGTCTGACCATTATTAATGGGCACACAACCAGATGAATCAGCTATCAAGGCTGAACTTGTGAACTGCCACTCTAAGCAGAGATTTAGTAGCAATGAAGGGATGCATTTCACTTCTGGGGAGAGAAGGCACACAACTGCGTTGCTAGAGCTACAAGGATGATTGGAGGACTAGAACAGCTCTACTGTGAGGAAAGACTGAGAAACCTGGGGCTGTTTAATCTTGAGAAAAGAAGGCTGAAGGGGGATCTTATCAATGTCTAAATATCTGAGGGGTGGGTGTCAAGATGAAGGGGCCAGGCTCTTTTCAGTGGTGCCCAGTGGTAGGATAAGGAACGACAGGTACAAGCTGGAACACAGGAGGTTCCCCCTAAACACAAGGTGAGGGTGCTGGAGCCCTGGAGCAGGCTGCCCAGAGAGGTTGTGGAGTCTGGATGCATTCCTGTGTGACCTGCCCTGGGTGATCCTGCTTTGGCAGGGGGGTTGGACTGGATGATCTCTGGAGGTCCCTTCCAACTCCTAACATGCTGTGATTCTGTGAACTGCTTTTACACTCCTGCTAGAGGCATTACTCTGCAGATGGAAGGGCAGAATTCAGCTCCCATGCCCTCACCTGGAAGGAAGAAGCAAAACACATCTTATTACCTTTGAGATTTAAATTCCTTCATAATATCCAAGAAGTCATTGTAGACCTGTGGCTGGCTACCAAACTGCAGCTTCACCTGGTCAAGGTAAGACAATGCATCCTCCACCTGGAGAGGGAACAGAGAGGGTGGCAATAACAGAGAAGATTTTATTCCAGCTCTATTCTTCTGCAAAACACACACTATTGGAAAACACAGCTGTTAGCCTCGAGCCCAGGCAGGGAATTACAGAGCAAAACTATCATGAGCCTGGTTAGTGCACTACCAGCACCCTCTGAGTAAGAGAGACTCACTCCCCACTTCTGACTCACGAGAGAAACCTGTATCAAAAAGAAGTAAAAAAGGCAGGGGGTGGGGAGGCAAGACAGATCAGCAAAAAAGAGGATAAAACCCCACAACAAAAAACCAAACCCACAAACAAACATACTCTGAATTTACCCTCAGTGAAGGGACTGATAGGATCAACAGAACTAGGCTGAGTATTTCTCCTGCATTTATATGTGGAAATGATTATGGAAGTCTAATAGCAAGCAGAAAGTGGAAATGACATCTCCAGTGCAGCAGATGTCTGCCAGGTACAGGCTTGCAGTGCTCTTCTAGGAGCTGGGACAGTTCAGTTCCACATGCAGAGGCTCTGGAAGTGGCAGCTGTGGGCAGCAAATTGTTTTCCACCTCCCACAACACGAGTGGCTATTTGTGAACCAGCACCCAGCCTGCAGATGTACTGGAAGGACTGGGGAGGTTTGGGCTGCACATTAGGAGGAAATTCTTTACAGTGAAGGTGGTGAGACACTGGAACAGGTTTCCCAGGGAGGTTGTGGATGGCCTCTCTGCCTGGATGTGTTCAAGGTCAGGTTGGATGAGGCCTTGAGCAGCCTGGGCTAGTGGGAGGTGTCCCTGCTAACGCCAGCAGGACTGGGACTAGGGGATCTTTAAGGTCCCTCCCAGCCCAGCCCATTCTGTGAATCTATGAAGCAAAGAGCTCTGGGTCTCTGCCAGCAGGCCACATACTCACATAGAACCTCTCTTTCCTCTGAAATTCAGCCATGGCAAAGGAAGAAAGGCTCTCAGATATTTCCCAAATCTTTCCTGGGCAGGGGATCTGTGGTTGATTCCCCTGGGAGAGAGAACCACACTCCAGGAAAGCACTTTCAGAGGTTTCAGAAGATGAAATGTCCTTCCTCTGGCAAAAGGAAAGGGCCTCTCAGCCAGCAGGGCACTGGGTTCATAGAGTCACAGAATGTTTTGGGGTGGCAAAACATTTAAGATTCTAGTTCCAACCCTCCTGCCACGAGCAGGGATGCCTCCTACTAGACCAGGTTGCTCAGGGCCCCATCCAGCCTGGCTTTGAACAGTTCCAAGTTTGGTTCCACCAGAACTGGGAGAGACCTGCAGTGTATTTTGAAGAGACAAAGAAACAGCCATCAACTCATAGACACGTGGCCCTCCTGCTACAGCTGAACCAAAAGTAGCTACTGAAATGAGTTATTTTTGGTGGAGTTTTCTCTTTTTTTCCCCCCCCCCAAGGATTTTACAGCACATAATCCCAGAATAGAGCCTTCCTTACTCCCAAATTACTCCCACACAACCACCCACAGAAGCCATGTGTTCAGAGAAGCATCGAATGTTTTGGCAATTTAACCCATTCAAAGGAATTGGAACAGTTTGCCTCAGGTGGTGGTGGAGTCACCATCCCTGGAGGTGCTCAAGAAACGTGTGGACACAGCACCTTGGCACACAGTTCAGTGGCCACGGTGATCTTAGGTTGACTGAAAGGGTTGTCAAGCCCTGGAACAGGCTGCCCAGGGAATTGGAGTTCCCATCCCTGGAGGGGTGGAAAAGCTGTGTAGATGTGATACTGAGAGACATGGTTTAGCAGAGACCTGGCAGTGCTGGGTCAATGGTTGGACTTGATGATCTTAAAGGTCTCTTCCCACTACGACAATTCTAAGTCTCTCTGAGATTTTCCAAATGAAACAATTCTATGAATCCCCTGATTGACACTTCTCCCTTTTCCTTCCTGCCCCTGATCTTTTCCTAGCACATCCATTATTTTCCCTATGCTGTTTGAAATGCAGCAGACAGAGCAGTCCCTCCCTGCCCTCACCAGGCTTCCAGGCAGGAAGAAAGCTTTCAGGAGGTCACCAGCTGGCTTCTCAGCACAGCCCTCCCTACACAACCCCACCAGAAAAAGGTCACTCGAGGGTTGAGGTAGAGGTTGGTTTACTGGGGGCAGCGACGCTCAGCCTTACCTTGAGCCTCTGGAACTGCTGCTGGCCCTGCACGGGCACGGCGGGCGGGGTGGGGTGCGTGTGGCTCTGCACCACCTGGCTGCCGTGGGGCTGCACGGGCGCGGGGTGGTGGTGGCCGCCGTGGACGGCTGTGATGGGCGGCCCGTGGCTGCCCGAGCTCTGCGGCACAGCTGACACCTGCCAAGGTAAAGGGCACGTCACCCGCGGCACGGGCAGGGGGGGTCCCAGCCCCAGGAACGCGAGGACAGCTTTAAGGCAGCAGAAGGCAGTCAGTGTGACCCTTTAGTCGTGGCTGCTAACAACTGCACCCCAAAACAGACCTTCTGTTTTCTTCAGCAACATCCCAGGGAGGCCTGGAAACACAACGAGCCACCTCTGACCCTACACGCCAAATACAACACCTTACAGCCTGCAGGCTCACTGGCTGTCCAGCCACCAACAAAAAGACCCCAAAGGAAGGCATAAAATGGCATTTTTCAGTCTGACAGACTTCAAGGTTCTCCCTGGACACTCTGGTGTCACAAGCCATGATCTGAATGAATGAATCCTTCCAAGCTTCTCCATTCCTGACATTCAGTTTGACCCTTTAATCATGGCTGCTAACAACCTTACCCCCAAACAGACCACCTGTTTTCTTCAGCAATGTCCCAGGGAGGCCTGGAAACACAACGAGCCACCTCTCACCCTACACTCCAAACAGAACACCTTACAGCCTGCAGGCTCACTGGCTGTCCAGCCACCAACAAAGAGACCCCAAAGGGGGGCATAAAATGGCATTTTTCAGTCTGACAGACTTCAAGGTTCTCCCTGGACACTCTGGTGTCACAAGCCACGATCTGAATGAACAAATCTTTCCAAGCTTCTCCATTCCTGACATTCAGTTTGACCCTTTAATCATGGCTGCTAACAACCTTACCCCAAAACAGACCTTCTGTTTTCTTCAGCAACGTCCCAGGGAGGCCTGGAAACACAACGAGCCACCTCTCACCCTACACTCCAAAAACACCACCTTACAGCTGCATGGGCTCTCCAGCCTGCAGGCTCACTGGCTGTCCAGCCACCAACAAAAAGACCCCAAAGGAAGGCATAAAATGGCATTTTTCAGTCTGACAGACTTCAAGGTTCTCCCTGGACACTCTGGTGTCACAAGCCATGATCTGAATGAACAAATCTTTCCAAGCTTCTCCATTCCTGACATTCAGTTTGGGTACATTCAGTGTGACCCTTTAATCGTGGCTGCTAACAACCTTACCCCAAAACAGACCTTCTGTTTTCTTCAGCAACGTCCCAGGGAGGCCTGGAAACACAACGAGCCACCTCTCACTCTACACTCCAAATACAACACCTTACAGCTGCATGGGCTCTCCAGCCTGCAGGCTCACTGGCTGTCCAGCCACCAACAAAAAGACCCCAAAGGAGGGCATAAAATGGCATTTTTCAGTCTGACAGACTTCAAGGTTCTCCCTTGACACTTTGGTGTCACAAAGCCATGATCTGAGTGAATGAATCCTTCCAAGCTTCTCCATTCCTGACATTCAGTTTGACCCTTTAATCATGGCTGCTAACAACCTTACCCCCAAACAGACTTTCTGTTTTCTTCAGCAATGTCCCAGGGAGGCCTGGAAACACAACGAGCCACCTCTCACCCTACACTCCAAACAGAACACCTTACAGCCTGCAGGCTCACTGCCTGTCCAGACACCAACAAAGAGACCCCAAAGGAGGGCATAAAATGGTATTTTTCTGTCTGACAGACTTCAAGGCTCTCCCTTGACACTTTGGTGTCACAAGCCATGATCTGAATGAATGAATCCTTCCAAGCTTCTGACATTCAGTTTGGGTACTGGAAATCACAACATGGCTCTCTGGCAGCAGGCAGACTCAGGGGGAAAACACAAGCTTGGTTTCTCCCCTAGAAAAGCAGGGGAAGGAACAGAGGGCTGCACTTTTGGGGACCCCTTTGTACATTAACCCAGAAAAGGTTCAATCTGGAAAAGTCCATTAAAAGAGCCTTTAAAAAGCCTGTTTGAAAAGCCAGGTACTTTTCATTTCCCCCTTTTCCATGACAAGCCTCTAAGATGGGGCACAGTTATTCCAGAATCCTTTTCATGTGAGCAAGAAACGATTTGCTTGCTGCTCCAACCCAGTTCTTCTCCAGGAGGAATGCCAGCCTAAACACACTCTCTCCTCCTGTCCCTGCCAGTGTCTGCCTGCAGGCTCTTCGGCTGCTACTATCAGCCTGAACATCCCTCCTGCAGCAGGAAGGAAGTAAAATTAGGCACTAGACAAGGACAGCAGCTCACTAGTAACACAGGCATGGAAGATGCAACACGGCAGAGACAAGACAGGAGCAGCCTTTCCCTGGTCTTTCACTGGGAGGCATCTCCAGTGCCCGCTTAAAGCACTTCCCTCCTCCCTCCCATCTCCTTCCCCAGATGAGAGCTCCTTGCAAAGGAGGCAAGTGAGGGAAGAGTGCCACCTAATGACTCTGGGGTCATGTTTTCTGCAACATTTCAATTTGCCTGAAAGCCTTCAACCTAAACACAGATGCGAGCCAGGCTGTTCAGCTTCAGATCACCCAAGACAGCGTGACACCTGTGGCAGAGCAACAGTAAAGACAAACCTTTTCCTAAGAAACAGAAAGAAAATGGGGAGGGAAAAAAAAGCCCTCCACAAGCCTGCCTCAAGGATCCAGAGAGCCAGCAGAAGAATTGGGTTCAACATTGGAATTGGGGAGGCCTGTGGATGTAGTCTACCTGGACTTCAGCAAGGCCTTTGACACCATCCCCCACAGCAACCTCCTGGCCAAGCTGTCAGCCCCTGGCTTGGACAGCAGCACTCTGAGCTGGGTTAGGAACTGGCTGGAGGCTGAGCCCAGAGAGTGGTGGTGAATGGTGCCACAGCCAGCTGGCAGCCAGGCACTAGTGGTGTCCCCCAGGGATCAGTGCTGGGCCCCATCCTCTTCAACATCTTTATTGATGATCTGGATGAGGGCATTGAGTCCATCATCAGTAAATGTGCAGCTGACAGCAAGCTGGGGGCAGGAGTTGATCTGCTGGAGGGTAGAGAGGCTCTGCAGAGGGACCTCGACAGGCTGGACAGATGGGCAGAGGCCAAGGGCAGGAGATTGAACACATCCAAGTGCCGGGTTCTGCACATTGGCCACAACAACCCCATGCAGTGCTACAGGCTGGGGTCAGAGTGGCTGGAGAGCAGCCAGGCTGAGAGGGACCTGGGGGTGCTGGTTGATGGTAGGCTGAACATGAGCCTGCAGTGTGCCCAGGCAGCCAGGAGGGCCAATGGCTTCCTGGCCTGCATTAAGAACAGTGTGGCCAGCAGGAGCAGGGAGGTCATTCTGCCCCTGTACACTGCACTGGTTAGGCCACACCTCGAGTCCTGTGTCCAGTTCTGGGCCCCTCAGTTTAGGAAGGAGGTTGACTTGCTGGAACGAGTCCAGAGAAGGGCAATGAAGTTGGTGAGGGGCTTGGAGCACAGCCCTGTGAGGAGAGGCTGAGGGAGCTGGGGCTGCTTAGTCTGGAGAAGAGGAGACTCAGGGGTGACCTTATTGCTCTCTACAGCTACCTGAAGGGAGGTTGCAGACAGGCAGAGGTTGGTCTCTTCTCCCAGGCAGCCAGTACCAGAACAAGAGGACACAGTCTCAGGCTGTGCCAGGGGAGGTTCAGGCTGGAGGTCAGGAGGAAGTTTTACACAGAGAGAGTGATTGCCCATTGGAATGGGCTGCCTGGGGAGGTGGTGGAGTCACCATCACTGGAGGTGTTCAGGAGGAGACTTGACAGGGTGCTTGGTGCCATGGGTTAGTTGATTAGGTGGTGTTGGATGATAGGTTGGACGCAATGATCTTGAAGGTCTCTTCCAACCTGGTTTATTCTATTCTATTCTAAAACAAAACCACCACAAGATCACACCATGTGTGTTGAGGCAGCTCTGAGCGTGCATGAAGCCACGAGTCCAGCAGCAAGTGTGTAAAATGAGATGAGCAGGGTGCTACTTCTAGGCTGTACCTTTAAAACTTTCCACAGATCTTGAACAGAAGGTGGTAGAACGTAAATAAATCACTGCTGGGTGTGAAAAGGAAATCAGTGACAGCCCTAAAGAATCCTGTTGGAGAGATCTCTACCATAAGAATTGCTTGGGTAAACAATCTTTCTCTCTTTTGGCTTCTTCGCTCTGGGAGATACCAACTTTGTGCTGGCTTCTGCTCGACCTTGGCTGCGTTGTTTTGGCTCTTTCACTTGTCCCTTTGTGGCCAGGAGCTTTGGGTGCACCCCCAGGTGGGGATGGGACGTTCTTGGGTCTGGTTTGGGGTTTGTCACTGGCTTTCTGTACACACTCACTGGTTTCCTATTTAAACTTTCCATCACTTTTGCAATCTGTTTGAGTCCTTATTTCTGCCTGTGGTGGGGAGGGGGTCTGCCCCAACCCATTACAGGAGGGTGGGGAGGGAGGACAGGGATTGAAGAAGCTATTGGCTCCCCTGTTTTTTGGCCAGGTGATGTTCCTGGTGCTGCTTATAAACACCTGTAAATATTGTGTATTTTTGTACATATTCATTGCAGATTATAGTTTTGCTTGGAAACACAGCTTGGTTTGCTTCCAGCTGGGCTGGAATTTGATGCTGGGGGGAGGGAATTTTTTAACCCACCCCCCCCCCGCCCCAAGCAGACCGCCGAGCCTCGGCTCCGGCATCCCCTAAAGCAAACCCCGGCCTCAAGCACAGAGCCCTGCCGCGACAGGACACCGCAGGAGACTCACCTGGTAGCTGGGAGTCACCGAGTACTGGATGCCCGTGGCAGACTGCATGGTCTCTGACACCGCCTCATAGACCGGCGGGGCCGGGGCGAGCACGCGGTGCTGGTGCTGGAAGGCTTCGGTGCCGGCGGGGATGCGCCTCTGCTGCGTGGCGTACACCGGTGCCTCCTGCTCGTCCAGCCGCCGCTTCATTCTGCGCTCATGCTCGGCCGGCACCGCAGCACCTGTGCACACAGGCACACAGCTTAACACACACATGCACACACACCCACACCCACACACACCCCCCGCCCCAGCACAGCCGCCGCGGGATCGGCAGCGCTGCGAGGCGCCCCAAGCACCAGCCAGCTCCAATCCGCCTGCCCTGGGCAGGGACACCTCACACCACAGCAGGTTGCTCGCAGCCACATCCAGCCTGGCCTTCAAAGCCTCCAGGGATGAGGCTTCCACCACCTCCCTGAGCCACCTGTGCCAGTCTCTCACCGCCCTCATGGGGAAGAACTTCTTAACATCCAATCTGAATCAACCCCCTCCTCTAGCTTGAATCTATTCCCCCTGTCCCTACCTAACACCCTTGAAAGTCCCTGCCCAGCTTTCTTGTAGCCCCCTTCAGATACTGGAAGGCCACAAGAAGGTCTCCTTGGAGCCTTCTCTTCTCCAGACTGAACAGACCCAACTCTCTCAGCCTGTCCTCATAGAACAGGAGCTCCCAGCCTTCTGCTCATCCTCATGGCCCTTCTCTGGACATGCTCCAGCACACCTAGATCTTTCATGTAATAGGAGCTCCAGAACTGGACACAGTACTCCAGGTGGGGTCTCACCAGAGCAGTACAGAGGGGGAGAATCACCTCCCTTGACCTGCTGGCCACACTTCTCTTGATGCAACCCAAGATATGATTTGCTTTCTTGGCTGCCTTTCCCCAAAGCCCATTTCCAGTGTCTCACCACCCTTATGGTGAAAGATTTCTTCCTAACATCTAATCTAACTCTCCCCAGATCCATTCCTCCCAGTCCTAGCACTACCTGACACCCTAAAAAGTCCCTCCCCAGCTTTCTTGTAGGCCCTCCTCGGATATTGGAAGGCCCCAATAACGTCTCCTTGATCCCTGCCAGCGCTGTTGCTTTGCCAGCAGCAGGCAGGGCAGGTTGCTCTCTATTCATACAGGTTATTGATAGCTCCAGATAGCCAAGTGGAACCAAGGGCCAGCTTGCTGCAGGAAATAGGAAGTTGTGTCTTGGATACCACATGCCACATGGTCACAGCCCTCCCAGCATCCTGGCCCAGCTCACCAGCACAAGCCAACAAGTGCAAATGGGTTGGAAAGGAACCCTCATTAACCCTACTCTACAAGCTCACCCCTAAACCATATCCCCACACAGCACATCCAAATGACCTTTAAACACATCCAAGGTTGGTGACTCAACCACCCCCCTGGGCAGCCTCTTCCAAAATCTGACCACTCTTGCTGTGAAAAACTTTTTCCTAATGTCCAGCCTAAACCCACCCTGTGAGCCTGCCAGGGATGCCAGCAGGCACAGATCAGCAGCTCCCTCACTCGCTTTCCAGTGCTTGCTCCAACATGCAGACACAATCCTGACCTACTCCAAGTTGTCTTTATGCAACTTCATTCCACTTCAAGTCTGACAGGTCATTTTTTGCACTGCCCCACTTCTAAAAGAACCATGAATTCTTCACTCTGACTGAAGCACCAACCCCAGCTCACTCCTGCCAAGGAAATTCCAGGGCTGTTTCCTATGCACTGGTAGCCATTGTTATCCTTGAGATGGCCTCTGCTGTTCAAACCAGTAGGTGCTCAAGAGCATATGCAGCCTAGTAAGGTGTTTGATGGACAGAGAACAGAGTGAAACCCACCCTCTTCAGCCTCTTATTCATCAGGACCTCTCCAAAGCCAGTTCCTTCCAGTTCCAGAGCAGTTAAACCCATTCACTGCTAAGGTGGACAGATGGATAAACAAAGGGGAACAAAGTTCCCCCAGAGTAATGGCACAACAGCCAACCAAGGCAGTTCTCATCTACCAAGTCAGGCCAGCTCTTCACAGTCCAAATCCATCCTTAACCACAGAACCCAAAGATCATTCCCCAGCATCTCACTGCAGAAAGGTTCAGTGGGATCAAGGTGGGCTTGAAACCATAGGCTTTGTGCAATGGAAGTGTTCTCCACTCCCTGTCCCTCCTTACTAGTCTCTCCTTTCACTTGGGAGTGTGGTAGGACAAGAAAGGAAGATCATTTCTTTCTGGAGCTGCTCTTCAAGTCTAACCTCTCAGAATAGTCCTGTATCAGGTCTACAAAGTATCCAGCAGGTAGAAGACAGCTGGCAGAGGAAGACTCCTCAACCCAGGGAAAGAAGGAAGCTTCCTAACTGCGTTTCATTTACAAGTTACAAATCCTCAGCAGGTCTGACCTCCAGCACACCCTCTGAAAGCAGAGGAGCACACTCCAGGAGCTCATTTTGCTAATGTGCCTGCTCTGGTTGTCTTTTCATTCAGCTGCTCTCTGCTGACAAATAAAGAGCTAGGCAGGTTAGCAAAGAGCTGCTCCCCTCAAGCACAGCCCATGTTTAGCTTTGTAAAGCTGCAGCCTGATGCTTGTAGGGCTGGGACTAAAGCGAGCAGCAGTGCTGGCAGATCTGGCCCAGCACCACCATCCCCACACACAGCCAGCCAGGACTTTGCATGACAATGGCTGACTACAGGAGTAAAGTCTGGGCAAAGCTTTGGTGGCATCTATTTATAACCCACTCACCGACTTGGACACCCATCTGCTCCAAACACTGCTATCCCAACCGGTCCTTCCACTTCCTTGTGATCTCCCAGGCTGGCTGGCCCCTCACCCTCGGTACAACAGCTCTCCTTCCCTCCAGGAGCAGCTGAGAGCTGCTAGTACACGTGATATCCACCAAGCAGGAAGGTTCCCCAGCTCTGCTTTTGCCATTCAGAGGTGCAACAGCGTGAGCAGGCTCAGCAGCCTGCCTGCAGTGAGAGGGGTGTGTGCAGATAAATGTCATGTAGACGTGGTGTGCATGTGGCTGTCAAGCGTCCCAGCCCTGTGCCTCACCTCCCAAAGCAAGGTCCCACACTTGTTGCTTTGCATGGACTAAGCAACCTTTAAAGCAGAGGCTGCTTGAGGACAGAAGATGGCTGGAAGGCTCACGTGTCCTTACAAGGATTAAAACACCACCTTAGGCTGACTGAAAAGCCTTTCCCCGTGGAGCCACCCAAGGTCTCAGCCGTGCTGTGGGAATCAAGGGAACACCAAGGATACACTCCCAAGCTAGCAGCAGGAACATCGATTTTTGAAGCTCCTGATTCTTGCAAACCAAGGAAGAAGCCACCTTCCAGACACCTGGTTTGCTGTGTGATCAACACTGAAGCTTCCACTCAGTGAAGATTAAAGCTCCTGCAGGTGGTTTCTCCCTCTGAATTCCTTTCACCTTCACTTGGACTCTGCTTTTATTCAAAGGCTGTACTTGCTTCAACTTTAAAATGTCCTGGTTTAGTCAAGATAAAGATAGACAGTCAATAACCAACAGCATTAGTCAGTCTTCCCCTTGTTGAACTCCTACTCAGGGTCTGCATCAATTGTGCACAAGTGGCTCCCAGCAGACCACCACTTAGCAAAGATTAAGTCACAGGCTTTTCTAATCCTAGCAGAGGTGATCTTGATACTCTGCTGCCCCTAAACGAAGAGTAAGTGATGCTAAGTCTGAGCATCCCCCCACCAAAACTCCACAGAGAGGGCAAAAGGGCCGAGCACCGAACGCCAGGGCAGAAACTGCTCTGCATCTTGAAGAAAACACGGCTCTGAATGACCCCAAAGAGCATTCCAGAGACTTGAGAGCTCTGATTTTGCTGATGGCAAAGCCCTGCTGAGGTGGAAAGGTCTTCTGAGGACAAATCTACAATCAGTAGTGTTAAAGGCTTTTAGCAGCTACTTGCCCTCCACTGCAGCAACATCAGGAACAGCACCACACTTAAGTTCCAGTCGTCCCCTCAGGAAGGTGGCACACACCTCTGGCAACCCCTTCCAGACTTTGATCTGGAAAGCCCCATCGTCTGTAATCTTCATTTGGGGAGTGAAAAGCCCCCAAAACACAGCAAGGGTGGCACAAAACTGAAAGCCAGTCACAACTTCCAGGTGCTTTCCTTCGTTAAAAGCATTAACCCGTGGCACAACACAGAGCTCAGCAAACCCTGCTCTGTGCAATCCAGGGAGCATCACCTTCCCCTTCTCCAGCATTATTCCTACCCAAACTATCTTTCAGCTTCAGTTACACTACATTCTGCCCTACAGGAGCATGAAAAACTGCCTTGGTTTCTTCTTGTCTGAGGTTTTTAAGTGTTCCCCTTCTCAGAGGTAGGACACTGGGCAGGGACACAGCTCTGACTTTCCCACCCATGCCCCCTCCCAGCTCACCAGCTCTGTCCAGTGCCACAGGCAAGGGTGCATCAGGCAGACATGCCATAAACACACAGAGGGTCCTTGGCTGGTAAAGCAAGAGAACAATGTGTGAAAGGTACACTGCATCTCAGGAACACCACCAGAATCATGCAATCCTACCTCACTAACTTCAGCTCAAGATTTCTCCATCCATCTGCCTCACACTTCAAGCCACCTCCCACAGCCTGCTTCCTCCTCCTCCTCAGGAGCAAGGGAGTCAAGGGAGCCCTGGTACTCTCCTCTTGTCTCACAAAACTGCCTCTCCAGGGGCAGCTCTGCTCTTCAGCTTCTTACCACACAAGATCTCCAAAATCTGCATTGCTAGAAACTTATATTGAGTCTTTGTCTCAGGTTTTCCAAACAGATAAGCAGGGTCAGCGCTTTAATAGGTTTTAAAACCAAAAGGGCAAATGGAGAAGATTGAGAAAGCAAATCAGGAAGGTCTGCTGCCTTGGCACCTGCTGGAACCACACCATGCCCTGTTGGTAAACCCTGGCTTCATGGACAAGTTGTGGAAGTGCCACTAGAAAGGATTTTGGTCCTTACAGAGCAAGAACCCTCCTGAGAAAGGACAGAGAAATCACAGAGCTGCAGGGGATATGCTTAATGCATGTGGGACCTTTTAAAAAGGTTTCCTTTAGAGGGAGAGAGGACTCAAGCCTCAGGAGCAACAAGGGTAAACCTCAGCTACAGCTCCTGACCCTGGAGAGGCTGCTCCAAGCCCGGAGCCACTGCTGATGTCCCGTGGGACAACCCCCACCCCCCACACGCCAGGACTTTGATTTGGGCAGTGCTGTTGTCTGCACACCAACCCAGCCACACAGCTTCCAGAACATGACCCAGCTTGTTCAGCAATTGCTGATGTATTTTTTTGCCTGGTGCCACACAGCCTGGATGCCTTGCCTGGGAGTAAGCCCCTGGACTTGCTACAGAGGTGCGCCGTGCAGAGAGGCACATCCATGACCAAAATGAGAAGAGACACATCCCAAAGGAAAAGGGGCTGGAAAAGCATTAGGGAAAGCTTTAGGAACAGTTAGGAGAGTTTTCTGCAAAGTGGCATGGTGACAGCCTGAGGATTAGGTGCCAGCACCCACCACGTGGCTTGACAGGGCACGAAGGAAGCCTGCTTGTCGCCATCCAGACAGCTAAGTTGGTAGGGCACTGATCTGTTCGTTGCCAAAGCAGCCAAGAGCCAGGGTGCTTAACCCCACCCCAAAGAAATGATCCAAGGTGGGCTTTCCACTCAGAGGCCAGCAGCTTTTTGTGCAGTCTCCTGAGTCCAATCCCTCTCTTGGAGACAATCAGCACAACACTTTTAGGGTGGGTTTTTTTTTGGTGAAGGAGAGAAGAGCCCACAGGAGCTGGGAAAAAAAGCAGCCTGTCCCCAAAGGCTCACCCCTGCCTACCAGGCCGAAACAACAGCTATTAAGAGGACTCTCTTTTCTGGTCCAGCTGTAACAGCCACAAAAGCCTCCCAACACCGGAGAAGAGCAGAGCAGCAATCTGGACACAAACTGATTCATAAATCCTGGAAACGTAAAGAATCCGCCTGCCAATTCCATAGTGGTGCTCCAAGCCCCACACATGCCAGGAGGCTGCGTGGAGGGGATGGGGAGGAGGGGAGGGGGAAGAGGATCCTCCTTTCCCAAACTGCTTGCAAAAAAACCCAAATCACCCAGAGTTTCCCCAGTCCTCTGCCGTTTCCCTGGGGGAACGACCACTTTGAAGCTTTCCATGCAACTTCACACCGAGCCCAGAAGCAGTGGGTGGGAGGAAGGAGCTACTTTGGGGTGAGAAAGGGCTGCTTCCTTTTGCAAAGAGCACAAAAAAAACCCTCCCAACTTCAACCCAGGCAGGGAAGAAAAGAGCCGAAAAAGTGGGTTCCTGCTCTTGGAGAGCCAGCCCAGTCTAACGCTAGGCTGGCTGAGCTGCTTTTATGTGCTGAAGGAATTTCACAGGTGCTTTAAAATCACTGTGTGAGCACAAGGAGCCATTTTATCAGCTCGTACCAACAGCGAAGTGCTTCAGGCCAACGATTAACTTCGCATTTCAGCAATTTAGAAAGTTAGAACCAGAAGACCGAAGAACAGAGCTGCACTGCAACAGGCTGAGCGTTTGCTACTTGTTCACTGACCCCACACCTTTCAGCACAACCGAGGAACACGAAAGCAACAAGTCAGACAAAAAACCAAGGTGCCAGGTCATCCTTAAGCCAGGCTTGAGCAGACGAACCTGGTGCTGATTCCTCGGGAGAATTAACAACCCGTGTGCAGCCCCCCAAAAGCCTTTGATCCTCTAAATTACCTCTAGAAGAAATTATTTTATACTTTTACCATTTTAGTGGTCCAAATAAATGCATGCCTCTTGGGATGTCCTCTTTCAGTGCTATTTTGCACAAATAATGGCTATTAAAATTCATTCTAAGGCAAAAAAAACAAAGGGCAGTAATTCGGTTAAGCAAACACCAAGTGCTTTAATCAGAACCCCACAGCCAGGCTCCTGCAAACCCAGAGGGAAAAAAAATATAACAGAAGTAGTTTTTGTGGGCAAATTCCATTTTGGAGGAAGAAAAAGCCAGGGCTGAAACAGCAAGTTGAAGGCACAACGCCGCGCCGAAGGGATCCCTACAAAAGGATGCGGGCCGGAGGCTACACACGCTTCAGAAATTCCTGCGTGCAGGAGGAGCTCTCGGGTTTCCATAGATCCATACACCGCTCCAACAGGTCCCTACGGATGGCTGCGGGAGCGAGCTAGAAGCGCTCTCCCAAGGAACCCTCGGAGGGAGCTGCCCTGGATCCCGGCCGGCGGGCGAGGCGGCGGAGCAGATCCCAGCGGCCGCTACGGCGCGGCGAAACGCTTTTAACGGCAACTTCACCGGAAAGTTGGGGCGGGCAGCGGGGCCGGGGAGGGCCCTGCACCCCCTCCCCACCCCCACCCACCCTGTGGCCAGGCAGCGTGGGGAGGAGGAGCTCCGGTAGGAAGCCCCAGCGGAGGACGCAGCGCGCACTGCGGCCGGTACCGGGGGCGTGCAATGCGGGAGAGAGCGAGCACTGGCGGGGGGCGGTCCCGCCGCAGCCCGGGAGCGGCACCGGGCGGAGGGCGGGAGGAGGAGCGGAGAGGCGGAGGGAGGGAAGGCGGGAGGGAAGGCGGGAGGCGCCCGCCCCGCAGCGCGCCCAGCGGCCGCCACACGCTCCGCCCGCTGCTCCCGCCATGCCGGGGCCGGGACACCCCCCGGCGGGGCGGGGCGGGAGGACGCACAACCGCCTGTGCGGGCCAGGACTCCCCGGGGAACGACCCCCGCCTCTCCCCTCTAATCTCTCCGCCGTCCCCGTTCTCTTCCCGCCCCCATCCCCCCCAGCCAGAACGCGCGGCACCGGCGCCAGGCCCCGCCCCCTACGGATCGCTGGAGGGGGCCGGTACCGGGCCTGGCGACCCCCTCTCCGCCACCCCCTACCTCCACGTCTGTCGTCCCTTACCTCGAAGTGGGCCCTAGCAGCGGCCGAGTCTCTCTCGGGGTCGGAGAGCGGCGGGGCCGCGGCGGGCCCCTCCCGGGCGGGCGACGAGCTGTCCCCGGTGAGGTCTGTGTGTATGTGTGTGTGAGGGGGGGGCTCCCCGCGCCCCTCCTCCCGGAGAGGGGGGGCGGGCGGGGGCGGCGCCGGTGCCGCGGGATGGGGAAGGGGTTGGGGAGGGGAAGGCTCGGCGGGGGAGGGGGGTAAAATGGAGTAACCGTCTCTCGGCCGCCGCGGCGGAGCGCTGCCCGCTTCTCTGTTCCCCGGGAAATCCCGCCCCTCCCCGCGCAGGGGGGGAGCCCCAAACGCTCACTGGGCGCGCCGCACGCCTATCAACGACAAAGCAAATCAGCGCATTGGTTCCGCCCACTTCCCCCTCCCTTATTGGCCACGGCCCCAGGAAGGGGATGTGGAGAGGAAGGGAGGAGGTAGAAGGCGGGGGGGGGGGGGGGGGGGTTGCGAGCAAGCGACCGCCGAAGAAAAATGTCCGTATAAGCAGCGCGCCCCGCCCCTTTCCCGCCTTCTCCGTTATCCTATTGGCTGCGCACCAAAACCACCAACCAACCAGTGGGTGGCTTCAGGCTCCACCGTCACGCAGCAGGGGGGAGAGCCCCGCCCAGGCGGCAGGGGGATTAACCCCGCCCCCTCCAGCAGTAAGGCCACGCCCCCTCTCTGGGGAGCCCTTTTGTGGAATGTTTACATCGGGGGCGCGCCCGTCTGCGCGCTCATGGCGACGCTGGTGCCCCCCTGGCCGCACTCTTTCCTCCGGACTCAGCCGACTACTCCCCTCCGCGGGGTATGGGGGGGGAGTTGGCGACGGGGCCCGAGAGTGTGGGTATGGGGGTCGACGCTGCCTTTTGTCCCCAATCGCTTTACTTCCGGGATGGCAACGGGTCGGTTACACGTGTGGGGGGGGGGGGACACACACGCGCACGCACGCAGAGGGCAAGGGGGGGGCAGATGGGGGGAAAGGCAGAGATGCGGTGGCTGCGTCGAGCCCGCCCCTCTTCGCTATTGGCTGGGGATGAGAGTAGCCACGCCCCCGCAGCGCGCGGGCCGCTCTACTTCCGCCCCCCCCCCCCGCCCCCTCTCCTAACCCCGTCTCCTTCTCCCCCCCCCCCCACGCACCTTCCCGCCCCTTGCGCCGCCGCCGTCGCGCGCTTCCCGCCGCGCTTCTTTCCCGCCCGGAGCGCGCGGGTCACTGCTTCCCTCAAGCCAAGGGTCTCCCTCCACATACGCACAGACGGGGAGGAAAACGCACACCCCGCTGTGTTGTGAGGGGGAAAAATAAGCGGGGGGGGTGGGGGGGGTGGGGGGAAAAGCAGCTGTTACATACCCTCAACGCGCAGGCGAGGAGCCCTGAATGGAGGGGAACTCCCCCCGGGGCGGATTGGTCCCCGCCGTTACCCATCGTCACGGCCGTACCCGCCCACCGGCAGGGGGGCGTGCGTGTCGTGGTGGGTTGCCGAGGGAGAGGCCTCACCGGGGAAGGCAGGAGGGGACTGACTACGCGATTCTTGCGGCAAAGGTTGGCATCGTGGGGGCGTGGGCTGTTCTCCCCGGGCCACTTGGATGGTGTGAGAAGAGGAGCTGGGGCATGGGCTGGGGGTGTGTGTGTGTGTGTGTGTGTGTTAAACGTTTATGGGAATGATGGTGGCGGTTTTACTCCCCCTGGGTTTACGAAGTTGTGGAGTGAGTCTTTGGCTTCCCCCCTGCTGCAGACAGCGGCCCTGTGCCTGCCTGAAGGCTGGCAGGAGGCCTCAAGGCTGGCAGAACCAGGCCTGGCCTCCCAGGAGCTGCTTGGCTCGTCCTACAGAGCGCGCTCGGGGGGGGGGGGGGGGGGTGAAAAATAAACACACACTTGCTGTAAACTTCTGTTAAAATACACATTGGAGCATCTTCATTCAAACTCTAAACCTCTTGTGTTTGAGGGGTTTTTTTCCTGCCCAGCTGCTTTTCCTTCACTCAGCTCCAGCAGGAGACCCCCCGGGGGCTGCCAGGAGGCAAGGACAGGGAGGCACAGCAGAGGAGGATCTTTCTCAGCCCTTTGGAGAGGAGCTGCAGTTGGCTTTAGCTGCTGCAAGGTCGTTGTCTGGGGTGTTTGAACCTGCCGTGCTGCTGGGGATCCAGCGAGGGAGCTGGTGGCAGAAAAGCAGGAGAGCTGGCGCTGGAGCCAGGCTGTGTGTACACTCCCAGGGCTCAACACGTGCCAGGCTGACTGCAAGCACTAAAGCAATCGTAATTAGCGAGGTGGTGTGCACGCAGCCGAGAAATCCAGGAAGCCAAATGAGACAGGTGGGCACAGGAATGGCACTGACACTTCAGGGATTCCCTGCAGTAGGTTTAAATCCTCTTTCCAGCCTCAAGCAGCCCTTTGGCTTTCGTTCTTGGGCTTGTTTTGGCCCAGGATGTCTCTGCTGTGAATTTTGCCCTTGGTGATTGATCCCCATCCCTGGGGGAGCTCCGGAGAAGGGAAGATGCTGCAGGCAGGGCAAGGCAAACGTGCTGCCTGCACTGAGTGGCTCCTTTAGTATCATAGTATCAGTCAAGGTTGGAAGGGACCACAAGGATCATCCAGTTCCAACCCCCCTGCCATGGGCAGGGACACCCCACACTAGATCAGCCTGGCCAGAGCCTCAGCCAGCCTGGGCTTAAACACCCCCAGGGACAGGGCCTCGACCACCTCCCTGGACAACCCATTCCAGGGCTTCACCACTCTCATGGGGAAGAACTTCCTCCTCACCTCCAGCCTCAATCTCCCCACCTCCAGCTTCATTCCATTCCCCCTAGTCCTATCACTACCTGACATCCTGAGCAGTCCCTCCCCAGCCTTCCTGTAGGCCCCCTTCAGATCCTGGAAGGCCACAATGAGGTCACCTCAGAGCCTTCTCTTCTGCAGACTGAACAGCCCCAACTCCTTCAGTCTGTCCTCATAGGAGAGGTGCTCCAGCCCTCTGCTCATCCTTGTGGCCCTTTCTTCCACTGCTCTCCAAACAATGCAGAGTTTTACTTTTCAGTGACACCTGGCTCTGCATGAAGTGACCATTTCCATGGAAATCCCTATTCCTGCTGCCCAGGGGGACCTGCTGGCACAGGGCAGGGAATAGTGGATGGAACAAAACCTTGTGTAGGGTGAGAGGACTGAAAACACTGCTTTTTGAAACACAGCCCTGGAAACAGTCAGGGAGTGTTTGGGTTATTTTCCCATGGAAAACACTTAGAACCCTCTCCTCCACCTCCAGCACAGATGGGATCCTTATCCCTCTTTGAAGGGAGTTGCCAAGGTCTCTGTCAGCAGCGTATCCGTGCAGCTCCCATGTAGAGCTGGTTATCAGTGATCTCTTTCCACCTAAGCACAGTTTTCTCCCCTGGGGTGAGTGGAGCGGGAGGCAGCAGCCAAAGCAATCTTCTGCCCTGGCTTCTGCTGTCATTTGTCAGTTGAAGGCCACCAAACTGGTTAAAAAGCCCCAAACCTCAAGCTGAGAGGCACTGCCACCAGCACAGGCTTGAAGACAAGCTGCAAGCACACCCTTCCTGTATATGTGCCAACAAGAAAGCCTAGCTGGGGTGAAGAACGTGTGGCAGTGAGGAAGGAGTGCTCCAGGGGTTCTTTGGAGCGCCCTTGGATGCTGGAGCCACTCTTCAACAGGCACCAGGAGAGAAACTCAAGGCCAGGCTGAGCAGGAGGAGCTGCTCTGCAGGTTGAAGAGTGCAGCAGGGCAGAAAATGGTACCTAGAAGGATGGGATGCTCCAGCTGAAACAAAATCACTCCACAGGCAGGATGTGCGCAGCTCCAAGGATGCTCAGGGATGCTCCCAGCACACCTCTCACGGGGCTGGGATCCAGCCCATGCGCTGGGCCCTGGGTTGGCATGGCCAAGCCTGCCCACACCTTGAGCACAGGGGAAAAGTTCTGCCTCTGCAAGTCCCAGAGATGCAGCCTCCTCGGGTTTCTGACTCCAGCTGTGCAAACACAGGTGCTGCTCCTCCCACCCACAGCATTGCCTCTCGCCCAGAGCCTGGCTGGGGCTGGCTGCTCTGGGGCACGACTGGCTCCATCACCTTTCCCTCCTTCACCCTGCAGCCTGGGCCTGCGGCTGCCTCTCCAGGACAGGAATCCCTTGCAGCCCAAGGCGCTGGGGCTTGCTGCCAGCCCGGGAGCCGGCAGGCAGCCAGGCCACCTTCCCCCCAGCCATGCCGCCTGGTTTTGTGCCCTACATGCCCGCTCTGAGCAGGTCTGGCGGTGCCGTAGCAATGCCCTCACCCGCAAATCCAGCAGCCAAACGCCTTCTCCCAGAGCTGCCACTGCAGAAAGCTCCCCAATGCAAAAAAACCCACGGGACACACCCCCAAACACCAAGGATCATGCAAAGAAGAGGCTCTGAAGAGCCCATTGTGTGAAGCAGGACAGGAGATTGATGATGCTCTAGGGCTCAGTGAGGCCCTGGGAAAAGAGACAGGAGCTCAGAGTGGGGTGACTTGCCCCGTTAATCTCACTGCCTTCCCTGCTGCCATTATCCTGCTGGCCCTGGAAAGCTGCCCGCAGCCTGGTTATCTCTGGTGGGACCTCACCCAGGACAGGAGGAAGCTCGGCTGGTCAGCTCTTTGGACTGCTGCCCTGAGCAAGTCCTACCCCACGCTCCCCAGCATGGCCCCCAATGCAGCCTTGTGCCCCACGAAGTGCTGGGGGTGGGGGAGGGCACTGCAGCAGGTCTGCGTGGCCCCAGGGATGAAGCCAGCTTGCTTCTGGGGAGCGAGTGGGGTGTGAAAGGGCCTAAGCTCCCTCCCTCTCCTGCCCCTGAGCGACTCCACCACAAGAGCTACGAGGAGGACCTGGGCACTGACCGTGCATTTTTGTGTCAATACAAATAAAACTCAAAACAACCCTCCAAAAAAGTAACAACAACAACAACAACAGAAACATTTCTCTGAAGGAGAGCAAAATAGGAACATTTACAAATACTTCTGGCTCTGGCTTGGATCAAGTTAATGTTAAATACAAAAACAAACAAACAAAAAACCCAAACAAAACAAAAAAATCCCCAAAAATGATACCAGAAACACACAAATGAAAAAAAGTGTGTGTCCCCCCCCCAGATTATAAAAAAATAAGAATATACACATTCAGAGAGCTTATTACAGTATAAAGTCACTGAGGCCCAGGCACTGCCAGGCCTGGCTCCTGGAGGGGCATGGGGACAGGGTGGTAAGCCAGGGACAGGGGCCAGGGCAGCCACCCCTGCAGGTGCTGCTGCCCCAGAGGTCAGCTCACTGCCTCCCCAGGGTTTGGGCTTGCTTTAGCTCAGCGCTTTTCCAGCCCTGTGACTCACAGCAGGGATGGGCCTGTGGGTTCCCACTGCCGGCTTGGAAAAGCCGGGCAACCTGGAGAGCCGGTCGGTCTCCATCCGTCCCTGTCACCTCGTACCTAGTGATGACCCTGGCTGCGGCCTGAAGGCGCTGGGGGGCTCCTCGACCCCCACCAACCTGCCTGCCATGGCTAAAATCCTCCAGCTCTGCCTCCCAGGGGCAAAGCCACTGCCTCCCAGCAGTTGAGGATGAGGAAGACGCCAATGGGCATCCTCATGCATCCCACGGGATGGGCACGGGAGCGGGTACCGGGTCCCAGCACTGCCCGTGAGGAGCAAGGAAAGGAAAGAAGGAGGGGAGTTGAGGGGGAAAAAAAAGGCAAGACAGAGCCAGGACCAAACTCACCGCTCCAGGGATGACAGCAATGAGCCGGCAGGAGAGCAGGGGGCCCGCAGAAGCTGCTACAGTGGGGGCTCATCTCTATGCATCTACAGAACAGCAGGGTCGGGCGCAGCAGGGGGACAGCAGACACACGCATAGGTACAGACACACAGGCTGAGTGGCAGGGAAGGCTGAGGCGAGCACCTCTTCCTACGCCCCAGGGCCAGGGCAGGGCTGGAAATACATTTCCTAGGGCTTGGCAAACCCCTTCTCTAGGTACATTGTTTTTTGTTTTGTTTTTTTTTAAGCTGGTCCCAACAGAAAAAAAAAAATTAATTAAAAAAAATCATAACAAAACCAAAACATAAACCAAAACAAAACCAACTCAAAGACAAGAAGAACCACCTCCCCGAGCAGAAACACGGCGGGGAGGAGGGGGAGCCTCTCCCCACGCTGTCCTCCCGCACTGGGCTTGGATAAGGCACAGTTCGACAGCGCCGCCAGCAGGTGCGGGCAGGCAGCTGTCTCCCCCCGCCCCAGCACCGGGCCCCGCTGAACCTCGGTGGACGCAGAGGCAGCCCCGGAGAGGATGGGGAGGAGGGGTCCCGTGGTGGGGGGGGAGGCGGCTCTCAGTGTCCCGGCGAGCTCTTGTCCTGGGCGGGCCAGTGGGTGCCGTGGTTGGCGAGCAGGAGGCCCTGGCGCTGGGCGTGCTCGAGGATGGCGGCGTAGCAGAAGTGGTACTGCTCGGGGGTCTGGATGCTGAAGGCGCGCTGGCTCCGCATGCGCAGCACCGTCTGGTAGATGTTCAGCGTGCCCACGTCCTGCAGCTGCGACAGGCAGATGTCCAGCGCGCAGAAGGTACCTGGGAACAGCCACGAGGGAGGTGGCGTCAGCCACCGAAAGCCAGCGCCGCCCCCCATCAGAAAGCACAGCAGGGCGGTGGTGGTCCTCAGCCCCCACCCCCAAAACCTCCCGGCGTGAGACCACGGGCATCAGGAGAAGCAGCCAGAGACCTTTCCCCAGGTCTGATGGCTGCGGGGAGTCCTGGGGATGTATCCCAGGCCAGCTAGCTCCCAAACGCACCCTGGCGGGGAGAGGCTGCACTGTCCTCCCCCAACCAAGGCCTCCAGCCCAGCAGCAGGGTTACCCAGTACCTGTCCTGCCAATGCCGGCGCTGCAGTGCACCACGATTGGGGGTCCTCCGGGGTGACCTTTGAAGCGAGGTCCCAGGGCACTGACTGCCACCCTCTGCTGCTGCTTCACAGCCCCCAGAAAGTCGATGAGGGTGGCGGCGGAGGAGGGGACGCCATAGTCCGGCCAGCTCAGGTACTGGAAATGAGACACCAGGCGACGCTCCCTGGTCTGAGGGAAAACAGAGGGGTTAGACCCTGTCCTCCCCTCTGCCCCTGGACACACAGGGCATCCAGCACCGCTGTGCTGTGCCCTGCTAGGCAGCTGTGGCCACACACCTCTGAGCTGTGGATCTCCAGGATGGTTTTCTTGTAATGGTTGAGGTTCTCCACACCTAAGTTGGTGATGGTCAAGGCCCCATAGCGCACCTGGAAGTCCTTCTCCAGAGGCCAGTACTGGCCACACTTTCTCCTGCCTCCTTCCTCCAGCCTAGAGGCAGAAGGACAAGCTTGTGACTTTTTCCACTCTCTAACAGGGCCATGTCCCGTGCCACCCAGCCTTGGGGATCCCACAGGGACCAATCATTCCATCCCTGATGTGATGCCCCCACCCCACAGGGCTCTGTTTGGTACCATGGCTGCAGGGTCACTGCAGGGGGCATGGAGCTGTGCATCCAACAGTAAAGGCACTCATTTGGCAAAGGGAAACAGGGTTGGGTGCCCCCCAAAGAGCACTCACCGGGTCGTCATCACGATCACCAGGACATTTTGCTCCCACACCATGCGCCAGAAGTCACCGTAGGTATTTTCCAGAGGCCCTGTGGGGACAACCTGCACATCAGCCCAAAAGCTGATGGATTTGCACAAGTCCCTTCACCCAGCAGCCTCTGCCAGCCCCCCACTGCCCTCCCTGGGGGGCCACAGCCCCTTCTTATAGGGCATGGACCCAAAGCGAATCCATCAGCAGCGGGTGGAGCTGCTACGCGCTGCTCCCTCCAGCACCAAATTCTTAAGGGTCAGCATCGACCCCCACTTTCTGCTCCCTACTGCTTCATCCCCAGGCAGAGGGGGCAAAGCCAGAGGCTGGGTTAGGGGCCGGAGTGGTTGCCTGAAGGAGGATGGATCCCAGGAGAAACTCTGCTGCTTCCTCACTGGAGACCAATGTGGAGTGAATACCCACAGAGAAGAGTAAATATCCTCAGAGACGATATTTATGCTCCTGGGATGTCCCCTGCCATGGCTGAAGGTTGACTCGAGGCAGGGAGGTAAAGCCCACACATGCACCAGGAGCAAAATAAAGTGGCTCAGGCCATACCCTGAGTGCCAATGTAAGCATTCCTCTGCTTGTAGCCATCCATGAAGCTTGCATTGATGTAGTCGGTCAGCTGGGAAGGAGAGAAACAGGCACAGCATGAGCCCTCCAGAGCCTCACGGCCAGGACAGCTGTGTCAGGAGCTTCCACCCCAGGCTGCCTCACCTCGGGCCGGCTGTACGGCTTTGCCAGCTTGACACGGGTTTGGTCCAGGCAGGGCACATCCCCGTACCGGTTCTTCTCCTGGTTGTAGGGTGCCCTGGGAGGAAGGGGTGAGAGGGAAGCAGAGATGTTTTCCAGGCACGGAAGGAAAAGGCAGCAGCTTCTCTGCATAAGCCTCCAGCGCCCATAGCCTGAGCTCTGCTGCCATCACCTGGCCAAAGCCTCGGGAAGCAGAGTCCCAGACAGGTCCTGGTCCCCGCTGTCCCCTGCTCAGCTCCGGGGAACTGCAGAGGGAGCTTGCAGCGTAACCTGGCTGGGGGTCTCCGCTGCGAGCCCAAAGTGCCACACCCCAGAAAGGCCCCCACGAAGCAGCAGCAACAGCAGCAGCACGGGGGGGGGGAGATCCAGCCTTCTGTGGAGCCCTGCACCCAGCCCCTCCCCAACTCACAAAGAGCAGACAAAGGTGCCAGCTGGGCTCCTGCGCCGAATGTCTTCGTACTCTTCGTAGATGCCCCGTTTCTGCTTGTGGCTGACGTGGTCCAGCAGCTCCTGGAGGGTGACAGACTTGGGCCCGGGGACGTGGACGGATCCGTTATCTTTGGGGGCCACCAGTGGCACCAGGATGAGCTCGTCCAGAGGGTCGGGGTGCCCGTTCTGCTGGGGCAGGAACCGGCAGTTCCAGCTCAGAGGGTCGACTTTGAGGGACCCCCCAAGGTACTCAGGGAGGCATTCCCGGGGCAGGTGCTCCTTCAGCTCTGACATCTTCACCATCTGCACCTGTGGGACAAGAAGGAGGGGCAGGGGTTACTCCTGGAAGAATGGAGATGGGAACGGCAATGGTCTGACGTGGTCCTGATGGAGCGCAGAGGCTTCACCTGACAGCACTAGGCTCTTCCCCTGCCCCAGGAGGGCACCCAAGGGAATACTGCTAGCAGGGCAAAGGCTGGTCACCCCATGCACCCATCATGGGAGCTCACGCTGACACCCAGCTCCAAATCTGCAAGTGGTTCTGTGCTCCTACCAAAAGCAGAGAGGCAAAGTCCAGCCCAGGGAGACATCAGGCTGGACAGAGGCTCCATCAGCAGCATCACTGACGCCAAGGATGCTGCTTTAGGTATTTTAGGCAACATCAGACAGAGACTGAGTGCAGGTATTTAAGCTTCTCTCTTTTCCTGCACGCTCAGCAAAAGTTTCCTTTCCCTTTAATCATTGACCACTGCCTCTGCTTGCTGCTGCTGGCAGCCTCATCACAGAGGGGAAAATAATCAAAGTCGATTTCAAAAGGGGTTGAAGATACCTGCTGCCAGTACCAGAGCAGGCTGAGCCCCCCACGGAACAGGCTGAGAAAGCCTCCCTCCCTCCCAGACCTGGGATCAGCAGCTTACAGCTGACAGGGCTATGGGCCACAAGCTGCCTACACCATCCTGTCCCAAAGGGAAATCAGCCCCAGCCCTCCCCAGCGAGGGTCCCATCCCAGGGGGATGCCCCTGCCCTCACCCGCTCCCGCAGCTTCTCCTTCAGCAGCAGGCTGATGATGGAGTAGGGCACACGAAACCACATGGGAGCTCCCACGATGAAAACCTTCTTCAGCCGAGCTGGGAAGGCACCCTGCGGGCAGGAGAGGGTCAGATCCACGCTGCCAGCCCCTCTCCACGCTCTGCTGGGGCAGGGGGGCAGGTCCCAGCGGAGATGACAAGCAGGAGAGGAGGGACCTGACGCTGGCAGTGCCACACCGGGAGCGTGCCTCGCGCGCAGCCAGCAGCCCACGGCCACGCTTCTTTTTATGCTCCGATACGGAAACAAACGATTTGCTTGGAATTAGGTAGGCAGAGGGCTTGGCTGGGCGGGGGAGAGGTGAAGCCTGGGAGTCGGGCTTTGGGCGGGGAAGGGAGCCCGGCCAATATTTACTGTTACTTCTTCTTTCCGGAGAAGGGAGGAGGCACCAAATGCCAGCGCGATTAAAGAATCATTTGCATCTGTTTTCCCAAAAGCACTGCCAGCAGCTGCCAGAGGAATCCGGCACGGGGACAGCTGATCCCCTCCCACCCACGGGACACCACAGCCCCGGCCGGGTCTGGCCTGGCAGGCTCCCAGCCCCTTCCCGGGCTCCTGCTGGGCTGGAGCTGGTGCTCCTCAACCAAGATGTCCTCAGCACTGTCCAAACCCACAGCGCTCCACGTTCCCGGTGAGGGAGCGGCCCTGCGTGCTGTCCCCAGACACCAGGATGCCCCTGGCCATTACCTTCAGCAGGTTAAGGATCTTCTTGCTGAGGTCCAGCTCAAAGTTGGTGTATTGTGAGCCTGCCATGTCATAGATGAACACCAGCCCATTCCTCTGCGTTTCGAAGCTGAGACAGGGGGGCAAAGAGCAAGGTCAACCCCAGCACATCCAACTGCTCAACTCCTGCATGAGCAGATCTGTGCCATGCTAACCTCACCTCCAGCTTGCTGACCCCAGAAAACCTCCTTGTGCTTCCAGAAGGAGTCATGGACCCAAAGCTCCCCTCTGCGTTTCCCAGCTGCTCCAGTACCATTTCCTATGACCCTCGTTAAAGTCTGGTCTGTATTTGAAGCCCATCTCAGCTGCGTGGCCCGTGATGGGCAAGTTCCAATCCAGAAAGAGCCCAGCAGGACAAAGGGGACACCCAGGCTCTGTATTTTTGGCAGGGCTCATGTTACACCCCTCCTGCAGCAGGGCTGCCTCCTTCCTGGCCAAAGCCTGCAGGAATCAGTGGCTTTGCTAAACTGAATCCCAGACATGGGCACAGAAAGGGTGTGAAGAGCCTGCTTCGGGGCTTGAAGCAGGAATGAAATTCCCCCATGGGGGATGAGCAGCTTGGGTTCAAATCAGGGGCAGACAGGGAATTTGAGGCCTCAGGGAGCTGTGACCACCTCCAAGAACTGACATCTGGCACAGAAATGGCACGGCTTTTCCCCACAAAGCCTTCTGGAGGGCTTTCATCAAATCCTCGGGAAGCAGCAGCCCCTGGGAGGCAAGGGCTTCCCCAGGGACCTGCTGCTGTAAGACAGGGCAACTCTCAGGAGGCAGACTCACCTCTCCACTGCTCGGTCCAGCAGGTAGAAGAGCGCCTGGAGCACCACATGCTGCACACTCTTGCTAGGGTGGTGCAGCTTGGCTGTGAAGAGGGCGATGGAGGCTCCTGAGGGGTCCCGCACGCTCTGGTGAAGAAATAGGGTCAGGCTCCCACAGACACCCTTGTGAAGCCAGGATAAGCCACCCACCTAGGGCAACGTGGAGCAATTTGGGCTAGATTCGGACTGGATGGTAGGGAGAAATTCTTCCCCATGAGGATGGTGAGAGACTGGCACAGGTTGCCCAGCGAGATGCTGGAAGCCTCTTCCCTGGAGGTTTTGAAGGCCGGGCTGGACGTGGCTGTGGAGCAACCTGATCTAGTGTGAGGTGTCCCTGCCTATGGCAGGGGGGTCAGAACTAGATGATCCTTGGGGTCCCTTCCAACCCTAACAATTCTATGATTGTAACTCAGGGGGGTCCAGTTCCACCTACCAGAATGGTGAACTTGCCGCTGAGCAGCTCCGAGCGCAGCGGCTCCTCGTGCGGCTTCAGCTTCACGATGCCCTCCTTCAGCCGTGTCTCCTGCAGGCAGGGAGCTGGTGTGACTGCCAGCATGGACACCTCAGCCCTCCAGCCACCAACGTGTCCCCCAGGGGCACCCAGCCCTCCAAGGGAAACCACAGCACAGAAACCTCTGCTCCATGGCCCCATTTTCCAGCAGGGAACTGCAACTGCCTGCAGCAGCACGGGGAGGAACAGCTCTGCAAAGCCAGCATGGGAACTCTATGCAGATAGATCCTTTATGTACGGGGTAGGGGGAAGGATACCCCCAGGCCAACTGGGAGGGCACCCTGCGAGCATGAACGCTGCTGTTCTCAGCAACAGAGAGGGGAGTGGAGTCGAGGAGGTCTCCATGGTGACTCGCCTTGGCTGGAAAAGGATTTTCCAGCTGGATAAAACTCATAACGGAGTGGGGAGAAGAAATAAAGCAGGGGGAGGGTTGTCTTTGGGACCAGAGATCTCTCAGAGAGCAGGGAGCCCTCGGGCTGTGGGGGACCCAGCCCCCGGTGACTTACCCGGTAGGAGTGGAAGAGCTCGATGGCCCGCAGGACGTCGAACTTGCGGGCCATGAGGAACTTGACAGCCACGTTCCAGGAGAGCGGGGACACATTGTACTGGCCTGTCCACTTGTTGATCTCCTCCAGGAACTGCTTGGTCGCCTGCAGGAGAGATCAGGAGTGGGCAGTGAGATGCGGTGGCAGGAGGAGGAGAGCCTAAGGAGCATCCCTGGTCATGGCAGGAGCTGCAGGCTCCTTGGTGTGCGAGCAGAGGCTGAGCACAGCTTGGCAAATCCGGCAGCTCCAGCAGAAAAGAGGAAAGCTCTATGGTAGCTACTAAAAGGAAGTAAGGGCATCGTGGGTGGGGATGGAAATGGAGACAACACCATTGTGAAGAAGGGAGCAAGGGGCTGGGAAGACTTATGGGAGGGACAGGGTGAGTAAAAGGAAGATTCTCCAGGTAGTAAACTCTCATTCAGAGACAGCAGCCCCAGTGCAGCGGGAACCCATCAGCTGGCAGCATCCTCCTGGGGCTGCAGCTCTGCTGTGGAGCAGAGAACCTGGCTGTGTGAACACAGGTAACAAGCACAACCAGCATCAAGGGCTGATGCTTTGATGTGCTACAGGACGTGGACCAGGTCACCCAGTAAGGCCACTTTCACACAGCTGCAGACAACCAGACAAGGAGGGTTCAGCCCAGGAGGGTGCCCTCAGCCCATGCTTCCATCAGGCACTGGGGTCATCCTGCATGAGCACGCTCCCCTCCCAAAGCACCAGCACTGCTTGCACCCAGAACAATATCCAAAAAAGAAACTTTTCCAACCCTAGTGCAGAGCAGAGTGGCAAATCCCATCTGCAACCCCCCAGTGGGCTTAAATCCCTGAAGGCAAGCAGAATAGCCCCAAAATGAATTATTTGCACAAGCTGTATTTGCCAGGTGGGCTCAGGGTTTCTGAGCACCGCTGCTGAGGGGTTTTGCTGTTTGCTGCATGCTGACCTGCAGTCAGAGAGTGGCTTGAGTTGGAAGGGGCCTCAAAGATCACCTAGTTCCGACCCTGCTGCCGTGGGCAGGGACACCTTCCACTAGACCAGGTTGCTCAAGGTCTTGTCCAACCTCACCTCGAATATTTCCAGGGAAAGGACATCCACAACCTCCCTGGGCAACCTGCTCCACTGTGTTTCCATTCTCATAGTAAAGAACTTCTTCCTAACGTCCGGGCTAAATCTATCCCCCACACAGCAGCCCCAAGGGAAAAGGGACAGCACGGCCCAGCCTTCCTCCACCTATCACTCAAAGGATGGAGGGGGTTCCTGAAACTCCTCGCTTCCACCCGAGGCAAAACCCCAAAGCGGAGACGTTTCCATGCTCGCAAGAGCGGAGGATGGCGATGACGTCACGAGGAGGAGGAGGAGGGAGGGCGAGTGCCGAAGGCTGGCTGCCGGCGCAGGGAGCGCGGGCAGGAGGCGGTGTTGGATGTCACCGAGCGGCTCGGAGTTATTCAGCCAGCAAAGCTCGGCGGCGTTAATGACTTCCGACGGGAGGAAGCCAAGGGCTGGGGTTTATCGGCGGCGCGAGGCTCGGCGGGGGCAAGCATCTTCGCTTGTGAGATGAGCCAAGGAGCCCACCTTGTCCAAGGGGGCTCCTCACAGCCCGCCTGCCATCACCACGGGCTTTTTGGGAAGAGATGCTGGCTTGACCGGCTGCTGGCAGGTGGTAAGGGCCAGCCCAGACCCCAGCACACGGTAGACACAAGCTCCCTAATGCGCTACTGGAGTTGGTCAGAGTGGCAGGGAGAGAACTCATGGAATTAGGCTGGACCTGCTACCAGCAGCACCGGGAGGACTCAGAAAGTGGATTTAAATAGTCCAGCGCCAATCCCTTGCAAAAATCCCCTTCAAGCATCACGATCCCTCCTGGCACAGCAGTGTGCCCTGGTCAGCTGGCCACGGCTCAGCAGCCCGATCGGTCACCCCCATCTCTGCGACTGCTGGGGGCACCGAGCTGCAAGAAGCAGGCAAAGGAGCCACGGTGGCATGCACGCCCCTGCCTTGCATTCTCACCTCCCTGCCTTGCATTCTTACCTCCCAGCCAGCAGCCAGAGGGAGCTTTTGCTGGGAGCTGTACTTATCAGGCACCTTTATCTCCAGGGCTTCATCTCCAGCTGCCTCCACTTTGCCAAAGCAAAAGCAGCTCTTTTGTAGCCAAATTTTTAATGCTTCCTCCTCTATTGAAGAGCAATAGGAAAATAAATGGGTGTATGTAGAGACCATCTTCAGCCTTAACACACACTCACAGAACCATAAACTAAAGACAGGAAACCCCACTGGCCATAACCCTGCTTCTTTAGGGAGCCCTCTGAGCCCCTGGTAGCCCAAAAGCTAGGGCTGGGCTGGGCGCACAAGCCCAAAGTGTTCCTTCCCCAGCAGGATGGCACAGGGGTAATGGAGAGCAACAGGCATGGTATCACTGCCCTCAGAGAGAGACCAGAGCCAATAAGGCAGCCTAGAATGAGAAAGGTGCCCCGAGGTGATGGGAAGGATGCCCCGAGGTGATGGGAAGGAAGCAGACCATGTAACACATGGTTCAGGTCTCCTTCCTCAACATCTAACCCCTCACAGCTTGTGCAATCTCATTTCCAGCATCCACCAGGAGGGATGCTGGATGTTTTTGCAAGGGGCAAGACCAGGGAGGACAAGAGCTGGCTTTGCAGGGTGGCTCAGCCATGAATTTCAGCTTTCCCCAGCTTTCTCCAGCAGCAAAACGAAATCCCAAACTTACCGATGCCGACATTCAACCGAGCCAGGAGTTACTGAGCCGAGCACCACTAGCAGCCATAGCCCTGCCCACCTGGCATGCTCCATGGGGTCTCATCACCATTTCTGTCCTGGATCCTACATGGATTTATCCCAGTGTCAAGCAGGATCGCCCCACGCAGTGAAGGTGAAGCCCTTGCCCCAGAGCTGCAGAAGCAGCCCTGTTTCTGCAGGTGATGGCAGGGCTCTGAGCGAAACTGTCTGCGGCCGGGTGCTCAGAACAATGCCAGGCTTTGGAGAGCTGGCGTCATCCAAGTCCCTGCTTTGCTGCGCCAGGACAGGCTGGTGACAAAGCCACCACCATGGGAACATGAGGGCTCCTCAAGCCCTCCTCCTGTGGACTGTGCAGGCAGCAAACCCACCCTCCTTCTTCAGCTGGAAGGGAAAATCACAGCTGGGCTGAAAACGCCTGAGGAAAATTGGTTTGGATCCTCTGGGATAGGCTGTGGAGATTCTATGGAGTAAGAGATGTCTCAGGGCTGGCAGGAAGAGGAGAGGGTGAATTCCCCCAACCTTGGCTTGCTGTCAGTAATGAAGGAGAGCAGAGCAAGCAGAGGAAATCCTGATGTGGTCCTGAGGATGGTGAAGAGGTAGCAGGAAGGGGATGTCCCAGCCCCCACCACCCATAAAAAGAGAGAAACTTCCACTATTTGGCTTCCAAGGGCTGCACAGGGGGCAGCCTTCCACTGCTCCAGCCTGATGTTCCAAATAGCCCCTTCATCTTCTCCATCCAATATTGCCACACAAACCAAACATCTTGGATCCCCTCGGATCCTTGGATGCCGATTGAAGGAGCCCAGACACAGCTCTGGCTGCAAACCAAGCTTCCCTGCCAGAGCAGGGTCTTCCCAAACCCTGTTTGCTGGAAGCTTTGCCCCCTCCACAACACAGGGGAAACACAAAACACTGTCACCTGCAGGGCATCGGGGCACAAACAGCCCCAACCCTTGAGATTTGATACCCCTAGAGATAGCAACACCACTCCCAGGAGCAGCACTGATAAGAGAGAGGTGTGGTGGAAGGAGAAAGCCTGGAAGTGCTGCAATTCCAGCACGGGCTGCAGGATGGACTCCTCCAGCTCCGAGCAAGCCCTTCCCCGAAGGGCATGGGGGTTTGGAGAACCCAGGGTCTCCATACCGACCCTCCTAAACCTTCCAGTAGAAACGAAGGATGGTTTAAAAGAACACCACCAAGCACACAGACAGAAAACTGTCCATCTGCTTGCTTTTGGTTTTGCATTGTGACCCCTGAGGCCAGCAAGGCGGCCGATGCAGGGCCAAGCCCTTGGCCAGCCTGAGCATCGCATCAGCACGGGGAGCCCGAGAGCCCGGCTTCGAAGCAGCCTCTGTGGGATGTGTCTCAGGGTGCGGACGCAGAGCCAGGTGGACATCCCTGCGGATGAGGACGAGGAAAGCGAGAGCCAGAAGCTGCTCTCACCGTCCAACATGCCCTGGCTGGATTATCATCCCCGTTCCCCGAGCCCAGCAACATCCTCCCGCGGTGACGCAAGGCCGGCGGA
This sequence comes from Melanerpes formicivorus, assembly GCF_026170545.1. Lineage (NCBI taxonomy): Eukaryota > Metazoa > Chordata > Aves > Piciformes > Picidae > Melanerpes > Melanerpes formicivorus. The sequence continues at coordinate 22,074,894 of NW_027142362.1, forward strand.
GGAAGCCGGGACGTCACGGGGAGGCCTGGGGCGTGGGAAGAGCATGCACACGCATCCCCACGGCAGCCTGCCTACGGGGGGAGGCCTGCCAGGAGGGGGGGACACGCCACTTTGAGGGTGCCTGACCCCAACCCCAAGCTGCAGCACCCTTCCCTGCCCTGGCACCTAGCGTTCAGACCCTGCAAAAGCCTTTGGGGTGTGCGCTGGGTGGGCAGCGCAATGGGTGGGGGGCTGAGCTGATGTGGGGCTGGGCTGATGTGGGGCAGGGCTGATGGGGGGCTGTCCAGGTTGGAGAAGGGGGGTTTTGCAAATGGGGCTTTCCTTGGAGAACACCACCACGCTTCGAAAAAACGCCGCAAATCAGGGCAGCCAAAAGATGGGGTTGAGGGGAGTGGGGAGGTGGGGAGCGGCAGGGGGCTGCGTAAGAGTGCTGCCCAGCCCAGCCCGGGTTAGGGATGCCCGGCGGAGACCTACCTGCTCCTCCTCGGCGCTGAGCTCTGCGGCCATGCTGTGCGGCGCGGCCCCGCTGCTCCCGGCGGGCCGGGCCGGGCCGGGCTGTACCGAGCCGGGCTAAGCGGCGGGCACCCCGCCGGAGCCCATTCCCGGGGACCGGCAGAGCTGCGGGTACCGGTATCGGTCCCTCCCAGCCGCAGCAGAATCGGTGAGGGCGGCTCCGCCCCGGGGTCCCCGCCGAAAGTGCCGGGGAAAAAAAAAAAAATTAAAATAAATAAATTAGAAAAAATGTAAATAATAAAATTTCCAATATCTTGCTGGCAGCCCGCCGGGGAGTTTGGCTCGGGCCGGAAAGCGCCGCTCGGCTGGGCCGGGCCGGGCCGTGCTCCCCTCCCCGCCCCGCTCCGCTCTGCCCCGGCGGGGGCGGCGGCAGGAAGCGCCCGCAGCCCCCTCCCCTCGGCTCTCGGCTCGGCCCCGGCGGGAGGGAGGGAGCGGGCGGGCGGCCAGGGGAAGGCGGGGGACAGGAAGCCCTCCTCGGCGGAGGGGCGGCAGCGGCCGGGGTGGGAATGGAGGAGCTGGCGGAGCCCTGCCTCTGCCCGCCCCGGTTCTGCGTGCCCCGGCGTTTCCCTGTTCTCCCCCCACCAGGCTTCGGTGACAGGCGCTGGCACCGCTGCCACCGCTAAGATGGTGGCGAACGGCCCTGCCCGGAACCGCCTGCATGGGTGAGCGCTGGCGAACGGCGCCCAAAGACCCCCGGAGGTCTGTCTGTCTGCCTTCCAGCCTCGGCCACCTTCGCACCCGGGCTTCGGGGAGGAGGGAGGGGGCGTTTGGAGGACCCCCCCTTCGTGCTATGTTTTATGTGATCCCTCCGCCGAGCAACGCTCCTCGCCGCCCGTGGGCAGCCCCTTGATGTTTCATTCTGGCTGTGCCGTGCTTCCACCCTGCCTGAGCCGCAGCCCCAGCCCGGGAGCGCTCAGCCTGCCTCGAGCATCAGCTCCAGCCCCCCCAGCCTCACCTCTCCTGCCAGCCTTATCCTCCTCTGCCTCTGCTTCTGCCCCGCAGTCCTGCCCTGCGGACTGAGCAAACAGGCCGCCGCGATTTCCAGCCCTTTCCTCACTCTCCCTCCTCTGCAGCCCCTACATCGCACGCCCTGGCTGGGCACACCGGCATGGAGAACGGCGGCGCTCCTCCGGCAAGGAGCAGGGACCTCGGGGAGCAGCGGGCCAGCAGCGGCCCCACCAAAAAGGCAGGCCTCGGGACAGGGGGACATTTTGTTCAGCCGAGGAGGACTGCCTTGGCAACGTGCCTGCAGCCAAAGCCTTTGCACCTAACTGGGAGAAAATGGAAGGGCAGGGGAAAGGCGCTGAGCCCCAAGCTGGATGCAGGCTCGGGGGCTGGCTGTCCTCCAGAGCCCCAGGCCACATCTAGAGGTCGAGGTGCTCATCTCTCCTACTCCAGACTACATTTAAGCCCTCCCCTCCCCCCATCCTGCCAGGGGGTGACCCCTCCTCAGTGACTGCCGAAGCTGCCGCCTGTTCCAGTTGGGAGCAGCACAGGGAACAGCTGGGAGCGGGATCGCACCCAGCAAACAAAATAGTCACAGCAACAAACTGCGCTGGCCCGGGTGGCTTCCGTTTAACACCCTCTCTCCAAACACAGCCTTTGGTTTCCATCAGGAATTGTAACACAAATATTTATTTCTCCACTCCAGCTCGCACTTTTAAAGGGGAAACTATGTGGCATCATCTGGAGCCGGTTGGACGTTCCAGTAGCTTCCCTATTGCTCTCCTCCATCCATCAGAGCAAGCAGCTGAAGGCAGCCCCTCTTGGGCTCTATTTTATCTCCTGCCCACTCTTTCCCCTTGGCTAGAGGACCCTGAGAGGTTGCTGGAGGGCAGCAGGGAGGCAGTAACCTGAGCTGCGGCTTTCTCTGCCCTGAGGGATGCACAAATCTTGCAGCCCGATGCCCACCTCCGGTTTTAATTGCCTGAGGAAGGAAGACTACACTGATGAGAAGCTGGGTGAGGTCTCCCAACCAGGGCTCTCCTGTGGTCCTCTGCCAGCCAGGGAGGCTGAAGCACAGGGGGACCCATAGCCAGAGGAGCCCAGAACCTTCAAGGGACAGGGATGGCAACACAGTCCAGGTGTTTGTCCCTTTCCCCCAGCCCAGTTACTTTGCATGCCAAAGCAACGCCCCAATAGTAATGAAAAATCACAGAATATAGCAGCTCTTTGAAGAGTGTGAATGCTGCTGAGGCTCTGCTCCCCGCCCTCCTGGGGAGGGGGAGCTGAGGCCAGCCCCCTCCCCCCAGCAGCAGTTGGGGCAGTCCGGGCTGCCCGCTGGTATAATCAATAGCGGCTGCAGTCAGGCGAGCACAAGCAGCCCGCAGGGCTGGCACAGACACAAGGGCTTTTCTGGGAAAAACGGGGGGTGTGAGGGCAGGATACAAGTGCCCCCGCTATCTGCAGGCAGCCACCCCCTCCTGAAGAGGGGCCCTCACTGGGGGCACTTCACAGAGGGCTAGGAGGAGACTCCCCAGCGGCAGGGTTAGCCTGATATTTCATCCCTCCCGAGAGAGTCCCACCCCGGCCTTTTAACTTCCCTCTGCAAAGCAACCTGGGGATGGCGAGTACCACGGTTGCACCCCCACCCTGCTTTGGCTTCGCCCCCTACGCTAAAGCCAGGGAAAGGCAGCAACGGGTGCTCAGAAAGCCCGGGATGAGAAGGGCAGCAGCAGGGAGGCAGTGAAGCACCTCGGCCTGGAGGAGAATCCAACCCGCAGAAGCATTTCCTCCACTCCAGTGAGCGCTGCGAGCCATGTCTCAGCCCCTGTTTGGGAGGCACAGCACGCATCCAGCCTTAGGTAGCAGGAAGACGCTCAAGAATTTGTCTTTCTGAGAAACCTTTTATTTGGCACAATCAATACTGGGTGTTTTTTTTTCCCTTCAGAGTGAAACCATTCCTTCCTCCCCCTACTGAGAAAAGCCTCAAGTAAGAGGCTGCATGCTGCACAAAGCTGCGCTCGCAGGCAGGCCCTGCTGTGCCGTGCGAGGGAATTTGGGTTTGCCCAGCGAGCGTGTGGGTGTGAAAAGCCCAGCCTCTGGAGTTACAGGAGCCTGCTGCAAACTTTTTGTTTCACTAGAAGTGGACTGACCACACAGCAAAAAAGAAAAAAAAAACCAACACCCCAGCCAAACCCTTTTATTGGGAAAGCCACGGTAAGCAGCTGGATCAAAGAAGGGTGAAATGCCCCAGTTTTCAGGGCCAGGGAGGTGGGGCTGCTGCTGGGGTTCTCAGCAGCTGCTGCACCTTGGAGGTCTGAGCACTGTTCCTATGCTGGAGGTTTGCCAGAGGCTTTCACAGAAGCAGGGTCAAGGAGCTGAAGCAGGAACCCTGCGGTGTGGGGAGAGCTCGTTTCGCTTCCCAGCGCAGGGCTGCCTTAGCAAAGAACCAGATGATCCTGTTAAGGCCTCACAGAAGCCTTGGCAAAAAAAGAAAATAATTAAAATAACAACAACTCAGCAGCCCTTGGAGCAAGATACTCCACTTTCCTGCCCTTTCAACAAAATCATCCTATTATTACCTTTGCCCCCCACTTTCTCAGGGAGCACGACTGACAGGGAGAAGCAGGGAACCTCTCTGCTTTCTCCTTACCCAACCAGGCTGTCCCAGCAGCCTAGTTCTCCATCTGGCTCACTGCTTCACCCTCGCCCTCCTGAGAGTTTGCTGGCTGAGGGGTGGACAAATGCTCCAGCTCGTAATGTCCATTGCTGGCAGCCGCCGTGCTGCTGGGGTCACCCTCCCCTGCTGCCAGCTTTTTACTCTTCTTGCTCTCAATGATCTGCTGGAGCTGACGCCCGGCGTAGTCCGGCTTGGCGGTGAGCGCGGTGGCAGGCACGGCCAGCCCCAGGATGTCAGGTACCATGTAAGGCCGGAGCCAGCCCACCAGTGGGGTGCTGCCCGGGGTGTAGTGGGTTTGCTTGTGGTAGAAGAGGAGCCCATCCACCTGTGAGGAGAAAGAATGAATCAAAGGCTGGAGCTGGAGGTCTTGGAGGTGGAGGAGAGTGCCAGACGACAGCACCGCTCTCCATTTACAGGCCACAAAGCTACCAGCTGGGTCATTTTTCCCTCCAGCAGGGTAAGAACATGTCCAGAGAAGGGCAACAAAGCTGGGGAGGGGTTTGGAGCACAAGCCCTGTGAGGAGAGGCTGAGGGAGCTGGGGTTGCTTAGCCTGGAGGAGGCTCAGGGGAGACCTTCTTGCTCTCTACAACTACCTGAAGGGAGGCTGTAGTCAGGTGGGGGTTGGTCTCTTCTCCCACGCAGCCAGCAGCAGAACAAGAGGACACAGTCTCAAGCTGTGCCCGGAGAAGTTTAGGCTGGATGTTAGGAGGAAGTTCTTCATAGAAAGAGAGATTGGCCATTGGGATGTGCTGCCCAGGGAGGTGGTGGAGTCACCATCATTGGAGGTGTTTAGGAAGAGACTGGATGGGGTGCTTGGTGCCTTGGTTTAGTCGATTAGATGGTGTTGGGTGATAGGTTGGACTCAATGATCTCAAAGGTCTTTTCCAACCTGGTTAATCCTATCCTATCCTATCCTATCCTATCCTATCCTATCCTATCCTATCCTATCCTATCCTATCCTATCCTAAGAAATAGCAGAAGGGAAAGGAGAAACCTGCAGAGCTCCTGCCCTGGAAGCCCACAGCCAGCCCAGCAACTGCCAGCCAGCTCGGAATCATCAAAGGCAAACAACTCCAGGCCTTGGTGGGCACAGAGCAGCAGTGCTCCTCCGGCTGCCACCTCCCCAGTCTGCAGAGAAGCCATCAGGTCGCTGAAGGAGGCCACTTTACGGGATTAAGGTTAGTTTAAATAATACATTTGAGGAGTAATTAGTCGGAGCGGATGACGCCACCGAGCGCCGATCCAGCCAGCGCTTTCAGCTGCCTTGTGCAAAATAAAGCCCTCACGCTTCCCAAGAGAGAGCTTCTCCAGCAATCAATGACAGTTAAGGGCACTCAGGGCTTTGAAGCTTCAGGCCCTAACTCTTGCACTGCTGTTTCCACCCTGCAATGCTGCAGCCAGCTGATGTTTTCCCTGCTTACCCACCCCGCTTCCTGCACTTCCCAGGGGAGCACTCTGCCAGGTTAGATCCTGCTGCCAGGCTGGCTAACGCTGGAGGTGCTGCTCCTCTCTCAGCGCTGCCTCCTGAGCTCCTAAAAGGCCATTTGGCTGGGAGAGAGGCTGAGTGGGCAAAAGAGGTGAGAGAAAGAGCCCAGCTCAGTACCACAGTATCACCAAGGTCGGAAGAGACCTCGAGGATCATCGAGTCCAACCTGTCACCACAGACCTCATGACTAGACCATGGCACCAAGTGCCACATCCAGTCCCCTCTTGAACACCTCCAGGGATGGGGACTCCACCACCTCCCTGGGCAGCGCATTCCAATGGCCAATGACTCTCTCAGTGAGGAACTGCTCAGGCCCCTCCCTGAGCCTACAGCCCCCTAAATATACACAGCAGAATGGAACATGTATCAGTGGTGAGCTGAGAGACATCAGTGAACCAAGCAGCCCAAGGCAATCCTTGGACTGAGAGGCAGGCTGAGCAAAGAGCACCATGGATGCTAACCTCCAGCAGAGCTTCTTGCACTACCCTGTCCCAAATTTTCAGTCACATATTAAGATCTTGCAAAATAATCCCAGAAAAGGGAGGGGGAGGGGGGGATTCCTGTGCTAGGGCAAGGTAATACCAGAACAGTAAACATGACAAAGAGCTTGTGTAACCCTCTGGATATCTGAAGTACAAAGCTTTTGCCTCCTGGGAAGAGCCAGATCCTGCATCACCTCAGCACCATGCCTCCACATCCAGCCCATTCCTGAGGGTGCATGGCACTCGGTGAGCAACAGCAATTCTCTGGCACCCACAGGGATGTTTTGGTACAAAAGAGAGCCTGGAAGAGCTTCTGCCTTCCAGGTACCTCCAAAAGTGGAGAATTCAGAGGAGTTGAGCCTGGTGGAGAGTTAGGTCATGTTCTTCCTTCTCCTGATTTCCCTTATGTTACTCCCCTATTCCTTCCTGCTGGCCCTGCAGCAGCCACATCAGAGTGAGGGGCTGAGACTGTCCCTAAATGACTTGAACCCGAGGAGAAAGTGGCCTGGCAGGATCTCCCATTTCATGCTTTTCAGATTTTAGGTACTTAAGAGCAGTCTCACTCCTTCACACCAGGGTTTCTCAGAGACCTGGTCCTGGTCCCTATCCTGTGGAAACCTGAACCTTGCTTCACTCGGATCTGGGAGGAGGACAGCAGCTCTTAAAATCCATTCCAAAACCCACTTCCAATTCAGTGCCAGCCAACTGATTCAAAGTCCACTGAAGTCAGTGGAGCCCATGTCTGCTGAATATAGCTCTCAGGTTACAGATTAACTCTGAAGACCCAGATCTGCAGGAAGGCACTGACCACCTCTGCTGCTACCCCATGCCCCAGACCCTCTCGAGGATCAGGAGGTGCTGTGCCCGGGCACCAGCAGCCCTCTACTACACAGCACTATCTGCAGCAAGGCCAAGCTTGCCTTCTGCAGAGTGACTCTGGTTAGGTGCAGCTGGCAGCAGCCATTCATGGGGGCTTCTTGGGCTCCCCCTTGTGGCACATCCCCAGGAGACCCCACCCACCGTCCCTTCACTCCTCCAGGCAGCACCAGCGTTCCCCTGGGCTTGCTTGGAGCCAAATCACACCATGCTTCGCTCCCTGGGGTCTGATGAGAGAGCTGGGGATGGGGGGAGGGAGCAAATCTCAGCTGGATTACACGGGAGGGACTGAGCCACTCCACCTCCCTCCCCGCGGTGTTTCACAACCATCTCCTTTGCAGACCCCAAGTCTCTCCTGCTCTGACCACAGCAATCCTCCTCAGCCTCTCCTCATGGGAGCAGATGCCTCAGGAAGGAATGAAGCTTGTTTCAGTAAAGAGGGGAATGCCTGCTCCTACAGAGGCACTCAGAGCATTTGTAATTGAGCTGCAGGACCCCAGGGATACCTTCTTAGGCTGGGGTCAGAGTGGGGTCTGCCAAGACCAGCAAGGCACTGGGACTTTCCAGCTCTAACCATTGTCCTGGTTTTGAGGAGCTGAAGACCAAGTCAGCCCTCAGCCACAGAAGTGTCCCTTAAATTTAAGCCTGTGCTTATGTCAGTGGCTAACTGGGGGTAGGAGAGCACAAGAGACACAGCCAAATCAACGTGGCTTTTGCATTAGCAGGACAAGTGACCTCTGCAGAAGCTGATCCTGACCTAGGGCTGAGACTGAGCACTCCACAGGGACTGCTGCAGCCACTGGAGGAGTTCTGGCTCCCAGATGGTTGTGACTGACACTGTTGGATGCCATCACCTCCTCCATTCTCTCCCACCACAGCACCAAGTCAGCCAGGGCAGCCCAAAGCAGCCTGAGCTGTTTTCAGGAGGGCCTCCAACATGCTGATCACAGCCACACAGAGCAGGACTGAGTGGCAGGTCTGTTGGCCTGTCCTGCCCTTCTCCCACAGGTCAGCAGAGGTGCCTGAGCAGCTCCAAAACTGATGAAGCAAGTACAGGTGTCCTGTTTGACCACCCTTACTGGGGCTATGCTCACCTCAGAGACAGCCAAGGGCAGCAGGAGCTAAAGATGGGAAGCTGTCATTGCTGTACCAAAGCAAGAAGCTGAGATTGCACTATCCCCTCCACCAGATCCAGCAGTAGTATACAGCAGGAGGACAGACTCCTCTGAACCCTTCCCAGCCATTTCTGTCACCATCCATCTGGCCCCAGCTCCAGCACACCCCAGACACCCACTTCTAACACCCAAACCCCTCAGACACCACTGAGTCCAAAGAAGGGCAATGAAGCTGGTGAAGGTCTGGAGAACAAGTCCTAGGAGGAGCAACTGAAGGAGCTGGGGTTGTTTAGCCTAGAGGAAAAAAAAAGGCTGAGAGGAGAGCTTCTGGCTCTCTACAATTTCCTCAGAGGAGGATGGAGAGCAGGGGGTGTTGGGCTCTTCTCCTTGGTAACCAGGTGACAGGATGAGAGGAAATGTCCTCAGGTTGCACCAGCAAAGGTTTAGGTTGGACATGAGGAACAATTTCTTCCTCAAAAGGTTTGTCAATCTCTAGAACAGGCTGCCCAGGGCAGTGGTGGAATAACCAACCCTGGAGGGACTTAAAAGTTGTGTAGATGTGGTACTGAGGGACCTGGCAGTGCTGGGGTAATGGTTGGGCTTGATCTTACAAGGTGTCTTCCAATCAAAAGTATTCTCTGATTCTATGAATGTAGATAGACTCAGAAAACACAGCCTGTGACAAAGGGGTGTGTGCACCTGCAGCCCAGAAAGCCCAGCAAGCCCAGCACATCCTGGGCTGCATCAAGAGAGGCATAGCCAGCAGGTTGAGGGAGAGGATTCTCCCCCCCTGCTCTGCTCTGGTATGACCCCACCTGGAGTACTGGGCCCAGTTCTGGAGCCTCTATTACAGGAAGGATCTGGAGGTGCTGGACCCTGTCCAGAGAAGGGCCAGGAGGATGAGCAGAAGGCTGGAGCTGCTCTGATATGGAGACTAAGGGAACTGAGACTGTTCAGTCTGGAGAAGAGAAGGCTCCAAGGAGACCTTCTTGTGGCCTTCCAGGATCTGCAGGGGGCTGCAAGAAAGCTGGGGAGGGACTTTTGAGGGTGTCAGGGAGGGACAGAACTGGAGGGGATGGAACAAAATAAAAGTGGTTAGATTCAGGTTGGATGTTAGGAAGGAAGAAGTTCTTCCCCATGAAGGTGGTGAGACACTGGCACAGGTTTCCCAAGGAGGTGGTAGAAGCCTCATCCCTGGAGGTTTTTAAAGCCAGGCTGGATGAGCAACCTGCTGAAGTGTGAGGTGTCCCTGCCCATGGCAGGGGGGTTGCTACTGGCTGATCCTTGAGGTCCTTTCCACCCCTAACAATTCCAGGATTCTATTAAAGGTCAGAGAAAATCACCACCCTACCCAGACCCCCACCACCTCAGAGAGATTCTCATGTCTGTACCCATGCAAGCCCACCCTGGGCCAGCAGGCAGCACCAGCTTTACTCCTGCTGAAGGCCCCTGGTGACAAGGTAGCAGATCAGCCACATGCACAACAGGCATCCACCCCCATCCAGGGAAACAGCAGCACAGCTCAGCAAGCTTCCTGCAGGCCCCAGGTGAGCACAGCTCCTGAGCAAAGGGGATGCAACTCTCTCCAAGCACTGGCAGAAGTGCAGCAGGGCTGTCTCCAAGGCTGAGCTATAGGCCCCTGCCTGTGGGTTCTCACCTCAAAGGGGAAGTCCATAGCCAGCACCTTGCACAGACTGTCTGATGAGCAGGAGAAGTTCTGCAGGCCCACAAATTTGAACTGAAAGAGGAAGAGAGGGTTAGAAAAGACAAACTGCATGGCCTCAAGCTGAACAAGTTGCTGAACTGAGCAGTGGTGTGGAAGCAGCTAAGGAAGGATGTCCCCCAGGGCAAAATCCAGCATGAAAGGGAGAGGGAGGGGGGCATCTGAGGCAGAACATCTCATGTCCTTAAACTGCTGGCCTTCCTCCACAAACAGGAGGCTGAAAGGAGGATCAGACCAGCTCCTGAAAGGCAGGTCCCTCAGTGGCCACTTACTCCATGATCTAGGCAGAACCCCTGGCTGATGGAAGTCAGAGGGAACACAAAAGTCCTCCACAATTTCTTACTCTTCCCCATGGTCCCTGTGACCATTGTGGGTTATGGGGACAGGCAAGGCTGACCCCCTGATGTGATTCAGAGCAACAATTCATAAGCAAAGCCCAGCTCTAGGGACAAACCAACAGGACCAAGCTGTCCAAGCAATGCCACTCCTATCCCACTGGATTAGCTGGGAGTGCTTGCATGAAAACCTCCAAACCCCAGCCCCAGCTGGTGGAGAACACCCCCAGGAACCTCCAGCAGCCCTGGCTAAAGCACAAACGCTGCTGCAACTTCACAAACCTCATTCCATGGGCAGGAGGTGACTTTCAAAAGGTGACCCATGGTTTGCCACCATCATGCCCAGACAGCATGAAACCTAGAGTGCCCAGAATGCGCTGTTTCAGGTGTTCCAAATGGCCCCCTCTCTGGCATTCAAGGAGAGGTGCTGATGGCAGAGAGTCAGCACACAGCTCCTGATACTTTTTTTTTTGCCAAGCATCCAAGACTGCAGGAAGGACTTCTCAGGAGAGGTGCCCCTGCAGTACTCTTCTACCCAAAATAGAAAATGATGACCTCTGGGCAGGATGCAGAGCAGACAGATGTCTGCTCCAGGCTGCTGGCTCAGGCAAAGACATCTTTCCACCCAGGAAATGAAAGCTGAAACACCACACCCCCCCCCTTCATTAGGTAGCTGTCTCCTGGATATTCCCATTGGAGTCAGTACAGGATGTTCTCCAAATACAGATCACTTCAGTGCTGGCACAGGCATGGTCATTCCACATGGGGACTGACCTGCTCAGGCCACAGCAGCTGCTGTGCTTTGCTGTGTCTAAGCATGCTCAGGGGCTGCACAGCCACTTGCTCCCACTGTGCCAACTATGCTCCATAAGCCAGGCTGCCAAATCTCTTCTGTCTGTCCCCCACGAAGATCACTTTCCAAGCTGCTGTGGGTTCTAGGTCTGACCTCTCTGTGCAAGTCTTCAAAGGAAGTCTTTTTCTCCTTGCTCAGCAGGGACTCTGGGTGGCAAGCCAGCATCCATCCCACCAACTTCCATCATTTGTTTAAGACTGAAGCTTTAAGGCAGCTTCACCCTCACCTTGTGAGCCCTTCAGACTACACAAACCTAAATCCCACTGTAGCCAGGCTGTCAACCCTTCCTGGCCCTGCAGACAGCACAATGGGTTTCCATTCTGTTTCCAGGGAAAGCTAAAAACAGCCTGGAAGTTAGCTGATACCCTGCAGGCTGATCTCCCTCAGCTCTTTGGCTGGGTGAAAAAAAACAAAACCCACCCAAAAACCAAACCAACAACCCACCCTCCCTGACAATACTCAGTGGTTCTATTTACATCCTGAGCAAGGCATCCCATTTCATCAGGGCACTTTGAAGCCTGATCTGTAGGGGGGGGGGGAAGAAAAAAGCTTCCGCTGGTGAAAGAAAAGTGCTGAAGGCTGCTGAACAGAAGAGCTTACCCCCTCCATCCTCCTTCTCCTCCTCTCACTACAAAAGAACTTACTGGATTAATCCTGCTTTTCTCTCCCAGCCCTTCCTCCTCTTGGATCTTTGAGAGGAGCCAGAAGAATCTGAAGTCGGTCTGTGAAAGGAGGCAGAGACTTAACAACGCTCCAGCACGCATCACTGATCAGCACCTGCTGAGGGGCTCCACACTTCCCTGGGAGATTTCACAGCCTCAGCTTCCCCTGCACATCCAGCCAGCTCCCCCTGCTCTGCTGCTTCCCCTGATACCCCCCCCCAAAAGATGTCCCTAATTATTCCAGCAGCCCACAAACCATAACGCTGCGGGGGCTTCGGTGAACCACCCATCTTACTGCAGAGCTACACTCAGTGCCCAGGCAACAAAAGGGAGCACAGGACAGGGTGGGGGTGGGGGATTTGGTACCTGGCAGTCATAAACAGGGTGTCCCCTCCAGCACATCACATCCAGGATGTAGTAGGTCTGCTTGGCCTCGCTGTAGATGCAGTCCAAGATGCAGTACACTGCACACACAAACACAGGGAGGTTGGCACGCTCCAGGGGCTGCCTAACCCAGCAGGCAGCTGCCAGGGCAAACCTCCCCTGATGTGAGGCTGTGGGGTGCTGAGGGATGCTCTCTGCCAACAGAAGGTGCCTTAAGCCTGCCCTGATGTGAGGCTGTGGGGTGCTGAGGGATGCTCTCTGCTAACAGAAGGTGCCTTAAGCCTGCCCTGATGTGAGGCTGTGGGGTGCTGAGGGATGCTCTCTGCCAACAGAAGGTGCGACCACACAAAGCCTCCAAGCAGCCCACAGAAGTAGCAGCCAGAGGCGCATTCCAGAACAGCAGCCCCTCCTCAGGGCAAGAAAGCAACTACAAAAGGTATTAAGGAAGACCACTCAGTGCACAGCTCTCTCTCTCAGAAGAGGCTTAAGAGTGGCAGTTAAGCAGGCAGCTAATGAGAAGATCCTCTTATCTAGCATAAAGGTATCTGATAGCAGCCACATCTAGCTATGCTCAGTGACACAGGAACGGGCCTGAAGCTAACCACCCCCAGCAACAGAAAGGGGCCCATCTCTGGCCTCAGGGAAGCTGGAGCAGCAGCAGCAAGCCTGGCAGCACACAGGCTCCTAGGGAGCAGCAGTGAGCTCTCCTCTCTCCACCCCAAACTCCCCCTCAGAGCATTACCTTTCTCACTCGCTGAACTGTGCCGGTTCCCCCCTGGCAGCAGGGATGGGAACCTGTTGACACAGAAGCCACTCTTGGTGTAAGCTGCTGTGGTGCCCTGTGAGGAAACAAGAGATGAATAAGAAACAGTCAAGCCAGACACTCCTCCCAGTCTTCTGGTGGCTGGGAAGCAGGTGCAGGTCTTTTACAAGATGATGAAACACCCCAGCTGCTGCCACTTACCCTGGAGGCCACAACCAGTGCCCTTTTCCCAACAGGACACACCACTACAACCCACTCCTGCTCCAGGTCCAGGGGGACATCAACCAGCCACTCTGACAGCATCAACTACAGAGAAACCCAGAAAAAAAAATAAATCAGATGGCAAAACTGTCCTAAGGTTACAAAAAAGCCTTCCCAGCCCAGGGATAAAGCAGCTTGTAGTGCTTGTGACCCTGCATGACAGCTCCAAAGGGGCTCCTCCCTCCCTATAATCAACAGTCATAACAGACTCTCCCCAAGGGCTTTCTCTTGCTTCCTGGCTGCTGACTAAGCTCCAGACAGAAGCACAGGGCTCACAGTCCTCTCTTGGGCACTCCTGTGCCTTAGCCCAGCACTTCCAATGTATTTTTTGCATTTGTTTTTAAACACACAGCAAGGTTTAAAGATCCCTAAACATTCAGAATAAAGAGGCAAGGCAAACTGACCTCTCCTGAGATTGCCTGGCTCTGATCACCAAGGAGGCTCTGTATCTTTTAAGACCAGTATGGCACCAAGGCTGATCAAACCCATCAGCTGAGGTTTCCCTTCCTTCCCAGTGTCCCAGGCTGTGGGAGAGACAGAAGTCTCTGAGTGCTCCACAAGGGGATACAAACACTGCTAGCTGAGCTGAAATCTCTCAAAGCACAAAGGCATCCCATCCCCACCCATCTTCCCTATGAACACTGCACGTCTCAGAGGCTGAAGCAAGGCACAGTTCCTCCCTGGGCACCAAGCCAGGCAGGACAGGGTATTCTCAAGCCTGCCGTGCCTGCTCACTATGCCCAGCCTCCCACACCCAGCCCATCACGGCCCCACATCCCTCACCCTGCCCGACCCTGAGCTCGCACCCGCATCCCATCACTGGGCGGAGCCGGACAGCTCCTCACCTGATTGGCGTAGCGCTTGGGCAACTTCTTGCCAGCATCCACGTCCATCTCCTCGTCCTCCTCCTCCTTCTCCTTCCCCTTCCCCTCGCTCTCCATCCCTGCCCAGTCGTCCTCTGCCAGCCTCCTCGCATGGTTCACGTAGTCCAGCCGTCTCCTGGGTTGAACAACACAGCCCAGCTTGCCCTCAGCGGGGGACAGCACCTCCGCCCATCCCCAGCTCCAGCTCGCCAGTCCCAAGGCAGTGTCTCGGCAGCCCGGGCCTGCCCGGCCCCAGAGGCGCCCCCTGCCCGGGCCTCCCCTTTCCCGGACCCCGAGCGGAACTCGCTCGCTCGCTCACTCACTCTCTCTGTAGGCAGAGAAGGCGCTGGCGGCGCTCGGCCTGCCCCGGGCCTCCGCGGGCCTTGTAGGCGGCGAGGCGAGGGTGCGGGGCCGCCGGGCTGTTGGGCCCGGACAGGGCCACGCCGGCCGCCAGCGCCGCGCTAAGCTCCTCCATGGCAACGCCCGCCCGACGGCCGCGCGCCATGACGCACTTCCGCCCGGCCCCATGGGCCGGCCGGCAGCACCCCCTGGCGGCCCGGAGGCTCCGTGCTCCCTTCCCCTACCCAGCAGCAGCCTCCCCTTCGTCGTGACTCAGTTTTCCTCCCGCCGGCAATGAAGCGGGGAGCAGGCAGGGGTGTGGGGACATCCAGAGTAAGGGTGAAGGGGGCAACCCAGGCAGAGATGGAGAGCACCACTCTAGGCAGGGATGCAGGGGACACGCCGAGCAGGGATGGAAGGGACACTGCGGGTAGGAACAGAGGGGACCATCTCAGGCAGGGATATAGGGAACACCGCGGGTAGGGATGGAAGGGACAACCTCGGCAGGGATGGAGGGGACAGCCTGGGAAGGGACAGGAAGGACATCAAGGGCACGCTTTAAGCAGTGATGGAGGGAACATCCCGGGGGAGATGGAGGGAACACCGCGGGTAAGCACAGAGAGGACACGGCAGGGACGGAGAGGACCACTTTCGGCAAGGATGGAGAATCTGGGCAGGGATGGAGGGGACATCCCGGGTAGGGTTGGAGCGGACACCGCGGGCAGGGATGTCCGTGGTCGTTCCCGGTCAGAGACACGGGAACAACCAGCGCGGAGCCGTGCCCCTGCGCTTCGTGTCGTGCCGTGCCGTGGCCGCGGGCGGGCTCCGTGCCCCAGGGGCCGGCTGCCTGCAGAGGGCAGCGTGTGACCTGCCGCGCCGCTCGCCGCCGCTCCCCAGCTGCGAACCGGGGAGCTCGGTGCTGCCGTGCGTCACGGGAGGCTGGCGGCCAGCCCCGCCACCGGCATCGCCACCGCCAGCCGCACCGGGTACCAGCACCGACAGTGGGCAGCAGCGGCGGGCGCCGACACCGGAACCGGGCGGCTGTACCGACAGCGGCCCCGGGACCCCGAGCGCGGGCGGCAGCAGCGAGGGGTGGCCCCCCAACGGCCCCCGGCCCGGCCATGCGGTGAGGGGCGGCTCGCCGGCTCCGCGGAGGGACGGGAGGCGCGGCCGCCGCGCGCCCTCGGTTCCCCGGCCCCGGTAACGGCAGCGGCGCGGCGGGCCGGGCTGCCTATACCCCACTCCGGCGCTTGCACCAGCAGCCGCCAGCTCGCTCCCAACCCGGGGCGTTGCGGCGGAGGCAGCCCCCGGTACCGGTCCCTGTGCTGCCCTGCCAGCAGGGCCATTCCCCTCCGTCCTGCGTGAGATTTGGTGCTTTCCAACCGGAAAATCCGCGAACAACAACAAAACAAGGCACCGAATCCCGGGAAAGGCGGCCCGGAAAGGAATTGCAAAACCCCCGGGCCGGGATCACGGGAGGTTGAGCTGGTTTGGGGGTTTTTCCCAGTGCCTTCCCGGCGCCCACCGACTGGCGGGAGGAGACCGGGCTGTTTTATCTACAGGGACCCCGAGAGAAGTCGCTTTGGATTTATTTCCTCGCTGGCAACCAGTTCTTTTCCTCTCGGGAAGTGGAACGGCAAGGGTCAGCGTCCCAGCGAGAGAAGAACCTGCGTGGACATGGCAGAGCCCAGCTCTGGCTCCAGCTGGGGCTTCGATCTCGTAGGAACGAGGGAAATGCTGCTGGCTTGACCGGGAAATGTTTTTAACTGGGGAATGTTGTTTTTAACTGGGGAATGTTGTTTATAAACGGGGCGCTGGGACCGAGGGGGTCACTTGGCCGTAGGGACCTTGGCGTCACCTCCTAAGGGATTTCTTCACCGCTTTTTCTTTCCCCGAGCGTCCGGCCCAGCCGTTGCCCTCGGTGCCTGGTAGTCCTGCTGCTGGGAGCTCGCTCCCAGGGGATTTGTTTTGGGATTGTTTTACGTCGTGTCTCCCCCCGCCCGCCCCGAGACCGGCCATGGCGTTGAAAGCCAGAGCGCTTTACAGCTTCCAGAGTGAAAACAAAGAGGAGATCAGCATCCAGGAGAACGAGGAGCTGGTCATCTTCAGCGAGAACTCCCTGGATGGGTGGTTACAGGGCCAAAACAGCCGCGGGGAGACCGGCCTCTTCCCTGCTTCCTACGTCGAAATCCTCCGTTCCCGGTCGGGCTCCAACTACACAGACTATTCCAGCAGCCCGACCGGCTCCCCCGGGCACGACTACTACACAACTCCCCCCAACCCCAGCATCTCTTACCAGGGTAGTTTTGAGGATGACGACGATGATGATTGGGATGACTGGGATGATGCTTGCACAGTGGTGGAGGAACCTCGGAGTGCACCGGGCACCAATGGGCACCCTTCACCCAGCCTGCAGTACCCGGCGGCCTACGACCACCAGCAGCATGCTGGTTACCGTCCCAAGCCAGCCCTGGAGAGGCAGGACAGCATCAGCTCCTCCAAGAGGGGCAGTGTGGTGGGGAGGAACCTCAACCGTTTCTCCTGCTTTGTCCGTTCGGGGGTGGAAGCTTTCATCCTGGGCGACGTGCCCCTGATGTCCAAGATCGCTGAGGCCTATTGCATCGAGATGGGCTCCAAAGGTCCCCAGTGGAAGCCGAACCCCCACCCCTTCATCTGCTCCGTGGAGGACCCGACCAAGCAAACCAAGTTCAAGGGCATCAAAAGCTACATCTCCTACAAGCTGACCCCCAGCAGCATCAATTCTCCCGTGTACCGGCGGTACAAGCACTTCGACTGGCTCTACAACCGCCTGCTGCACAAGTTCACGGTCATCTCGGTGCCCCACCTGCCCGAGAAGCAGGCCACGGGGCGCTTCGAGGAGGACTTCATCGAGAAGCGCAAGCGGAGGCTGATCCTCTGGATGGAGCACATGACCAGCCACCCCGTGCTCTCCCAGTACGAAGGCTTCCAGCACTTCCTCTGCTGCCGCGACGAGAAGCAGTGGAAGCTGGGCAAACGCCGGGCGGAGAAGGATGAGATGGTGGGGGCCAGCTTCCTCCTCACCATCCAGATCCCCACGGAGCACCAGGACCTGCAGGACGTGGAGGACCGCGTGGATGCCTTCAAGGCCTTCAGCAAGAAGATGGACGACAGCGTCCTGCAGCTGACCAACGTGGCTTCGGAGCTGGTGCGCAAGCACGTGGGAGGCTTTCGGAAGGAGTTCCAGAAGCTGGGCAATGCCTTCCAAGCCATCAGCCACTCCTTCCAGATGGACCCTCCGTACAGCTTGGACGCCCTCAACAATGCCATCTCCCACACTGGCAAGACCTATGAGACTGTGGGGGAGATGTTTGCTGAGCAGCCCAAGAATGACCTGTTCCTCATGCTGGACACTCTCTCTTTGTACCAAGGACTCCTCTCCAACTTCCCAGACATCATCCACCTCCAGAAAGGTAAGAGTGGCTTCTTCTCTCCTGGTGATGACCTTGCAGGTGTGATGGCTCCTCATAGGTGGGAGCAGCATGAGGAGCAGGATGGGGATGTGGTGAGAATATTTTGTGCTGTACAGTTAAGGGGATGAGGATGGCTGTAGGGATGAGAATGAACACCATGGCTCCCAGGGAGGCATCATGGTACTTGCTGACATGGCTCCCCAGTTGCCCCAGCCTGGGAGAGAGTGCTGAGGCTGTTGGGCCCAGGATCAGCTTCTGCCTCAAGTGATACTGTGGGCTCCATAAGTGCTGCCCAAAGTGCTGGCTGGGGGGTCAGCACAGGGGTGCTCCCACCAAGCTGTGAGCAATAGCTGGCACTGTTGCTGTTGGCTCCAGGGCAGGCTGCCCAGCAACTCGTGAGCATCCCCACCCTCCACTGTTTGTCCCGCCTCATCCTCCTGCCTCAGCCGAGGCAGCAATTGGGTGGCCAGCAGGAACATAGTGGGACCTGGCCTTGGGTTAGTTGGATAGGCTGGGGGATGTGCAGGCCTGGTGGGATGTGGACATGTCCCTTCATCCCACCAGCCTACCTGCACCTCTCCTGGCCAGTGGGGATATGCTGGGCCTTCTGGGGACAACTGGGGTCAAGCTCTTCAAGAGTGCATCCTTGCCCCTGTGAGTCCAGGGCCTCCTCATGTCCCCTTTGTCCCCTTGTGCTTGCCAGTCCCCTGGGTATTGAGGGGGTCAGGAAGGAGGAGAGGGGTGAGAGGTGGGCGGGCAGGGTTCAGTATCCCATCACACCCAGCCAGCACATGTGACGCAGGCAGGGATGGGGTGTGGGAGCAGGGCCGAAGTCCACACACTCCTCCCAGCCTGGCATCCCCTGCTGGTATCCCCAGATTTTGGGAGATGGGGAGATTTGCCCAGGGGGAAGCCCAGACTGTTTTGTGTCCCAGCATCCGGGGGTGTCCGTGCTTCGCATCCCTGGGGGCAGCGGGGACGGTGAAGTGGGAAGGGGAGTATGGGATCCAGGCCTGGCCACTTCCTTGCCATTCCTGCCCCGCGTTGTTTACACCCGCAGCCGAGAGGGGCTGGATCCCGTCCGGAAGCAAGGCTGCGTGGGCAGAGCGGAAGGCAGGATTTGGCCTCCAACCTTTGCTTCTTCCTCCTCCTCCTCCTCCTCCTCCTCTGGGAACAGGGCTGGAGCGATGGGAGCACCATAACCTTGGGGCTGGTGCTCCCAGCAAAGGGCAGGAGAAGAGAAAAGAGCCTGCGGAGCTGCAGGCCAGATCCTGTTTTGAGGCAAACAGCCTCTGTGCTAATGAGGGGGAGGAATGCAGGGCTGGAGCCAGGCAGGATTCTTTCGAAACCGAGCTGTAAAAATAAATGGAAAGAGGGGGAAAAAAAATGGTGGCAGAGCATCAGCTGCTTCTGGGAGAGGGAGATGCTTTCCCAGCCGAGCTCCAACCCTCAGAATCATAGAATCGTTTAGACCGGAAGAGACCTCTCAGGTGATCGAGTCCAACCATTAACCCAGCCAATGCCTGGTCACCACTGAACCATGAACCTCAGCACCACATCTGCATGGTTTTGAAACCCCTCCAGGGATCAAATCTCCACCACTGTCCTGAGCAGCCTGTTGCAGGGCTTGACAGCTTTTTCAGGGAAGATGTTGTGCCTCATGTCCAACCAAAACCTCCCTTGATGCAGTTTGAGGCCATTTCCTCTTGCCCTTCCAACCCCCGGATTCATCTCCTCCCTGGCTTGGGGTCTCCCAGCTCAGCTCCAGCCCTTCTTGAATGCTAAGTCACTGCCTCCTGGGATGGGCTCTCCCAGGGCTGCTGCTGACCCCCATCCATGGGGTGACATGGGACAGGATAGACTTGGCCAGGGTGCTTGCCTGTGATAACATTGCCCTATGTTAGCTTTGCACTCTGAGGCTTGAATTGCACCCCTCCAGCAGTCCAGTCCCCCAAACCTCCTTCTAAAAATGAGGCTGAGAGCCCAGGGATGGGGTGGAAAAGGAGTAGGGGAGGTCGGAGTTCTGAGGGCAAAGGTTCCTGGTCTTTCCCCTGCAAGGACGACGCTGGGGATGAATGGGTACAGGGAGATGAAAGGTGGCAGCCCTCGTGTGGGCAAACTCTGCAACTCCAGTGGTGGCATGGGAACCGTGGGCACTGGCTGGGGATGCTTGTGCCAGGGAAAGGGGGACAGAGGGTGGCGGGGATCCATCCACCTCTCACCCTTGCTCCCGCCTCGCCAGGCGCCTTCGCGAAGGTGAAAGAGAGCCAGCGGATGAGCGACGAGGGCAGGATGGACCAGGAGGAGGCCGACGGGATCCGCAAGCGCTGCCGCGTGGTGGGCTTCGCCCTGCAGGCCGAGATGAACCACTTCCACGAGCGGCGCGTGGCTGACTTCAAGAGGATGATGCAGTCCTACTTGAAGCAGCAGATCATTTTCTACCAGCGCGTCAGCCAGCAGCTGGAGAAGACCCTGCGCATGTACGACAACCTCTGAGGCCCCCGCTGGCCGCCCCGCCGGAGCCGCGCGCCTCTCCCTCCCCGGCCTGGCAGACCCTCCTCTGCTCGGGCCGGGCTGAGAATGAACACAAACTCGTGACGCTAGTGACCAAATACCTTCAGGCTTTCTTCCCCCTTCCCAGGTGGGCAGGCTTGCGGTCCTGCGAGGAAGGGCTGCCCGCGCCACCGCTTTCCCCGGGCACCTCCCACCCTGCCGCGGGTCTGGCGGGGGGGGCACGGTGCAGGGCGAGGTGGAGGTGCCGGCACCGCTCCCTCTGCGCAGTGATGTTGAAGCTTTCTGAAGCCCCGTCCTCCTGGAGCAAGAGAGGTGGGGTGCCTTCCAGCCTGCTGGGAGAAGAAATCCAAGCAGTCGACGTTTTGCACACTAAAAGCTTTTTCTGGTGGGGGGAAAAAACCCCAACCAAGACAAAAAGAGGGGGAAAAAAGAAAGAGATCTTTATTTGGAAGGTCATGATTTTTTTTTTTTTTCCTTTTGCCTTGTCTCAAGATATTTTCAACACTTTCCACTTTTTGCAAACGTTTCTGCAGCATTTTTACCAATCCGTTGTTTTTTAAACAGAACGCACAGTGGGGGGCAAAGGGAAAAAAATCTCTTTCCTCGAGTGTGGCTGCTGCTGCTGCTGCCTGGGAAAAGGGAGCAAGGAAAAGAAAAGAGGAAAAAAGGAGAGGAAGGAAAAAAAAGCACAGCCTTTTCAATAAAAATTGTCGGTAGAAAGAAAAAAAAACCCACAAAAACCCAACAAACCAACACCCACCTCCTTCCCAGAGATGTCTGTGGAAAACGGAGCTGCTTCAGAATCCTGGGGAAGACTCCACATCTGAGCATCCCTTGGCTCCCAGCCAGCTTTCAAAACTTCCCCCTGCCTTGGGTGGAGGGCGGGGCTAAGCTCTGGAGAAAGGGTGGGGTGAGGGGGGTCCCACCCTGGCCACCCTTCTGCTTTCCAAAACCACCCCTTGAGGCGGCAAATCCTGCCCCGCTTTGCCCTGCCCGGCAAGGCCGGTCCTGGGGCAGTGTGCCACGGGCTGGGGAGACGGCGGGGCTGGCACGGGGGCCTTGTTTGTGAAGGGAAATGGCTGGGATAAATCACAGCGAGGAAAGTTCGGGCCGGCTTGGCACGGCTCCAGGGTTAAAATTAGCCCCGGCATGCAGGCCGGCAGGGCATTGTTAAAATAACAGCGGCGCTGGGAAGGCGGCGGCTGTGCTCCGGCCGCCCAGAGCCCTCCCAGAGCCCTCCCTGGCCCCAGCCCGCGGGGACCGGCACATCCAGATACAGCCCGAGGCGTCGCGCAGCCTCCTTCCAGGCAGGGCAAGTTTCCTCCTGCATCCCACAGCCAGGGCAGTCCCCTTCACCATGGTCTCATCCCAACCTCACCCCGCCTCATTCCCATCCTGTCTTAGCTCCATCTTACCCCAGCTCCATCCTGTCCTGGCTGTATCCTGCAGCACCATCCCTCCCTTTCCATTCCCATCCTACCCCAAATCCTCCTGCATCCCACAGCCAAGGCAGTCCCCTTCACCATGGTCTCATCCCAACCTCATCCCGCCTCATTCCCATCCTGTCTTAGCTCCATCTTACCCCAGCTCCATCCTGCCCTGGCCCTATCTTTCTGCAGCACCATCCCTTTCCATTCCCATCCTAACCCAATCCCATCCCACTCTTGCCCCATCCCAATCCCATCCTATCCGTGCCATCCTGGCCCCACCCTACCTTGGCCCTGCCTCAGTCCCATCCTACCCTGATCCCATGCCACTCTGACCCCATTCTACCTTGGCTCCTTCCCATCCTGCCCCCCCACTGGCACCATCCCACTTCTGCCCCATCCTAGCCCCACTCCATCCTAGCCCAGCCCCATCCTGGTTGAAGCCCATTCCACCTGGCACCATCCCACCCCACCGCCATCTCTCTGTGGATCCATCCCAACCCTATCCTACCTTGGCTCCATCCCACTGCAGCTCTTCAAACAGCAGACACCAAGTGAGCAGGGTGGCTAACCCTCGTGCTAGCCCTGCAGGGGTTAACACTTTGTCCCAGTCCTGATGGCTGCAGTTGCCTTGGCCCCGTGTTGAGGCGAGATGTGGAGTGGGATATCTCCCCCTAGCCCGCTCCTGCCTGCTCTCCCTCGGCAGCACAATGGGCACTGGGTCTGAGCCTGCCACCACTGTCCCCGGGCAGGCAGCCAGCCTCCAGCAGTGCAAGCAGCCTCAGAGCTGCTCCAGGACCCGACTGTGGCATCCCAGCTCCCTCGGACCTGAGCTGACCAGGGGAATTCCCTGCCTGGGGTCCCTGTGATGTCTCAGAGACAGATTTTGAAGAGTCTGGATGTGGGGTGGAGGATGAGGGCCTGGGAGGGTAGGAGAGCCGGTAGCAGTGCTGGGAAGGTGTGTGCAGCCTGGGTGAAGGAGTTAATCTTCCTCGGAGCCACCCTGATAAACAGTTGCAGATTTGGGCCCCAAACTCAGGCTGGTCACACCCTCGGTGAAGGCTGCAAAGAGCTGCCCTCTGCTCACAGATAGGGAAATGCCCCAGCAGCTCAGGAGCTCCTGCTCTGCTCCTGAATCCTGGTGTGAGGACCCGAGCAGGACAGGGTCTGTATGGGCTGCACCCTCCCTGAAGGCTTCAGCTTCCCCAAGGATGGATCTGTGGTCTCTGCAGTCCTTCAGCACCCACATATGACCCCTTGCCACACCATTCACCTTGCTGTGTACCCACGTGTCTCGACCACGCTCCCAGGGCTGGCTCAGCATGGCAAACTCATCACCCAGGAGAACCCACTTCCCATTGACATTCCTGCCTTTTCCTTCTGCTGTCTGGCAGTGGGTGGCTGGGACTCTCCCTGCCCACACAGGTGGGCATTTTGGGGTCTGTCTTGGCTGGGTGGGGAGCTCAAGCATCCTCCTGCTGCCCCAGACACCTCCAGTAGCATCCTGTAAAAGCAACGAGGTTTGGAAGGTTTGGGAGATGGAATCAGCTCTGAGCATCCCTGCAGCTGCCCTGGTACTGGATGGGCACCCCAGTGTGCAGGGTGATGGTGGGGGGAAGCAGGTGTGGGGGTGCACAGGGTGCTGCCCGTGCCCCAGTGATTTCAGTTGCTGCCCTTATCTGGGACACCCTGTTCCCTTCTCAGGGTCATGGCAAGAAGGGCCGAGAGGAAACGCCGGGAACACGGGGCAGGTCCTCTTCCTCCTCCTGCTTCCTAAGGCTGCTCTCTCATGGGAAAGTCAAAGCTGAGGCACCAGCATGATCCCTGTCGGCACAACAGTGGGGTGGGGAGGTGGCAGTGGTGGTGGTGGCCAGGGCACCCTCCCCTGGGAGCAGTGCAGCTGGCACTGGAGAGCCAGTTGCTGCCTCTGCTCCAGCAGGCAGCTTCCAGCAGCTCCTGTCTTGCCTCTTCATTTTGGACCTCCTCTCATCATGGAAAGAAAACTCAGCATCCTTGGTTTGACCTGTGAGAGACTGGGATTTATGTGCAGGCCAGGCCAGCAGGCCTATATCCAACCCATGCCCATCTATCCTCAGCAAAGCTCTGCTTGGTGGCATGAGCCACCTCCACAGCCAGACCAATACTCCACTCCCCCATGAAGGTGTCTGCCTGCAGTGTGTCCCCCAAGCCCAGCCTGGGGGGGTGGCTAGGACCCCCTTCCTGGGTGAAGAAGCACCCAGAGACCTGTGGGAACCAGCCACACTGAAGGTTGGGGATGTGCTGGGTGCCTCCTATCCCAGCACATGGGACATGCTTGTCACCCCCACAGGTTGCTCAGGGAGATGGTGGAAGCCTCATCCCTGGATGTTTTTAAGGCCAGGCTGGATGTGGCTGTGAGCAACCTGATCTACTGTGAGGTGTCCCGGCCCATGGCAGGGGAGCTGGAACTGGATGATCCTTGAAGTCCTTTCCAACCCTACACAATTCTATGAATCTATGGTTCTATGTGGCTTACACTCCATAATTTGAGAGCAGATACCAATGCATCCCAGTAAGCCATCCCAGCTCCTCCCCATGGCAAAGGGGAGTGCAGGGTGCAGGTCCCGGCGGGGTGGCTGGGCAGGATCAGGCCTGCCGGGCATGCTACGCTGCCAGCACAGTCAGCAACATGTTGGAGAGGCACAGCTGCCAACGGGGATGGTCCCAGCAGGACCCAGCCCTGGCATGGTGGGAGGTGGCTGAGTGTGTGCATGCCTGGAGGAGCAAGACCAGGCAGCTGCCTATGGGAGGGCAGCGGTGCGGGGGTGGCAGCAAACTGGGGGCAGAGGGAGAGAGCTCAGACTGCCAGCTCAAATCTTTTCATCACTGCCCCTCTCAAATAGATCCAAAGCCTGATCGTGACTTGGCTCCTCCCAGGAGGACAGGGAGCGCCGGTTGGTTCCCTTGGCTGTGGCTGAAAATGCTCCCTCCTGCCCCCAGCCCAGGGCCGAATGCAGAGCACCAGGGCTGGTGCCCTCCAGGCAGAGCTGGCACGATACTTGGGGCACATCGTGTCCCCTCCAACCTGGGATGGGATGGATAACCTTTCTCCAGTTCCTGGGAAGGTTCTGAGGCTGGGGAGGTGGTACTGAGCATGGGGAGGTAGGTGTTGAGCCTGGGGAGGTGGGTGCTGAGCCTGGGGAGATAGGTGCTGTGCTGCCCTGACAGGGAGCTGTGTGTCTGGGTGTGCTGCTCTTGCAGGAGGGGTGGAGAGGCTCTGGGATGTGGCTGTCCCTCCCTCACTGCTGGGTGTGGAAAGGGAGGCTGGGCTCAGTCTATCTGACATTTAAATGGGCAGCTGGACTGGGCAGCTGTGGCAGGCAGCAGCTGCCTGGGGGATGCTTTCTGGTGTCCATGTCCTCACCTCTTCCTCCTTTCCTCAGCTTGAATGGGGTCTGGGGAGGTCCTCTGGCCCTTCAGATTAAATTCATGTGCTTTTGCTCAGATAGGCCAAGTGGTGGAGATGTTGCCTGACCCCTGGGGACAGCCCTGTCTCCACATGGGCTCCTTGTGAGGTACTCTCTGGGTGAGGTGCCTGCAGCCTGCTCCTCCCCCCAGGCTCTGTTCCATCCTACTGGGCTGGCTGCCAACTAAGCAGGTTCTGCAGGCTGTAGCCATGGGCTGCTGCTGCAGGCAGGCATGTACAGGGAGGGAGAGTCCCACATCCCAGAGTGCTGGGCTTGGCTTGGAGCCCAGTGGAGGTGCTGAGCCTCCTTAAACCATGCAGCAGGCAGCCTGAGGTCTGGCTCCAAGTTTCCCATGTGAGGCAGCTCCCAGAAGGACCTGGCCAGGTCCTTCATCCGCCTTGGGAGGCAGAGGTGTCTTTCTCCCGGCTTTGTCACTGCCTGTCATCAGAGAGCACGACCTGTGCCCACTGCAGAGACCCCAGCATGGTCTTCCTGGCTTCCAGTGAAATCCAGAGCATCTCCTGGGGGTGACAAGAGCTGCCAGGGAGGTTTGGGGATGAGGATAGGGAGGCAAGAGCTCTGGCACCATGCCTCCCCAAACCAAAGAGGGGCTGCCTGTGTCAGCTCAGTGAGCTCACATGCTCTGCTGTGCCTCTCTCCCCAGCAGAAAGGTGGACAACGTTGTCACAAGATCCTGCAGCAGGTGGTGGTTCACAGCAGTGGGGTTTGGAGGCTGGTTCCCAGCTCTGTGTGCAGGGCTTGTATGTGCTGGCCTGGAGCCTGGCTGAGGATAAAGTCCCTCCTGCATTTGCATGGGGAGGGTTGGAAAGCCAAACAATCCTATCTGCCCTGGGTGGGTGCCCAAAGAAACCGGTTTGGCCTATGGCTTGTTTGCATTTGAATAGTTGCATGGAAACTGGTTGGTGTCACCAGAGCTGGGACAGACTCCCCTCCTGCTCTGTGTCCATTCCCACCTTTGAGAACCTGATGTCTCCAGCTCCTGTGCCAAGTGCTGGCCCTCCCTGAGCTGCTACCATGATGCTGGTGTCATTATTAATCCAGGAGAGGTGTCAGATCCAGCCTGTCATAGATGTAAAGTCTGGGAGGTGGCCGTGGGATTATGTTCTCCATCTCTCTCCCCAAAGCAGTTGTGTGGTCTGGGGAAGCTTTGCCTTGCCATGGTGCTTGGACCCACGCCCAGCACAGGACAGGACCCGGCTACTGGGAGACATTGGGTAGTTCAAGAGGTTTTCTGGCTGCTTTAAAGCTTCTGTGTGCCTGCCAAGGAAATGGTGAACCAGAATGGCTGCCTTCTCCCTGAGCCATGCAACAGGGCTGCTCCTCCTGCCTCAGCTGGTCTGAGCTCAGCTCAGGACATTAACGCCAGCACTGGGCTGAAAATCCAGCAGGGCTGCAGGGACTTCCCAAAGGATCCAGTCCAGATTGTATCCTGCCCTGGGATCTAGCTGTAGGGGCTTCCAGTGAGGAAGGAGAAACCCTGCTTCTTAATTAAGAACAAACCAGAAGTGAGCTCCTTGGCATTTTCCCACTTGTGAGCCCCTGTGTCACTGCCTGAGTAATCTGGTGGTTTCACCTCAGGGTGTCTGGAGGTGGCACAGAGGACAAGGGGCACCAGGCATTGAATCTTCCTTGCACCTCCTAGGTGGCTTTACTTGGTGATATTCTTGCTTTTGACGTGCTTCTTCCTGCTATTTAGGGGCTGGAGGCAGGTATGGTTTGTCATCTCCAGCCTTTCACAGCTCTGAGTCACTGGAACTTGCTCACTGTCCTTTGTTTCTGTACCTGGGTGTCTTGTGGTTCCTGCCCTGCTCTCTGCCCCACCATGTTTCCCTTAGTGACTTGAGTCTTTGCTGTGAGCTGGTTTTTCTCTTCTCCTGCCTTTTATTCCCTGACCCAAGTGTCCTCAGATGCTGCATGTAGATGCATTGGAGGTCTTGACCTGTTCAGCACCTCCTCCCAGCCCCTTTCAACTCTTCATGGTGCTCCCATGCCTGATGGTCCCATTCTACCCCAACCCTGCATTTCTCTGCTCTCACAGGCTGGACACAGTGGTGCTTCCCTGGCACCAGAAGCAGGGACATCTCCATCCTGGGCAGTACTCACTGTGACCCACTCTCCCACAGCAGGACTGGGGAGTCATGCACCCCACCATGGGTGCAGGCTCCCTGACTGCAGCTTGGCCAGGCTGGTGCTGCTGCAGAAGAAATGGCTCTGGCCACGTCCTGGGGCTCCCTGGAGACATCAGGCTTGCTCTGGGTGGCTTCTTTTGCTTTAAAACCAAGGGCAGAAGGCAAAGGAGGGATGCGGGTGTGAGACATCTGGAGGTGCCTGGTCCAGGGAAACACCACTGGTAGGTGGAGGTGGGGAGGGACTGGGGGTGAGGCTTGGCACCAGCTCCCTGGGAACAGGGCACGTGAGTTCATGGGCATGGTTGACTCTTGCCAGCCAGCTGTGCACATCTGGCTTGCCGTGGGAGGAAACAGCACATCTGGCAGAGCAGCTGTAAGCATCTTCCCTAAACCTTTGTGAGCTTTACAACCTTGTAAGGATGCAGCACAGCTTCTGTCACCTCCAAAATCTCCCAGATCAGAGTGGTTCTGAGCCAAACTAGGGTGAGGACGAGGCACTCTGGGGAAGGTAGGGGGGCTCTGGGGAAGGTAGGGATGCTCTGCTGGTTCCCAGGAAGCCAAAGGGCCTGACCAGCAACCTTTGGAGCTGTGGGTTTGTTTGTTTCATGGCCAGAGAGGAGCCTGCTTGGACCCTCATCCCTTGCCTGGGTGGGTGGGTTGTGGTGGGCAGCAATGAGGCTGGATCCAATCCTATCCAGGCCATCCTGCTGCAAATCCCAAATAACCAAAGCAGAGCCACCAGCTTTGCTTGGGATTTAAACCCTGCCAGCAGCGCTCGGCCCCGGAGAGCTGCGATCCGCGCTGGCGTTTTCCAGGTTACTGCTTGTCCTCCCCTGACCTTGGGAAGTGGATGTTTCCCAGTAGCAGGAATACAACCACAGGCCTTAAAAATAACCTGCTTCTCTTTCAGTGCTCATTACAAAATAGGCCACGTTCCTTCCATTTAATCCCTGGGTGCGAGGCGAAAAGCAGTCGGAATGAAAACACGGCGGCTGCTTCCAAGGGGGCCTTTGGTGGATGTCACCAGCTTCCCTGCAAACCTCCCTCCCTCCCTGGGGGGATGCACTTAGGGGAGAAAAAGAGAAAAAAAGACTAAATGAGCTGCTTTTAAAGTGGTGGTGAAGGCACAGAGCTCTGATCTGGAAGGAGATGGCTCAACGTGTTGGGAACAGCTCCGCCCTGGCGAGCTCTGAGCCATGACGTGGGCAGCCTGCTTGCACTGTCCCCGTTTCACAGAGGGCAGAGGGTGTGATTTGTCTCTGAGCAGAAAGGAGCCTCATTTTTTCCCCCTCCAGAGGAGGCTTTGGAGGTGGAGAGGTTGCATCAGGGAAGGAGGTGGCAGTGTGCCTGCTTGGCACCCAGCACCATGGGCTGATTTGGGCCAAGAGAGCTTGGAGGTGATCAGGGCTGCCTCCACCATGTCCTGTCTCACCCGTGCCATGGGGCAGGTTGGGTCTGGGGGGCCTGGGGGTGGCTGGCTGCACCCTGATGGCTGTGGGTGCCCAGCAGGACATGCTGCCAGCTGCCAGCTGGAGCAGGGCAGGTGTGAGTTTCTGCTCAGCAAACGTCTGGCACCTTAAACACAGCCAGGAAAGCTGCTGGCATGTTCCCAGCAAACATCTCGGCTCTCCTCCAGCCCTGCAGAGGGACTGCACAGGGTGCTGGTTTGGGGGGTGGTAGGATGGATTTTACCCTGGATGATGGGGGGAGGGGGGTGTGCAAATGTAAAACATCCCCCGTGGACCCTGGGGGCTCGTTTTGTCTTCCCATGGGTGCTCTGAGAGTGGACTGTGCCCTGTGATGAGCTTCCCAGCTGCAGCAGTGCAGGGTGTTATTGTTGGGTCCCATCCTGAGCTCAGTGCTCAGTTTTTCCCCTGCTCTTCCTCAGACAAGTTCTATTTCGGTTTTTAGGACTCCAGATTGGGGAAAAATTGAGCAAAAGCCCAGAATTTGGTCCATTACCTCCAAATGTCAGTCAGTAGCTCCCTGGGACTTCAAAAAGGCCTGGCAAGGGAGAGGGCTGACGACAACCATGATGCACCTCGGGAAAGGCTCTTTATTCTGTTTACTTCTGCCCTAGGGGAGTATACAGTGGAAAACCTGGCTGGCTCGGGTTCTCCACTCTCCTCTCTGGTTTCATGCTGCCCAGGTGAGCTCCTGCCATCCCTCCCAGCCAAGAGGGCATCCTACCTGTGTGTGCAGCCCACCTCCCACGGGGCTCGGTGCGACCTGCCTTATGAAGCAGGCAGCAGGCACGCAGAGAAAGAGCCAGGCTGGTTGTGTTGGTTTGGGTTTCTTGTTTTTTTCTCCTCCAAGTGGGTGGGAACTCCTCAAATTCCCCTGGCATTGGCCACAGAGTTTTTTCCTAGCCTCTGCTCCAGTGTCTCAGCCTGCCTAGCCCTGGGGGATTTGGGCAGCTTCGTCCTCAGCCTGACTCAGCACGAGCTGCTCTTCATCCTCCCTATGGCAAACACCCCCCACCCCCCTATAGCAGTCGCTGCTGGTCATGAAGGAACCACCACCAGACCTGCCGGCGTGGCTCGGTGGGCACTGGTGCCATCAAGTCCCCTCCAGCACTGTGGCCACTGTTGGGTGGCCCAAACGAGCACCTGAAGTCAGCATTCCCCAAGGCTGCCCAGGCATTTTGCCCACCTCTGCTTACTTCTGTAGTGCCCCCCTCCCCTGCCCAAAGCCACCCGGAGATTTGGGCCTCCTGGGTGGGCCAGACCAGCAGCCCCCATTATCCCCATGGCCCTCCTGCATCTGTGGGATTCCAGCTCCCAGGAGGAGGAGGAGAGCTGGGAGGGGGTGGTGGGCAGTGCTCTGGGAGGGTCCGGACCAACCAGGTGGTCTTGTGCCCCTGTGCCTGAGCACTTCACACCCAGTACTGGTTGTTCTTCAAGGGGGGGTTGGAAGTCCGGCAGTACTGGAGGAGCTCAGGGTCTGGCGGTGCCCCAGGACCCTTGCCTTGGGGTGGGACACCTGTGCCCTTGCCCTCCAGGGTGTTGACAGTCGTTAGGGGGATGCCTTGGTTGGGGTCCATTCTCCGGAAGGTCTCCTGGTCTGGCACAGCCCCGTTCTTGACCTTGGAGGAGGGGGTGCCCTGAACGTGGTGCTTGCCTGTCTTGTTGCGCTTGTGCAGGTAAAAGAGCAGGGGCAGGATGAGGGCCAGCAGGAGGAGGATGAGGCAGATGGGGATGATGATGCTGAACATGTTGGCCTCAATGAAGCTGAGGAAAGTGCCCCCCTCCATGGGGCTGGGGCTGGTGGTGGCGCCACGGCCTGGCCAGGCGGTGGGGGACATGCCCAGCTCGCTGGCATTGGGGCTGCTCCGTGCTGTGCCGTGAGGCTGGGGCACAAGGGGTGAGGGTGCCAGGGGGGCCGTGAGCAGGGTGACACCATAGGCTTTTGAGGCGTTGTAGGGCTCAGTGCTGTAGCCCAAGGATGCCAGCGCTGGTGGCACACCGGCAGCTGTCAGCTCAAAGACGAAGCTGTCGCTCTGCAGGGGCTGGTTGGTCTCGCCAGCATCCAGCACCTCCAGCCCCACCAGCCCTTGTTCCAGCTCGCTCTGGCTGAAGGCCTCAATTGGGGTTGTGGGTTGCCCTGGGTCTCTGGAGACCCTGACAAGGCGGCTGCCATGGGGTGCCCTGCGGATTGTGAAGAGCGGGGTGCTCCTGGTGCGGTTGGCCAGCTCGCTGGCATCCAGGATGCTGGTGTCCAGGAGCGCTGTGGTGCCCCTGGGCCACACACTGCCTGGCTGAGCCTTCACCAAGGCACGGACGGTCACATTCACCACCCCGGTCCTGTTGGCTGCCCGTGACGTGAGGAGGAACTGGAAGTCATCCTGAGGAGAGGTGAAGTCGGTGAAGGTGAAGGTGACCTCCCCACGGTCCAGCTGCTTCTGCGAGAAGCCCCGTGCCGGCTTGCCGTTGACCTGCACCTGGCCAAATCTTGGCTCCCTGCTGATCCTGTATTGTGCATTGCCTGCACCCCTCGGCTGTGTGGCTCCCAGGAAGTGATGGTGGGACACAGAAGCCCTGTTCAGGTCTTGGGGCACCTCTAGCAGCAGTGGGCTGGCAGCAGTGCTGACTGCAGACAGCACCTCAACCTCCAGCGAGGTCAGGGCCGGGGGGTGGTGGTCACTGGAGAGGCTCAGGGCTAATGAGCCTTTGGCACGGCTCCCGGTGGCGACAAACACCACGTGGCCTGCGTTGACATCTGCTTGGGTGAAGCGGTTGATGGGCTCCCGTGGGTTGTGGGCGTTGGCCAGGTGGCCAGCAAGAGGTCTCTGAAGGACACTGTACACCATCTCCTCTGGGGGACCTGATG
The DNA here is from genome assembly GCF_026170545.1 of Melanerpes formicivorus. Classification (NCBI taxonomy): domain Eukaryota; kingdom Metazoa; phylum Chordata; class Aves; order Piciformes; family Picidae; genus Melanerpes; species Melanerpes formicivorus. Next base: position 22,106,490 of record NW_027142362.1, read on the forward strand.
GGTCTGCTACATCCAGGTACTCCCGGGACAAGGTCACCATGGAGCCTGGTGGGACCCGCAGCACTTCTTGTCGCCTCACCACCTGTGGTGGGCTGCTGCTGCTGCTGCTGCTGGCTGTCACCATTATAGTGAAAGCTTCAGAGATGACCACTCCTTCCTGGGGAGGGCGGATGGATTGCTGTGCTCGGGGCTGGAGCCAAGCCTTGAATCTGAAATGGTCTTCAGAGACACTGTCCCCACCATGGGCATAAGCCAGGCGTCCCGTGGACAGGTCTGACTGCAGGAAGAGTGGCCGTGACCGATCTAGGGGCACATTACCCACCAAGAGCTGCCCATGAGCTGGCAGCCCTGTCACCAGGAAGGTAACATCGTGTGCAGCCCTCTCAGGGGCTGGGATTTGGCTTAGGAGGTTGGAGGCATCCAGCACCGTGGTGTCGATCTCAGCCCGTTGAGCCCTTCCAAGCTGGAGACCTGGGGAGAAAAGGGGAAACCCAAAGGTCTGTCATTCCTGGGAAGAGCCAGGATCTCCTGGAGTGGAGAGCACATCCAGGAGACAACATGATAGAGCAGGAAAAGGAGGAGACAAAGAAATGGAAAGAGCCATGGGAAATTGCATTGTGGTGTCTTCTTTGGACTAACAAGTTCTCCTGAAGTTCGCACAATCCCCCCATCCAGGATGACTGTGCAGGCTTCAGAAGAGCTTGTTTGTCCCTTGCCTCTCCCTTCCTTTACCTCCATTTCTCCATAGCTGAGTCGAGCGCTGGGGACACTTGGCCTCAAAGGAGATCAGCACAAGGAGGATGAAGGAATCTGAGATGGTTGTGGGAGCGACCACGCGGAAGCGGATGGCATCTTGGGCAAGCCAGAAGGGCTTCTCTGGCATCTCGTGCTGGTAGAAAATCAACCCACTGTCCACCTAAACATTAAACAAAGTCTCAGTGAGCTCTGTTAAAGATAAACCCTCCAAGTGGATGATACCATGCAGGAAATGGTATCATCTCTAGTGTGACAGGCATCGTGGCACAGAGGAAAACCCTGGTGATGCCATGTCACAGCCAATGTGTGCACCCTAAGCTCTTATCTCAGCTCCAAGAAGGAGCAGCCACCAAGAAATAAGGTAAGAAGTAAGGACCACCATCAGCCACGGCATGATAGCCACCATGGTGCCTCTCTGTCAGGATGTTTCTGCCTAGCCAGTGGGGGAACTGAGGCTCAGAGGAAGGGCTGAGCTTGCTCAATAACCTCCAAGAACTGGGCCAGGCTTCTAGGGATGAGCACAAGAGGGTGGACAAAGTTAAGTGCTTCTGAGAGTTGGTTCCAAATAAGCTCTTTGCCATGCTCTGCAAAAGCCTGGCCCTGTGAGAGGAAAGTGGCAGCAAGGCTTTGCTTGGAGCGGGAGGGAAGGCATCTGCTTGTACAGAGTCATAGAATTGTTTGGGTTGGAAAAGCCCTCGAAGAGCATTCAGTCCAACCACTGACCTAACACCACCGTGGCCATTAAACTATGTCTTGAAGTGCCATGTCCACATGTTTTCTGAACACCTCCAGGGGTGGTGACTCCACCATCTCCCTGGGCAGCCTGTTCCAATGCCTGACAACTCTTGCAGCAAAATATCCAACCTTAACCTCCCCTGCTACAGCCTGAGGCTGTTTCCTCTCATCCTATCACTTGTCGCTAGGGGGAAGAAACCACCTCCCACACCTGGCTCCAAGCTCCTTTCAGGGAGTTGTAGAGAGCCAGAAGATCTCCTGTGAGCCTCCTTTTCTCCAGGCTGAACACCCCACTTCCCTCAGCTGCTCCTCACAAGGCCTGTTCTCCAGACCTTTCGTGCAAGCAGTAGCCAGGCTGGGTCTGCAGCAGGGTGACAGCCTAAGAAAAGGGGATTACAGCTCCCTGAGCCTCCTGCACCACTAAATCCAAGGCTTGGTGGCCACAGCAAAGCTGGCCCTGGGGCAGCAGCTCTTAATCCCTCTTAGCAGCTGCTGGCAGAGCTGGGAAAGTCACAGTGTGGCTGCAGTCCTGCTCTGCCTCCTGCCAGGGATCAGAGCCTCTGCCCATGGTGGCAGCAGGGTCAGGATGGGAGCTGTGGCTTCGGTGGGAGGTAATGGAGGAGGCAAAAGCTCACCTGGGCTTGGGTGAAGTTCCTGATTTCCTCTCCCTGGGAGTTGCACAGCCTGCCCAGGCGTGGGGCTTGCTCGATGCTGTAGTAGAGGGTGGTGGAGCCAGCAGGGCTGTTGCTCACTGCCTGCAGGTTCTGGCTGGTGATGGGCTGCAGGGCACCTAGAAAACATGTCCAGTACAGGCTTGAGCTGGCTGCCTCCCCACTCACCTGCAGCCTCTGCCGCAGGCAGCACTCAGCAGTACTTGGGCATTGGGTGGTGGAAAGGTCTAAGAGACCCATTTGCCACTGAACTGGGAGGATGGGGAATGTTCCTGTACCCACCTGGGCAGACAGTGAGGCTCTGCTTCTTGGCCAGGCTGATGAGGGGCTCTCTGAGAGCCCTGACGAGGAAGAAGTGCCCAGGAGACAAGTTCTCTCCATCCCACAGGTCAAAGGCAAAGCCTCCATCCAGGGGTCCTGTGGAAAGCACATTGCTGGGTGTTTGGGGGGAGCAGAGGGGCTGCAGCCCCCCACTAACCTCGCACGGTTTGGAGCAGGGGGCTGTGTGGTGGGGTTAGCATCTGCCCTGAGGTGGTGTCCCCTCCTCTGTGCCAGGGGTAATGCTGGGGCACCTCAGCCCTTCCCTACCTTGGTGCATGAAGAGGACAAGGCCATCGTTTATCTGGGCCTGGGTGAACCGCTGGACCTCAGAGCTGGGTGCTGACCTCAGCACAACCCTCCCGTTGGCCGGGGGCTGGATGGAGTAGGTCACTTCCTCCGGTGGGGAGTCCTCGTCCTCAGCGCTCAGGATGTGGGGACCGATGGCAGCCGTGGTGCCTTCCCGCAGCTGGGGGACAAGGAGAGGCTGTAACCCCCCTGAGCTGCCTCCAGCCCCTCTCCCCTCTTCCCCAGCCTGCTCGAGGCCTCATCCCTGCTCAGACATCTTCGCTGGGTGCCTCAGCACGTCCCAGCCAACAAGAAGGCCTTGTCCCCGCGCTGGGTGATGCCTCCATCGTCTGGCCTCTGCCCAGCCCCGGGTCACCCTGTGCTGCTGCCGTGTTTGCTGGCACGTTCCATGCTGCTGGCTCTGTGCAGTGGCATGGCGTGTGCAGGGCAGCCTCTCCCAGTGTCCCCAAGTGGGCAAGGAAGAAAGGCAAAGGTCTGGGCTAGAAGCTGTGTATTTGGTGCATCTCTCCCCATTGCTATACAGGGAAAGGGCTTTCTGGGGAGGTCTCCCAGCCCTGAACCCCTTGACAAGGGATGAGGGTTTTAAACTAAAAGAGGGAGATTTAGACTAGATCTAAGGAAGGCAAATTTTTTTGCCACTGAGGGTGATGAAACACTGACTGAGGTAGATGCCCCATCTCTGGAACCATTCCAGGTCAGGTTGGACAGGGCTCTGAACAACCTGATCTACAGTCCCTGCTGACTGCAGGGGGCTTGGACTAGATGGTCTTTAAAGGTTCTTTCCAACCCAAAGCAGTCTGTGATTCTCTGACCTTGCTCTCTGAGCTGCTGTGATGATTCCACCCCCATCTCTCCCCAGCTGGGTGTTTCTCTTAGCTCATGCTCCCAGCAAAGCACCCTTCCCACTGCCTCCTTCAAGGCTGCAGCAGGGCTATGAGCCGCCCCAGCAAACCATCCAGGAATGACAAGCATGCAGCTGAGCTCAGGGCCACCACAAAGCCTTCCAGAGCCACCACAAAGCCTCCCAGTACCATGGCAAGGTCTCCCAGTGCCACTTGTCCCCAGCCAGTGGTGCCCACTTCCCCCTTGGGGGATGTTGCCACCCCAAAGCCCTGGCATCTCCCCTCTCCAGCTGCAGGCAACAACATTCCTCGCTCTTAATCCTGTGCTGTCTCTTAGTCTTGGCAAACCATGGGGATGAATCCTGCCTTGCCAGACAGGTTCTGCCTGAGCACCCCAGAGCTGCCTTTCACACTCAGGATGACCCAGCATCATGGGGCATGTGGACTGAACCTTCCCCCAGCTGATGCAGGGCTGTATCCCGCAGCACCACAAGGCTGGCCAGCTTCCTACAAACCCAGAGGACAACACCCAGGCGCTGGAGGAGCTGCTCAGCTGGCCGTGCTGGGCTCGATGAGCTCTTCTCTGCTGTTTTCAGCTGGCCTAACTCAAAACATTTCTTGAGTGGGTGTGGGTGCCGACAGTGAAATTAAATCCCTCTGCAGTCCCCATGGGGTGGCGGGAGGCAAGCTGGAAAACACAGCTTGGGAGAGACGGGATGGGGGAAGTACTGCTGGACACATTGAAGCCCTTGCAGAAGGAGCTGTTGCTCTACCACGTACAGGCATCAGGGGTTTTGCACTGCTGCTTCTCCCCAGTGCTCACAGGCAGGTCACTTCAGCACCCACTGGAATCGCGATCACATCCAGGGCTTGGTGCCAAGGAAGCCCAGAGAGGTGTTTGCAGGCAGGGGGCCCAGCGGCCCCGGGCCATTTTTGCCCACTGGAGATGGGCACACACAGCCGCTGGAGCAGCTTTGCTGGCCACCCAGAGCCTGTGCCACTGGAGCTGACCTGCTTTGCCACGCTCCTGGTGCTCTCTGAATTATTAAAGGCTCCCGCCTGGGTCCTGCTCTGGCTTACTCGGCCCATTCTGTTTGCTCAGCCTCCGTGTCGCCGCTGCTCTCCGGGGGAGCGCGCCGGGAGGCAGCGGAACAGCGCCGGGAGCGTGGCCCTGGATCGCTGCAGCACTGGAAGCCTCTCTCTCGCTGGCATCCAGCCATCCTTTCTCTTGATGCAACCCAGAAAGATGATCAAGGCAAATCTGCCCAGTCTTTCCCAGGCAGCACCAGTTTGGGGTACGAACCCTGCCTGTTGTCACCCCAGCCCTGCGTGGACTCTGCACCCTGGGAGCTGGCAGGATCAGGCAGCAGAGGAAGGCTTTGTGCAATCTCCCTCCCGGACCCAGCCTGACCTTTAAACGCTGAAGTCATCTCTCGTCAAAGCACAAACACAGCAGGGTTGGGCCCCTCCTGAGCCCTGGGTTGCTTTAGCATTGCCCTTGCTCAGAGCAGGAAGCTTTTCCCAGCTCCAGAGCCCCTTCTTGGGCCCAGCCTACCAGGGCCAGCACCTATGGGTACTTTTGGGATGCACTGGTCCTTCAGTGAGCAGAGGGGAGGTTTTGTGCCTCTTGAGTGGGGACAAGGGGCTGCTGTGGGTCCAGCAGCCAAGGGGTTAACCTTGCTCTGTGGGGAGTGCAGGATCTGGGGGCAGCTGGAGCACATCCTGCAGGCACAACTTAGAGTCATGGAATCACCTCGTTGGAAAAGGCCTTAAAAGTCCAAAGAGAACCTAACATCTCCCTGTACACAACTGTTAGACCACGGCATTCAGCACCTCATCCAGACATCTTTCAAACACCTCCATGGCTGGAGACTCTACCACTGCCCTGGGAAGCCTATTCCAGTGCCTGATGGGCACTTGATACACTACAAAAGGAATTTGCTGGGATGGGCCTAAGATTCCCGGGATGGGAGTTTAACTGAGGAAAGCTCAGAGCTAAGGCTGGTGCTGGCTGTGGTTGTGGCCTCCCCCACACTTTCCTGGCAGTCCTGGTCCCATGTCTGTTCTTCTGGGGATGTCTGCGTGGCACCTGGCCCGTGGCAGTGTGTATCCTTCCCTTTGGTCATCCTTTCCAGAACCCAAGTTCCAGACCCCTTCCCAAGGCTGCTATGATGATGATTCTGATGTAAAGAGCTGCCAGCCTGAGAAATCCTGGGATGGGTGCAGATTCCTTGGGGTGGAATGCAAGGCTGATGCTCCTGCATGTTTCCTAAGAAACTCTTTGCTGCAGCTTTGACTTAATGATCCTGAAGGAGACAGGGAGGTGTCTGAAGCAGAAGGTGGGACTTTGGCAGCGGGTGAGGATGGGCGGGCTTGATGTAGATGACACTAAACTGGGTGGGACCATTGGCCTGCTTGAGGGCAGGAAGGCTCTGCAGTGGAATTTGGACAGGCTGAAGTCAATTGTACAAGGTTTAACAAGACAGAGGCCAGGTTCTGCACTTGGATCGCAACAGCCCCATGAATGCTCTGCTCCAGGCTTGGGGTAGAGTGGCTGAAAAGCTGCCTGGCAGAAAAGGACCTGTGGGTGTTGGTTGCAGCTGGATGAATATGAGCCAGAGTGTGCCCAGGAGGCCAAGAAGGCCAGCAGCATCCTGGCTTAGATCAGCAATAGTGTGGCCAGCAGGAGTAGGGAAGTGATTGTGCCCCTATACTGGGCACTGGTTGAGGCCACAACTTGAATACTGAATTTAGTTTTGGGGCTCTCACTCCAAGAAGGACATCGAGAGGCTGGAGCAGGTCCAGAGAAGGGCAACCAAGCTGGTGAAGGGTCTGGAGAACAGAGCTGGTGAGGAGCAGCTGAGGGAACTTGGGTTGTTTAGTCTGGAGAAAAGAAGGCTGAGGGGAGTCTTTCTTGCTCTCCACAACTCCTTCAAAGGAGGTTGCAGTGAGGTGGGGTTTGGGTCTCTTCCCCCTAGTAATGAGGGATGGAATGAAAGGAAATGGCCTGAAATTGTGCCAGGGGAAGTTTAGGTTAGAGATCAGGAAAAAATCCTTTCCTGTAAGAGTGCTCAGGCGTTGGACCAGGCTGCCCAGGGAGGTGGTGGAGTCACTGTGCCTGGAGGTGTTCAGAAAACGTGTGGACATGGCACTTTGGGACAGGGCTTAAGGGCCATGGTGGTGCTAGGTCAGTGGTTGGACTCCATGATCTTAAAGGTCTTTTCCAACCTGAAAGACTCTGTGAGACCTCTTTGCTTGTGACTTTACGTAGACAGGCATAAGGAGAGGTGGCAAAGACGCCTAGATAATTAATTAAGCATCTCCAAGCTGTGCCGAGGAGTCCTGCCCAAGCTGTTCTTTCTGCTACCGGGGATTACTCCGACACCTGGGGAAGGGCGGGCAGGCAGTGAGGGAGTTTAGGAGGCGGGGGGGTGTGTGGGGATAGAAGCCGCTGCTTGCCCTCGGCAGTGAGGGGTTAGGAGGCAGAGGGGGACCCGGTAGCCGCTGCCTGCCGCCGTGGCAGCTCTGCCGAGCCCGGCGCCGGGCAGGGGGGGCAGGCGCTGCTGCGGGGCGAGACTCCCATCTTGTGGCCGCGCTGAGCACTAGCAGCTAAGGGGGAGGGACGAGGTGAAGGGACGGACACAAGCACGGCACAGCCCAGTCCCCGCCTCCTGCAAAGCCTCGCCCCTCCGGGCAGCGCCTCCTGCTCCCCGGCGCACGGCGCCCGCCTCTGGGCTGCGCTCCTGCTCTGCCTTGCCTCAGATGCCGGGTTGCGACCCGTGGGGTCCCGGCGCTAGGCTGGCGGCCCCTAGGGTGCTGAGCACCCCGAGGCGGCTGACCCATCCCCTTCCATCCCGCCCTTACCTGCAGCCCGGCGTTGAGCCGCAGCCGAGGCGCCCTGGAGCTGCGGGGCAGGATGGAGATGAAGATTGTCCGGGCCTGGCTCTGGCGTTCCAGCGACGAGGCGTTGGCCACGAGGGTGAAGCTGTCGGATCGTGCCCGGGGACCATCCTGCCTGTATTGGATCTGCTGGTGCTGCACCTGTGGGGCAGGGACCGGGTGACCCTCCTGGGAGGACACGGGACATCAGCCCTGCTGGGGAGGGGACCCTCGCACCAGCCTGGGAGGAAGGAGCAAGTTGAGCACCTACCACTTGCCCTGGGGCATCCCTGTGGGATGGATCCAGCAGAAAGACAAGGAGTGGGATCCCCATGGGAAGCAGACCTGGAGCCCAGCCTGGATGCTCTGCCCACAGCCCCATTCTGAATCCCGTGGGACATTTAAAAGCACTTTGGGGATTGATGATCTGTCTGGAGGGCAAAGCCAGCACCCAAACCCCTCCATCCCAAGGACAGAGCTCTCTAGTGGGGAGAGGAGCCCCACAGCCCTCCCCAGCCTCCTGGTGCAGTTGGGCCTGGAGCCTAGCCCCAGGCTCTTCTCAACACCCCTGAGAGAGCAGGGTAGTGGGGAAGTGGACAGCCTTGGCTGCTCTACCTCAGTCCAGGTGAAACCCTGCAGCTCGCCATCCTCAGGCCGCTCGCTTTTCAGGAGGGTGCCAAACCGGGGGGGCTCGAGCACCCTGAACTCCACACCAAGAGCCGTGTAGTATGTGTTGGGGATGCTGAGGATGCCTGTGGAGAGGGTAGCAGAGCCACCTTCGGGCACTGTGATGTTGTGGACGTCTAGGGGGATGGCAATCGGGAGCATGACCAGGCTCACCACCACCCCTTGCAGTGGTTCTACACCACGGGCTGCGATGTCCACGACAAACTGGTCACGCTCCTCATCCGGCTTGGAGTGGAGGTAGAGGACCCTGCCGTCATTGATGTCCTCCTGGGTGAAGGACTGGATGGGGTCCAGGCTGGGCTGCTCGTTTGCGTCCTCTTCGTGCTGAAGCATTGCCAGGAAGCCAGAAGCTGGGGGGCTGCTCACCTGGTAAACTATGTCCTGGGGAGGGATCTCTTCATGGGCCACCTGGGAGTGTGGGGGAGACAAGGCATGAGCTGAGGCTGGTTCCTGTGAGGCTGGGCTGCCCTGCAGCCCACCACTGTGCAATGTGCCATGGCTTTGCACAGGGGATGAGCTGCAAGAGTCACCTTCTGTCTGAGGCCGTGCCTGAACCCCCACCTCTCCCCCTGGGCAAAGCTTGACACATGCACAAGTCCTTTCCCCTGTGCAGGTGGGTATAAAATGGAGTCCCACCAGTGGCTGGCCTGGTTTGGTATCCAGGAAAGGGATGCAGATGTGGGGAATGACTAGAGAAAGGGATACTCACCAGTAAGTACTGCTCCTTGATCCCAGCTGCTTCTCCCTGGAAGACGTGGATTTCCTTGCGGTTGACTATGCGCAAGGGGCTGGGATGGGTGTCCAAGAACACGCTGATGGCCAGTGTGTCCTCCACTGATACCTCGTTTGCTTCTACAGTGAACTGGAGCTCATCCCGGCTATTCCTGCTCCCATTGTGGCGGTAGGAGATCTCTCCTGCTAGCAGGTCCCTCTGGGAGAAAGCCATGACCGGCTGCTCCCCTCTCAGCACGGTCCCCCACCTTGGAGGGGTTGTTATCAGGAACCGTATCTCATCGTCTGACCTAATGTCCATGTTGGTTTCCAGGCTGAGGACAGAAGAGTCAATGCTCCCCTGGCTGCCCTGGGGGATGACCAGACCGGTGTTGTTGACTATTTTGATGTAGGGGTCTGATGCCTGCACTTCCAGGATGGCCGTGGTTTGGTGGAGGCCATCCGAGACCTGTAGCTGAATCCAGCCCCGGTCAGCCCCTGAATGGACAAAGAGGATCTTCTTCTTCCTCAGGTCATCCTGTGTGAACCGATAGACCTGGTGGCTCCTGTCATCAACAGAGACGATGCTGCCAAACAAGATGTCCTTCCTTGCCAGCACCAGCTGCGTGTCGGAGAAGCCAGAGTCCTTGTCGCTGAAGGCAATGTCCTCTGTCGTCAGCAGGTGCTGCCCGTTGCGCACCACGTTGAAGACCTTGTTCACCACTTGGACCGGGGCATGGTCATTGATGGGTTGGATAGAGACCCTGAAAACGCCTCTCACCTCCTCTGCCTCGGGTTCAGCGCTGCCCTCGCCCTGCCGCGTCGCCACAAAGGGGATGTCATCCTCCAGCGTCTCAGAGTCGTCGTGCTGGTACAGCAGACGGCGGTGCAGGATGTCATCGTTGGTGAACTCTGTGATCTCCTCTCTGGAGGCCCAGCCGTGGGATGCAGCCCAGGCCAGCCTCCCGTGTGCGGGCCCCTCAATCACTTCATAGAGGTAGTCCATGCTGTTCATGCTCTGGACAAACAGGTGATCTTTGGAGATGACAGCTTGTCCCCCTTCTGGCACGGTCAGGAGGACGTTGGTCAGAGCTGGTGCATCAGGGTCTCCACCGATGCTGATTGTGTAGGTGTAGACAGGAGAATGCTGCTCCCCACCGCGGACACGGAACTGGAAGGTGTCCTCAGCTTGCTGGGAGTTCCTGATGGTGGCGCTGTAGCTCAGGTGGTTTTGTTGCAGGTCGTCTTGGGTAAACCCAAAGCCTTCAGTCAGCCTGTTGCCCAGCAGCTCCAGATTTCCCTTTTTGGGAGCCTGGATTATCACATAGTGGAAAGGGACTGGAGCAGAGTTTGGATCTTCCAGCATCGCCTCCAGCTCCTTACTGGTGATATTTCTGTGCCGCCTGTTCTTCATCTGGAGGGGGACCATGGTCCTCATCTTAATGGTGGCTCTTTTAATCCTTATGACAAAAGTGTTATTTTGCAAGACCTTCTGTCCCACTTGGACTTCAAATTGCAGCTTCTCCACAACATCTTCCAGGTGGTGCTCTGTGTCTGTGCTAAAATACTGGATGCGCCCTTGCTCCAGGTCTTGCTGGTGGAAGGATTCAACTTTTTTCCATTCCCCTCCCATGCTGCCTTGCTTCTGGACCTCGCCATACCTTAGGGGCTCCGTGAGGACATAGAGGATGACGACTTGTTGGTTGACTGCGTTGGTCTCCACTGAGAGGTTGGCCGTGGTGATGCGTGCAGCCCCTCCCTGGGAGGTGGAGAGGCCGGTGTTGTTGCGCAGGCGGATGTCAGGATCGATGGCAAGGATCCTCAGGGTGGCAATAGGGCTTGGGACTGTGCCATCGTTCACCTGCAAGGTGAGCTGCGAGTTTGTCCCACTCTGGTGCACGTAGACTATGTTGCCTGCTTCCAGATCCCTGCAGGAGAACTCTTCGATGGGCACTCCAGGGTGAAAGTCATACTCTACATAACCCTCCTCCATGTGCTGGCCACCATGCAGCTGGAGTTCAAGGTCATCACAGGATGTGTCATCATCTAGGACCTGCAGGACGTCTGTGGTCAGGTGTTTCCGCGTGTGCTTCAGGATTGTCATGTGGTTCCCATGGGGAAAGATCACCTGTGGGGCGTCGTTGGTGGGGTTGATCATGATGGGCAGCAGGTACATTTGCCCCTGCCGCAAGCATTCTGGGACCCCTTGCTGGGCAGTCACTGTCACCTCCAGCATTAGCTGGTCCATGGGCCCCTCGGAGCCATCGTGGACATATCTGACTTTCCTGTTCACAATGTCCAACAAGGTGAACTTTCTTCTGCTCCTTGACCCAGGAATGTCCAGCTCCAGCTGGCCATGCCTGGGGTCATTGGTGATGCTGAAGAGGATTTGGGACTGCCGGATGCTTGCGAGGCTCAGGTCTACAGTTGGCTGGGTGTGTTTCCACTCCAGATATGCCATGCCCCCTTCGGAGACGATGAGGGGGCTGACGTGAAGCAGCCTGCTGATGTTGGCGAAGGCAGGGGGGAAGCTGCTGTCTGGCCGGCACGGTTCTGCTGCCAGGCCTGGTGCTACTGACCAGATATCTGGAGGTGGGGAGGTATGTGCATCGTCCTGCTCGTACGTCTCTTCGTAGTCCCAGTAGTGCTCCTGCTTCCCACAGCCTGCAGTGATGTCTTTTGTGATCACAGCATCTTGCAGGCTCCTCCTCTGCAGGTTTATCCGCAGGTCTTCCAGGCAGCCAACGAAGGAGTTGTTGGCCATGGTCCACACTGAGATGAAAGCAAGATGGTGCTCCTTCAGCCTCTGCAAAGCTTTTTCATTCATGCCTCCAATGAAGAGGTTTCCCTGAAGGTCCAGGTAGTTGTTGATGCCCCGGTTGGATGTGGATGAGGCGTAGTAATCTATCAGTATCTCAAACTTGTGGACGTCTGTGTAGACCTTGACATAATGCTGCTGCTCGTCGCTGATGAAGACGTTGTTGTGCAGGACGATGATGCCATTGCCCTTCTCAACAAACCCCCTCAGGCGCCCGTTGGAGATCTCCAGGTAGAAGAAGTCGTTCTCCAGCCCGGCATGGTAGATGAGGGGTGCCTGGGTGATGCTGGTGGTTATCACAAACTCGATGGTCGCTTCCTCCCTCGCATTCCAGGTGGGAAATGCAACATAGGAGTGTGGCCCTGGGAACCCAAAGGGGTCATCGGGCTCTGCAGAGAACTGTGTGCTGCACCCTTCCTGGACCCGGTGGAAGATCTTGGAGCTGCCATCAGAGGACGGAGGGGAGAGGACATCCAGGCCATTGAATGTCACTAAGTGGAGGCAGCCTCTGAAGGGGGAGCTGGCCTCAGCAAGGTATGGTAGGTCAAGGCTACCTCTTCCACCAGCAAAGAGGCCGTGCTGGATGTCCAGCTCCCGTACAGGCCCTACCACGTCCACGGAGCTGTTAAAGAGGCCATCGATGGTGAGCATCATCCTGCCATCTTCCACCAGCAGCTTCACATCGTGCACCGCCAGGTTATTGAGCTGCAGCTCTGCTGGTGACTGCAGCATCACCTCCTCTGAGCCCAGCCGCAGCCTGGCCTGCAGGGTAGCACATGGGAAGTGTTCAGCTCAAGCAAGGAATTGTCTGATGGGTGAGGAGACCTCCCCACCTACCAGAAACACCTACTGAAACATGGACTGTTCCAGGGGGCTCAGAAGTGCTTTGGTCCCCCTGTTCACTCCTGGCCACCCCACCCTCTTCCTCCTCTGTGTATGTTCCTCCCAGCCAAGCTAGATCCCCTTCTCTGGCTGTGCTTTCTCTGTCCTGGTCTTGGGATTTCTCTCCTTTTTTACCTCACATTCTGCAAATCCAAGTCTTGGGGCTTTATCCCTGGGGTCCTCCACCCCCCAGTCTCACCACTAGGCTTTTCCTCTCACCCTCTGGAGAAATCCTGCCAGATGTTGGCTCTTCTTGCCCTGCTCCATTCATGCCTGCAGCCTGGGCTGTTGCAGCCCTCGCCCTGGGAAGTGGCAGGAGAAATAGCAGGTTTTGCTCTCCACAAGCAGCAGCCTGGAGCCTGCCTAAGTAGAGGGTTAGCTGAGGGACCCTGAGACACATGGTCTGCATTAGGGAGACCTCCAGTCAGCTGCTTGCTTGCTCTCCTGCTTTGGTTTAGATGTGGTTGTTGGCCTAGCCCAGGCTTCAGGAGAGGCAGGATGTGTGCCTCGGATGTTCCCTGCTCTTTTCCTTCATGGTGGGTGCCAAAACCATAACCACAAGAGGGCAATTCTACTCTTCTGTCCTGATCCCTTCCCACGCCCTATCTGGGCTTGGCCTGTGGTGGGACTCTTGACTCATCCCTTCTCTTCATTATCTCTAGCACCCTGAGGGTGCTGTGCACCATGTTTGACTGGTGCACAGGGTGCTGTTGCCTGGCCATCTCCATGATGCTCCCCAGCATCACCTCAGGCAGCAGGTGATGATTTTCCCCAGCTGGACCTTGTTTCTCTGTATGTAACTGATTCTCCCAAGGCCTTCTGCTCTTCTCTTGAACCCTTAACATTCCCTTGGCAGAGGTCTTGGCAGCTTGGCTGTCCATGCTGGCGTCCAACCCCATGGACTTCTGCTTTCAGGTGCTGCCCCCACTTCCTCCTTGCACTGGGTGAAGCCCTGACCCACAGCAGGGTGCCAAGGTACTGACCTGCAGGCTGCCAGCTCTCAGCTGGAGCAGGAGGTAGTCGGGTTGGCCAGCAGCCAGGAAGAGCAGCCCACTTCCCTGGCTGGTGTACAGCTGGAGGTGCAGCCGCACTGTGCGCGAGGCATCCACCAGCGGCATCTCCACATAGCTGTCCCCAAAGAAAGAGGCTGGGGAGAAAAGGGAGAGGGTCAGGCAGGGAAGGACACCTCCCACAAGCCCTGTCTGTGTGGCTGCTGTATGGAACCTCTCAAACCCACCCTTCATCCCCTCTCTCTCTGCCCTGTGAGAGGGTGGTGGAACACACCAGGCTGTGAAGACCCTTGGGAGAGTCTGCTCTGATTATCCTAGGGGAAGGGGTTTCTAGCTTGCAGTAAGGTGCCTGCCTCTTCTCCCAGGTAATGTGGTAGGACAAGAAGAAATGACCTCAAGGTGCATCAGGGAAGGTTTAGTTTGGATACTATGAAAAATTTCTTCACCAGAAGGGTCATCAGGCACCGGAAGAGGCTTCCCAGGGGAGCATTGGAGTTGCCATCCCTGAAGGTTAGATGAGGTGCTGAGGGACACAGTCTAGCAGTTGTGTTGGGTTATGACTGAACTCGATGATTCTATGAACCTAGGTTCCTCTTCTCTGATTTTCCCAGGAGAAGGGGTTCCCAGGGGCTGGCTGGCAAGGTGGAGGTGGTGTTTCTCCTTGCCCATGCAGCTTTTAGATGAACCTTCCCCCTTTGTTACTTGTCCAAGACAGACACAGTAATGCTGTCATCATGCCAAGTTCCTGAACGAGTTCCTGAGTTTAGGAGGCAAGATGTTCCCCTGAGTCTTTCCCCTTTCTGCCATGGCTGTCTCCCTTTGGAGGGCTATGGACCCTCACAGCAGTGGCCATGTCCTGCCTTGCCTGCGTTCCCTGGGCAGTGTCAATCACTGCAATCGGAGACGTCACAGAAACATTCAGGGTGGAAAAGACCCTCAGGATCACCAAGTCCAACCCAGAACCCTGCTCTACAACATTCACCCCTGAACCATATCCCCAAGCACCACATCCAAATGACCTTTAAACACATCCAGGGTTGGTGACTCAACCACCTCCCTGGGCAGCTCATTCCAATGCCTGACCACTCTTGCTGGGTAAAACTTTTTCCTAGTGTCCAGTCTAAGCCTATCCAGTCATAGCTTGAGGCCATTCCCTCTTGTGCTATCACTAATCACCTGTGAAAAGAGACCAGCACCAGCCCCTCTGCAATGTCCCCTCAGGTAGCCATAGAGAGCAATGAGGTCTCCCCTCAGCCTCCTGCTCTCCAAACCAAACAGCCCCAGCTCCCTTAGTGATGCTGCGTGGGAGCCCCAGGGACGCCACCAGGTCAGCCAACACCGCACTCTTCTCTCCTTGTTTAACAGCGCTTCCTAACAGCTCCCCCTATCATCCAGACGTGGCTGACGTTGCCCCTGGAGGTGGCTGCTCCGTCAGTGCCGGAGGAATGAACGTGTGTGCCTGCAACCCATATGTGGATGTGAGGCCACACGGAAACATCGGCTCAAGGGGGGCGGCCGAAGTTGTAGCTGGAACACGTTCAGCGACCAGTCTGCACCAGCCCTGCAGGGACTCAGCTCAATGGCATGTGGTCACCAAATGAGAGACTGTGTCACAGGGCACAGGCAGGAGAGGGCAGGGTGGAAAGCACAGGGAGTGGCAGGGATTAATGTGAGAGCGCTGCTGATCTTCAGCTGGCTTGGGGCGTGCGTGAGCGCTGCCTGCACACGAAGTGCCTGTGTCTGCCAGGCACAGCCACCCATCCCGGTTAGCTCCAGAGCAAGCCATGGCCACCTTCATTCTGTGCTTACAGGGTGAAGCATAAACACTCAGAAGGCTACAGAAGAGCTGTAAATGTACGGTGAGAGGAGTGGCCATGCAGGTTTTCAGACCGTTTGTAGGCACAGGCTGGGAAGCCTGCTGTGCTCAAGCTTGTCATAGAGTCATAGAAGGGTTTGGGTTGCAAGAGATCTTAAAGATCACCTAGTTCCACACCCCCCCCCCCTTGCTGTGGGCAGGGACACCTTCCACTAGACCAGGTTGCTCAAGGCCTTGTCTGACCTGGGCATGAGCACCAATATGGAGAGGGCATCCATAACTTCCCTGGGCAACCCATTCCAGAACCTCATCACCCTCACTGTAAAGAATTTCTTCCTAATATTCCTCTTTCAGCTTAAATCCATTCCCCCTTGTCCTACCACTAGAAGCCTTTGTAAAAATCCCTCTCCAGCTTTCTTGTA
This sequence comes from Melanerpes formicivorus, assembly GCF_026170545.1. Classification (NCBI taxonomy): domain Eukaryota; kingdom Metazoa; phylum Chordata; class Aves; order Piciformes; family Picidae; genus Melanerpes; species Melanerpes formicivorus. The sequence continues at coordinate 22,122,346 of NW_027142362.1, forward strand.
GGCCTCCTCCCATGCAGAGCTTTCCTGCTGTGCTCCATTATTGCACATGGTGGCATCAAATCCACCCAGCTGCAGACCTGCGCTTGGGTTTAGGGTCTGGCAGTTTGCTGAGGTGCCAGGGAGAAAGGAGGGTGAGATTTTTGCCTCTCTGAGAGTCCAAGCCCAGCCCCTGCTTTCTTTAGGAGAAAGCAGGGATTGGAGCACACATGTGCTCTTACAGATGCCCAAATTTCTTTGAGGCTAATCAGGGTTAGAGGTGACGGTGAAGGTTTGCCTGGCAAGGGTAGAGTTGGAGCACCCTTCTTTGGCTTATTGCCTTATCTTCTGAGATGAGCTCTGCCATGCCCTATGTACAGTGATGCTCTTCTGAGCCTCTCAAGGACAGGGAGATCTCCTTGCCCAAATACCACAAAAAATAACTTCCTGCTGCTGGCAGTGGCAAAACTGCCTCAGCTTTCTCCTAAAGGCTGGGGAAAGAACATGGATATTGCAAGGACCGGCCCTGGGCAGGGAAGAAATAGCAGCATGGAAATATCTGTCCCTTGCTTTAATACCAAGCCCTTTGCTCGGCCCCGGGTAGGGCTGCCAGGGTGCCTTAACCCAAGCCCTCTCATTTCCTGGCCATTGGCATGGGGCACTTTGGCTTCTTTGTTCTCTTCAGCCCAGCCAGTGACTCAGAGGATCTTTGCTATTCTTTGCAGGGTTGTGAAGGGCTCTGTCCTCCCCTGACCTGCTCCCTCCTTCCGGTAGCCCTTGCAAAACCAGCCAGCCCCAGTGCACCTTGCTCAGCGGGCAGGGGTGATGGGTGCTGCCTGGAGCTCTGCACTTAGGTTTGGTGAGCAGGAACAATGGGCCAAGTTGCAGAAGGGAATTTTCCTCTCCCTCCATGCACAAGTTGTTGCTCAGGCCCAGCCAGGCCTGCACACATGCGTGCAATATAGTGGTGTCCCCAGAGACATTGCGTGTACGTTATGTGCTGGCTCCCTTCGATGTTCCCCCATGTGTGCATGCTCTGTGCTCCAGCTCCCACCAGGATTTTGTTACAGTTTGGTTTCTGGCTTCCCCTAATCCCCAAAACATGCTTTTCAGAGGGACACCAAGCAGACACTCTCATAAAGAGGCAAATCTTTGCTGGGGCTAGACCCATCAGCAGCTCTTCTGCCAGCCCAGGGGCTAGGCAGCATCTTGCCATGGGTGCTGGGCATCACGTTTTGGGGGTGGAGGAGCCTGTCTCACAGAGCCAGCCTGTTTTCCAGTGTGACAAGGGGCAGCAGCTCCAGCAGCCAGCACATTTTGTCCTGCCTCTGTTCTCCTGAAGTTGCCAGATATTATTTTCTTCTCTGTCTCTCATAAATTACTACCAATAAAAAGTTATGGGAAGCAGGGGTGCCCTGAGGAGCAGGGCTGTTTGCTGGGGCAGGGAGGAGGCACCACTGCCTGGCTTCAGGAGGAGCTGGTGGTTGGTTTTTTTATCCCTCCAGCAGCAGGGCAGTGTGAGTTACTGCTGTTTATCTTCCCAAATCTCTGCTTTATTTCAGGGCTGCTCTCCTCTTCTCAGCAGCCCAGCCAGGAGTCAAACGCTGGTCAACCTGTGGCATTTCTCTTCCACAAGGGACTCACAGCTTTTCACCTCCTCCCCTCTTCCTTGCCTTCTACATTGCAAAAGATGCAGAAAATATATTTTTTTTTCCTGGGGTTTAGGTTTGCTTTTCAAATGTATTTTGCCCTGAAGGAGCCTCCATGGCACGGGGTGCCCCATCCCAGTTGGTGGTTTGGATGGCAGCTCTGATTTAGGCACACACGGAGAGAGCAGGGACTCCCTCCTGGACATCCTGCCCCAACCCAGGGTCATTCCATGCAGATGCAGTCCTGTGGCCCAAAACCCAAGGTGATCTGGTGGTCACTTTCCCAAGAGCTGTGATCACACTACGAGCATGCCATGAGCCAAGCCTCATCCCTGGATGGAGATGCCCAAGCTGGCCCTTCCTCCCCTGCTGTGGGGCACAGCAGGTCTCCTTATCCTGGCTGTGGGTTGGGCACCTCGGCCATTTAACTTGCCCTGGCTAAAACTAAGTGAGGTTCCCACTTACTCCCAGCGCCGGGTGTCCCGCGGGAAATCGCTGCCCCTGCCTTGCCAGGCTGATCCGATGGAAAGGCATTGACAAAGCGAGAGCAGCCTCCGTCAGAGTTTCCGAGCAGCCGGCCAGCAGCCAGCAGATTATAGGCTGCACTGTCATCTGGGTGATGGTTTTTTGGTTTTTTTTTTGTTTTTTTCTGGTGTGCCTTGGGGGGAGGGGGAGAGGGGGGAGAAAAAAAAAAAAAAAAAGGCAAAGAGAGGAGCCAAAAGTTCTGAGGAAGGAGTTGGGAGCGAGGTCCCGAGCGTGCCGGGCTCCGGCCGGGGCTGCCGCACAAGCGATGGCTCTGTGCGAGCCCTGCCCCGGGCGCCGGACACGCGCCGCGTCGGGACGCCTTGGCCCCGTCCCCCGGTTCCGCCAGCTGAAAAACACGGCGGGGGGAGCCTCTCCAGCTCCTGCTTCTGCCTGCCTGTTCAGCGAGGCTTTTGGCATCCCAGCCCGAAGCGGGCCGGCTCCAGCAGCCTGAGGAGCAAGAGCCTGGAGGGGAAGGGATCCCTATCTGCCTTGGAGGAGCTGGCTCCGGAGGGGGGGGGAGCAGGGGAGGGGGGTGGTTCTGGAGTGCTGCGTGGCTCAGCAGGGCTGCTTTGGCCTCTTCTCTTGTGTTTTAACATTTCAGTACACAAACTTCTCCCACCTCCTTCTCAGCACGTAGGAGGACCGAGGAGCCAACTCCCGGCTCACAAAGCTCCACATGAGGGTTTGCAGAGTGAAGTGGTGCTGGACCGAGGAATTTTCGGAGTGAGGAGATGTCTCCTGTGTGAGCTGGTGGATGGATGTCTCCCCTGCTGGCATCTCCTACCACAGCTTGGGGCATCCCCCGTCCTGCCTGTGAGACAGCTGGATGGGCTTTAGGGTGTGCATTGGCACGTCGAGGCAAGTCCCTGAGGGGCTGCAAGAACCCTTGTCGCTCTGCCCAGAGGAGGATGCTGAGGCTGAGGAGGAAGGAGTGGAGCAAACAGTGCTGGGGATGGGCTGGCCGCTCAACAAGGCTTCATTCAGGCTGCGGTGGGGGCAGGTGAGGGCCAGGGCTGGTAGCCCATGTGTGTTTGCAGGGAGGGGACTGGAATTCATTAAATCAGCTCTTTAATTACCCAAGTGGGAGCCAGGAGAGCCCTGTGCAGACACAGGCACCCTCTGTGTTTGCAGCCGCTTCTCACCCCTGCCACACCGCTTCTCTAACGCTGGAAAAACAGCCGGGCAGTGAAGGCTCCTTGTTGCCCGAAACAGCCCTGGGCTTGTGCGGCCAGCGGTGCCGCCCTGCCCGCCGGCTGCCCGCCTTCCTGCTTGCCAGCCCATGCCAACAAGCGGCCCCTGTGTCGGCAGTGTGCCCGGCGCTGCTTGAGCCCCCTCCACCTCCTCCCATGGGATGCTGCTAGGGCACCCCATGGCCAGCCTGGTGCATTCCTCTACCCGAGCGTCAGAAGCTTGTTTTGAGTCCCTCTGAGTTGTTTAGGGTGGTTGTTGTTTTTATTTTACTGACTTTATAAGGTAGCAAGCTCGCCTGTCGCCAGCCATGCTGCACTGCCCCCACCCACTCCGCAAATAGCAGAGGGGTTGGGGGGGGAGGGAGGATGCAAATCAGGGAGGGGTTTGGGGGTGTGAACAGTAAAGGGGTGTGAGGGAATTCAAATCCAGGAGGCATTTGGGGAGATGCAAACAGCAGAAGGGTTTGGAAAGATGCAAACAGCAGAAAGGCTTGGAGGCAGCCACCCAGCTCTGGGGCTGCTGCTGCTTGGCAGCTTGAACCTCTCCTGTTTTCCCCCTCCAGAATGTGCATGAGCTCCCGTCGCCACTCCCAGCACAGGCAGGGTGGCCAGAACCAGCCCTCCTGCCTCCACCATGGGTGGCCCTGGGTTTCAGTCTCCCCAGTGCCCAGCCTGGCTCTGGGATGCCCGACAGGACCCTCAGCCCCCCACACCCCGGCTGCGTCCCCGGGCCGGGCTGTGCCCCTATCCCTGCATGGGGCAGAGGGGCCAGGGGAGGAAGGGATCTGCTGGGCTGAGAAAGGTTTCATTATATTGCACATTCCCTTCGCTTTACGAGGTGGTTTTATTTATGGCTGGGGAAGGAAATGAGCAGCCTGTGAGGCAGGCTAAGGCAAACAGCCGCTGTGGAGCAGCCCTCAGCTGTAACTTGGGGCTTTGCTAGGAGAAGGGGGTGCGAGGTGGCATGGGCTGAGGGGGCTGCTGCCTTCAGGGATGCCAGAATGGGTGCCTGGGTGCAGCAGGAGAGCCAAGCAGCCATCTGGGGCTCCACATTGAGGAAATGCTGGTGCAACAGAGATAGGTCACACATGAGCCTGGCTTGGCCTGCAGGGATAGTGTCCAAACCCAGTGGAGACCTTGGGGACATCCCAGTCCCTCTCATGCTAGCAGGACGGGGCAGAGCCAGCCCAACAGCCCGGCCCTATGAAAAACCTCTCGCTTCTGGGGTCCAGCCTTGACATTCAGGGGGTGGAGTGTCATGGACACAGATCCATCCCTGGTGTGATAGCTCCCAGCGTGGAGCATGGCTTTACCTCTTCCTCCCTGCTTCCAGGTTTTATCCTCACTGACTCCAGACAGAGACTGTATCTCCCACACCCTGAGACAGGGCTGTATGTGCTTCTCAAACCCCGACAATAGGAACGAGAGCTCCAGTTCTACCCTCCCCCACTCCACCTGGCCCTCCCTCACAGTGGGGCTCCCCGGGGCTGAGGCTGATGCTTTCCAGGAGCGTCGGCCAGCGGAACTTTGCTGGAAAGCAGCGCCCGGGAAACGGCCAGCAAAGCCGCAGCCCAGCACCCGCCCCGGGGCTGCCAGCCGGCTGCCAAGCGCTTGCCAGAAGTGGCCATCACCCTTGATTCGGGCACAGGAGAAGAGCCTCTTCTGGGCTGGTTTGCTCTGCTTCGCCCCCATCCCATCCCCCTGGTCCCGGAGCAGATGGCTCACTCCTACCTCTGGCTGCACTGCACTGCTTTGAAACCCTCCGCCTGTGCTTATGAATCCTGTTCCTCTCCCTGTGTTCCTGCCAGCTGCTCTCCCTCTCACCTTCCCCTTCCCCTGCCTCTGCCTGACAGCTCTGGGAGAAAGGAAAAAGCCCTTTTTGCAGCCCATGGACTTTGGGGTCAGGGCAAAACATGCCCCCTGCTAATTCTGCCCTGCCTGGGAGGGGGGTGGGAGCTAGGGTGTTGGAGTATCACCCCATGTCCTGCCAGCTCTTCAGCCCCTGTCCGAGGAGCCTGCCTGCTCCCCCCTGCCCTCCCCAGCTTTCCACAACAGCTATAAGCTGTAGGCCATAAAGCCAGGTCCAGGAGGCTTGGCTGCAGCTCTGAAGCTCCAGCCCTTGCTTATCCAGCGTAGTTTCAGGATGATTCAAGCAGCCCTGAAGCTGATGGTATTTCCTGCACTCTCCTGCTCAGCCAGATGCAGCCACGGAGGGGAGGGCAAGGAGCTGGGAGCTGGCACTGGCCACACATCGTCTGTGTCCCCCCCTACAGAGGTCATGCTGCTCTTCGAGGCATCCCCAGGGTCAGCATCCCCAGAACCTGGCTGGAGCAGGAGCAGGAGCAGGGATAAAGAATTAGGGGTGGCTAAACAACTCTGGAGGGACTTGAGGAATAAGCCTGAAGTGGTGGTTGGAGTTTTTGCCCTGGGAAGCAAAGCAGGGGGAGAAAGTGGGAGGATATGGGGAAGCAGGAGGCTCAATGGGGCTTTTGTGTCGTCCCCAGCAGCGTGACTCAGGCTTGCTCAGGCTCCTGCTGCCAGGAGAAGTTGGCCTGGAAATATTGTATCAGCCCCAAAGGACGTGGTTTCCAAAGCATCCCAAGTTGGGTTTTGTTCTATTTTTTCCCCTTCTCTTCTCTTTCTGTTTCTTTCTCCCAAGCCATCTCCTTGTCCCTCGCTGGCTGGCAGGTTTTCCAGCTCCACCCTGTACATCCCAGCCCTCACTCCCACAGCTTTCCTGATCCCAATTGCTTCCCACGTGGTGAAGAAAGGGCCTGCAGAGCTGCAGGAGAGCACACTGTGGCATACAAGGGGACAATCCCAACCATCCCAGCACTGCAGGAACAGGGGGACCTTGGGAAAAGCCTGGGCTGGAAGCTGAGTTATCAGGGAGTGTGGCAAAGCAGGGCAACACCTCCCACCTGCAGATCCCTGAATCCCATCCCATTTCTGAGACTTATCCCCGTCACCAGTGTGGGTAAGAAGCCTTGCACTGTCTAGCACTGTCCTCAGGGACAGGAAATGTGTGTCTTGGGGTGATCTGGCTGGAGCTGTGCTGGTGCTGGGCAGCACTCACAGCACCCACAACGTTCACAGCACCCACAGCACTCACATCACCCACAGCACCCTGTGAGGCTACAAGGGCTATGCCTGGGATAGGCTTTCTATGAGAGTGAGAAAAGTGTCTCCATGGACAGAGAGAGGTGCTTGCAGTGTGGAAGAGGAAAGAGAGGATATTTTTTTCTCCTCTGGGGTTGACATGCTAAATTGTCTGTCTTGCAATTCTGACTGTGAAGAAAATTAGTATTTTTTCCTTTCCCCTTCCCTTTCTAGAGGTGAAATATCTTTCTTTTCATCTTTTCTCCCTCTTTCCCTCCCTCTTCTTACTTTTCTTTTCTTTCTCTTCATCTTCTTCTCTTTCTCTCTTTCTAGTCTTTACCTTTTTATATTCTTTTTATTTCTCCTCTCCCTCTCCTGTCCTCATCCCTTCAGAGGTCCCCCTCCCTCTCTCCCCAACCCTGTAATCCCCTTGGCTTTTCCATCTCTGAGAAACAAGCTCTGGGGCGATGTTTACAGAGCAAATAAACGCTGCTCTATTTGTAGCACAGGGGAAATGTATAGCTGGGGGCGGGGGGCTGTGGGGGTGTGGAAGCGTGTGTGCACATCCCCTCCCAGGGCTGCAGGGCAGCACAGGAGGCTTTTCTCAGCCACATCTACCTCGGGCCAAAACTCCTCTCTCTCTCCTCCCCAGCTCCCAGAGGAAATGACCCTGGTGGGCTCAGAAATTTCCGTGGGATGGGATGCAGAGAGCCTTAGAACCTGACTGAAGCCCAGCCAGATGCTGGGAAAGGGAATGGGAAATTCCTTCTGGCCCCCCTTCACTTTCTCCCTGGGCACAGGGGAGCACTGGAGAGGCCTATGGCTCAGTGACAGATAGGAATGGCACCACAACCATCTGGTGCTCTGAACCCCAACCCTCTCCTCCCTCACCACCTCTTCCCCCTGCCCTGCCTGCAACAGGGAGGAAAAACAACCACCAGGAAGCCAAGATTTGGGCAAAAGAGGCAACAGGGATCCTCAAGGGCCACCCCGAGCTGACTCACAGCCTATGGAAGCTCCTTCAACAGCCAGTGAGTCACAGCCATGGATCAATGTAACTTTTCTCTCTCCTTGGCTGGGAGGCCACCTCCAAACTGTGCTGTTTGCCCCATGACTTTCTGTGCTGCTGCCAGCGTTTGGCAGTGCCCTCCCTTCCCCGGGATGCCTTCTGTCTGCTACTGTCTGTCCGTCTGTCAGGCAGCCAAGAGCAGCCGTTGGGCTCAGGGCAGCTCCCGGAGGTACTGCCTGGAGCGATGCGCAGCCGGCGTGGGTGACACACCCGGGGAGCACGGATGGAAAGTGGGAATTTATCAGCCTCTTGGGCATGGGGCACAGGCTGTAAACATGCCTCACCCAGCCTCACTGCTGGCTGGCAGGAGGATGCTAGGAGGCCCTGTTTGGTCTGTCCTGAGGATGAGTGACAGCTAACGAGCGACAAACTGGGTGGGAAGCCTGCATCCTCCCCACCCTGGGGCTGGGAAGAGCTGCAGCAGTCCCACTCCTCTGGTTTTAAGGATAGCTTGGAAAAAAAATCCAGAGCTGCAATGACTCTGCAGCAGGACAAAGTGGGTTCTCTGGCTGTGGCCCACTAACTAAAAGCCTTGGGTGCATTTGAAAACTTCACAAGTACCATGAGCATCATGATCAATTCCTCTGGAGCTCAGTTTTCTGTTGCACTTACCCTAGGAAAACCCTGAGGATCATTATGGATGTTAACTACAGCACAGGAAGTTCCACCTCAACATGAGGAGGAACTTCTTTACTGCAAGGGTCATGGAGCACTGGAACAGGCTCCCCAGAGAGGCTGTGGAATCTCTTTCTCTGGAGATTTTCAAACCCTGTCTGGATGTGTTCCTGCGTGACCTGTGCTGGTTTATGTGGTCCTGCTCTGGCAGGGGGGTTGGACTTGATCTTTGGAGGTCCCTTCCAACTCCTAACATCCTGTGATCCTGTGATCCCATCTGTGTGCAGCATTGCAATGGCTTTAAACTAGAGCAGGGTAGATTTAGATTGGACATTAGGAAGTTCTTTACTATGATGGTGGTGAGACACTGCAACAGGTTGCCCAGAGAAGCTGTGGAAGCCCATCCCTGGAGGTGTTCAAGGTTGGGCTTGATGTGGCTCTGAGCAACATGATCTAGTTGGGGATATCCCTGCTCACTGCAGGCAGGTTGGTCTAGATGACCTGTAGAGGTGCCTTCCAACACAATGCTTTCTCTGATTCTAATGTCCCACCAAGTACTGGCCACAGTGGAGATGGCTCAGAGAAGTGCTGGTTTGGGAGTGAGGGTTCTCCAGTGGGCCTCTGTCTCTCCAGGAGGTTTGAAGGTATGGAGTGGGGAAGGGGCAGGTTGCAAACTGGGCTGTGCTATCTGCAGACCTGCCTTGTACTTCAGGGATGACTTGAGCACATGGAAAGGGCTGGGACGCCCAGCCCAGCCCTGTGAACTGTACCAGTATGAGCTGAGGAGTTTCTAGGCCCTCCCTAGTGATGCCAACACTCGGGGAGACTGGCTTCCCAAAAAGGAGACAAGCCAGAGCCCAGCTTCTCCAGGCACCTGAAAAGGGCGTCGGGAGCAGCCCCTGGGAGCCGAGGCTGGGCTGAGCCTGTTTGAACAGTCTGTGCTTTGAGCTTTATTTAGGCACACAGACAGCGCTGGCCTGCTGCCTCCCAAGCCCTGTGTCACTGTCCAGCCTTCAACCTGACGTTAGTTCCTCTGGGTGAGCTTAACCCTGTCCTGCAATCCTGGAGGAATGTGCTTGTTATAGATTTGCCCACAGCTCTCTTGTTGCTAAATATAAGAGTGAGACCAGAATATTCCTCCCCGATTCCCACGATACCAGTTTGCATTCTCCCCCCTTTTCGGCGTTTTTCCTGTTCTTTCCCATCAGCTGGAAACTCTTCCAGCTGCTTGGAGCTCTGACCTCAAAGCATGTGGCGCATTCACAGAGAAGAAAGTCTGTGCTTCCAGAAGTGGAGGGCAGGAATAGCTGAAACTGATTCCTGGAGCTGATAACCCTGGAGGTGACAGCAGTGGGTCTGGATGAGTGCTCTGAGGCAGCCATTGGTCCCTGCTCATGAGCAGGGCAACCAGGACAAGCTGGGCATCATGGGGCAGTCACTGGTCCCTGCCCATGAGCAGGTCCTGGGGCAAGCAGGACAAGGCTAGGCTCACACTCACCTCCCTCAGACCCCCATCACCACTGCTGTGGGTCCACCCAGGTCTTGGGGGGGGGTCACATTTTTGGCAGCCCGTCCCTGGAAGCTTGGGTTTACACTGCTCATATCACCCTACTCATCCAATTCCTTCATCCCCTCCTCACATCCCTCCTCATTACGACCCCCATGTGAGAGGGTTTTAGGGGAAGGGTGACCTCCCTGGGAACTGGAGGAGAGCCAGGCTGTCTAAGAACAGCTTACTGAAGCTTCACACTCAGATGTCAAGAGGACAAGTTTCATGAGTGTTTTTGCCTTTTGATATAATCTTGTATTTGCTGATTTGCACGATGTCTCTTTCCACTTTGGGCTGGGCAGGAAGCCCGGGCCCATGAACCTGGGCTTGGGGGCAACACACAACGCAGGCTTCAGCCCTGCAAATGAATCTGTCCCCAGCCCTGTGCCTGGCATGCTGCTGACAGACGGTGTGGCTCTCCCTGATGGGATGGAGGGTTGGCCCAGAAGGCAGCCCATGAGAAAGTGTGGCATGGACACTGGTGGTCTCAACAGGGATGCTCACAAGGGCAGGGAGCTTGTGGGAAGCTGGTGCCCAGACGTGAGGTCATGGCTGGCACATCTACTCCAGCAGGGGGCAGAAATAGTTTGCAGTGGCAGAAAATGAGTGTAAACCCCCTTTCCTTTCCCAGCCCTGCCCATGGATCCCTGGAGCTGTGTCCTGGCCATGCATGGTATTACCTGAGGGGAACCTGTCGGGGTTGGCCAGTGCCAGTGAAAGCCACGAGCAGTGCCAGAGCAGTCTCAGAAGCCTGCCTGGGGACCTGAGCGGGCAGGGGTTCTGCAGGGTGAGATCCCTGCCCATGCTGGGAGGAAGAAGAGGACTGTGTTCATTAACTAGAGGGAAGTTTTTTTCCCACTCAGCTTGCCAGGCATCATCAGATTCTGGTGCATGGAAAAAGAAAAAAAGGAACAAGGCCTGAGGGAAGGAGAGGAGCATGTCCCAGAGGCCACACGCTCTCTAGAGCGGGAACGGGGATAACAAGGGACCTGCAGGGATCTTGCAGATGGGCTCTGGGATTCTCCTCCTCCTCCTCACACCAAGGAGGAAGATGGTTGGGGAACAAAAGACCAGAGGTGGTCACTAATTCCTTTGGAAGCTGCTTGGAACAAGCTCCTGCCCCGGCGCTGGTGGGAGCCCCAGCATCCAGGGAGGGCTCTGGGGAGGAGAAACTGCTCAGTGAAGTGTTCTACTATTTTAAGGGTGAATAAGGGGGGAAAACTGCTTCTAAATTCCCTTCACTTCTGATGCTGCAGATGCCACTGACCCCGTGCAAACGGTCACTCAGCCCCCAGGCACAGCATGGCTAAGGTACAGTCCTGTCCCGAGCAGGATGAGACCCATATCCAGACCATTGCAGGTACAAGCAGCTTGGAGCAGGGCAGGGAGCAGAAGCTGCAGGAGGAGGCGCAGGGTGGGACCAGGGCTGTGGGGTGGCCGTTGGGATGCTGAGGCATGGCACACTGCTGTGCCAAGAGCTGTGTGGTCAAATCTGGCCACTGCTTGGGCAAAACTGAGCATGTCACCCTCTTTGCTCCTGTCTCAGCCTGTACCCTGCAGTAACTCCTCTGCCTGGCTCTGTCTCTGCGCAGCAGCCAGCGTCCTCTGCCCTCCCTGCTGCCTGTGGCCAGCCTGTCCTGTGCCACCATGGCTCCTTCTCCTGGGAGCACCCTCAGCCCCGGCTGGTCCCCGGTGCCCAATCACCCGTGGGGGTGATTCTGCATCCCTCTGGGGCTGTGCTGGCAGGAGAGGCGAGTTCCTCACCCCATGCCCCCAGCCACCTTGGGTGCACAGGACAGCTAGCCATAGCCAAGCTGGGAGGTGACACACACCCTAGCAAATGCTGTCTGGCTCCATCCTTCCCAGTAAGCTCGTTGGATGACAGGGGATGCCTTTGCAGACAGCTACTGTGGCAAGGCCAAACATGGGAAGAGAGGGCTGGCTCTTCCCACCAGAGCTGGCACAGGGCGCAGGAGAGGTGCCATTCACGGCACAGACCAAAGCCCTGTGTGTGAGGAATGAGCCCCATCCCACCCAGCACCACGTTTGTACTCCTGTGGAAAGTATCAGACACAGCTAGGGGGCACAGCACCCTGAGAACCACGGTGGGTGAGCAGCCCCCCTCCCACCCTTGTCTTCCCCCACAGGGTACCCTGGCCCAAACACCCTGCCCCAAACCAGGCAGCTAACTGCTTGGGGATGGGACTCCCACCTCCGTGAGGCACAGCCTGCACCCATGGGTGCCCACCCACTGGGTGCCCATCCCTCCCAGCCCACCCCACCCCACTCCCCCGAAGCCGAGCTTTATCCCCCTGGTTTCTCACCACTCCATCCCGCGGGTGGGCTGGTGGCACTGGGCTTACCTCCGGCTGGGGGTCCCGCCTGGAGAGACTGGGGCTGGCAGGCCAGCAGCAGCAGCAGCGTGGCAATGCCACCTCGGGCACCCATGGTGTCGCCCAGGGCCGGGGCAGCGAGTCGAGCTCCGGGTGAGGCACAGCGACCGCCAGCGCCTGTTTCCAAGCGAGGGCTGCCTCTACTACTATATTAATAAAGCGGAGCGAGGGAGGGACCTCCGAACTTCTCCCGCCTGTCAGAAAGGAGGAATTCGCTCCGATTACAAAGTCACTTTTCTCTCTTAAAGGGCTAGAGGCCCCTGTCTGCCGGCCCGCCGCCCACCCGCTGCTCAAAGCGCCCTTGTTCTGCCTGGGCGAGGCGAGGGAGGAGCGGCCGCTGAGGTGGGACACAGACCAACACGGGGTGCGACCACCTGCGCTGGGTGAAGTGAGGCATCCGTGGCTTTCCCCGGTGCCAGGTGCTTTTGGCTGAGCAAAACCAGCTCCTGGAGTCCATGCAGCCCCAGTCCCGAAGCCATGCCGCCCACCCCCAGCTGCACCCCACACTGAGCTGCCCTGCGCCACCTTCCCTGTCGCCTGCTTCCCAAGGACTAAAGGCAACTGGGAAGACTCTCAGCCCCTGGGGGTCATACAGTCCAGTCGCAGCACTGGCAAAACAGCTTGCTAACTTCTTCCCCTGGTGCCAAGCTGATGCCACACGTGCTCTGGACAAGGTCACAACCTCTTCGAACACGCAGCATCTCACCCAGGTCCCTGCTCCTCTCCCCACACAGTCCTGGCAGGTATCAGAGCCCTCTTTGCTCAAGCTGTAGCTCATCCGTAAATTCTCCACCCCTCTCCAAAGCCTCTTGCCTGCATCCTGCTCTGCACACCCCAGCTCCCCGCTGGATGCCTGTATTTCATGTCCCTTTTCCCCCGTGCCGTGTTCCGCTGATGGATTGCGTGCGGCTGCTTTCCTCCCGGTTTATTTCTAACCTCTTTAGGGCCCTTGGTGCGAATGCGCTGTCTTCGGCGGCGTTCCCGACACCTTCCAGCTTCCAGTCATCTGCAAATATAATTAATTTGTTGTTTACTCTTGCTTTCAGATCATTAATAAAGACATTAAACAAACCTGGGATGTGCTGTTTTCTCAGGAACTCTGTTTTTTTTCCCCTCTGAGTAATTGTCAGGGGCTCAGTAAGTTCATTAGCTAATTCTGTTTAGTCTGGGGGTTACATATTATCCAGACTCACTGATTTGTACAGATTCAATTTTGCCAAGTATTCCCCTTTCTGCTCTTCATCTCCAGGTGTGCTGAGGGCTTCTGTGACACTTTGCTTCCTGCCTGTCCTCTGTGGTCCCCTTTATCTCTCCTTGTTATGGGCTGATTGGGGGACAGAGATGTGCAGGGCTCACGAGGACCTTCCAGCAGAGAGGTTTGATCTCGGCTGTCTCCATCATTATCCATGGGTAACGGGCAGGTTGAACATTTACAGTCCTCTTCTGCCCACTTGGCACAGGAGGATCCTCTGGAAGGATGCACCAGGACCACCATCAACCCAGCAGGACTAATTCCAACTCACCAGCAAGCATCCCTGAGTTTGCTCTTTCCTTCCTATCCCCAAGCTTGCTTTGCTCCCTGCAGCACCAGGGATGAGCCACCATTTGGCAGGGCAACATTGGCTTTGGGCAAAGGCAGCAAATATGGCTTGGGCAAAGAGATGGCTCCAAGCACTTGGACCATCCTCCACCTCAGAGATGCTCACTGGCCTGCTCCTGCCTCTGCACATGGGGTTTTCCCTACTCCAGCAGCAGGGATTGCTACTTGTAGTGACAGCAGGGACTTGATGGCCCTGCTGGCATCAGTGTCACTTGATGGCCCTGCTGGCATCAGTGTCACCCAGCACTGAACAGGAGGAAAATACAGACACAAATGTGCCCACAGCCATAATGGAATAAAACCTTCACTATTTCGTTGCTATTTTTCCCCTCCAGCAAGGAAATGACACCCTCTAGCTGAAACCCCATGTGTTAGCCAGACAAATGTCCCCCACTGAATACCCTGTGGCAACCCAGGAGTTAGCTCCTGCTGCAGGCTGCTTTGGCCATCCCCTGGCCAGAGAGCACAGCCCCATGCCCTGAGGCTGGCCAGCACATCTGCTGTCCCTCAGCCAGACCATGACAGAAGCTAGGGATTTGTTTTTCCCTTTCCAACATCTGGCTGAGTGTTGGAGGGGCAGAGCCAGCGTGGAGTGGTGCCTTTGCTTCCTGGCCCCTCAGGCAGGGCTCTGCACTCAGACCCTCTCTGGCAGGGAGGCACCCCTATGATTCATTCCCTCAAGGCAGCTTCCAGTGCAGGGAGCTGATGCCCTGGTGGTCCCACCTCCACGTGCAGGCAGCAGGGAGCTGCCCTCACCCTTTGGTGAGTGCCCCGCATGGGGAAGGCTGGGGTGGACAGTGGGCTGTGGGGGCCTGCCAAGGGGGTTTTGAGGAGAGCTGGGAGTAACAGAAGTTAAATTCCTTCCTTCTCCTGCAGCATGTAGGGCCTGGGTTTGAGGCAGATGTGGTCTCCATCCCCCCTCCTCCTCTCGCTGCTGGCCGACCTGCCGGCCTCCGGACGCATTTATTTATCCAAGCCCAGCTTTTATTTAGGATATGTTTCCAGGGCAGCCAGTGCAGAGGGAGGTGTGGAGGGCTGCCAGACACCTCTCAGCTACCCTGTCCCTCCTGCAAGCCCCACTTCATCCGCTGCATCTGAGCCCAGTCTGGGCTGGCCGGGCTGGGAGCCCTTTCCCTGGATAGCCATGAGCCCTGTTTATTTGGCATGGGCAAAGCTCTTCATGGCACCTCTTTCGTGGGCTGCCTTTTGCTGTCTTCTGTGTGAGTAACCTGGGATGAGCTAAACCTCTGGCCAGCCCTTCCACCCCCATCGCCTGCTCTGCTTGAGACTCCAGGGGGATGCTGGCATTGAAGTGAAGAAGAGAGAACTCCTGCACCCTCGAACAAGCAGAGCTCAGCTGCTGTGCTTAGCTTTTCCCACACTCCGGATGGGCTTCCTACCACCCCCAGGCTCCCACCCTGCCACCCACCACCGCTGGCAGAGGAGGGGTTCTGCCTCCCACGGAGCAAGATGGGGGTTCCTGATGGCTGCGAGGGGCTGGGGCGGGGGAAGCGAATCTGTCGGAGGGAGGGGAGCGGCAAGCGCGCTTGGAGCGCGCCGCCAGCGGCTGGAAGGAATATCCCATCCGGTGCTGGCAGGAGGGAGCACATTCATCAATGCTGCTGGGATTTAGCTTCTCAGCATCTGTCTTCCCAAGTGCTGGAGGGATTTGAACAGGAAACAAAGCAAAGCCTTTCAATCCGACCTGGCTAAAGCAATGACCCGGCTGGAGGTGCTGGGAGAATCTGGCTCAGGGTGGTGGTCAGACCTGCAGCGGCAAGTTACCAGCCTTGGCTGTGCATCCATTCCCTCGGGGCTGGGGACATCAGCTGGGTGCTGTTTCAGCCTGGCTGGAGCCTCTCCTGCCTCCAGCCATACATGCTGGGGCTTGTTTTGTACATCCCGTGTGTCCTGTCTCAGAGTGAGAGAGGAAGCTCAAGGAGGAAGAGGATGCTGCAGGAGCTGCGATGCTGTGGGGAGCTGGGGCCGCTGCCTGCTGCATTATGCAAGAGAAGTGCAGCCCTGTATCCTCCTAAGCTTTCCTTTCATCTCTTTGCAACCACCACCAAACCAATCTTCACCTGACAGAGGCCTGTGAGGCTGTTAATTAAAGGAGACAAATAATTGGTCACAGAGTTTGGGGCCCTGAGTGCTAACTGCCCTGACAAGCCCCATCTGGGCTCTCACCAACACCCCACACCCTCCACCACCTCACTGGGCTGCGTTTAAGCTCAGGTGCCCCTAGCCCCTGCTCCTCTTCATCAGGAAGATGCTGTGGCCCTGGGGTGGTGGTGGCTGCTGCCCTCAGACCTGCCTGCTGTGGCAGAGTAGCAGGCCCCAGTGCATCCCTCAACTGACCACCTGCATTGCCCAGCACAGGAGCTCCCCTCTCCTACAGCAGCTTGCTCTGTGAGGAGCAGGGTAGAGGTCAGGATGTGTCTGCAACGTGGTGAGCAAGCAACTCCTCCCTTGACTTGGTGCTACTCCAGGGTGTTAGCATGTGGGCAGCCTCTTTATAGGGATGGCTTTATAAGCCCCTCTAAGCCTGTCTGATGGGGTGACCCTGGAAGTGCTGGGGGGCTGTGCTGGGGCCTTGCTGGGCCACAGGTGAAGCCCTGTGCACCAGACCCACAGCCCTGCTGCTGCTCTCCCCAGGCCTTGTGCAAAGGGCTTGGTGGGAGATGGGCATTGTTTGCATCTTGGTGGGGTTCAGAGCACTGGGGCTGTACTTCCCTCTGCCCTTCCTTGAGCACTGAGCATATCAGTCTATTTATTTTTGGCCTGAATTTAAGGTGTTTGGAAAGAGGAACTGAGTTGTGATTTGGAGCCAGCAGGCTCACCAGCTTCTCCAGGGCTTGTCAGATAGAGGAACTGGCCTTTAACACCAGATAAATATTGTCTGATGTGTTTTCAAGAAGCTCATATGAGTGGAAATCCCTCTGAGGGTGTGGTGAGGGCTGAAGCAAGCCCTTGGAGCATCTAGGGGAGTGCTGCTGTGCTGGCCCTCAGGCTGACCTGCCTAGCAAGGTCTTGACATCATAGAAACACAGAATCTCTTGGAAGGGACTTATAAGGATCACTGAATCCAACTCCTTGGTTCTTGAAGGGTTACCTAAAACTAAGCCATGTGACTAAAATGCTCCTTGAACCCTGACAAGCTTGGTGCTGTGACCACTTCTACTTGCCCTCTCTTGCTCCTTGGTCTTGTACTTGGTGCCCCACAAAGAAAAGGGAATGAGGGGAGGGGGGAGGAAGAAAGGAATTAACCTCCTGAGTACCCACATCTTCAAATCCACGTGGATGATCCCATACCTTCTGGGCATGATGGGATGATCCCCCCTGTACCTTTTCCTCCTTGAATGAAGTCTCCAGTGCAGATGGCTTTGTTTCCCTTTTGTGATTCCCAAACCTCTGCTGCAGCTCCTAAAATGTTTGACTGGACAAAGTTCAAGGCTGAGACAGAGCCTTGCCAAGCACCAGCTAGACCTAAAGCCCACTAAAACCACCAAGACCAGGGCAGGTTCTGGCACGGGGCAGCTCAGGTGGGCAGAGCCCTGCCTAACTGGTGCTGGGCACTGAGTGTGTTTCAGGGCTGGAGATGAGGAAGATGCCGGCAGTGCCAGTGCGGGAAGAAGGCTGGATGCGACGCCGAGCATCTGTCCCGGTCCTGCAGGGGCTGCTGGGGAGGGTGATGTGCGGGGGCTGCCTGGCTGCGGGGCGGGCAGGATCCGGGCAGCCGCTGCCAGCGGAGCCAGCCCAGGAGATGGCACCAGCGCACCGCACTCGTCGGGGGCTCCCGGGGCTGGGGGCTCCCGAGGGAGCAGCCATGCTGCCCCTTTGCCGGCTTGGGAAGGGGTCCTGCTCCGAGGTTTGTCCTTGCTCCCGGGGGCGCTGGGCAGGGCAGGGGACAGGCAGCGCTCCGCTGCCAGCCGGCGCTGTTGTGCCTGCTGGGGCTGAACAGTGGTGGCGATTTCTGGAGCTCATCCCCACCCCTGGGCGGGCACCAATGTTGATTTAGAAGGCGACATCCCTCAGAGCTAGTGTGAATGTAGGGTCTGGGGTCCCTTCGGTGCTACCTGGGTACTGCCCTGCAGCAAACCATCTCTGGAAAATGGAGGTAGGGAGTAAGAACAGCTCTGGCAGACCCAGTCTGCTCCAGGGGGGGCGGCAAGCTCTTGGTGCTTCTGCTTCCTTCTGTCCCCTCAGCAAGCAATGGGGCTGCCCAGGCTCCAGCCCACCTCTGCCTCAGCCAGGGAGCAAATCAAAGGTGGTTTAAACCCGGGGGTCCTGCTGTACTGGGGTCTACCTGGTTTAGTTTTCAAGTCGTTTCTGGCTACTGCTGATGGTTGGAGGTGGGACATGTGGCTGGGGAGGGTGAGGTGAGCATGGTGGGATGGAGGGCTGCCCCATGGGGGAAAAAGGGAGGAGGTGGCCTGATGATAAAGGGCATGTCCCTGCCAGCCCATCCCAGCTGGGTCAGCATGAAGTCAAATGTGCTTTCCTCAGAGCTGAGCCATATAGGGATAAGTGCTGGGATTGGGGAAGAGAGTCAGTGGAGAACTAAGCTGATTTTGAGGAAGAAGTGAAACTTTGATAGGGAGAAATAATTGGGATGAAGCCACGTGGGACAAACAGCCAGATCTGCCCACTGACAGACCCTGCTGTGACTCTTGGAGGTGGGTGAGAAACAGCCCCAGAGCCCTCAGGGTCCCTCCTGTCTCTGCTCCTGGCACTTGTGCCCTCATGGCTCCTCCACCTTTCAGGCACTGGTGACAGCTTCCCCCCAGGGCAGATCAGTCAAAAAGGAGAGACATGAGCCTTCTGTGTCCATTTCAATCCTCAGTTTTGCTGTCATGTGCTGTTCAAAACCAGCTTTGGGTCCTTGCCTCTTTGGTGTCACCAGAGAATGCTGGGCAGGTGTCTCTTCCATCCTAAGCATTTGTTTGCAGGCACTGAAACAGCAGCAGCTTGAAGCCTTTTGTGCCTTGACCCTGGAAAGCCCTGGCTGCTGCTTTAGCTAGTGCTCACTGAGCTGATGGTGTGGGAGGCACCAGGAGCAATGCAGCTTCTTGGAGAAAGATGGAGATGGCTTCTGGACCTGGAAAGGTGGTGGTTTCTCTGGGTGCACTGAGCTGGCAGGGTCAGATGCTTGTGTTCCATCCCCCAGGTAGAGATGACACCTGAGCAGGGTCCCAATTGCCTGCACCTCCTCTTCTTTTCCTTCCTTCACACAAACCCTGAAGCACACACAGCTTTAATGGGGTGGGTGGGAATAAATAAGCAGTGGGAGATGCAGTGACACCCCACTCCCTCCCCCATTCCATCATCCCAGCTCCTGGTGCTGTGGTTTCCCTCCCTGCCAGGCTTCACTGGGGGATTTCTTTCCCTGCAGCAGGACCTATCTGTCTTGAAGCAGATTAGAAAGATGTCACGTTGCTGGCACAGTCATTTATCACGTTGGCTGGGGAAATTAGCAGGGGTCAGGCAGGGAGGAGGGGAATTGGGTTTGTCCTGGTGCTGTAGGCAATGGTGGTGGAGATTTCTAGACCATTTCTAGCTAGGTATTGGTTTGTCCAAAGAAGGAAACAGGTGCCGGTGACTTCCACTTTTGGGTCCTGATGGGGTTGGGAGCAGTATCTCCTGTGAGAATTTCTGTGGCAGAGTAACTGGGGATTGCCCAAGCATGGGGGGGCTTCTAACCAAAAGCTAATATTCTGCTTCCAGCTGTTAATTCCAGGAGCCAGGTAATAACTTAACCCTTCAGACTCACCACAATCATCCCAAGGGCTAGACAAACTGCCCATCACCCTGTAGGATTCGCAGGGGTTACCTGCACCTTGCTCTGGGCATGGCAACAGCCCATCCAGGCTTGAGGCTTTGCACAGGGCACAGTGTTGGGCTAAGAGGCCACCCTCACTGCAAACACAACAAAACTCAGGAAGGGGGGGGGGGGGGGGGGGGGGCAAAAAAGGATAAATGCTATTTTTGCAGGCATGGAGAGACAGTGCTGCAAACAAATGCAGAGAGAGAAGCACAAATTAAACCCCATAAGAATTCCTTGGCAAGTGTCCCCTTGAAGCACCATATATTTTTATCTTGCTCAGGTTTTATTTGCTGGAAAGGGAAATGTAAAGGGAGAAACATTCAATTAAACCTGCCTGTCAGCTGCAGCCTCCCAGCTCTGTCACCTTGGGGGGCTGGGGGAGGGCTGCTGCCTGAGGTCTCCTCAGCACTGTCCCCACCTGGGTGCCTGGGAGCCTTGATACTGTCTCCTGCCTGTCTGCTCGCCCACCGCTGTCACAGCCATCCTGCAGCACACGCTCGTGTTTGCGAGGCAATGTTAATCACCATAGTAACAAGGGGCTTATTTCTGGCAGGATCTGTCCCCTGCCTGTGTGCCACAGTGGGGCTGTCTTCTCCCTGGGCTCTACAGAGCAAGGCTGGCTGTGGTGGCTCCTCAAGGACGTGCTCTTCTTTCCATCCTCTTCCCCTCTGTGCCACTATCTCCACCTTGCCCAGCGTCTGCTGGCTTCTCTCCACCTCTTCCTTCTCTACACAGAGGACATGTGGACAAGTGCTAGAGGAACCCAAGTCCTGCAGTAAGGAGACCCTGTACAACCAGGGTCAAAGGTAGATCTTTTGGGGCAGCAACTATCTCTTCAGCTCCTACAAAGAGAGGCTGAGAGAGTTGGGGCTGTTCAGCCTGGAGAAGAGGAGGCTCCAGGGAGACCCTAGAGCAGCCTTCCAGTGTCTGAAGGGGACTACAGGAGGGCTAGGGAGGGACTGTTTACAAGGGCTTGCAGTGACAGGACAAGGGACAGTGGTTTTAAAGTAGAGCAGGGTAGATTTAGGTTGAACATTAGGAAGAAGCCCTTTACTATGAGGGTGGTGAGGCACTGGAACAGGCTGTCCAGGGAGGTTGTACATGTCCTGTCCCTGGAGACATTCAGGGTTGGGCTTGATGGGACTCTGAGCAGCCTGCTCTAGTTAGGGATGTCCCTGCTTACTGCAGGGCAGCTGGACTAGATGACCTCCAGAGATCCCTTCCAGTGCATTCTATGATTTAGTAGCATCTGGAGGCTCTTTGGTGGAAGGGAGATGGTCACAGGCCAGTTTCTGCTCAGCTTTTCCTCCTGGAGAGGAAAATGCTGGAGTTTCCATGAGCTATTGCAGTCCACAAAGAAAGATGTGCACCAGTCTCTAAAAGGCAGCCAGGAAGGATGACTGTCAACTCTAAAGCCCAGCATATGCTCACCACTCAGTATCTTAAACATCTAAATAGGAGACCTGGAAACTCCACTGCAAACCTTTGAAGTCTGAATGCTTTTGATCTTGTACCAAGGCCAAGTTTTGATGGGGCTTAACCTTTTCACATCTTTGGAAAGAGCCAGAGACAAGGTCCTGGTGATGGGATGTTTTTCCCCACAGCATGTAGGGCTTCTCTGGACACCCTGTGCCCCAGCCAGGACTGATTTTCAGCATAACCTGGTGGTGTGGAGGGTGCTGGTCTTGCTGTACTGATGGGGCTCCAGCCATGACTTGAAAGAAACAAGCTGCCAGCTTTGCTCTGTCGAAGGCACAGGGCAGTGAAGAAGATGCTCCCAGAAATAATTGTACCCTTGGGTTTTAATTCATGGCAAGGAAGCCTCTGCTTGGTGGGTGGAGGCTGCTGGTTAGCAGCGGTTGCGACAGGGGCAGCTGTGATGTGGACATCTGTCTCCTCACAACTAGCCTGAGACAAATGCCTTATTCCCTGTCAGGCATTCATCAGCTGGCAACGACTTTCTGCCTCTATTGACCCAGGGCTGGAGCTGAGCCTGTAACACAGTGGTAGAAAGGTCTCTCCACCCATGAAAAATTCTCCTGAGGCATCGAGGCTTCACTTACTGGTGAGACCAAGGAGGTCCTGTGAGCGGGGAGGTGCTGGTAGGATTTGGGTACCCACTAAGTGCTTGCAAAACCAGCAGTGCTGCTGCAGGTGATGCTCCTGAGATGTGGCAGAGCTGCTCTCTGGGCATGGGTAGATGCTACAGTGATGACAGTGGAGTTTGGAAGGTGCTGTTTGTCCTCCTTTCCCCCGCTTCTTAGCTCCATGTGGGCAGAGGGGAAGAAGCCAAGCAGCCATGAGGAATCCCAGGGGCAAGAGGGCACTGGAGGGAAGTGGCTCAGTGGGCAGGGGGTGGTGGGTGCCTTACAGAGCTGGAGGTAATCAGAATAAAATCCAAAATGTCAGGAGAGTGGCAGCTCAGCAGTCCTGGTTGAGGCTGGCCTCCTGCCAGCATCCCACTGGCAGCTCTGGCAGTGCTGCTGAGCCCCTGGAAGCTGTCAGCCACTGACATGGCACAAATAGAGCTGTTTCCCTGGAAAAACATGACCACTCTGGTGTGCTACCACCTGATGATGTGGTGCTGCTGCTTGGTGAAAGCCTTGGCTGAGGGATGGAGAGAGTGGAAAAGAGATGATGAAAAAGGGGCAAGACTCGCACCACATCCTGGTCTCCAGGCTGGTGACACATGGGTGTGATGGGTGACCACTAGATGGATAAGGAACTGGCTTGATGGCTGCAGCCAAAGAGTGGCTGTCCATGGGTCTGTGTCCCAGTGGAGGCCAGGGACAAGCAGAGTCCCTCAGGGATCAGTCCTGGGACCTGTCTTATTCAACATCTTTGTGGGGGACATGGACAGTGGCACTGAGTGCACCCTCAGCAGGTTTGCTGATGACACCAAGCTGTGTGGTGCAGCAGACAGCTGGAGGGAAGGGAGGCCATCCAGAGGGACCTGGACAGGCTGGAGAGGTGGGCACAAGCCAACCTCATGAAGTTCAATAAGAGCAAGTGCAGGGTCCTGCATCAGGGTCGAGGCAATCCCAGGCACAAATCCAGGCTGGGCAGGGACTGGCTGGAAAGTAGCCCTGAGGAGAGAGACTTGGGGGTGCTGGGGGACAAGAAGCTCAACAGGAGCTCTCAATGTGCACTTGCAGCCCGCAAAGCCAATCAGATCCTGGGCTGCATCAGGAGAAGTGTGGCCAGCAGGGCAAGGGAGGTGATTCTCCCCCTCTGCTCAGCTCTGGTGAGACCCCACCTGGAGTACTGCCTCCAGTTCTGGAGCCCGTATTGCAAGAGGGATCTGGAGGTGCTGGAAGGTGTCCAGAGCAGGGCCAGGAGGATGAGCAGAGGGCTGGAGCACCTCTCCTATGAGGACAGACTGAAGGAGTTGGGGCTGTTCAGTCTGGAGAAGAGAAGGCTCAGAGGTGACCTAATTGTGGCCTTCCAGTATCTGAAGGGGGCTACAGGAAGGCTGGGGAGGGACTGCTCAGGATCTCAGGTAGTGATAGGACTAGGGGGAATGGAATGAAGCTGGAGGTGGGGAGATTCAGGCTAGATGTGAGGAGGAAGTTCTTCCCCATGAGAGTGGTGAAGCCCTGGAATGGGTTGTCCAGGGAGGTGGTTGGGGCCCTGTCCCTGGGGGTATTTAAGCCCAGGCTGGATGAGGCTCTGTCCAGCCTGATCTAGTGTGGGGTGTCCCTGCCCATGGCAGGGGGGTTGGAACTAGATGATCCTTGTGGTCCCTTCCAACCCTGACTGATACTATGATACTACTATGATACTCTTTGGAAAGAGCAAAGCCAGGGAAGAGGTCAACTGCCTGGGGAAGGAGATGGGGCCACAATGTCCCACAAGAGTCCCCTTTCCCGAGGCATGGGCTGACTTCATCCCATCCATCACCTCCTCAGCCTTCTCCAGCCTATATTCCTGATTCCCACCAGGCCTTTCCAGCTGATCAGGATGAACCTATGGGTGCACCTCCCCAGGCGTGGGCCCCATCCACTCCTGTCTGCCTCAGTGGGAGCCCTCAGCTCTGCATCCCACAGCCCTGCTGGGATGCACACAGCCACAGCTCCCCTTCCCTGTGCTGCTGCTTTAAACAGATGAACATTTCCCCATCCTTGTTTATCTTCCTCGCTCCACATGCTGGGAGAGGGAGGCAGCAAGTTTAATTTTTGCACAGATAATTGCTGTTTTGATTTTCTAGCTTGCTGAAAGGGCCAGGCACATCCCAGAAGACTTTTCTGCATAAACCAGGGCTGCCAGGCTGTGTGTGGTGAGAGGACCAAGGAATCAAATCTGCTGGACATGAATGGTCCCTGGGAGCCCACACCCTGCAGATATTTCTGCCTCTGGACTCAGCACTGGTTAGGCCACACCTGGAGTCCTGGGTCCAGTTCTGGGCCCCTCAGTTTAGGAAGGATGTTGAGATGCTGGAAGGTGTCCAGAGAAGGGCAATAAAGCTGGGCAGGGGTCTGGAGCACAGCCCTATGAGGAGAGGCTGAGGGAGCTGGGATTGGTTAGCCTGGAGAAGAGGAGACTCAGGGGAGACCTCATTGCTGTCTACAGCTGCCTGAAGGGAGGTTGTAGCCAGCTGGGGGTTGGTCTCTTCTCTCAGGCAACCAGCACCAGAACAAGAGGACACAGTCTTAAGCTGCACCAGGTGAGGTTTAGGCTGGATGTTAGGAAGAAGTTCTTCATAGAAAGAGAGATTGGCCATTGGGATGTGCTGCCCAGGGAGGTGGTGGAGTCCCCATCACTGGAGGTGTTTAGGAAGAGACTGGATGGGGTGCTTGGTGCCATGGTTGAGTTGATTAGCTGGTGTTGGGTGATAGGTTGGACTGGATGATCTCAAAGGTCTTTTCGAACCTATTCTATTCTATTCTATTCTATTCTATTCTATTCTATTCTATTCTATTCTATTCTATTCTATTCTATTCTATTCTATTCTATTCTATTCTATTCTATTCTATTCTATTCTCCACAGAGGAAGATCACAAGCTGGAGGAGGAAGAGTAAGGCAGGAGGAGGAAAGGAGGAGCTGGCTGGTAGTGATGTTGAAAGGAGGCTGGGTCTGAGCAGTGAGCATGAGGATGGATTTCTGGAGTAGCCTTGGAGTTTGGTTTTCTTTTTGTGGTGGTCTTTTTCCTGGGTTGGAAACCGCTCCTTCGTCAAATGGAAAATGCTTGTGGGGAAGGTCAGGCTTCATAAATCTCCCCAGTTCAAAAGCAGGTGCTCAGAAATGCTCAGCAACATCCCATTTGGGTGATTTGTGAGCAAACAAAGTGGGGGAGAGTTGCTTCAAAAGACTACTTCTTTATTTTTTGCCTAGGAAATGTGAATTTGCAGTGCAGCATCGGAAGGCAAAGCATGAAGCAAGCGACCAAATCCGCTTGGTGTTTTCTGGGCTGATGGCTTTGACTCCTCTCCCTGCAGCTCTTCATGGCCAGTTCTGTGGCCTTGTGTGGTCCCTTCAGCACAGCAGCCCTCTGTGGGGCAACCCCCTTTCCTACCAGCTCTAGCAAGCAAATAGCTGCAACCCTTATTGGGATCTGAAAGCTGTGGAGATGTGGTCCTGAGGGACGTGGTTTAGCGGTGACCTGCAGAGCTGGCTTAATGGTTGGACTTGATGGTCTCCCAACCCAAATTAGTGCATGAAAACCAGTCTAGAATCCCAGGATGGGGATTTAGGGGGGGTGGGAATTTAAAGCTGAATGTGTCTTGCCCAAGTTCTGGCTTAGTGAGTGCTGTCACTGACCCCCCTGGTGACTGACCCCACTGACTTTCTGGTGTGCCCTCAGCCTTGGGGTGCAGGGAGTGGGAGCATCCTCTGGCAGGAGGGCTGGAACTTGGGGAGGGCAAGTCCTTAAACTGAGGGAACCTGCTTTCTTCTGGCTTCTGAATGCCACATGGCTAATGGGGATTAGTGGGAATTAAAGAAGAATGGGAGAGAAGCTCTGGGCAGAGTCAAGTCCTTGGGGACAGGCATTAAGTGGGGGAAGCTTACCTGGGGAATAGCTGGGGAGATGGCTGCTGGTATGGGGTGGCTGGAAACTGGGATCCTTTGGATGGTGGTTTTCACAAAGGCTCAGGGCAAGGGGAAGCTGCAACCCTAAGATGTGGGGCAGGGTTTGGGGGCAGCACCCAGGGCGAGGCAGGGGATGTTGTTCAGAGCCAGCTGGGGCTACTTACTTCTAGACCTTGCAAGTGGAGTACAGTGTTTTGCAGCTTGTGAGGTAGGACTGGAAAGTCCCATGCCATCCTGGGAGAGGTCTGGGGGCTGCTGACTCACTGGAGGGCTCCCCAACCCTCCTCACCCTCCCTCCTGACATGCTGGACCAACGTGATGGTGAACTGGTGCAAAATATGGAGATGGATGTTGGAATGCATTTAGCTGGGTGAAAATGCATCAGAACCTTGGTGCAAATCTTCCCCAGCATGGGCTGGGATGTCTGTGGCCTTGGGAGCCCCCAAACCCTGGAGTCAACAGCTCCTCAGGAAGATGTCCCAGCCACTGGCCCAAGTGTTGAGCAAGGTCCTTCCATGTCAGTGACTTTGGCTCCAAGAGAGCTCCTAAGAGCTGACTTTTTACAAGGCCTTTTAGTCACAGGATGAGAGGGAATGGCTCTAAGCTGGAAGAGGGTGGATTTAAACTGGATATTAGGAAGATATTCTTTCCAGTGAGGGTGATGAGACACTGGAACAGGCTGCCCAGGGAGGGTGTGGATGTCCCCTCCTTGAGAAGTGTTCAAGGCCAGACTGAATGAGGCCTTGAGCAACCTGGTCTAATGGAAAGGTGTCCCTGCCCATGGCAGGGGGGTTGGAACTCGATTGTCTTTAAGGTCCTTTCTAACCCAAACCATTCTGTGATTCTGCATCTCATGTTGTTGTGTCCTTGCTTGGGCTGTGATGGTGTTGGGTATGGAGCAGCCTGCAGAGCTGGGCACAGGGCTGTATGGGTGAGTGGAGCTGGGTCACAGTGTGGGAGAGGGCCCCCTTGCTGATCACCCTTTGCTCTGGGAGCAGAGAGCTGGCAGTGGGAGTGGAGCAGGGATGCAGAAGTAGCGCAGGGATGTGGGAGCTGGGCATGGATATGGGAGCTGGGAGTGGATGCAGGAGCAGAGCTGGCCCAAGTGCCAACCTGCTTGGGTTGACTCTGCTCACCTCAGCCCCTGGCTTTTGTGGGTGGTTCTCTTTCACCTGGGCAAGCCTCGTGGGCACAGCTGTTTGAGAGGCAGAGCAGCTGAATTGGATTTCTGTGCCCGCATGAAGCAGGCTCTGGTTACACAGCTGGGGAGAATAGCTTCCTAAATTGGATTTTGCTGCTCACTTGGAATGGGCTCCAGTTCTGTGGGATTATTGGGGATTTAAAGCTAACATATAGGAAATGATAATGAAACCATTGCCCAGCCAAAGAGCTGGGGAGCTCCATGTGCTGCTGCCTTAAACGTGGCAGAATCTCAGGATTAGCACCAAAGCCATGCTTGGAGCCTTGCTGGGAACCCTGGTGTGGTAATGGCAGTTGGTGGGATCACAGCATGGCTGTTGCCTCCCCTGTGTGCCAGCACGGCCAGCTCCTTCCTGCTTGCTGCCCTGTGGGCACTGTGTCCCTTTCACTGTGTCCCCACCTCTCCTGGTTGGGGCTGACCTTCAGGAGGGGATAGAACAAATCACAGAATGCTGAGGGTTGGAAGGGACCTCCAGAGATCATCCAGAGCAGGATCACCTTGGGCAGGTCAGAAAGGAACACATCCAGATGGCTCTTGAAAGTCTCCAGAGAAGGAGACTCCACAACCTCTCTGGGCAGCCTGCTCCAGGGCTTCAGCACCCTCTCACCAAAGAAGTTTCTCCTCATGTTGAGGTGGAATCTCCTGTGTTCCAGCTTGTACTTATTGTTCCTTGTGCTGTCACTGGGCACCACCAAGAAGAGCCTGGAACCTTCATCTTGACACCTACCCCTCCATATATTGATAGACATTGATCAGATCCTCTCAGCCTTCTCTTCTCTAGACTGAACAGCCCCAGGCCTCTCAGTCTTTCTTCATAGCAGAGATGTTCAAGTCCCACAGTCATCCTCATAGCTCTGTTGGACTCTTTCCAGCAGGTCTCTGTCTCTCTTGAACTGGGGAGCCCAAAATTGGACACAGTATTGCAGGTGTGGTCTCATCAGGGTAGAGTAGAGTGGGAGAAGAACCTCCCTAGCCCTGCTGGCCACACTTTTCTTGCTGCACCCCAGGATGCCCTTGGCCCTCTTGGCCTCAAGGGCACATTGCTGTCCCAGTGTGGGGCCAGGGGCTGTGAGGGCTGGCACCCAAGCCCAGAGCTGCAGGAGGATCCTGTCTGCCAGGAAGCAGAATCAGTGCTGGGTGTTTTTAAGAATGAAATTTGGGATGCTTAATTGGATTTGCCTGGTGCTGAGATTCAGTGTCTCTCTGATTTGTTTCCCACTCCTCTGCCTCCCCCTTGTTTTGGCCCCAGAAATGTCAAGGCTAATTGCCAGCATTATTTCTCCTCTTGTTTCAGCCTCCCCCACCTGAGTGCTGGCAATTAGGTGGTGTGTGCCAGCATCATCACCCAGCGCTGGCGTGGGCAGGCCCTGCCCTGGCAGCTGGAGGGGGCTGGGGCTGCCAGACAGCTTCAGCTGGGGAGCAGAGCTCCTGCAAGCTGCTCAGTCAGAGAGCAAGGCTGAGAGCCTGGGCAGGGATCTGACCTGGCAACTGCTTTATGTGGAGAGATGAAGTGGAGCTGTGGGGGGTGCAGGGTGCCTGCAGCTGGGCGGGCTGCTTTTGGAGGCCTGAGGCTGCCCTGCAGAGGGGTTCTGCTCTGGGGGATCTGCACCCTGGCTGATTTTTTTGGGGGGGCTCTGGGCAGGATGGGGAGCAGGGCCAGGTGCCAGCAGATGGCACTCCTGAATGCACTGCACAGCCTTTTGCTTTGCAGATGCCACTCTGAAATGGCTTCTCCAGCTTCTCTGTGCTCCAGGCTTGGGGCTGGCTGCTGTGGTCCAGCATATCCCACAAGCTGGCCCTCTGCTCTTCTCACTGCCAGCATTTCCTGTGCCCCCAAATTCCTCCACAGCCTGGTGCTTTCCCAGCCTCTGCTTAGCTCTCCCACTGGGTCCACGGTGCTGGGTGCAAGGATATGGAGATGCCAGCCTGAGGTTTAGGTCCACCGGGAGGAGGGCTGGGAGCAGAAACGTGCCAAGGCTGTTTATTTTCTGTCTCTTGGGGGTAGGCTCTCCCCTCTGCCTCAAATTACAAGTCATGTCACATCTTGGGAGGCTTGAAATTGTGTTCCTCAGCAATGTTCCCAACGAGATTAGGAGTACTGAAATGGCTGAAATACCCTCTGAGCTTGGAGCAGAAGCAGCCACTGACCACAGCAGAGTGGGATGGGGAAAGAGCTATGGCATCCTTTACCCTAGGGTGGAGAGGGGAGGGCTGGGGGGAAGCTCACCCCTTACCCCCTCCCCACACATCTCCTGGTTTGGGATTGGTTTTTCAGTGCCAGGTCTTACTGGTGTAAATGGGGTGTGGGAAGAGCTGGAATGGCCTCCTTCCCTCTGGCATGGGATGGAAAGATCCAACCACCACCCCAAAGAGACAGAGGTGTCTCCAAAGCGCTTCCTAACTGTCCTCTTGTGAAGCTGGGTGCAGCTCCCTAGATTTGCAGGTAGCAAATGGAGAGCTGTGATTTAAAAGGATTAAGAAGGGCCCAGCAGCCAGGCAGAAGCTGGCCCTGAGTGTGGAAGGTATTGATTTCCAGGGCTGATTTAGAGGACTCAACACTTCCTAATACAAGGCAGAAGCCTTTCTGAAGTTACTTGTTTCCAGCTGGGATCTTGCTAACCCCAGCCAAAACTGCCCACCTCCAGTTCTCTGCTGGTTTGGTTGGGTTTTTTCTTTGCTCCTGGAACTGCTGGAATGGGATGCAGCTGCAGAGAGATGGGTTAGCTGTGGGGCTACCTCCTGGTCCTTGCCAGCCCCCTCCCTCCCAGGCACATCTCTTTTCCTCGGACTGTGCAGGGCTGTCTGAGATGTCACCAAAGTGAATTGGTCCCCAGGTGCTGCTCTGAGGGCCTGGCTGACAGGGTGATTGGTGATCAGCTGGCTGCACAGACACATCACACCACAATTAGGGACCTCCTGGTAAGAGAGATTCAAGCCAGGCAAGGACCAAGCTGGCTACAAATATTGAAGGAGCCATTAGAGATGCAAACTCATTATCTCCCAAGCAATCCAGCGACACTGACGAGGACATTAGTGCCAGAGCAGCACATAGGAGTGATGAATGTGTGAGTGTGCATGAGCCCCACATTATGGAGTGGACAGAAAGACGTGCCTGATGACAAACACCTCCACAAACGTGGCCACCATCCCAATTACAGCCTGGAAAGAAATGCAGGGGGTGAGGAATAGGAATGGATGAAAGGGAAGTAAGTGAGCTGAGGCAAACTCCCTACTACCAGGTGATAGAATGAGAGGAAACAGCCTGAAGTTGTCAGGAGAGGTTTAGGTTGGAGTTTAGGAAATTTTTCTTGGCTGCAAGAGTGGTCAGGCACTGGAACAGGCTGCCCAGGGAGGTGCTGGAGCCACCGTCCCTGGAGGTGTTCAAGAAACCTGTGGGCACGGCACTTGGGGGCGTGGGCTTAGGTTGAAAGCTGGACTCAGTCTTCTAGGTCTCTTCTAACCAAAAGTATTCTGTGACCCAATGAAATTCTGGTGTGCTGTAAGGAGAGGTGACCTTGGGTGCTGAAAAGGCAAAGCATTGGCAAAGGAGGAGCTGTGTTGGGAGGAGCGGCCATGGTTGGTGAAGCGCTGCCTCCCGCTGGGATTCACCACTCCGGTCTCCACCGGCTAATTATGTTGCCACCTCCTTCATGACTTGGGAAATTCAGTAAAAGCCTCATTGAGGGTTGCCTTGAAGGTCAACCAGACTGAGCTGAATTTCCAGGGAGAGTATTTACACTGGCCATTTTCACAAGGGGCTTTTCCCACACCTCTGGAAAAACGCAAACTGAAAGGGCAACCTCCTGCTCCTCCATAGCTTGGTGAGGCCAAGCTGCAGCTTTGCTGATGGGGAGTATCATCCTTCCATCTTTTATGGTCATATAGAATCCTAGAATGGTCTGGGCTGGAAGGGACCTCCAAAGGTCATCCAGTCTGACCTTCCTGCAGTCAGCTGGGACCCCACCCCCCCAACTAGACCAGGCTGCCCAGGGCCTCATTGAGTCTTACCTTGAATATCTCCAGGGATGGGGCCTCAACCTCCTCCCTGGGCAGCCTGTTCAGGTGTTCCCCCACCCTCATAGTAAAGAACTTGTTCCTAACAGCTTGGAGAAGAGGAGACTAAGGGATGATCTCATTAATGCTTATAAACACATAAAGGGTGAGTGCCAAGAGGCTGGAGCCAGGCTCTGCTGGGTGATGCCCAATGACAGCACAAGAGGCAATGGTGGAAACTGAGGCATAGGAAGTTCCATGGAAACAGGAGGAAGAATGATTTTACAGAACACTGGAGCAGGCTGCCCAGGGGTGTTGTGGAGCCCCCTGCTCTGGAAATATTCAACACATGCCTGGATGAGTTCCTGTGTGATCTGGTATAGGTGATGCAGCTCTGGCAAGGGGCTTGGGCTGGATGATCTCTTGAAGTCCCTTCAACCCTTAACATTCTGTGATTCTAACATCCAATCTAAATCTGCTCTTCTCCAGCTTAAAGCCATTGCCCCAAATCCTGTCACTGCAGGCCTTTGCAAACAGTCTCTCTCCATCCTTCTTGTAGCCCCCTTCAGGTACTGGAAGGCTGCTCTAAAGTCTCCCTGGAGCCTTCTCTTCTCCAGGCTGAACACTCCCAGCTCCCTCAGCCTGTCCTTGTAGCAGAAGTGTTCCAACCTCCTGAGCATTCTCATGGCCCTTCTCTGGACCCACTCTACCACGGTGGAAGAGGTGCAGGGCATCAGAATGCTGCTTCAGAGCCCTGCCAGCTGGAGTATTTAAATCCTCCTGCTCTGGTGAGACAGAACCTCAAACCAATTTCCACGCGGCCATGTGGCTTTATCTTTGCAATAACAATGTGCTTAGTGTGCAGGGTGAAATTAATACAGAGCCAAATTTACCTTGGGAATAGCTGAGCAAGTTTTTAAATGAATATTCATTGGAATTTTCATGCTCTCCTGGCTTGCTTGGCCCATCATGGCTTCAACTGGGCAGCTGGGCCAGCTCTTGCTGGGGCATCGCTTGCCGTGTCAGGGATGCTGGGAATGTCCCGAAAGCAAATAGCTGCTGCTCCTTTTCTCCACAGCCATCAAAGGGGTGGATGTGATGCAAATCCTGCCATCAACACCCTGTGCTGTGGGGCTAGAGAAGCTGTGCCCAAGTACCTGTCTCCCATCCCAGATGGGAGGGATGCAGGAGGACCCAGAGGTTTCCAGTGGTGACTGAGAAGGCAGCTGGCAGCCAGGAGCCAGGTCAGAGCTGCAGAACACAGGTGGACTCAGCAATTGTAATAAAAGTATGTGAGCTGACCTGTGGCCAGCTCTATGGAGAGCTCTCAATGCTACAACTAAATGAGCTGGTGGCAGATTCAGGCAAGTCTAAAATTAAAACAGGTCAGGTACAGGCAGTAGCGAGGAGCTGGGAGCCAGGATTTCAAAGCAAGCTCTCCATGAGGGAGGGAGAGCAGGGGAAAAAAAAACAACCAACCACCTTCCTCTGTATGCAAAGGAGATTTCCAGAGCTCAAAGCTTTGATTCTAACAGATTTTAGGAGAAGCTGTGCTGCTCCTTGAAGATGGGGGGCTGGAGGGCGGGTGGGGGGTGGTGGAAGCTCCTAACTACACTAAACTGATGGAATCCAAGCTGCTAATCAGCAGAGAATAATGATCACTTGATTGGATCAGATACACTTACTGATGGAACACCAACTGTCTTTCCTAATTCCTGGGACTAATGGACAAGGACATAGCAAAAAGCAGCAGCAGCTACTGGCACAGTAAGTGCTGGAAGATGTACAAGATGGGGCAGCAGGTATGGGTGAGTGCAAATGGCCTGGGAGCAAACCATGGAGCTAAGGGCTGCCAGCAGCTCCAGGGGGTGATGGGGCTCATGGGCTGTATTGCAGGGGAGGGGCTGCCTTGCTGGGGAGTAAAAACCTATCCCTAGAGACAAATTGGCTTCCATGTGAGTCTATAGGCTGCAGAGATTCACAGATCCCTGAAAAGAGGTTTGAGTGAGGTGGAGGTTGGTCTCTTTTCCTAGTAGCAGGAAATGGCCTGAAATTGTTCCAGGGGAGGTTTAGGTTGGAGATTAGGAAAAACTTCTTTGCTGCAAGAGTGGTCAGGCATTGGAACAGGCTGCCCAGGGAGATGGTGGTGTTGCCATGCCTGGAGCTGTTCAAGAGACCTGTGGATGTGGCACCTGGGGGATGTGGTTTGATGGCCATGGTGGTGCTAGGTTGATGGTTGAACTTCCTGATCTTAGAGATCTTTCCCAACAGAAACAATTCCATGTTACATCCAGCAGGTCCATGTCCCTTCACAATGGTCCTCCTCCAGCTCTGAGGTTGCTTCTTAATTCTTAATAACACAAGAGACATTAAGGCTGGCACTGATCAGGTTCCCTCCCCTCTTTCCTGCTGACTGATGCAATCCATACAGCAGTAAGGGAGAGGGGAAGGCAATAAGGCTTGTCTGGATTAAGCAGCCCAGGGACCATCAAACTAGGGCTGCTGAAGAGGAGCATGGGCTCATGCAGAGGCTGCTGCAGCAGCCCAGGAACTCTGCTGATGGCCTCTCCCTTGATGGCTTCCATCTCTCTGTCCTGGATACGCTCCCCAGCACTGCAAGGACTCCAGCTTGGTCTCCCTTCTCTTCTGGATGGTGGGGATGGCATGTCTGCTGGTTTGCCAGGGGAGGCTTTGTGGGCCTGTGCTGCTCCTCAGGACTGGAGAGAGCCTTACTGGGCATCATCATCCTTGTAGCTCTCCCTTGGTCTCTCCAGCAGATCCTTGTCCCTCTTGGACTGGGGAGCCCAGAACTGGAAGCAATATCCCAGGTGAGGTCTCACCAGGGCAGAGTAGAGGGTGAGGAGAGCCTCCCTGGCTCTGCTGGACACACTCTTAATGCACCCCAGGATCCCATTGGCCTTCTTGTCCACAAGGGCACATCGCTGACCCATGGAGAACTTGTTATCCACCAGGACTCCCAGGTCCTGCTGCACAGGGAAGAGGCTGCCTATGGCAGTGGTGGAGTCCCCATCTCTGGTGGTATTTAAAAGAGGATGCTGAGGGTGGTGGCTTAGCGGCAGCCAAGCTCTAGGCGAGCAGTTGGACTTGGTGATCTCCAAGCTGATCAGCTGTGTGGCTGGCTGCCCCTGCCGTGCTGCCAGCGCAGCGGGTGCAGTAGCAGAGCCTGTAGCTAGATGCCACTCAGCACCAGGGCGTCCTGGTTTCTTCGGGAGCTGGGAGCGCATTCCCCTAATGTGCCTCGGCACATTATCGTAAATAATTAAATCTGAACTGCAGTTGTCACAGTAAATGAACAAAAGATTGCTCCGCTTCCCATGTGCAAAGTACCAATCACAGACTTCCAGTCTCCCTGAATTTTTACTGCCACTTTGAGGAAAGCGGCGAGGAAAGAACCGAGGGGAAGGGTGGGAGCGGATCCAAAAACTCCGCCTCCAGGCAGATCGAAGCTCTGCCCCCTCCCTGCAAGGGCTGGGGAGGTGCTGGGGCAGCAGGGTGGCAACAGCTCCTTGCCGTGCCTCGGATGCTGAACCTCCTGCAGGCACAAGGCTTTGGGTCTGAACCTCTGCTTTCCCCCGGTGGGCTCAAGGACTGTTGGAAGGCAGATCCAAATGAGTGAGCTCGTGTGGCACATCACCAGCTCCAGGTACCTGCCAAATGCAAGCACAAGCTGAAGGCCAGCCACCAGCCACCTTCTGGGGAAACCCAACGAGCAGGATTTGTAAGTCCTGCTTTTCTTTTACAGCTCCAATCCCTTCCTAGCTGGTGAAACACTTCCATGGAAGCTCAAGGCTAAGAGTGTAAGGTGGCAGAGTTAGGGGCTTGTTTATATGGCTAAGGTTTTGTCTAGCTCTGGGTGCATCACAGAGCAGCGGCTTGTTCTACTCCTAAAGCAGCTGCCAGAGCCAGGCAGGCAAAGGATGTCCCCAAAGGGTGGGAGCCTGCTGTGGCCAGGTCTCCAGGAGGGCAAAATACAGCCTGTGTCTGGGGAAGATGGCTCCAGTATATCACCAGGACCCCTGTGGGCACCTGGGCTGAGCTCTGGAGAGCAGCTCCTGCCTCTTCTGTCACCTTGATTTAAGGTGGTCAGGGCTGAGGCCACAGTGGTTTGGTGATGGATCCCCACGGCTGCGATACATGTCTGAGGGCCACGTCTCACCTCCCTAAATCTTCCTCTGAGGATCTTAATTCAGTGCCAATTTGGGACGTGTCAATCTGCCTCCTGCTGGGTGAGCAAGCTTTGCCTTTCATCTTCCTCGGGGCTGAGGGGTGGAAAGGCTGCTGCTCGGCCAGGGCTCGGTGTTCCTGCAGGTGAAGGTGTGATCAGAGCCCCAGACTCTCCCTGCTGTGCTGGGCAAACACACCACTGGCCTCCAGCAAGGGAGAGCAAGTGTCAGAACAATCACCTTCCTCCACTCCATCCTGAGTTTATGATGCAAAATGCTTTAAAAGGGTGAATAATTGAGTGCTGCTCATAAAAGAGTCGCTGGGCACTGCTGTCAGGCTCCTCCAACTCCAGAAACAGGAGGAGGGAGGACAAGAGCCGAGCCTCATCCTCTGCTGGGTGCTGGGCTCATCCCATAGGCAGAAGGACCTGGGAGGTGGGGGATAAACACCCGGGTTTGTTCTGAGCAGCAAGCTGGAAGCTGTTCCTTTGCTGCAGGGGTCCCCAGGGCTGGGTCTCTTTGCAGGCTGCCTGCTCAGGGGGGGTTCTGGTGGCGGTAAATAACCCAGAGTTTGTGTGTGATGGATGCTCGCTCCCCGCCAGCCTGTCTCCTGAGAGTTATATAATTCTCTTCTCTGCAGCTGGCCTGTAAATTCAGCATGATTCATGGCAGGGCCCTCCACCAAAGGCGTTTGCAGCCCTGCCCTGCCACCCCTGGGCAGGCAAGGACAAGGCAGAGGCCGTGGGTTGGTCTGTGCCAAGCAGGAGGATGCTGCTTGCCAGGGCTATCTGTGGAAATGGAGCAGGGAGGTCCTGTGTGACATCAGGTGTCCCATGTCCCTCTAGCTGACACCAGCCTCTGTTTCTCTCCCCTGGCAGCACCCTGGCGTGCTCTTCTCTCCCACTCTGGCAAACCCTGGCAGCTGCCTTTGCACCAAGAAGATGCACTGAGCTGATATTCCCGCCTCGATCCAAGGGAGAAGCACTGTCAGCATGGGTGAGTAAGCCAACCTCTGCAGCCCTGGGAGGCTTCTCTGCTCTGCTGCAAAGTCCTGGGAGCAGGAGGGAACCCAATCTACTTATTGATTTTTGGAGGGAGCTGCCCCTTGTTCTGCTGCATAATCTCCTGCCTGGCCATAAACCCTGCTGAGGTGGTGAAAACCTGGACATGGGGTGATTTATGGGGTGGGGCAGGGGCAGCAGGCTGGCCTCTGGCTGCACTGGCACTGCTGGAGAATGTTGTGGCACCCTGGACGTGGGGGGGATGGAGAAGCAACTCTGTAAATGGCTTTTGAGCCAAAAGATAGGCTGGCTGCTTTTCCACTTGACCTCTGGCAAAGCACCTGCAAAACATCAGGGGACACTGATGGCATCTGCCCTTGCAATGGGGCTGAGGCTGGGGAGTGCTGGGCCCCACATGCCTTGTGCCAGCAAAGGGCTGATTCCCAGGCTGGTATCCTGCCCCTTCCAGCCCTGCCTGTGAGCTGCCATCACCATTTGTTGGGTGCTCAGGGCTGATGTCCTACCTGCAGTAGTTAAGACACATGTGCCATGGAGTCTATATGTATGGGGTGTCCCCCCCACTCCCCCAGTCAGCTGCAGCCTGTGGGTAAATCCCCCTAGCAGTTACAAAGGCAGGGAAATCTAATTAATTCTTATCAGCAGCAGGCAGCTCATGGGAGGTTTTTTTTGGCCTCATTTCTCCACCAAGGAGCAGGAGGAGAGGGGAGGGCAGGGCAAACTGCAGGACCCTGTCCAGTCCCAGGGCTCTGCAGCCACATCCTGGGGGACACCAAGCAGGGCTGGGACTCCTGCCTGAGCACAGGAGTCTGCTGGGTGGAGAGGGAACAGAAAGCTGCCAGCCTGCTGCTCGTGGGCTTGAGCCATCAAAAAGCCAAGCACCTAAATGCGTCACCGCAGGGTGATTGTATAAATAACTATGTCCAGGTACTGGAAGTATGTCTAAATAAACCAAACCAGGCCTGGCTGCTCCTCCTGGACAATAAACATCTGTAAATGGTGAGGTTTCTGTGATGTGCTGCTGGAATGCCCCCATTTCTCCTTGGGTTTGTGGCATCTGGCTCTGCAGCTGGGTAAGCAAAGAAGGACTGGGCTCTAGTAGGTTACTGGTGGTGCTGGAGAAAGGCAGGAGAAGAAGTCTGCCTAGGGATGGAGACTCACAGGCAGATCTTCTGCAGCTGATCCAGAGCCTTCAAGGCAGCCTGGAGTGTGATTTTTTTGAGCAGAGCTTGGTGCTAGGGGTGAGACCAGTGGGGAGCTGCTCCAAGCATCCCAGGTTTCTACCAGGCCTGATGCAGGGAGATCCTCTTTACCCAGGGGCTGTTGGGGTGATGGTGAGACTTGGTCTTGAGCACAAACCTTGGCCACTGGTGCCCTGCTCTGGTCCTGTGGGACTCCAGCTTTGATCATCCCCTCCTGCCTCTGTGCCTTAGGGCTGACCACACAGGTCTGCAGACAGGACACACCTGGAGGGGCTGTTGTGCAGCTCAGGGTGGCTGGACACACATCAGGATGAGGCTCCCAGCATGGAATCATAGAATGGTCTGGGTTGGAAAGGACCTCTGAAAGTCATCCAGTCCAACCCCTCTGCAGTCAGCAGGGACATCCTCAACTAGAGCAGGTTGCCCAGAGCCCTGTTGAGCCTCACCTTGAATATCTCTAGGGATGGGGCCTCAGCCACCTCCCTGGGCAACCTGTTCCAGTGTTCCAGCACCCTCATGGTGCAGAACTTGTTCCTCATATCCAATCTAAACCTGCTCCGCTGTAGTTTGAAGCCATTGCCCCTCATCCTATCTCTGCAGGCCTTTGCAATCTCTCTCCATCCTTCTTGTAGTCCCCCTTTAGGTACTGGAAGGTTATTATTAGGTCTTCTTGGACCCTCCCCTTCTCCAGGCTGAACACCCCCAGCTCCCTCAGCCTGTCCTCATAGCAGAGGTGTTCCAGCCCCCTGATCATTTTCATGGCCTCCTCTGGACCTGCTCCATCAGGTCCACATCCTTCCTGTGTTGAGGGCTCCAGAGCTGAACACAGTACTCCAGGTGAGCCCCAGTAGACCAAAGTGGCAGAATCATCTCTCTGCCTCCTCTGGCAGTGCTGCTTTTGATACAGCCCAGGCTGTGCTTTGCCTTCTGGGCTGCAAGCTCACACTGCCTGCTCCTGTCCAGCTTCTTGCACATCAGCACCCCCAAGTCTTTTTCCATAGGGCTGCTTTCTATGACCTCCTCCCTCAGTCTGTATTGACAGTGAGGATTGTGCTGGCCCAGGTGCAGAGCCCTGCACTTGCTCTTGTTGAACTTCACGCGCGTGGTCCTCCAGCCTTCATCCATCCCCCTCAGCAGGCAGGAGGGAGAGGGAGGTTCCCTGCCTTGCACAGGGTGTTCAAACTCCATCCAACTTCAGCAGCACTGATCAATTGCTCATTTTGCAATGTTGCTGTCCTCCTGAGGAGCTGGCTTTTCTTTTCTCTTCTCCCTTCTCCCCCCACCCATCGCTGGCCATTGCCTTTTCGTCTTCATCTGCCGATAGTTCATTTTCATTTGACATATTAATCTCTGCTTCTTTCTGTAAAGATAACTCATCCCTGCCTGATGGCAGGAGTGCAGAACCAGCACCATGCCAGGAATATTTTACTTGCTTTGAAAGGCAAAGGAATAACAAGTAACCAGAGCTGAGCTGGTATCACCCATCCGTTTGAAGGAGCTGGAGGGCCCTGCCGAGAGACCTGGCGGGAGAGGCTTTAAAAGAGGAGCTGGCGGGTCCTGCTGGCAAGGTGGGGCTGGATGCCAGGCCCCACGCCCCATGCCCACCCTTGGCACTGGCACATGTGGCTGCTGGCAGCAGGCTAATTTATGTGCTGCTGTTGCTGAGGTTTGTGGCTGGCTGGCGTTTTTAGTGCTGTTTGTGGAAGGAACAGCAGCAGTGCACGACAGCAATTATTCCTGTATAAATAAGATGCTGCTGGCTGCCCCTGATGGGCCCTGGCATGGAGCTGCTGCCACCACCCTGTCCTCGGGGGGGGGTGGCGGTGGGGACGTGGGAGGTACCTGGCAGGGTGGCCAAGTGTCACCAGAAGGAAGATTTGACAGCAAAAGCTGCCTGGCTCCCCCCCGTGCCCCACTGCTCCCCTCTGCCAAAGCTGCACAGCTCTGAGGATGCTCTCGATTCTGTTCCCTTAAACACATAAAAGGGCTCCATCTGGTTTTAATTATTCAAATGAGCTGACAGGGTAATCAATATAAATGGTTAAACGTGGGCAGGATTAGTGCTGGCTTTGCTGCAGCACCAGGTAAAAGCTTCTGAGATGGGGGGGTGGGGTAGGAAGCCTAGCTGCTGCCCCATGCTATAGGGGTGCTGGGGGGGTTCATGGGGATGGGGTGAGGCCCTAACCGGGGCTGGGGGTCATGGGGGAGGACGTGTCCGTGGCAGCTGCAGGATTTAAAACAATAACCTGCAGTACTTCTGGCTCTGGCTGCGTTTTTTTATTGCTAATATACTGCTAATTGTGCTCTGCTGTGTGGTGATACTCATAAAGCAAGATTTAGAAAGCAGGAGGCTTAAGAGAGTAAATCAAGGGCACAGGCTCGGCAATCTGCATCCCAATTAACCACAGCTCCCCAACACTGGGCAAGGTCAAGGGACCCCACCAAGAGAACAAGTAATCAGGGGCCTCATTGTACCCTGAGCTGCTGGGGGGAGGTGTTTTGTGGGTGCTGCACCCGGGGGTGGGAACCCCAGCCCCTTCCCAGCGCTGGAGGACCTGCATCAATGTGCCCTTCCTGGCAGCAAAGTTTCTCCTGACCCCTTGTTCCTTTCAGGGCTGCTTCCATATTGCTTTTTTGCTGTGTTGCCATGGAAATGGTGCCTGCATCCATCACTGGTCCTGCCTCTACCCCTGGTCCTGCCTCCATCCACCCCTGGGGCCAGCCTGCCTGCCTCCATCCACCCCTGGGACCAGCCTGCCTGCCTCCATCCACCCCTGGGTTCTGCCTGCCTGCCTCCATCCACCCCTGGGGCCTGCCTGTCTGCCTGCCTCCATCCACCCCTGGGGCCTGCCTGTCTGCCTGCCTCCATCCATCCCTGGGTTCTGCCTGCCTCCATCCATCCCTGGAGCCAGCCTGTCTGCCTCCATTCACCCCTGGAGCCAGCCTGTCTGCCTCCATCCACCCCTGGGGCCAGCCTGCCTGCCTCCATCCATCCCTGGGGCCAGCCTGCCTGCCTCCATCCATCCCTGGGTCCTGCCTGCCTGCCTCCATCCATCCCTGGGTCCTGCCTGCCTGCCTCCATCCATCCCTGGGTCCTGCCTGCCTGCCTCCATCCATCCCTGGGTCCTGCCTGCCTGCCTCCATCCATCCCTGGGTCCTGCTTGCCTGCCTCCATCCACCCCTGGAGCCAGCCTGTCTGCCTCCATCCACCCCTGGAGCCAGCCTGCCTGCCTCCATCCACCCCTGGGTTCTGCCTGCTTGCCTCCATCCATCCCTGGAGCCAGCCTGCCTGCCTCCATCCACCCCTGGGTTCTGCCTGCCTGCCTCCATCCACCCCTGGGGCCTGCCTGTCTGCCTGCCTCCATCCATCCCTGGGTTCTGCCTGTCTGCCTGCCTCCATCCATCCCTGGGTTCTGCCTGTCTGATTGCCTCCATCCATCCTTGGGGCCTGCCTGCCTCCATCCATCCCTGGGGCCTGCCTGCATCCACCCCACATCCATCCCTGGACCTGCAGCCAGTGGGTGCCACCAGGCTCTCCCTCGGGGTACTGCTGAAGGGGGTTTGGTGTTCAGCTGGAGCCACAGCTCTGCCTCTCCAAATGCTGGGTGAAACATCATCAAGAGCTGAAAAGCAAGCAGGAGGGAGCTGGGCACCCCCCGGGGTAATTCAGCCCAGCTCTGCAGGTCTCTTATTGAAGGTGCCGGTGCCCGTGCCTTGGCGTAGGTGTGCTTCATCAAGCTGATGCCTGCCTCAGAGCAGGGTCATGCAGAGCCAACCCACTGTAATGAGAAGAGCTGAAATTGCTGTGCGTGGCAGAGGCAGGGGGGACAGTGCTGTCCTCGTCCCCACCACCAGCCAGCCGCTGGCTTTCCAGGCTTTTCTCGCCCCCAGCGAGGGGAGATGCAGGGTGAGGCCATTCCCAGTCCCTCTCCTCCCAAGCCCTCATTTTCATCTCACGTTATGGCACGGAAATATTTGACTTTACAGCCTGAGTTTATATTGCCAGGAAGTAACTTAACCGTGCTCTCTAAGTGTTGAAGCTGCATTTCTTTTGGATGGTTTCAAAGATTTATTAAGTTCTCCCAGGGAGAAGGAAAGGAAAGAAAGGGGAAAGGGAAAAACAGCAACCACACAACAAAAAAACCAAACCCAAACCACCCAGCAACACAAAAAACCAACCAACCAACCATGGCAGCTGATAAGAGTCAGTGGTAAGTCCAGTGAATAAACTGGCAATGTATGTGCAGTGTTGAGGGACTTTGCTGGAGCCTTCGCTTTCTGCCTGCTCTGATCCACAAAGGCACCCCTGCAGCACTCAGCCTTACCCTGGGTGACAGATCTTCAGCTCCTGGGGTGCTGCTGTTAAGGGTCCCCCCTTTATTTCATAGAGTCACCCAGGTTGGAAGGGACCTGCAAAGGTCATCCAGTCCAAACCCCCTGCAGTCAGCAGAGACATCCTCAGCTGGATCAGGTTGCCCAGAGCCCTGTCAAGCCTCACCTTGAATATCTCCAGGGGCCTCAGCTACCTCCCTGGGCAACCTGTGCCAGTGCTCAACCAGCCTTATTGTAAAGAACTGGTTCCTAACCTCCAATCTAAGTCTGCACTTCTTTAGAATCATAGAATCATGGAATCAATGAGGTTGGAAGAGACATCAAAGATCATCAAGTCCAGCCTGTCACCCAAGACCTCATGACTACTAAACCATGACACCAAGTGCCACATCCAATCCCCTCTTGAACACCTCCAGGGACCCAATGGCTAACAACTCTCTCAGTGAAAAACTTTCACCTCACCTCGAGCCTAAATTTCCCCTGGCACAGCTTGAGACTGTGTCTTCTTGTTCTGGTGCTGGTTGCCTGGGAGAAGAGACCAACCCCCACCTGGCTACAACCTCCTTTCAGGTAGTTGTAGAGAGCAATGAGGTCTCCCCTGAGCCTCCTCTTCTCCAGGCTAAGCAACCCCAGCTCCCTCAGCCTCTCCTCACAGGGCTGTGCTCAAGGCCTCTCCCCAGCCTTGTTGCCTTTCTCTGGGCACCTTCAAGAGTCTCAATGTCCTTCTTAAACTGAGGGGCTCAGAACTGGACACAGTACTCAAGGTGTGGCCTAACCAGTGCTGAGTATATGGGCAGAATGACTTCCCTGCTCCTGCTGGCCACACTATTCAAACCGTTGTCCCTTGTCCTATCACTGCAGACCTTCATAAACAGTCCCTCTCCATCCTGCTTGTAGCCCCTTACGGTACTGGAAGGTTGCTATTAGGTCTCCTTGGTACATTCTCTTCTCCAGGCTGAACACCCCCAGCTCCCTCAGCCTGTCCTCATAGATGAGGTGCTCCAACCCCCTGATCATTTTCATGCCCTCCTCCGGACCTGCTCCATCAGGTCCCTGTCCTTCCTGTGCTGAGGGCTCCCGAGCTGGGGGCAGTACTCCAGGTGCAGGGGGGTTTATTTGGGGGGTTGCTGTTGGCTGACAACCTGTGTGCCAGGGAATGTTCAGCCAAAGCACTTGGCTGAAAGGAAAACCTAGTAAGTGCTCTCCATGCAGGAATCTGGAGCCATTCCTGGGCTCTTTGTGGACACGAGAGATGGGTCCAGTTCACTGCGTGAGTCAGTTGCAATTAATTAATGGACTGGGCCTATTAATTTACATCCAAATCCAATCGTTGGGTGATGAGGTCATAGCTGGCAGAGCAGTGCCAGGAGGC
Organism: Melanerpes formicivorus; assembly: GCF_026170545.1. Classification (NCBI taxonomy): domain Eukaryota; kingdom Metazoa; phylum Chordata; class Aves; order Piciformes; family Picidae; genus Melanerpes; species Melanerpes formicivorus. The sequence goes on from NW_027142362.1 coordinate 22,165,166, forward strand.
TGTGGGGTTTTCTGCAAAGTAAATTAGCAGCTGTTAATTTCAAGACTCAGGGGGGTGGGGTGGTGGAAATAAGGAATGTTAAGATGTGCTGGAGGGCTGGAAAAGGGCTGAGGCTGGAAGCAGGGGGAATGCAGCCAGCTGTGAGGTGGGCAAGAGCCAGAGCCAAGCTCCTAGCCAAGGAGTTGAGGTCTTTCCCCTTTCCTTTGTGGAGGACCCCTTTCCTGTGAGGTTCTCTGGGGAGGTTGGGTCACGTTGTTGAACGTGTGTCTTCTAGAGGAAGGTGTTCAGCTGTAAGCAGCAGCAAAAGGGAAATCTTGGTTCTTGGAGGAGACTCTAGGGAAGGGCAGAGCTTTGAGTGAGGGTGGTGAGACACTACCAACTCCCAGGTTGCCCAGGGAGGTGGTGGAAGCCTCATCCCTGGAACTGTTTCAGGCCAGGCTGGATGTGGCTGTGAGCAACCTGCTGCAGTGCGAGGTGTCCCTGCTGGTAGCAGGAGGGTTGGAACTGGCTGATCACAGTATCACAGTATCACAGTATCACTTAGGTTGGAAAGGACCTCGAGGATCATCGAGTCCAACCTATCAACACAGACCCCATGACTAGACCATGGCACCAAGTGCCACATCCAATCCCCTCTTGAACGCCTCCAGGGTCGATGACTCCACCACCTCCCTGGGCAGCACATCCCAATGACGAACGACTCGCTCGGTGAAGAACTTTCTCCTCACCTCGAGTCTAAACCTCCCCTGGCACAGCTTGAGACTGTGTCCCCTTGTTCTGGTGCTGGTTGCCTGGGAGAAGAGGCCAACCCCCTCCTGGCTACAACCACCTTTCAGGTAGTTGTAGAGGGCAATGAGGTCACCCCTGAGCCTCCTCTTCTCCAGGCTAAGCAACCCCAGCTCCCTCAGCCTCTCCTCATAGGGCTTATGTTCAAGGCCTCTCCCCAGCCTTGTTGTCCTTCTCTGGACACGTTCAAGTGTTTCAATGTCCCACCACTCAGGCACTGGCAGCAGGAGGGGCTGCAGCAGGAATAGAGCTCCTCTGGTTCCCTCCATGCTGGGGAAGGGCTTGGTGATAGCAGTGAGGTCCCTTCTGACCCTGACAATTCTATGATTCTATGAGCTGGGTCTTTTCACACCACTTTTCATTTCATCTTTGAGAAAGCTTCAGCTCAGGGTACAGAGGTATTGCAGTTTCATAGCAGTGCAGTCCCAGTCTCCCCAGCACAGTGTAGCATAAGAACATTCTTTTTCCACTGCTTTCCAGCCGGTCTGTAGAGATGCCCCAGGGGAAGATGTCTCTGCTGGGTGTTTCCTGAGCAGAGCAGGGGATGTGAGCAGAGCCCAGTGCAGGGCACTGCAGTGCCAGCAGAAACACCACCAAGGTTGCCTTCTCCACCCCCCACCCCCCCCCCCCCCCGCCAAGGATTCTCAGTTGCTTTTTCAGCGAGGCTTGCCCAACATGATTAGAAGATCTTCTGCTCTAAGGAGTCACCTGGCCTTGCTGAGATGAGTTGAGGATGATGCCATCAGGTGCTAAAAATAGAATCTGGGCTTCTACCAAGCACCCAGCTCTTTCTGTGCTTGAAAAGCCACCATCCCTCCTGCCCAGGGGAGCAGGAAAAGGAAGGGGGATCCTAGCTGCCTTGGGTTCATTGTCACACAAGCCTCTGGCTTTGGTAAGCATTGAGAAACAGCTTAAAGATGCTCAGGAGGAGGAGAAGAAGAGGGGCTCAGGTGATACAAGAGGGAGAAAAACATCCACATGCCATCCCTTATGGGTTTAAGCCATCTCAAGTGAGCTTTGTCTCTTATTTTTTCTAATTGGTGCCCACTCCTGGCACTGCCAGTGCCACTCAGTGGTGTGTTTCAGGCAGGTGGCTTCTGATTTTGACCAAAAAGGACCACTTTCTCCCCATTTCTTTTGCAAGGAGATTTCTCTTCCATCCCTACAAGGAACAATTATTGAACACAAACTGGGGCTGTCTGGGGGTTATCCAGACACATACTGGCTCAGAGGAGGTGGCAGAGGCTGGTGGAAGACAGGTGGATTTGGGCCCCCCCCCCCCCCAATGGGGTGAAGCAGGCCACTCTGCTCCATAAACCTGCTGCTTGTAGAGCTGAGCCACACGTGTGGGAAGAGCAACCTCCCTCTAGATCATCATCTCCCCAGGCAGACATGATCTGTAATGATTTCCTCAAGGCTGAGTTTGTTAGAGGTAGATTATGTATTGGTTTTGAAGGCTTTCAGATGAGCAGAAACACACTGCCCTCACCACAGAAAAGGCTGAAGGGTTGGGGATGGGATTTTTGTTTTGCTCTTAAAGAAGATGGGAAATGCATCAAAATAAGACAGAGATGAGGCAGGGAAAGGCAGCAACAAGTCTGAGATCTCCAAAAGAGCTCTAACCATTAGGTTATCCTGAAAGAAACATGAAAGGCAAGGAACTGTGGCTCCCAAAGTCATAGAATCATAGAAGTGTTTCAGCTGGAAAAGACCTCTATGATTGCTGGGCCCAACCTAAGACCACCATGGCCATTAAACCATGTCCCTAAGTGCCACGTCTGCACATGTCTTGAACACCTCCCTGGACAGTGATGCCATCACCTCCCTGGGCAGCCTGTTCCAATGCCTGACTAGGAAAGCTCCCATGAGTATTTTCCTTGCTCCCTTTTCCCTGGCACCCAGCATGCCTCCAGCCCAGATGTCGACTGAGGGAAGCACCTGAGCTGAGTCACAGCTCCTCTCAGCTCAGGGTCTGTGAAGGGCAAGAGCACTGCAGGTTGTTTGCTCCCCAATTTGGGGAGCTGATGGAAAATGAAGCCATATTCCTTACTTCTGCCCCTGCTCTGACAGAGGCTGAGCTGCTGTGTTTGGCTCCGTGGTGCCCTGAGGAGCAGATGTCCTGGATGCCAGCAGGTCTCCCAGCATAATTCTCCAAAGCATACCAGTAGCCACCTGCCTTGAGAACTGCTCTTCTAGTTGGAGCTGTAAGAACTCCAGCTTTCCACATTAAACACTGCCCATTGTTGGGCAATCAGCTCTGGCTATGTGTACTCGGCTGGGACCTGCGCTGTTTAGATCCCCCCCCCCCCCCCCCCCCAAACACTGCTGGGAAGGGATTACCTAACAGCTAGCCCAACCCTTTCTCCTCCCCACCCTGAATGCAGGGAATAGGTTTTCTCTTCCACTTTGCAGCCATCACCTTCTGTATTTGTAGACTCAGTTTTGCCCTTGCCTGTCTCTTCACTGGGTTAAGCAACCCAAATCCATTCAAGCTTCTGTATTCCGCAGATCTCCTGGACTGGCTTCAGTGAATCCATCAGCAGGTTCTTGGGCCAGAAGGAAGGAAGGCCCAGGATGACCACCACAGAAGAGTATTCCCTATCTGCCTGGTGCCTCAAGGTGCAGGGAATGTTTGCAGCAGTTTTGGGGGACCTTTTTGCTTGTGTCTTTCTTCCAGTGGTGCTAACAGCCTTGTGCCAGCCAGGAAATCAGCTCTCAGCACCTTCATCTTTCTCTAAGCTCATGGGTTTGGCTTGTCCTGACCGCAGCCCTGCAGGAGCACTTCATTGCTTCTCCCCTCACATATATATATTTAGGTATTTTCCCATATCCAATTAATTCAGCCCTGCTTCTGAGGTGTCATGCTGCCTCGATCCATCCTGCCTTTCATCCTCCTGGAATAAAGGCATCTTTTGTTAGTGGCTTGCTGCCAGGTGGTGTTTCTCCACCAGGCTCGTGTAAAACACCCCCAGAACCTGTTAGAGGTTTTCATTACCCTCTTCTGCAAACCCTGGGTGGAAGGGAAGAGATTCATTACATTCTGTGGAGGTACCTGAGCCCCCTGGGTGAGAGGCAGTTGGAAGGAAGGAAGGAGAGCTCCAGTAATGCTGTGATTAGTCAGGAGAAAGTTGGGGCTGTGACCCCAGGAGCTGTGACCCCAGGAGCTGTGATGGAAGCTCATCAGAGCATCACAGTGGGTTTTTAGCACTGGCCACTGTGTTGCCATAGTGCTGAGTGATGGTGCTGGGTAGCTGTGGTGGGTTGCATCGGTGAGCTCAGCCACAGAAACCAGAGCTGAGGCAATCTGCCTTTTTTCCCCCCCCTTTCCCCCATCACAAACCCTGAGAGGTAATGGATTTTTTTTTCCCACTGATGACGTGCTTTATTTCCATCTTCTCTCCTCCTTTCCCCTCCCAGCCCAGGGATAGTAACTCCATCCTGACTGGATGGTTCAGGCACCTCCAGGGAAGAGGACTACTCTGTGGGGTTCATCCTGCACCATCCATAGGGCTGGAGGTGTCCTGCCAGCCAGGTATCATTCCCAGGGGCTGGGGGAGATGGGACTATTACCTAGCTCCACATCTCCTCACCAGCAGTGCAGAGGCATTCATCAGGAAAGGTGCAGTTGGGACTGCAGCCCTCAAGCCAGGCACCACTCTGCCCAGTTCGAGACATGTAGAATAGCATAGCATAGCATAGCATAGCATAGCATAGCATAGCATAGCATAGCATAGCATAGCATTAACCAGGTTGGAAGAGACCTCAAAGATCACCAAGTCCAACCTATCATCCAACACCATCTAATCAACTCAACCATGGCACTGAGCACCCCATCCAGTCTCTTCCTAAACACCTCCAGTGATGGTGACTCCACCTCCTCCCTGGCCAGCACATCTCCATGGCCAATCTCCCTTTCTGTGAAGAACTTCTTCCTCACATCCAGCCTAAACCTCCCCTGGTGCAGCTTGAGACTGTGTCCTCTTGTTCTGGTGCTGCTTGCCTGGGAGAAGAGACCAACCTCTGCCTGTCCACAACCTCCCTTCAGGGAGTTGTAGAGAGCAAGAAGGTCTCCCCTCAGCCTCCTCTTCTCCAGGCTAAGCAACCCCAGCTCCCTCAGCCTCTCCTCACAGGGCTGTGCTCCAGACCCCTCCCCAGATTTGTTGCCCTTCTCTGGACACCTTCCAGCAAGTCAACATCTTTCCTAAACTGACAGAGCAGGGAAGTCAGGGGGCGCCAGGAGATGCCTCCTCATCTCCACGCTTTTGAGGCCGAGCCCAATGCTTCGCCTCCCCCCCCCCCCCACCTTGGCTTTTCCACTACAAAGCCCTTTGTCAGGGCCCTGAGAGGTTGGGGATGACTTCTCCAAAGCCCCAAGAGACACCACCCTTCTCCTCACCCCTCTCCCAGCAGGGCCTTGCGAGCAGCTGGGTGCCATCCCTCTCCTTTCCCTCCTGGCGGATGCTCTGCTCTGCTCTGCCGCGGAAGCCTCCTTGGGGCTGTCAGAAAAATTAATTTTTTAATTAAAAACATATTCTCCCCCCCCCCCCCCCCCTTTTATATTTTTTTTTTGGTGTGTGGTGGTGGTGCTTTAATGTCTGGGTCTGGAGTAATTATTAGTAGCTCCAGGGAGACTGTGCTTTAGAAAAATTGTTGGTGCTCCTGCAAAGGAATTTATCTGATTAACGTCAGCCGTCACACGTGGCTGTCGGGCGGGGAATGGATGACGGTGGGAGTCCTGCTGCTTGCAAGCAAACTGATTAATCATGGAAAACGAGGCAGGGCTCTGCAGGTGCTGATTTCCCCCCCCCCCCCTTTTCCTCGGAGGGAAACTGGGAGAGGAGGAAATGCTGGGAGGAGAAGCAACGTGGGCTTCTCCTGCTGTCCCCCCTACCCCGTACGCAGGTCCCAGGATGTGCTTTGAAGGATTGCAGAGGTGAAGAGTGATTGGTTTGTACCTTGCTGGAGAAAAGAGGCAGAAAAACACCCAAAGAGAGTGTGAGGAGGGCCTTGGGGGATTCTTGTCCCCATGAATGTGTTCTGGGTGGCAGTGGAAGGGCGGCTGCTGTCCCTGGGGCTGAGGGATGCTCAGCAACACTCTGGCCAGGTCATCTCTCCCCTGCTGTTGCTCACCCAGGAGATTTAGGCTTGCATGTCTCAGCAACACTCTGGCCGGGTCATCCCTCCCCTGCTGTTGCTCACCCAGGAGATTTAGGCTTGCATGTAGCCAAATCTCTCTCCAAGCAGAAGGTCAAAGGTTCCCTGAAGGAAGCAGCTTTTCCTCCAGCTCTTCCATTCCAACTTCTTATTAGAGTCTTATATCCTGTCCCAAAGCATAAGGCTTTAGATTCCTCCCCAGACTCCTGGCTCCAGAGGTTTTTGCTGGACTGCTTTAATCCCCCTAGCCCTGACTGCTCTGGCTCTGAGCTAGCCTGGCTCCAAGAGATTAACCTGAGCCTTGGAAGGAGCTGAGCACAGCATCAGCCTCAGCAAGTGTGAAGGAACCTGTCTGCTCCTGCTTCCCTGGCATGGTCCTCTGGGGTGCCTGGGGGAGGGAGGGAGGGATGGATGGGTAGATGGGTGGAAGGAAGGGTGGAAGGGAGGAAGGGAGGGAGTGAGGAAGTGTTAGTGGGTGGAAGGGAGGCAGGAAGGGAGGCAGGAAAGGTTGGCGGTTGGAAGGGAGAGAGGGAGGAAAGGGGGGAGGGAGGAAGGATGGATGGATGGAAGGAAGGATGGATGGATGGAAGGAAGGAAGGGATGAAGGGATGGAGGAAGGAAGAATGGATGGAAGGAAGGATGGATGGAAGGAAGGATGAATGGAAGGAAGGAAGCAAGCAAGGGATGAAGGGAGGGAGGGGGGAAGGAAGGATGGAAGGAAGGAAGGAAGCAAGGGATGAAGGGAGGAAGGAAGCAAGGGATGGAGGGAGGGAGGAAGGAAGGATGGAAGGAAGGAAGGAAGGAAGGAAGCAAACAAGGGATGAAGAGAGGGAGGGAGGAAGGAAGAATGGATGGGAGGAAGAATGGATGGAAGGAAAGATGGAAGGAAGGAAGCAAGCAAGGGATGAAGAGAGGGAGGGAGGAGGAAGGAAGAATGGATGGAAGAATGGATGGAAGAATGGATGGAAGGATGGAAGGAAGCAAGCAAGGGATGAAGGGAGGGAGGAAGGAAGGATGGAAGGAAGGATGGAAGGAAGGAAGCAAGCAAGGGATGAAGAGAGGGAGGGAGGAAGGAAGAATGGATGGAAGGAAGGATGGAAGGAAGGAAGGAAGCAAGCAAGGGATGAAGAGAGGGAGGGAGGAAGGAAGAATGGATGGAAGGAAGGATGGAAGGAAGGAAGGAAGCAAGCAAGGGATGAAGAGAGGGAGGGAGGAAGGAAGGATGGAAGGAAGGAAGGAAGGAAGGAAGCAAGGGATGAAGAGAGGGAGGGAGGAAGGAAGAATGGATGGAAGGAAGAATGGATGGAAGGAAGGATGGAAGGAAGGAAGCAAGCAAGGGATGAAGGGAGGGAGGGAGGGAGGAAGGATGGAAGGAAGGAAACAAGCAAGGGATGAAGAGAGGGAGGGAGGAAGGAAGGATGGATGGAAGGAAGGAAGCAAGCAAGGGACGAAGGGAGGGAGGATGGATGGATGGATGGAAGGAAGCAAAGATGTAAAGAAAGATGGCAGGCAGGAGGGGCCAAACTCTGCAGAGCTCACGACCACCTTCCCCTCAGAGCCCCCATTTATCCGATTTCATCGGAACGTTATTGGCAGCCTCTCTAATGGGTTCTGCAGGCTGCAGGCAAAGCCTCCCCTTTGTGCTCAATTAACAGGCTATACCCTGGAGAGTGGGAGGTAATACAAACATTTTCTGTGTAGTAAGAGGACCTCTCTCTTTTTATTCCTTTATTTTTTTCAATGTGTCTGTGCTGTCATTACAATATTGATTTGACATCCAGGTGTCAGGAACAGCTGGATGGCAGGAAAAATGGCAACTTTAATTCGTTTTGCAGGCAGGGGAAGGTGGAGGGGGGGGATGGGAGTGGGTGAGGAAAGACTTTCCTCCAGGCTTTCCACACACACCCCCCCCTGCCCCCCGCCCTTTTCTCTTCCCTCTGCGATGCTCCATGTTCCACCCTGACAGGAACATTTATAAACTGCCACTGTGGGGAGTATTATTAACAGCTCGATTCCTTAAAGATGCAATTAATTATTCACCTGCTTCCAAATCAGTTTAAGCAGCTTCTTAAGCTGCAGTGTAAATAAAAACCCCTTCCCAACTCGCCTCTCCTCCTCTCTGCCACGTACACACACGCTCACATTCTGGTATTCATAAAGCTGAGCTCTTTCAATTGAGCCAAACGAGCAGTTATTGTAAATTACTGCAGCTCCATTGGCTTCCCGGGCTCTCCGCTGAGCTCCACCAGCCAGGAGTTTAACTCATCCTTCTGGGGATGGCAACTGTCACTATTTTCTCATTTGCCATATTTTGAGGTTATTTTTTGCCTCCTTGCCGAATCCCTCCTGTTTTGTTGTGCCTCTCCCCCCCCCCCCCACCTTGCCTTGCCCAGCCCAATCTCCCTTTTTACCTCTTCACCGTTCAATAAATCAGCCCCTAAAATGATCCCCTGGCTTGAGCAGCAGCTACAATGCCTCTGTGGAGAGGTTTGGGGTTTGGTTCTTTTCCCTTTTTAGAAAGATGTTGATTAGGTCTCCGCTGATGGCTCGCTTTCAGAGGAGAAAATATCAGCTGTGCTCGCAGGGAAAGGCTTCACCAGCCCCGGGAAGGCTGATTTGGGGAAGCACAGGGGGCAGGATGCATCTTTGCCTTCCTCTGGCTTCACTGGGTTTGGGGTTGGCTGGCCAAAGCAGGTTGAAATGGCTTTAAAATGATTGCATTTGGTCCCTTATGGTCCTACTGGGTGTCATTTATTGTGTTGAGTCTCTGGGTTGCCATTTAGGTTTGGGAAATAGCAGACATTTGGGTAGTTTTGTTGATTCAGGTTTGGGAAATGGCAGGTATTTGGGGCAGTTTGGTGGATTTAGGTTTGGGAAAATAGCAGGTATTTGGACAGCTTGAGTTAGCTTTGGGAAATGGCAGCAGTTTGGTTCATTTAGGCTTGGGGAATGGCAGATATTTGGGCAAATTGGGTTGATTTAGGCCTGGAAAATAGCAGATATTTGGGCAGCTTGATTGATTTAGGCTTGGGAAATGGCAGCTCTTTGGGCAGTTTGGCTAATTTAGGGTTGGGAAATGGCAGACCTTTGGGCAATTGGGTTGATTTAGGTCTGGAAAATAGCAGATATTTGGGCAGCTTGATTGATTTAGGTTTGGAAACTGGAAGAAATTTGGGGACAAAAAAATGTTTAGGAAAAGGTTTAGGCTTTTGTTTTTCTCTGGTGAAAAGCTGAGGCCTGTGTGGATTTTGATGGGAGAGGACAAGGCAGAGCTCCTGAAGCTTCTTACCATCACCATGGCTGGATGTTAGGAAGAAGTTCTACACAGAGAGAGTGATTGCCCATTGGAATGGGCTGCCTGGGGAGGTGGTGGAGTCACCATCACTGGAGGTGTTCAGGAGGAGACTTGATGGGGTGCTTGGTGCTGTGGTTTAGTTGTTTAGGTGGTGTTGGATTGGTTGATGGGTTGGACACCATGATCTTGAAGGTCTCTTCCAACCTGGTTGTTTTTATTATTATTATTATTATTATTATTATTATTATTATTATTATTATTATTATTATTAATATTAATATTAATATTAATATTATTATTATTGACAAGAAGCTCAACAGGAGCTCTCAATGTGCACTTGCAGCCCGCAAAGCCAATCAGATCCTGGGCTGCATCAGGAGAAGTGTGGCCAGCAGGTCGAGGGAGGTGATTCTCCTCCTCTACTCAGCTCTGGTGAGACCCCACCTGGAGTACTGCCTCCAGTTCTGGAGCCCCTATTACAAGAGGGATGTGGAGGTGCTGGAAGGTGTCCAGAGAAGGGCCAGGAGGATGAGCAGAGGGCTGGAGCACCTCTCCTGTGAGGACAGACTGAAGGAGTTGGGGCTGTTCAGTCTGGAGAGGAGAAGGCTCCGAGGTGACCTAATTGTGGCCTTCCAGGATCTGAAGGGGGCCTACAGGAAGGCTGGGGAGGGACTGCTCAGGATCTCAGGTAGTGATAGGACTCAGGGGAATGGAATGAAGCTGGAGGTGGGGAGATTCAGGCTGGAGGTGAGGAGGAAGTTCTTCCCCATGAGAGTGGTGAAGCCCTGGAATGGGTTGTCCAGGGAGGTGGTTGGGGCCCTGTCCCTGGAGGTGTTTAAGAGCAGGCTGGCTGAGGCTCTGGCCAGGCTGATCTAGTGTGGGGTGTCCCTGCCCATGGCAGGGGGGTTGGAACTAGGTGATCCTTGTGGTGCCTTCCAACCCTGACTGATACTATGATACTATACTATGATACTATTATCCAGAAATGCTGAGCACCCAGGGCTGAAAAGCAGTGGAAGGGCCATGGCCAGCACCCCCACTTATGGCTCTGCCTGACTCAGGCAGGGGAGCTCTCTGGTCACCCATTTGCTCCCCGGTCACCCATTTGCTCCCCAACAGCACAGCCTCCAGCTCCCAAGGTGCCAGAGCTGAAAGAGCTGCTCACCACCAAAACTATTCAACACCTCACCTTGGGAGCTTCTGTGGTCCCACCAGGGAAAATCTGCAAAGCCTGTGACAAGGGAGCGAGCAGCAATGCCTGGAAGATGCTCATCTCCAAAAATAGACTCCAAAAAGCACCAGAAAAAAAAAACAACCAACAACAAAAAAGTTGCAGCCAATTACACTGATAAAAATCCCCTTTCCCGTTGCAGGGTCCACCTCCAGCAGGAGCCGAGCTGCTGCCTTGCATGCTTCAAAGAGGCCGGGCCAAATCTTTGCATAGATTAGTGGCTAACAATGGAGTTAATAACGATAATGGCACAAATGTCCTGTGCCTGCGTGAGATACACTTAGCAAAATCTCCTAGCACCAGGTAATCACCACGTTTCATGCTGTCAAAGAGATCAATCATGTGGAGAGCTCATTCATCAGTCAGCTGCGCCGGGGCTTAGGCAAGGAGAGAATGCAGGCAGCCCCGGTGACCCCAAAAGCCTCTCCTGGGGGGAAGCAGGGAGTGCCCCGGAATCAGAGTGTGGCTCCTCTAGGGAGGTGTCAAAGCTCCATCAGGCTCCTGGCAAAGCCCCATTCACCTCTCTGCTTGGAAGATGCTCCCTTGAAGCTCCCCTCTCTCTGTGGCTGGAGCTGATGGGGCTTCCTCTGCTGGAGACAGATTGTTTGTTGCTGTTTCTCCATCTGGCTGGAATTACCTCTGTCTTCCAAAGGGTTATTTGTTGCCCGGTTGCCACTTGTATCCCATCCTTTCTCTTTTGCTTCCTATCGGCTTCAGCTGCATGCTTCCAGAGCTGCTCTCAGGGCCCAGGGCCCAGTTTGAGATCCCAGCCTGGAAATCCTGCCCCAGGAGGCTTTCTGCTGTGAGAAACGGGACCTTGCTCCAAAGAACAACCATGAATCCAGTGGTGAGCCAGCAGGCAGGGGACGGGCAGCCATCTGGTGGCAGCTCTGCTCTGCTGAGCAATGGGAAGTGACGGAGAGCCTGTCCCCATCTGCAGTGGGTCAGCTGGCAGCTGCAGAAGCCAAGCCTAGACATACAGAAGAGAGGCTGCCAGCAGCATGTTATGGACAGTTTTGGGTCAGCAAATCCCCTGGACAAGCCATTATCACTCATCTGTAGAGGTCTGGTGTGCTAGCAAACCGGGAGGTCCCAGTCCTCCAGCCTCCCAGCTCCTATGGACATCAAACCCCATGGGAGCAAGGCAGCTGGTGAGGGATAGTCCTGGGGTGGGCAGCTGCGACCCTGGCTGTCTGGTGCCTGTGTCATCCTCCCTGCAGACTGGGAGCTGGGAAAGGGCTCTAGGTGTTGCCAGCTCTGAGCTGCAGTGGCTGGAAGGGCTGTCACTCCTGGTTGCATAAATCAGTCAGCTGAAGGCACAGCAAGATGGAAGTGACACAGCCTTGCCTGTCACTCTGCTGGTATCTCCATCCAGTGCTGGCTCTGCCTGCATGGACCTGCCCCTATGCAGCATGGGGACCACCTCAGCCAAGTGGGGCTTCAGCTCCCTGCCAGGCAGGATTTTGGGCAGAGGACCATAAGTCTTATTCTAGGTCTCACAGCTACATGCTTCAAACTTCCCAGTGAAGAGGAAGCAAACCATCCAACCTATCTCATCACACTGCCAGGTAAAGGCAACTTGAAAACCCACCAATTCCCACCTGAAGACAGTCAAGTCAGTAGCTCCAAGGGCTGACCAGAGGCTTGGCTTTACCTCTGATCTCTTCACAGATCCCTGAGGCAGATGTTATTGCAGAGCACAGCTCATTGGCTCAGTGATGTCCCCTCCAGAGGCTGACCTGGACTTTCTCAACGTGGTAAGCCTTCCTCAGAGCACTGTGGCCCTTGATTTCCCCAGTATGGTGCCCAGCTACACCACCACCTCTGTCAAAGATGCTGCAGATGTTGCCCAACAGGTACACAGCATCCTTGTCTTCACAGCTGCTATAGAGTGAATCCCAGGAACCCCTCATCTGGCTCTCTCCTCCCTTCTCCCAGTCCTGCCTGGCCCATTCCCCTCTTTCTCCTGGCAGCAACCCTTTCTTCCTCCCCTGTCCTCCTTTTCCCCACTTCTGGAAGGCTGCTTGATTGCCTGGCTCCCTTCATTAGCATGATACCTCCTGGAAAATTTGTAAACAGAGGCGTATGAATGAGGTGTTGATTGCAATCAGCAGGGGAGAAGGGGGGCGAGAGCGCTGCAGAGGCCCACGATGCTTCCCAATCACCCCACGGCCCGGGGTAGATGCTGGAGAGGATCCGCTTCCCAGCATGAGCCATGCAGGGTGACCACCCCACGCAGCTCCTGCTGGGGAATGGATCCTCTCCAGCAGCCTTCTGAGCATCCCTCTGCGTGTTCACACCGTTGCTCTTCCCCTCTTGGCAGCACTGGGTGCGGTCTGGGGGAACCCGTGGGTAGGTAGGATGGGTGCCAGGACCCCATGGGGACCATGGTTGAGCTGATGGCAGGGTGCAGCAGCATGAGAGCACCCTAGGGTTCTCAGAAGACAAGAGCTTAAAGGGGTAAGCACAATCTAAAGCACATGCTATTAGTCATCAGGAGAATCTGCAAGGGAGCTGATCCCTCACCCACCCCTTCCCCTGGCACCACTTGTAGATGTTGCAACCAGAGGTTATGGGGCTGGTATCTGGCATCACAAAGGGGGATTTGCCTAATTTCAGTCTTGCTTCATAGCAGAGGTGGCAAGATGTGGGTGCAGGTGGTCCTCTACTCCCCCAGCATCGCTGGTAGAGAAGGGAGTGTGGGAACGACTCCGTCAGGAGCTTTCTCCTGGGTGAGGGATTCCCAGCTCTGCTCAGGGACTCAGGGTGGGCAGTGAGGGGTAAGGATGATGGTATCTGATTCACCCTGCTCCTGGCTCTGGGCTGCTGCCAACACATTCACCCAGAAGTGTCTGTCATTAAGCATCTGTTTAGGCATGCAGAAGTTGAGTAATTTTTCAAGGGTGCTGCAACCCCCCTCCCCGATGCCCTTGAAGTCAGTACTTGCTGAAAGAATAGAATAGAATAGAGTAGAATAAACCAGGTTGGAAGAGACCTTCAAGATCATCACATCCAACCTATCATCCAACACCACCTAATCAACTAACCCATGGCACCAAGCACCCTGTCAAGTCTCCTCCTGAACACCTCCACTGATGGTGACTCCACCACCTCCCCGGGCAGCCCATTCCAATGGGCAATCACTCTCTCTGTGTAAAACTTCCTCCTGACCTCCAGCCTGAACCTCCCCTGGCGCAGCCTGAGACTGTGTCCTCTTGTTCTGGTGCTGCCTGCCTGGGAGAGGAGACCAAGCTCTGCCTGTCTACAACCCTCCTTCAGGTAGTTGTAGAGAGCAATAAGGTCACCCCTGAGTCTCCTCTTCTCCAGGCTAAGCAGCCCCAGCTCCCTCAGTCTCTCCTCACAGGGCTGTGTTCCAAGCCCCTCACCAACTTTGTTGCCCTTCTCTGGACTCGTTCCAGCAAGTCAACCTCCTTCCTAAACTGAGGGGCCCAGAACTGGGCACAGAACTCAAGGTGTGGCCTAACCAGTGCAGTGTATAGGGGCAGAATGACCTCCCTGCTCCTGCTGGCCACACTCTTCCTGATGCAGGCTAGAATGCCATTGGCCCTCCTGGCTGCCTGGGCACACTGCAGGCTCATGTTCAGCCTACCATCAACCAGCACCCCCAGGTCCCTCTCAGCCTGGCTGCTTTCAGCCACTCTGACCCCAGCCTGTAGCACTGCATGGGGTTGCTGTGGCCAATGTGCAGGACCTGGCACTTGGATGTGTTCAATCTCCTGCCCTTGGCCTCTGCCCATCTGTCCAGCCTGTCGAGGTCCCTCTGCAGAGCCTCTCTACCCTCCAGCAGGTCAACTCCTGCCCCAAGCTTGGTGTCGTCCACAAATTTACTGATGACTGAGTCAATGCCCTCATCCAGATCATCAATAAAGATGTTAAAGAGCACAGGGCCCAGCACTGATCCCTGGGGGACTCCACTGGTGCCTGGCTGCCAGCTGGCTGTGGCACCATTCACCACCACTCTCTGGGCTCAGCCTCCAGCCAGTTCCTAACCCATTGCAGTGTGCTCCCATCCAAGCCAAGGGCCCAATCCCTCCAAAAACAGCTCATGGGAGACATGCAACTGATGCCCAGCAGAAATGGTTGGGCAATGGGCCAGCCCATGTCTCTATTAGGTGTTGGGGTGTGTCAGAACCCCACCGGGTGTTCAAGAGCAGCCCTGCATCACTGGGGAAACCCCTTAGGGAAGTGCCTTTCCGTCCAGGGAGGATGCGCTCCAGGGGAGGTTCAGGCTGGAGGTCAGGAGGAAGCTTTACACAGAGGGAGTGATTGCCCATTGGAATGGGCTGCCTGGGGAGGTGGTGGAGTCACCATCACTGGAGGTGTTCAGGAGGAGACTTGACAGGGTGCTTGGTTGCATGGTTTAGTTGATTAGGTAGTGTTGGATGATAGGTTGGACATGATGATCTTGAAGGTCTCTTCCAACCTGGTTTATTCTGGTTCTGGTTTATTCTATCCCTGTGGACAGCCAGGAAACAGTCCCGCTCCCTGTCCCCAGCCCTGTTGCTCTGGCCTCCACTGACAGGTGCCAAACTTCTTGCAAAGCCCTGCCTTAGGAAAGGCAGCCGAAATGCAATCCCAGAGGATTATTCCCCAGCTGCCCTCAGCAGGCAGCACGACCGCTGAGGATCAAGGCAGGAATTAGAAGAGGGTACCTGAAGCCAGGGGCTCGGGCGGGAGAGGCGTCCCTGTAGAAGGCGGCAAAACGCTGGCAGTGTGGTTTTTTTTTGTTGCCATTTGTGCTATTTGACCTTATAAAACTCTATTCGTGGAGGTGGCTGTTATTTTTTGTTAAATCTTTTAATCTAAAATCCCATTAGGCTCAGCTGCCTGCTCATTTGTGAGCAGAAGCAAAACACTTCGGCGTTTGCTCACTCCTGTATCTTCCTCGCTTCAAACGGCCGTAATAAAAGTCTTTTCTCTTTGCCTCTTGTTTCCCTTTGTGGTTTGGCTTTTTTTTAGGAGCCTTCGAGGCAGTTCAGCCCGGTTTGCCCCCCTCCCAGCACTGCAGGCTGCTTCTGGCTCTGCTACTTTCTGCTCTGCTGAAATCAAATGAAATTCACATGATGTCCTCGGGAGCGGGGGCTTTTCTTTGCCTGGCTCTCCTGCCTGGCTGCACCGGTGGGGTCAAACCGGCCCTGTTGTTTCCAGATCACAATATCTGCCCTTAGAATTAAAGAGCATTAAGAGCTGCGTCCTGGAGGTGGGATTTTTGGAGGGTATTTTTACCAAAGGCTGGGTGAACAGAGCAAAGCCAGCAACCCCCCCCCGCCCAAGCTCTGCTGGGCAGCAGCAGCCTGGTCCCCACACAGGGAGGCATCGCTGTGGCCCTTTGCAGTGATTTGTTTGCCTTTCTCCCCCACCCCCCCCATGCTCCCCCTTCCCTTGTCTCCATCATCTTTATTTCAGGAATTACTTAAATCCAGGCTTTGAATAATTCACGGGGAGCACACGGCAGTCCACCCAAAAGGATTCATCACAGCTCCCCTCCACTTCAATAATTCACTTTCCTGCTAGGAGCTGATGTGCTTGCCTTGTACGAGGGCTCCTGCACCAAAGCTGTTCACCAGGAGGAGAAAAAGGGGATTTGAGGCCAAATGTTTTTTGTTTCCTGAAATGTTCAAGTGAAGCAGAGGGTTTGTCAGGCAGCTTGTCCAGCTGTGAGAAAAGCAATAACAAGGTGAGCTGGAAATGGTCTTGGCTTCCTGCCGGAGGTGCTCCTCCGGTCCCAGATCCCCACAGCAACAGTAGTTGCTGGTCCTGCAGCCCCTTCCTTGGTGTGAGGGTTGAAGCAAAGATGAGCTCAGTGAGGAGGTCAATATCCACTCTCCAAGAGCATCCCAGACACCCCAGCCCCACTGCTCCAGCTGGCTGGGAGCTGCATCCCACCTCAGCCTTCCTAATAAGGTGCTTTTTCCCCAGAAAATGAAGCCAGTGTGGGTTAATTAGCCTGTGATGGCCAGTAGCAGCTAATAAGGGCAAGAGTGACAGCAAGCTGTGGGGATTCACCAGCCACTTCCCCCAGGCCCTGCTTATCTGGGTAAATGAGGGTTTAATTTAAGGGAAGGACAGAGCTCCTGTTGCAGTGCATTGATCCGGCTGTGCTGGAGAAGGTACAGCATGTGCAGGGGAGAGGCTGCAGTAGCTCACAACCAAATGGTTGAAACAGACTTTTAACCATTCTCTAACTCTACCAAGGCTGCTGCTAAACCCTGTCCCTCAGCACCACGTCTCTGCCTCTTTTAAACCCCTCCAGGGATGGAGATTCAACCACCTCCCCGAGGAGCCTGTTCTAGAATATTGCTGTACCAGCCTGCCTGAGGACGCTGTAGCTATAAATGTCAAGAGCAGACTAGAAAGCTCCACAATGCCAACCCAATACTGCTCCACCACCTGAAGGACCACATGACATATGCAAGAGCATTTCTGCCATGGCTCTCTTCCTGCCCTCTTGGGAGCATGGTGGCCATACTGGTGAGTGATGGGCAACAAGGAACCACCACCTTTAATAACCAGCAAAGTCCCAGGAGGAAAGCCAGGCCCTGATGAAGAAGAGGCTCAGGGGAGACCTTACTGCTGTCTACAACTACGTGAAGGGTGGTTCTAGCCAGGAGGGGGTTGGTCTCTTCTCCCAGGCAACTAGCACTAGAACAAGAGGACACAGTCTCAAGCTGCACCAGGGGAAGTTTAGGCTTGAGGTGAGGAGAAAGTTCCTCACAGAGAGAGTTGTTAGCCATTGGGATGTGCTGCCCAGGGAGGTGGTGGAGTCCCCATCCCTTGGAGGTGTTCAAGAGGGAATTGGATGTGGCACTTGGTGTCATGGTCTAGTCATGGGGTCTGTGGTGACAGGTTGGACTTGAGGTCTCTTCCAACCTTGATGATTCTGTGATCCTGTGAACTCATAGGATTAATTAAGGTTGGAAAAGCCCTCTAAGATCATCAAGTCCAACCACCAACCCAACACCAGCATGGCCACTAAACCATGTCCCAAAGTGCCATGTCTACAGGGGTTTTTTAACACCTCCATGGATGGTGACTTCACCACCTCCATGGGCAGCCTGTTACAATGCTGACCTGGGGGTACCCAGGGGCTCTTGAGGCTGCTTGTTGGGGGGGCTATGAGGCAGAGCATCCCCTAGCTCTGCTTACAGGGTTTCTCTCTTCTACGGCCCTGCTTCCTGCACAGGGGGCAGGAGGCAGGGCGTCTACAGCATTTCTTCATTCATTTCCACTCACTCCACAGCCCCCCAGTCTGATGCTCCTGCTAGCTGCTCTCTAACTGTGTTATAGCCTACTGGGGGGGTGGGGAAGGAAACCACTGCTTTGGCTTCCAAAGCAGCTGCCCTAAACAGACTAATTAGCCACCTGACTTGTCTCCACCCTCCCCTGACATTGCTGTGTTTTTCACTCCCTTTCAGCACCGCTAACGAGCAGAACTCTGGAGGTTTCCCCTGCACTGGGCCTGGCAAGGAGCTTGTGTCCAGCATCCCCAGGGGATGCTCCGCTTCCCCTCAGCCAGGGCTCAGCCTTCTCTTTGCCGTCATCCTTTTTATTCGCGGGTGCTGCTCCTGGCCTACTTGCATCCAGTTCATTTTCCTTTTCTTAAATAAAACCTGACTTCAGGCCTTATTTGGTAAATAGAGCTGGGAGAAGCTGGGCTGCCTCTTTCTTCTCTTGACAAGCCTTTCAGGATGGGGGAGATGAGACGGAAAGAGAGACAGATGAATAGGATGCAAAAGTGGTGAAGAAGAATAAACACGAGATAAAGGGCGCGTAGGAGAGAAGGAGAAATGAGGCAGATCCATAGCAGGGATGGGGAAGGAGAGTAAAGGCAAACAGGGATCTGCTGAATCCCAACCACCCCATTGCCTGTGTGTGAAGCAGGGGACTAAATTGGGAATACCTTGGGATAACACAGACAGTGCTTAGCATCCCTCTCCAGCTCCTCCTGGCTCTGCCAACACAGCGATTTGGAGAGAGTGACCTGGTTTGGTGGAGAGATGGCCATGATTTCAGCCAGGAGCTGTCCTCCTGTGTCCCCTACCAAAGCCTTGCCCCTGAGGTGCAGGTTGCCCATGGAAGCAAGCAGGCACTTTAACCTGGCACAGTCTCCAGCTGTCAAACACTGTAAATATCTTGGAGGCAGTTAATGCTGGGAAACAACGGAGGTGCTTTAAACACAGCCCAGAGCCAAACCCACTGCTGGTAGGGCTCATAAATATCCCTTTTGTGTTTCTTCTTTGTCAGAAGGCTGCAATAAAAGAGAACAAAAGCCAAAGCCATCATGGGGTGGTTTCAGCATCTCTGGTGCCTCCTTACCCCTCCCTGGGCTTGTCTAAGAGCTCCAAGAAGTAAAACCCAATTAGCTGGTGTCACAGCGGGGGATGTTTGCTGGGCATGGGGAGCCCAGCACTGAGATGGCAAGATCAGAAGCTGGCACAAGAGGCTCCTGAAGGGCTCAGCGTGGAAATGATTGTTTTTCCTATTATTTCTCCATTTTCAGCAGGCTGAGTAGCACTGAACATCTGCCCAAAGGCAAGTAACCTGGCCCAGCTCTTGAATCCACCAGCTTCATTGGCAGCAAATGAAGTCCTTGGCTGAAGAGATAAAGTGAGGGCTGAAGTGCTAAAATGATCCATGCTGAAAGCAGGTGAGAGCTCCTGCTGTTAGACAGGGCATGTGCCAGGGACACAGGTAATCACTGGCACCCAGCAAGCCCTGGGGAAGCCAGGGAAATGTCTCTCCTTTATCACAGAATCACAGAATGGTAAGGGTTGGAAGGGACCTCTGGGGATCATGGAGCGCAATCCCCTTGCCAAAAGCAGGATCACCCAGGGCAGGTCACAGAGGAATATATCCAGGCAGGTTTTGAAAGTCTCCAGACAAGGAGACTCCACAACTTCTCTGGGCAGCCTGCTCCAGTGCTCCAGCACCCTCACAGCAAAGAAGTTTTCTCCTTAAGTGACACTCCCCCTGTGCCCTCCTTGTTCTAGCTTGTACACGTTGCCCCTTGTGCTATCACTGGGCACCACTGAGAAGAGCCCAGCCCCACACTCGTGACCTCCACCCTTTAGATACTTACATGCATTAATAAGATCCCCTCTCAGTCTTCTCCTCTCCAGACTAAACAGCCCCATGTCTCCCAGCCTTTGCTCATCAGACAGATGTTCCAGTCCCTTCATCATCCTCATAGCCTCTGTCCTTCTTGAACTGGGGAGCACAAAACTGGACACAATACTCCAGATGTGGTCTCATTAGGGCAGAGCAGAGTGGGAGGAGAACCTCCCTTGTCCTGCTTGTCACACTCTTCTTAATGTACTCCAGGAGAGTGTTGGCCTTCTTGTCCACGAGGGTATGCTACTGTCCTGTGGATAACTTACTGTCCAGGCCTCCAAGGTCCTTATTAACATGTTCTACCACCCCAGCAGCCCTGAAAGCAAAGCACCCCTGGGGTGGCAGGACTCACAGAAGCAGAGAATGTTAAGGGTTGGAAGGGACCTTGAAAGATTATCAAGTCCAACCCCTGCTGCCAGGGCAGAATCACCTAGAGTAGGTCACATGGGAATGCACCCAGGTGGGTTTGGAATGTCTCTGAAGAAGGAGACTCCACAATCTCTCTGGGCAGCCTGCTTCAGTGTTTTGTCACACTCACAATGAAGAAGCTTTCTTTTATGTTCCTGTGGCACCTCCTCTGCTCCAGCTTGCCCCCACTGCCCCTTGTCTTATCACTGGTCCTTCCTAGGCAGAGCCTGGTTCCATCCTCCCACCACTGCCCTGCACATCTTTATCAACAGGAATGAGGACACCCCTCAGGCTCCTCTGCTCCAAGCTAAAGAGCCCCCAGCTCCCTCCGGCTTTCCTCAGCAGGGAGATGTTCCACTTCTCTCATTACAGAGTAGAGTAGAGTAGAGTAGAGTAGAGTAGAGTAGAGTAGAGTGGAACAGAATAGAATAGAATAGAATAGAATAGAATAGAATAGAATAGAATAGAATAGAATAGAATAGAATAGAATAGAATAGAATAGAATAGAATAGAATTAACGAGGTTGGAAAAGACCTTTGAGATCATCAAGTCCAACCTATCATCCAACACCATCTAATCAACTAAACCATGGCACCAAGCAGCCCATCCAGTCTCTTCCTAAACACCTCCAGTCATTATCTTTGTGGCTCTGTGTTGGACTGTTTCAAGCAGTTCCTTGAGGTCCTTCTTGAACTGAGGGGCACAGAACTGGACACAATATTACAGATGTGGCCTCAGCAGGACAGAGTAGAGGGGGAATGGAAGCTCTCTCTTCACAGAGAGAGTTGTTAGGCATTGGAATGGGCTGCCCAGGGAGGTGGTGGAGTCCCTATCCCTGGAGGTGTTCAAGAGGGGATTGGATGTGGCACTTGGTGCCATGGTTTAGTAGTCATGAGGTGTTGGGTGACAGGTTGGACTCGATGATCTTTGAGGTCTCTTCCAACCTTATTTATTCTATGATTCTCTCTTGACCTACTAACCACCCTCCTTCTAATACTCCCCAGGATACCCTTGGCCTTCTTGGCCACAAGGACACATTGCTGGCTCATGGTCATCCTTCTATCCACCAGGACAGCCAGGTCCCTCTCCTCTGTGCTGCTCTCCAGAAGCGCTTAGGGAAGGTAGGGGCCTGGTCTCTGGAAGCAGGCTTTGGGTGGTGCAGCTCTGCCCTGGCTGTGACTTTTATTTATTTATTTATTTAAAATAATAAGCAGAATTCTCAGCTGGACCCAGCAGAAAAATCAATAGCAGGACTTGAGCAAGCAGTCAAAATACATGAAGCTAAATTGGCTGCCCCGCAGGCAGCCGGGCGCCTTCTCGGGCACCACGACGCACAGCTGCCGCGAAACGGGGCGCGGGGGGGCGGGGGCGCTAAAGATGACGATTTCAAACGTCCTTTGAAGTCATCACCGGGGATTATTGAAGTCTCTTAGAACACCAGGGCAAGAGCTCTGGGGCTTTTCTTATTTAAAAGAAATAATAAATAAAAGAGAAAAAAAGTTGCTGGTGGAAGCTGGAGGGAGCGGAGGGAAGGCACCTTCCCACTGCTGAAGGCGTCTGGGGGAGTGTTGGGATGGGTTCTTCCCCTTGCCAAGCAGAGCTGAGGGGTGGCCTGCAGGAGCCTTATCTGCAGAGCAGCACGTCGGTTTCAGCAGAAAGCCTCCCTTTCCTCCAAAGTCTCTTTAATTCCATCCTTTTAGATGTGCCTTTTCAAGCGCAGCCCCAGCGCCATCCATCTGCCCTCACAATAGAGACGGTGGCCTGAATCGGTTTATTTTTGGCAGCTTCGCCTTCGGCTCCTCCGTGCCGGGCGAGCAGGGCGATGCTGTCCCCCTCCCCTCAGCTGCTCAGGATGCCGTCAGCTTGGGGCATGACTATTTCAGTCCTCACTGCCTCCTCTGCTGGTGGATGCGGGACAGACGGACGCCTTCGGGCAGCAGCTGTAGGCACCTCCTGAGGGCGGGCAAGCCCGGCCGTGAGTTCCTAACAGCGTGTGGCTTTGGCCGGTCTGTGCCCGGGTGGCTGCAGGGACAATCCTGTAATCCCACCCTGCAGCCGTCCCCGTGGGACACTCAACACCGGCCTGGCCTTTTCATGTTCATTGCCAGGGGCTGGGAAAGGCCCAGGGGGCTTGGCCCTGTGTTTTGAATGGCTGTCACGCTCTTCCCCAGCTGGAGGAGAAAAGACAGAGGAGGAAAGTGAGGGAAATATAAAGAAACAATTTTCTTCTAAGGTTTCTCTCTTCTTCAGTGTGAGCCCTTCCGGGAGGAGGTCTTTAAAATTAATAATGGTCTTTCTTTTTCTCTTTCTATTCCCGAGACTCCAGGTTTAAATTAATGAAATGTCAAACGCTATTAAGTTCCAATCAGGTGTTTGTGATAACAAAGGGGCTGATTTCCACCTAGTTTACAACTCTGACCTGCACCCCCCCCCCCTTTGTTTTGTTTAATATACATATATATATTCCCTGATTAAAACTCCTTTTATTAGATTTGCTCTTTCATCATCTCCCTCTGATTTCCATCCTTTGCAGTCTGGGAAAGGCTGGGAAAAGCCTTCTCACTGAGCTCTTTTAGCAGTCTAATGTTGTCCTCCAACAGCTGCTCAGGCCAGGGGTGACAGCCCCCACCACGATGCTCTGCTGAGGGTGCTCCCAAGGACTTCTCAGCCCCTACCCCTAAGACCCCAAACCCCATCATTTCTTTTTTTTTTTAAGCTTCCTTCCTGCTTTCTGTACTTGGGAAATGGTTATCTTAATGAGTTTAAAAGGCCACATAATAATCCAAGGTACTGTAGTCAGCAACCTTGCAAGGAAAGAAGAGCTTCATTATCTCCCCCGGTGCTGGGTTTTCCTGACGATGACTTTACCAAGATACTGAAAAAGAAAAATGTCCTTCCTCTAATGGCCACAAAATGCCTTGAGAAAGACCAGCTGGGGGGCTCTGGGGAAGGCTACCCCAAACATCTGAAGCACCCTGCCACGAATAACCCAGCCCTCGCCTTGCTCATTCCCCTGACAAGGTCGCAGGGCGAGGGCTGCACAGCCAGCAGCATTCCTAGGGGGATGATTTAGGGCAAGACAATGGATGGACTCGCCTGTAGGCAGCTAGATGGATCCAGCCCCTGATGGATGGGCAATAAGGCAACAAGGTGCTCTTGATGATGGCTTCATCAGTCACCCATCTGGCTGGGCTCTCCGGCAAATTGGAAGAGCTCAAAGGGTTAATCTGTAATTTAGGACTCAACACCAAAGATACAGTCGTTGGGAGAGAAGTAAGCCCTGTCGAAGGCTTTAGGAAATAATTTGCCTTGGCACTTTCTTATGAGAGTGAATTGATTTTTGCTGGGCTGTGTCAGGCTGAATTATGAATGGGGAAAAGTAGGGCTGGTGCTCCTGGGAGGGAAGATGTGATAACCAGAGGCACGTGTGGAGGGGGCTTGGGGGCTGTCTCCTTCCAGTAGTTCCAATGTGAATCTGCCGTGACATGAATCCGGTGCCACAGTGTCATTGTTTCCAGAGCGCTTGGGAGAGGCTTCAGCCTGCACACAGAGGTGGCCCCCCATGTTGAGGTCCCTACACTGGGCCAGGAGAAGCCTTTCTTAGACCATCCAGGGCCACCTTCTCTCCCTGCCCAGCCAGTGGAGCAGCTGATGCTGGTTGCTGAAGGACAAAGCAGAGTATCACAATCACCCTGGGAGGAGGTGGGAGAGGGCCAGGTATGACTACCTCACCTTGCCCTCGGTCCTGGCCTGCTAACCACAGCCCTGCTGACCATGCCCCCAGCCATGCTCCTGCCCTTTGCCCTGGCTTTAAAAGCTCCTGGTACCGCATCCACATCCACCCCCATGAGCCCGTGCCTCATCGATTGCGTCCTGCTCAGTGCCTCTTTAGGAGGCAGAGACGCTCCTGCAGGCTGCTGGGAACTGTAGTGCAGTAGAGCTGGTGGTCAGGAACTGAGACAAAGGCAGCTCCTGGCTCTCTGCTGGCCTGGGCTGTGCTATGCCCCTCGGCAGAGGCAGCACTGAACTGAGCCTCTGACATGATGAGCCCCCTGGGAGTGCATCGTCTGTCCCTGGCACCAGCCTCTTCTCTGTAGCTCGGGCTGAGCATCCTGCCATGCAGCTTAGCTTTTGTTTGCCAATTCAAGGGGAGGCAGTGGGAAGAAAATAAGGGCTGGGCTATTTCTTCACGCTCCCCCCCACTCCTGCCCCCTTCCTTGCATTTTTATTTACTATCATCTCTTACAAACCAGCTCCAGCTCATCAAACCCATGAATGGCAATTCCTGAATAGGAGACTCTGTTGAGACCCTTGCCTGATCATAGCTGCTTCCCAAATGAAGGGGCTCAGGCTCTCTGCTTCCTTCCCTGCCCTTTTCCCCAGTGAATTCTGCCCCCCACCCCCATGACCACCTTCGTTCATTCAGCATCTGCTCCATAACCACGGCTAACCTAGTAATGAGCACAGGCTTCATCCATCTCGGCACAGCATCCCCCGGTTCCTGGGACGATGGAAGTGCCCTGCTCCCCAGGGAAACAGGCAGGGAGAGGAGGAGGAGGCATCTCAGGCCACATCCAGCACTCGGGCCGGGGGGACAGGGAAGCAGGGGGAGACCGAGCCCTGTCATCTCCTGGAGCTCAGCCCTCCCCCCTCGCCCCCCGCCCAGGTAATTGTGCATGGAAATGGATTCCCATTTCTCTGCTCAATCGTCCTGTTTGCTGTCACAGCCCGACGTTTTGCATGTGCAATTACCCAGCCCTGCACATAGCTGCGGGCACGCTCAGGTGTCTCCTGCCAGCCCTCAGCGGCCACCGCGCAGCTCCGGCGCTCTGCGTTACGGCTCTGATGGCAGCCAAGCAGAAGCCATTTTCCACAGGATACTGTAGGAGCTGTGGGGCAGATCAATGGGTTTGAAAGCCTAGCAGTGTCATGAGTTAATTTAAAACCTGTCTTCTTTTCTTGTGTATTAATTTACTGGGTATTATGTTTAATATTCCCCCTGCTGGGGTTACATCGTCTTCTTTCTCCCCTTGCCCTTTCCAGTGGCTTGCTGGGAAGCTCTCCACCTTTGGCAGAAGCAGGGGGAAAGCCAAGCCAGGGATGGAGAGCATGCACCAGACCTGAGTCAGGAGAAACTGCTGGATCCCACAGCAGCCCAGGGTGGCACCTCACAGTTTGCTGCTCTTGTGGGTGCCTGGCAAGCAGGTGCAGACCAATTCCCCCACGACAGAGGGGGAGACCACTGATGGGATTCACCAGTGCTGTTCACCAAGGTGCTAATCACTTTAACCAACTGGGAAGATGGCCAAGGGAATTAGTCAGCTCTAATCAGTACAAGGGTAGTTGACAAGGCAGCAAACAGTGAAAGTGAAGGACTGGGTTGTGCCCAGCTCCTGGTACCTGCTCTAACTGCCTGCCTGTCTCTGGGCATGAGGGATGCCTAAATCAGAGCCCTGTAGGGACAGAGCTGAGCCAGGGGACCTCAGGCCACTGCTCCTCATGCACCCTACTCAGCTGAGGCTCCAGCTCCTGCTTTGCTGTCTTCCTGCATCTGGTTCTGTGTGGAGGGGCTGGAATTTGGCTTCCTAGGGATGATCCTGCCTGAGCATCTGTCATACTGGTCCTGCTCCTGTCCTCCTGCCAGCAGCCACAAAGCCTTGAGTGTGAGTGGATGGCACTTCACATGAGCACCTCTCTGAAGGAGCACAGGAGGCCAGTGCAATGAATGAAAGACTGCTACAGCCAGGGAGAGCAGGGCAGAGATGACAGCAGCAGCTCCTCGGTGCTCATAATGAGGCAGTATGGACTGAATTGGACAGCTAAGACCAGGGTTCCCATTGCATGGCACAGCTTTGTGTCCCTGGTCTTGCTGCAGGCAGTGTGAGCTGGGCTTTGTGTCACTCTGTTAATGAGGCTGTGATGCAGTCGTGTGCCCATGGCTGGTCCACATCCCTGCTGGATCACCCTCTGGTCCAGTAGAATAGAAACTAGAGGATATTGCAGGCAGCATATGGGAAGCAGGAAGAGAGGGAGGGAGGCAGCTTGGCAGGCCTCAGCAGCAGCCCAGTGATGATGCAGTGATGGGTGCCAGAAAGTGTGGCATGCACGTCCAACAGCTCCAGGACACCTTGCCTGGAGCACCCCCTGCCATTTCTATCACCTGCCTTGGATGAGCCTAAACTGTTGTGGAGAAGGACTCATGGATGGTCTGCAAGAGAGAGAGAGACTGCTGTGGGGCTTATTTAAACCAGGCTGACCTGAGAAACTGTCCCTGAGGCCATCATAGCAGGGTGGAGAGGAAGATGGAAAACTGCAGGGCAAAGCATGTAGGTGAGGTCCTCGGGGCCTCATCCAGCCTGTGCAGTACGGGGTCAAGGACAGGAGGTTTGGTCTGCACCCAGCTGCTTCTTCGGTGCCAGGAGAGCATCGGCAGCAGCTGCTGCTGGGAACATCCTCCCTCCCTCCCCTCTTGCTAATGAGCGTAGGTGAAACTTGCTGTGCCATGACTTTAATCAGCAAAGAAAACTGCAAAGCCTTCTTTCCCCCTCCCCTCTCCCTTTCCCCACCTGCTGAATTCAGCGCCGAATGTGAATGAGGCAGCGCTGGGGCTTGGCTGCGTGCCTGCTTCCCGTGCTAGTGCAGGGAGCCAGCCTCTCCAGCACATCGAGCTTCCCAGGCTAATCCACAGCACGCTGGGATCAGCCCCTTGCATTTCACACCGTGCACCGTAATCCCCTGAGCTGAAAGGTTGCTTGTCGCAGGCTCAGCCTGCGTGACTCCTCCGAGCAGCCAGCCAACACGCTCTGCCTTGTGCTGGGGAGCACACCCAGCCCGTGGCACCCGCGGCTGCCTGGGCAGGGGGTTCCAGGCACAATGCTGGGCTGAAGGGCAAGGACACCTTGAATCATGGAATCATAGAATTGTGAGGGTTGGAAGGGACCTCAAGGATCAGCCAGTTCCAACCCCCCTGCCAAGGGCAGGGACACTTCACGTTGCTCACAGCCACATCCAGCCTGGCCTTCAACTCCTCCAGGGATGAGGTTTCCACCACCTCCCTGGGCAACCTGTGTCAGTGTCTCACCACCCTCATGGGCAAGAACTTCTTCTTAACATCCAGTCTGAATCTACCCATTTCTATTTTTTTCCCCCATTCCCCTTAGTCCTGTCACTCCCTGACACCCTAAAAAGTCCCACCCCAGACTGCTTGTAGCCCCCTTCAGATACCAGAAGGCCAGAATAAGGTCTCCTTAGAGCCTTCTCCTCTCCAGACTGAATAGCACCGATTCTTTCAGTCTGTCCTCATAGGAGAGGTGCTCCAGCCCTCTAATCATCCTCGTGGCCCTTCTCTGGACATGTTCCAGCACCTCCAGATCCTTCCTGTAATAGAGGCTCCAGAACTGGATGCAGTACTCCAGGTGGGGTCTCACCAGAGTGGAGTAGAGGGAAAGAATCCCCTCTCTTGATCTGCTGGCTATGCTTCTCTTGATGCAGCCCAGGATGTGACTGGCTTTCTGGGCTGCAAGTGCACACTGCTGGCTCCTGTTGAGCTTCTCATCTCCCAGAACCCTCAGGTCCTTTTCTTCAGGGCTGCTCTCAAGCCAGTCACTGCCCAGCCTATACTGGTGCTTGGGGTTGCCCTGACCCAGATGCAGGACCTTGCATTTGGTCTTGTTGAAACTCATAAAGTTGTCATGGGCTCACCTCTCCAGCCTGTTGAGGTCCCTCTGGATGACATCCCTTCCCTCCAGCCTGTCTGCTGCACCACACAGCTTGGTGTCATCAGCAAACCTGCTGAGGGTGCACTCAATGCCACTGTCCATGGCACCCACAAAGATGTTGAACAAGACTGGTCCCAGGACTGATCCCTGAGGGACTCCACTTGTCACTGGCCTCCACTTGGACATGGACCCATTGACAGCCACTCTTTGGGTGTGGCTCTGTTTTGGGCCCCTCACTACATGAAAGAGTTTG
The DNA here is from genome assembly GCF_026170545.1 of Melanerpes formicivorus. Classification (NCBI taxonomy): domain Eukaryota; kingdom Metazoa; phylum Chordata; class Aves; order Piciformes; family Picidae; genus Melanerpes; species Melanerpes formicivorus. Next base: position 22,193,143 of record NW_027142362.1, read on the forward strand.
TCTTGGAGTGTGGCCAGAGAAGAGCAACGAAGCTGGGGAAGGGTCTGGAGAATAGCACTGGTGAGCAGCAGCTGGTGAGAGAACTGGGGTGGTTTATTGTGGGGAAAAGGAGGCTGAGGGGAGACCTTCTTGCTCTCCACAACTCCCTGAAAGGAGGTTGGAGCCAAGTGTGGGTTGGTTTCTTCCTCCTAGTATCAAGAGATAGAACAAGAGGAAATGGCCTCAAATTCTGCTGGGGAGGTTTAGGATGGATGTTAGGAAGAAATTAATTCCTGCAGGAGTGGTCAGGCAGTGGAACAGGCTGCCCATGGAGGTGGTGGAGTCATTGTCCCTGGAGATTTTCAAACAATGTGTGGACATGGCACTTTGGGACATGATTTAGTGGCCATGGTGCTGTCAGGTCAACGGTTGGACTCGATGATTCTATGATTTTATGACTCTATGGCATGCCACAGCAGCCTTGAGAGCCCAGCCTGCAGCTCCAGGAGGCTTCTGGTTGCATTAGCCTTTGGCCAGTGTGCAGCAATGGGCAGCCTGGGAAAGGGAGTGCAGGGGTAGGAGCATCCTGGAGCCCCTCGTGTGTGGGGAGTGCTGGAGCAGGACCCCCAGCCTCACACCTATGGGCCTAGCAGCATGGCAGGAGTAATTTGCAGCTCCATTAGCAGCTGGAGTCAGCACAGTGGCCATGCAATCTGTCCATTTGATAAGAGGCAAGTTCCACTGAATAATGAGCAGTAATTGGATTTCAGGGTTAACCAGCTTGCAGCAAAAATAGAAGAGAATGGAGAGCCAGTGGATATTTCTGTTCTGGCTCATCAGACACTGGAGGTTTATCTCTGCTGAGAGTAGCACAGGAGAGGTAAAGTTATTAGTGACCACCAGAGCATGGTGATGCCATCTCCCTCTTGTGTTTAGTGGGATGAGTCTGTGAGTCCTCTGCTGAGTTTCATTTAAGGCTACTGGTGTTCATAACCCACCCCCCGTGGGAGAGCTCTGTGTGGACACCATTGCAGTGCAGCAGAGAGGAGAGACACCAGCCCTCTCTGGCATGCAGGAGCACCCAAACCCTTGGCTGTCAGCCAGAGAGGAAGGCAAGAGCTGGCAGCAGGTTGGATGGCCAACAGCTGGGCAGACATTCAGCAGACACAAGACAAGGTCTTCTGCTGATGTCACCTCGTTAAGGTGACAATTTGACATGGGGAAAGCTGGCATAAAGCGCTCGGAGATGTGGTCACCTGCTTCAGGGTGGTGTCAATGGAGGTGGAGTGGGGCCTGGTGGCTGTGCTGGGCACTGGGAGGGGCTATTGGAAGCACAGAGCCACAGTGGCCAGTCTGCCAGCAAGATGAATTCACGGGCAGAAAAGGACTATTAGCATGACGGAGGGAATGGAGAGCCTGCCTGAGGAGATGAGACTGAAAGCACTTGGCTTGTTTAGCCCAGCAAAGGGAAGGCAAAGCAGGGATGTGATTACTCTCCATAAATATATCAGGCAGGTAAACACCAGGTACCGAAAGGAGCTGTTTAAGCTAAAAGACTGTGTTGGCACAAGAACAAATAGGTTTAAACTGGATAATGCAGGCTGGAAATTAGGAGACAATTTTTAACCATGGGAGCTGAGAGACAGTTTTTAGCCATGGGAAGCAGAGGAGGAAAAATCCCTCATTGCTTTCCAAATGGAACTGGACCAGCGTGTGAAGAGAGCAGAAAGCCAGCTGCCTGCAACTGCAGGGCCTGAGGTGGGAGTCTTGTTCAGTGCGGGTTCCTCACATGTGTTGAGCACACCATGTGCTGCTGGCATCCCTGGAAGTCCCCAGTTTCCAAGGGAAGGTGCAGCCAACACCAGCCTCTTTGTGCTTGGGGCTGGCAGGTCCCTAGAGCTTGGGACAGCCCACCAAAGTGTTCAGGAGTGGAAGAGGCGATGAGCCACAGGCAGCCAGTCTGGCCACCAGCAGGGAAGGTAAAACAGGGGCATCTGCCCTCACCTGAGTGAGGCAGGTCACAGCACACAGATTTTGGCTGGTGACCTGCTGCCATTACTGCCTTTTCTGGGGTCTCTCTGGAAATGGCACACAGCTGGGCCACCAGCTCCAGATTTTAGCTCCTGCATGGAATAATTCTGAATTCCTTGTATATTCTAGGGCCTGCCTAAAGGATGGGTGAAGAATGTGCTGATGAGGACTCTAATCAGTTTTGAGAGCAGGTAATTTCTCAGCTAGAGATCATCTCCAAACAGGAAATCAGATTCAGGAGATAGCTGCTTTATGCAGCACATCATGGTGGACTAGAGCAAAGCTTGTTGTAATAATAAGCAGAGCTGCAATAGGATCATTACTAACATTATGCAGTAATTACTTTACAATCCTCCTATCAGGTGGATTTTCCTTTCTCACTTATCTCAGTGTTAAGGGGATAGGAATCATTCTAGGCCAAATCCTGGCACCTGGGCAGGGTTTTCTAGGATGCTGTATCTCCTTCCTGAAACTGGAGGAGCGATGTTCCCCGCCCTCAGCACGTTTGGAGCCTGGCACAGTGCCTAGGATCGCAGTAAGACACAAAAGCATCTGATGGAAGCGACCACTGGATGGAGCCTCAAAGGTCATAGCAACGCCCGGTTCTGGTACAGAGGGTGAGAAATCAGGAGTGAAAGCAGCCAGCATCGGCACGGCGGCTCCAGGCACGCAGGGACGCTGCCCACACTCCTGCTGCAGCCGGGGCTGGGCAGCGGTGCCTGAGCGCAGTGCCCTGCTCCCAGCTCTGCACCCCTGAGTGAGCTGTTGGCTCCTCTGCCTGTGCCAGCTCCCAGCTCTGCCTGCCCTTGCTGTAGTGTCCTTGGGGCAGTGGGTGCTGTGAGCCAGGGCCGTGTTCCCATCCAGGGGCTGCCCAGCTGGGGCTGTTCAGCAAAACCTCACCTAACGCAGTGCTTCATTCCAGCAAGACAAGCAGAGATAAGGTGACTGTGTGAGGAGAATCCCAGCTTTCATTAAAACCCACAGACCTGCAAGGGTGCTCTCTTGAATAAGGATGAGGATAATGTTGGCAGGAGAAAATGAAAACATCTGATGGTATCTGAAGGAAGAGCATGACAGGACAGCAGCTTTGGGAAGGGGGCTCAAAGCATAGCTTTTGGGAAGAAACCCAACCTCTTGGTGGCTCCTCTCCCCCCAGTCCTGGGAATGGCCAAGGCAAACCCAGCCAGGGGATAAATTTGGATCTAGAATCAGAGCCATGAATAGTTCAATCATCCTGCAATTCTGCAACAGAGCATCCCAAGCACCCTGTAGCAATGGGTTTTATGCATGAACATAGAAGGAGGGCTGCAGGCAGGGCAAGAGATGCTCAAGGAGGGAACTCTGGCAAAGCTGCTGCACTGGGTGGCCCATGCTGGGTGTAGAGGCATGTGAACAGGACATTGGGTAAATTTATCTTGCAGAGAAATGGTTGAGGATGCTCTTGCAAGGCCATGGGGGTTATCTGGGTACAAGGTGCAGTGAGGAGTGAGAAGAGGACCTTCCTCCATGGGCAAGCTGGGCTGCCAGGCACTACAGAGCCATAATCTCCAGGCAGGACTTTTAGTACCAAGAAAGCCTATGGCTTCCTTCAGACTCTCCTGAGATACCATATGGATAAAATTTCCCTTGGAATGCCCCTTCCAGCAAAGCACAGGCTGCTTGTGTTGCCTGGGGGGCAGCTTGTCTTAGCGTCCTCTGACTGGGGCAGTACTGTGGTTCACTGGGAAGGTGCAGGGCAGCAGATAACCTGCCCCAGCCACAACCAGCTCCTCTTTTCCTTAGGGATCCAGGGTTTTATACTGACCTTGGGTTGTTTGCTAGGTTGCTGTGGGAGCAGTCTCTTGGTGTTTTGCTTTGTGAGGGCTGCACTGGAGGGCATGGCTGAGCTCCAACAGCTTGAAACACTGATGGCTTCAAAGGCATCAGTGCATCGAGCTGTCGGGACTTAGCCACATCACATACCCAGCACCCAAAGGAGACTGGGGGGGGACTGACCGACAACCCCAGAGGGTGGTAGGGGTGAGTGTTAAGCAGCACCCCCTTACCTAGGCTGCTTATCCGAGCGCTCTGCCTTTAAAGCAATCCCAGCCATGATTTGTCACCGGGCTGGGCGCAGAGGAAAGCGAGGAGGGCGGGAGGCGGGCGGGGCACTTTGGTACGGCGGCGGCTGCTGCTGCTGCTGCTGCGGGAGGTTCCCGGTACCGCGGCTGCGAGCCCGGAGCCTTGAAACCGGCAGCAGCCGTAAGCCCCGGGGTATGCGCTCGCCCCCGCCGCTGCCGTTGGAGCGGGGTCGGGGGACAGCCGTAGCGGGGGAGAGCGGAGCTAAACGGAGAGAAAAGCGGGAAAACGGGGCGAAGGAACCCGATCGAACGGCGGAGGATGCGCCGAGCCCCGCGGAGCCGAATCCAGCTGCAGAGCGGCACGTCTCGCCAGACCGTCGCCCGAACCTTCGGAGGTAACTGGGATGGGGATTTGCGGGGGGTGTGTGTGTTGGCATCCATCCCTCCGGGGAAGCTGGGAGAAGCTCCCTGGAGACTTGCAGCTCCTCAGAGCATCACTCGGCAAAGTGGGATCAGGCTCCCTCGCAAGGAAGGGTCTCCAAAGGCTCTTTGGGGCAGGCAGGTGGGGGTCACCAGGCTCTCGACACCCCCAGCTGTCAGCGCAGTGCCCGAGCTGCTGGAGGCCCAGCCCGGAGTGATGGCAGCTGCTCAGAGCCAACCTCAAACCCGCCGCGATCGAAGCTCGGCTTTGAGGTTCGATGCATCCAGTAACCTCAGGCAGCACGCACGGGAGACAGGCAAAGGTTGGCGCGGGGCTGCGGGCAGGCTGGCGGCGTGCCCACCTTGCCACCCACTCCCCCAAACTAGCTAACTTTGGGCTGACTCCAGGGGATAACTGGCACCCAGTGCTGCCAGTAGTGGTACGTGCAATGAAAGCCAGTCCCTCTCTAGGGCAGCTTGGAGCAAGGGAAAAGGGTGCTTGGGCCATCATGGCTGGACCTCTAGGGACCAGGGCTCAATGATAGATGATACCTCAGGTTTAGCAGCAAGGGGGCTTCGATGCAATCCCAACCCTCCATTCATCAGCTGATCTGCCCTGCTAGGGAAGCTGCTTGCATGAGCCTTACATCTTGCTCAGCTTCCCTGCCAAACTAGGGCAAATTGCAAAGCTGTCCCCTTGCCCCCCGCCCCGTCCACGTCTCTGTTTAGAAACTGAGTCTCGTCTCATGCTCCTTGACTTGTACAGGATCAACCCATTGCAACAGCGACTGGAGAGCCTCAGGGCTCTCCTTTTATCTGCTGTGCTGCTAACCAAGGAGAGAGAGAGGGGTTTAATTATCCTCAAGTGTCAGTTCAAGATAAATCTGCTGGGACACAGCTCTTAGCAGGTGTGAAATAACAGGACGTTTTCATGCATGGGAGGCTGAGCTGCAAGCAGTTCAGTGGTTTAATTGGTGGCTCCTAGGAAGGGTTCACATCAGGGTGCAGAAAATGGGACAGTGCAGGCTCCAGCAGCGATCCTGTTGCTACAGCTGTGGCAAAGGGAAGATGGATGCTGAAGGCTAAGAACTTTCTCTGGTGTGTTCTCTGGGAGCTTGGTGCAGAGTGAGTGTTCTGGGCTAGTAGCACAACCTCAAGACAGTGCTGTCCTCTGAGGGGCTGACATTTTCCCAGCATCACTTCATTTCTGCTTATCTTTTCAGTCAGTCCCCAAGGGAGTCCTTGTGGGACCATCAGGAGATGTGCCCTGTTGTGGTGGGCTGCCTGGAGAGCCAAGAACCAGGGAACTGCCTCCAGAACCAGGGCACTCTGGAGCTGTCTTCTGGGCATGCAAGGTGGTATGGCCTCGGGGTTTACTGAACAGCTTCTTCTCCTTCCACCTGCCAAAATCACTGATTTGCTTTACAGGAGCTCTCGAGATAAGCATTTGAAGATTTTCATTTCTCTGTCTCCATGCAGAAAAACCTCTTCCCTCTCCAGACGGTTGTGGCAGGGGAGCACAGCACCCACAGGGGATGTCCCCACCCTGCCAGGGCTGCAGTGCTGGGATGCATGGATGCATCAGTCTCCTTCTCCGCTGTCCAGCCCATGCCACACCCGTTGGCCCCTGCAGCTGGATTTGTTTTGGAGAGCAGAAGTTCCTCCATACGGTCCTCCAGCTGTGCCATCCCACTGTGGACATATTGCTGCCACGAAATGAGGCCTCTCTGCAGCCATACCCTGTAATGTGCTAGTCTGGGATGCACCAGGAAATATTTTATCTGATTGTTCATCCAGATGTGCTGAGCTCTCCTCTGTCTTCATGCCTCAGCATTCCCAGGGCTGTGTAGGGCAGATGTTGGAAAGAAACTGTGTGCCCCATCTCTGCTGGCTCATTGGAGGGGAGGTGGTGATGTTGCTTTTCTGAATGAAGCTGTGGTGGTGTGTTGTTATTGGTGTTATGGTCCTTGGTTTAGGGTCCAAGATACTGACTTAGCTGCATTTCAGTTTAGTGCTGGATGGGGCAAGCCAACCCTTGTGCAGCTCCCACCGGTGTGTACCGGCAGCTGGTGTTAGAGGTCTGGGGTTGGTCCTGTCTCATTCATACCAACCACTGTCAATTCTGGCTCCTCTTGCTAATTGTTGGTGTCTGTTGCTGATGCTGTAAGGACATGTTCAGAAAATGTCCTTGTAAGAGGGTGAGTTTTGGAGGTGCCCAGACACAGTGTTTTCAGGAAGACCCAGATATTAGCTGTTGCCTTTCCATCTGTGCTTGGTGAACACAGCCGTTTGCTTGCAGCCCTGCTTCAGTCCTGCCAGAGTCACAGCCCTCCTTCACATACCTGCATTAGCAAAACTTGTAGGCTGTTGTTTGGGTGCCAACCTTATTGATGCTCCTGGTGCTGAGCACTGTGGCCTGCCTGGTGCTGGTTCTGATGCAAGACAGATGGATATCTGGCCAAGGCTGGCTTGGATGAAGACAGCTCTGAGAAGAGGCTTTATGTCCCGTGCCATGTTTGCTGTGTTGCCCAAGTCTCTGACAAAAGGCATTTTGGAGGTTTGAGTGAGGACTCTTCTTCACCTCTCCTTGGAGGTCAAGCAGGACCAAATGGCAGCAGAACCCTCACTCATTTCAACTGCAACAAGCTTTTGATGCCACCTGTAACAAGAACATATTTCGACTTGATGTACATCCCCTGCCTTGACTTTGGGCTGGGGATCAAGGCGTTATGAGCTTTTGATGCACACAATAAGGGGGAAGGGGGGGGGGGGGAATAAATTAAACCCACAATCCTCAAAATGTTTGCAAATCCAGGAGCTTATCCTCACCCCAGGTAGGCAAAATTAACCAAGGGTAGGATCAGTAAATCACAGAACCAGCTGCTTTCAGCATCGCACAGAAGGTGGCTGGGAGCGCAGCTGGCACACAGCAATGGAAACGCTCCGAGACTTTGCAGGGGCACTCAGGATCTGCTGCCATGTTTTGGGTTTTTTTTTTTCCTTTAATACCATTGCAGTGAGAAGTTTGGGAACCAGCAGGGTGATTCATGGTCAGGATTGGGCCTCAGATGGGTGTGCATAAGGAAAAAGCGCTGTGTGACATACCAAGCGTACCCACTGAGTGAACCCCTGCCAGGGCTGGTGGGAGGGACACTGCCTGATCCAGGGCCAAATGGGCTGAGCTAATGCAAGCCCTCACATTTGTCAAAGGAGTCTGATAACTTCTACCTCCTCAGCACTTAGGGTTTTGGTTGAAATCCCACACTTGTGGCCTGGGGAGGAGATTTAAACAATCCCAGCAAAGCTGAGAACATCCCGTATGGAGATCAACACATCAAAGCCAACAATTACAGCTGTAAAGGGGCTGGTTGTCCAGCATCCCATTGTTTTAGTCACCCTTTCATCTTCACTTGCCATCAAAGCCCACCCCCAGCAAGGCCAGTCTCTGCTGCTGAGCAGGGGCCATCACCTCCCAGTTCTTGGAGGAGCATCAGGGAAGTGGAACAGAGCTGTATGGCAAGGTAGGAAGCAATCAGGCTGCCCTGGCATATCAGCATCAGTGGTGTGCAACACCTCGAGGCAGCCTCTGCCACAGCTGACCATATGTGGGGCATGTGTTGACAGCAGTGAGGAGAAGACAGGCTGGCATCTGGCCTTCAAATCTGTCCTTCTGCCATGCTGAAAGCAAACTTGGAGCAGGCAGAAGTAAGGGAGGTGGCATTTCCTTTACCTGCACTTGTGTGGAGCCAGGCTGATGTGTCCTCTGCAGGCAGCAGCAAGCCTGGGCTGCCCCGGGGCAAGGTGTGAGTGGAAGGGGACAGCAGAGGTCTCATTGAAGTCACCAAAGACTCATAAACCCAGCAGGCAGGGAGAAGTGAAAGCATCTGAAGGGATTTTTCAGCATGTTTGGAGCTGGGATGTTGGTGGGAGCAGTGGCAGCTCCTGTGTACCCCAGCGGGGTTGAAGGCTGGGGTCAGGCCAGTCCAGCTGGAGCTTTGTGGCATTATCTCTTAAACACCTTTAACTGCAATAAGATGGTCTGACTGATTGGATTGTGCTCTGTAATTAATTAGCTGGGTGCACTGTATGGGAAGCAGCTACAGTGGATAGAGAGAGGGAAATCTGCTGGTGAGAGCTTCAAATGACCATTTCTCATTAAAGCAGTGTCGTGCAGCATTACTCACTGGGCACAGGGGGTTAGTTGCAGTGTCCTGGCCTGTACCCAGGTGAATAATTGTGATTTTGCTGCTCTCAGTCAATCCCCTGAGCCTGGTGTGCTGCACTCCACTCCTGCTGCTGGAACCACTGACCTGCTCAGCCTTGGGGACCTGATAGGAGAAGAAAGTGGGTGTGGGCTGGGGTGTGTGTGCTGGTGGTGAGGAGGTGCCTTTCCTCTGGGAGCCCTGGCCAGGGTGACAGGCCCTGCAAGGGGGGCAGGATGGTGCAGCCCAAGCCACCTTGCAGCCTTCCCATGAAGCTGATGGCTCCTGGGTGCCAGTGATGGCTGCCTGGCATGGATGGCAGGAGCCCTGCTGCTCTTCCCTCCTTTGCCAGGGCTCATGGGCTGCTCCCCACTCCCCCTGCCGTGAATTTGCTCAGGCTCCTTTGTCTGCTTTTAGCATCCATTTGTATCTTTAAACAGAAAGCATCCCTTTGGGGTTAATTGTGTTTTATTTTTCCCCCCACCCTTTGTGTTTACTGTGGGGATTAATAAGGAACTGCAGTGTAAGGGAAAGCGGCGACAGCTCCTTGTTTAGTGCTTAATTCAGGGAAAAGCTGCTGGGCTGGGCCCAGCCTGTGTGGTGCTGGGCCAAGGGCATGGAGGGGTACCTGTGTGCCCAGGGAGCCATGAGGCAGGGAGCCCCACAACTGGCCACGACAAGAACGGTGCTTTGTCCCTGGAGCTGCTGCTGCTCCCTGGCTGGGAGCAGCAGGGACGGAGTTTCAGTCTGGCTTGAGACAGGGAAGCCAGTACTCTGCTGGCATCAAAATGGCCCCTCTGCCTGTTTTGCCTGTGTTCACCTTGCCCCTCCTGCAAGTGCTAGGAAGCTTTGTCTGGTTATATCTGGAGGGCACAGCCCACACATTCATGCTTGACCTCAGAGCTGCCTGTGAGCACCCCTTTATCCACCATGTGTCTGGGGTCTGGGATGGGCTCACCCCAGGCTGCTGATGGCCTGTAGTGCAAGGAGGCTGGGGTGAAGGAGGGCAATGGAGCAAAACTAGAAATGGGTAGATTCAGATTGGATGTTAGGAAGAAAGAAGTTCTTCCCCAGGAGGGTGGTGAGACACTGGAACAGGTTGCCCAGGGAGGTGGTGGAAGCCTCATCCCTGGAGGTTTTGAAGGCCAGGCTGGATGTGGCTGTGAGCAACCTGCTGTGGTGTGAGGTGTCCCTGCTCATGGCCGGGGGGTTGGAAGTGGATTATCCTTGAGGTCCCTTTCCAACCCTGAGAATTCTATGATTCTATGATCTACCCTGACTGGGAGGTGACCACTTGCAAAGCTGACAGCTCAGCATGACAAAGCCAGGCTGACAAAGACGTTGGGTTCCCCTATTCTGTAGCTTCTGGCATAGGAACAGCCCTACCACATCTCTCATCTGGGATGTGACATAGTGGAGAGGAACAGCAGCCCAGGGGAGGCCAACCTCTGCCAGTGCAACTGAGGTGGGATGCAGGGCAGATTAGAGGGACTGCAAAGCAGCTCGGGAGTGAAACACTGGAACAGGTTGCCCAGGGAGGTGGTGGAAGTCTCACCCCTGGAGGTTTTTAAGGCTAAACTGGATGTGGCTGTGAGCAACCTGCTGTAGTGTGAGGTGTCCCTGCCCATGGCAGGGGGGTTGGAACTGGATGATCTTTGAGGTCCCTTCTAACCCTGGCAATTCTATGATAATGTACAACTCCAGAGGGTCAGCCCGGCTGCCAAGCCAGAGAAAAGTTGTAGTGCTCTCTGCACCGAAGGCTGATAAATATTGGAGTTAAAAAAAAAACAGAGGAAGAAAAAAATACCCCCAAACCCCAACAGGAACAGGCATGTGCCAGCTCAACTTAACCCACAAAGGAAACCCACGTCATTTAAAAAGGAAAAGTCTTTTAAAAATAGATGTAGGCTTTTTTTTTTTAAGCTGGGAATGCCACTCAGGAGAGTCAATGAGCTCTGTTTCAAGAGTTGGGAAACAAAACGCTCCAGGAGCTGTGAAAGCAAGCCTCTCATTTTCAAACCCTGTGAGTATCAGGCGTGGCTCCTCGAGCCCTGTGTTTTTTCCAGCTGGCTGTGCGATGGTTGCTGGCCGCTCCTGGCCGCTGCCGCTTGCTGCCAGCGGGGAATTCACCATCCCGGTGAAGGGGAGAACCTGTGACTTGGATCTGTGCTACATCTTGCCTTGGCTTCCCACTTGCCAGTGGGGCTGAAGGGGAGGTGGGAAGCCTTGTGGAGCATCCCTGATGTATTTTTTTAATTGGCTAAGGAGCCCTTTCATTTGCTTCGGCTCTGACTAATGAGGCGCATCTCACTTTGACAGTGTGTCACAAGCAATACATTTCTCAGGAGCTGCTGGGCTGCAGGGCTGCCCTTGTGCTCCCACCTTCACTCCCTCTCCACTATGTCACCCTGCACCAATGGCTCTTGCCCCAGCCTGGCCCTCGAGCATCATCCTAGAGTGGGAGAAGAGGGTTGGGAAGAAGAGATCAGGGTGTGAAAGTAACTATCCTCATGTGCTGGCCTTGAGGCTGGGGATTTGGGGGCTTCCTCTGTTGTTTACCTGGGCTGGAAAGATGAAGGAATAAGTTGCTAAGGATTTAGACCAACGATCGTTTAGCAGCCGTGCTCTCTGCTGTGTTTTGCCAAAACCAACCTTTGCTGGGGCTTAGAGTGTAAGCACTGTACCAGGCTCCAGCTAATCTCACCGTGGGTTCAGGCTGGCTGGTGGTGAACCAGCACACAAGGGAAGATCCTTTGTGAGACTTTTCTTTCCCCATTAAAAAGACTTTTTTTTCCTTTTAATTAAAGATTTGGCAGGAGCACACCTCCTTTGATAAGGAGAGAAGAGAATGGTCTCCAGGAGGAATGTCTAGATGGATCCACGATTTTCAAGGCATTCCAAGAGGGTGCAGAGACTAAATTATCCATCCCTCCTCATCCCGCTGTGGTCAGGCTATGGGGTGCAACAACAGGGACTGAAGCAGCCATCCCAGGATCTTCACTCTGGAGTATGGCATCCTTGTGTCATGAGTTCAAGCCTGCAGTGGGCAGTAGTGTCCTCCCTACTGTAGTCATGAGGTCTGTGGTGACAGGTTGGACTCGATGATCTTTGAGGTCCCTTCCAACCTTAGGAATACTGAATACTGAATAGAAAGGGAGTATGGCCTAGGTATGGTTTAGTTGATTAGATGGTGTTGGATAAGAGGTTGGACTTGATGATCTCAAAGGTCTCTTCCAACCTGGTTCATTCCATTCCATTCCATTCCATTCCATTCCATTCCATTCCATTCCATTCCATTCCATTCCATTCCATTCCATGCTGAAGGTATGACAGGATGTTTAACATAAGCAGGGAGAAGGGCTGTGGGAGATCTGAGGGCTGCCACCCTGGGGCAGAGATGCCCAGCCAAGTCTGGCCATGAAGGAAGGGATTGAATGAGGCTTTGTTGGAGGGTGTGGACAAATTTGTGCTGTTCTTCACCTCACGCTGCGCGACGCTCACCTTCACTCTGCCAGCATAGTTAAGGGACTGCTCAAGGTTTCTAATCCTTGAAGGAAAGCACCAACTATTAACACTGCTCCCCTTTGTATTCTTGATGGATTCTCTTTAAACGTTGCTCTTAGTGGCTCTCCACTGTTAGCTTTTGTTTTCTCCTCAATAGCTTGTCTAATAAATGCCATTATCTTGGGCACAAATCTACTTCATGTCTCAATTCCACTTGGCCGAGAGTTGGTAATAACAGCGGAGCAGGCTCCTTTGAAAAGGGGCTCTGTCACCGACAGCAGCGGGTGCCACGTCTCTGCTTCCCACACCTGTCCCCAGAGCAGATAAAGATGAGGAGAAGACACGTGGCTAGAAAGCAAAAGGGGCACCCGCCTGCTAAATTGGCTGTCTAAGCAGTGCCGGCAGCAGGCGGTGCAGCAGTGCCAGGCATTGGGGCAGCTTGGCCCCTGCCACCTTGGTAATTAGAGAAGATGTGCTTATGGCCTGGGATCTTTCCTAATCCTGGCCAATTAGAGGGGAGAAAACGGTGGTGAAAGGTGACAGCTTGTCAGGGAAGGAGATCAGAAGTATTTCTTACAGCTCAAAGGGGCTTCTTATCTAGGGCCAAGTAAAGCTGTTGACTCCCCAGTGCAGATGTGATCCTGGAAAGGTCTTCCCTGAGAGGTGCTGGGGTGCTGGCTGGGTTTTGGGTTAGCCTGCAGGTCTGTAAATAGCAGTATGAAGGCAGCTTTGTGTTTCATTGGAGGGCGACGTGTTCCTGAAGGTGTCTAAACCCATGGAGGCCTGACCCTGATGCTGGCGCTGCAGCAGCTCTCGCTCATAACCATCCCTCCTGCTCCATGTGGAGGGAGGATGGTATTTTAATTAAGGCAAACCCTGTTTCTGCTGGGCCAGGCAGAGCTCAGCTGCTGCCTCATCAGGGCTTCCTGAGGAGGAGGGCTTCCCATGCTCCAGGGAAAGGGGACTATCAGTGGGGGTGTGCTGCCCAGGCTCCTCTCCTGAGCTCCCAGTTGTCTGGCTGCCTCCAAGATCCATCCCCTCCATACATTATAAATATTTTATCCTCTTGGTACCTGCTGCATCAAATCCATTTTGTTTCCCTTTTTCAGAAGGCATTTTCTGTGTTGTTGGGTGGTTGTTGTTGTTGTTCCCCCCCGCCCCATCTCGTTTCTTGCATTTTAAAACGCGCTCGCCATGTGTGCAGCACTCAGATATGCTCTCAGCTTCCCCCCAGATGTAATTGCTTTAAAACTGCAGATAGTTGGTGAAAGCAATTTTCTCTACATTGCAGAAGACTCCAGCTCCTCTCATCCTTCATGAGAGTCATATCCCTCCCCCCCCTTCCCCACCCAGCGCTGCCTTCCCTCTGCCGCGGTACCTCAGCTTTCAGGGATGATTCTCTTGTGTTCCCAGTGCTGTGGGGAGTGGCTCAAATCCCCTGTGGGGGATAACTGGCAGTAAGGGTGCTGCTTGTCAGCAGCAAAGCCCTTCCCTCGGCCGTGCTGTGAGTGGGGTGCCTGCTGGTGCCACGTCTGCCCGGCTGGCTGGGTACCTGCGCTGGGCATGTGCTCGCCTCGCTTTTTGCTGCTCCACCGCCCACACGTTTAACATGCTCTTTCTGTTTGCAGGATGTGTTGGGCTTTCAAAAGCATTAATGATGGAAAATAAATTGGAATCTGAGAGAAATAATCTTTAGGCGTTCTCTGTAGGCCTTGGCTTGCCTTGCCTCCCTCAGCCATATTGAAAGCTGTGGCTGGAGGGGAATATAAATGAGGTGGAGCCCTGGGTTGCTCTGATCTGTTGTGATGCCTCTTCCTCATTGCATCTCACTGCAGGGAGAGATCACCACCCACTTGCTGGTGCTCATAAACCCAAGGGGGTCTGGAGAGGGTGGAAGTGATGAGATATTGCTGGATCTTCTCAGAGGCCTTGCAGTACTGAATCAATGAAGGTCAGAGAGCTCGGGGCACACCAGCCTTTCTGAAAGCCTGTGCCCTGGTTCGTGAGGCTTTAGTTGCATCATGAAATGGGGCAGCAGTTGGCTCTGCTGTGCTCTTTGGCTCTGCACCAACCTGTCCTGAGGGATCAGGACCTTGTGTCAGTGACCCACCCTGCAGATGGAGATAGGGGGCAAATAAATGCACTTGAACGTGCTCCATGCATGCTCCTCCTTTCTCTGTGCTTCCCCTAAATGGAGGGAGGATGTTGGTCACCCTCGGGATGTCCCTGCCAAGGCCAGCAGCATCTCCAGAAGCACTCAAGTGTCTTGGCTGGGCACCCTCATAGCAGGACAGAGTGCAGAAATCCTGCTCATTTCTCCTGCCCCTGCTCCTGCAAAAGGAATGTGGAGCTGACACAGACCATGAGTCCATGGAGAGCCATTCCTCACATTGGCCTCCAGCAAGAGGCTGCTAAGGCACTGTTGCCTATCTGAGCCTGGCCCCGTGGCTGCTCTTGGACACAGACCAGCCTTGTAATGAAAGCTTTTTCTATGTCTGTCTGTTTTCTGAGCATCAGTTTAACGACTGGAAAATGTTGTGGCAGTCGAGCCTGGAGCATTTCAAAGATGCCAGGGGGTGGGGACAGGTGCTCTGTAGGGAGAAAAACCCAGATGGCCTCTGCAGGCAGCCACCTGACCTGGGAGCTGAATCCCCTGCTTGCAGAGGGAAGTGCTGAGGTCTGGGGACTCTGAGCCCTGGAGGCTGTAATGCTGAACGTGTTTTTCCTTGAAGTTTGGACAAAAATTGTAAGGTTGTGATGATTCTAGTGATTGGCTTTTCAGGTGCTCACACTGAGGGCAGGTTGTCTCTCCCTTCTGCTTTTAAATGGAGAGGAACACAGATGTGTCCAGCTCAAAATCTACCAAGCTGACACTTCCTGCCTTTTTTTCCAAGGGACTGGGCTTGGTGTGGTGAGGAGAATATCAGAGTTTGCTCCCACAGTGTGGGTGCCCATCACTGGGAGAATCTGGTGTGGGATATAGAATTGTATCACAGTATCACCAAGGTTGGAAGAGACCTCAAAGATCATCAAGTCCAACCTGTCACCACAGACCTCATGACTAGACCATGGCACCAAGTGCCACATCCAATCCCCTCTTGAACACCTCCAGGGATGGGGACTCCACCACCTCCCTGGGCAGCACATTCCAATGGCTAACAACTCTCTCAGTGAAGAACTTTCTCCTCACCTCGAGCCTAAACTTCCCCTGGCACAGCTTGAGTGTGTGTCCTCTTGTTCTGGTGCTGGTTGCTAGAGAGAAGAGACTAACCCCTTCCTGGCTACAACCACCCTTCAGGTAGCTGTAGAGAGCAATGAGGTCTCCCCTGAGCCTCCTCTTCTCCAGGCTAAACAATCCCAGCTCCCTCATCCTCTCCTCATAGGGCTGGGTTGGAAGGGACCTCCAAAAGTTATCCAGTCCAAAACCCTCTGCAGTCAGCAGGAACATCCTCAGGTTGCCCACAGCCCTTTCGAGTCTAACCTCAAATACCTCCAGGAATGGGGCCTTAACTACCTCCTCCTGGGCAACCTCTTCCAGTGTTCCACTACCCTCTTGGTGAAGAACTTGTTCCTGACATCCAATCTAAATCTCCATACCGCGTCCTCCCAGCCTTAGACTTTTGGAGATACCTTTGGAGATGAGAAGCTGTGGGGGTTAGTCAGGGAGAATTCAGACCTCTGAAACCTGCCATACTGCTTGCATTCCCATGTTGAGTGGTGCTTGCACACCTCTCCCTTTGTAGGCTTACTGATGTTGGTGGCTTTCATCTCCCACCGAAACCAGCGTCAGGGCCATCTGGCTCCTCTGAGGTGCTCCCCAAAGTCAGACTTGTCCCAGTAGTATCTTCCCAGCTGCACAGCTGTGCTGTCTTAGTGGTGTCAAGCTCTGAAGGAGCTCGGCCAATTTGCTCTATAAGGCAACGCACTAAATATGTCAACACTCGGCGCGTGTTTTTAATATAATATTTCAAATTGTTTTGAAAGAAGCCAAGCTCCTTCTTTCCCTCTTCATTAGGAACATTTTATGTGAAAGAGATGAACAATAGAGAGAGTTTGCCAGGGAGAAGCTTTCCCAAGCATTTGCTGCTGCTGAGAAATCAGCTGCTTTGTGCAGAAATCTCTCCGTGCGTGACTATCAGGGCAATTAAGCTGTGCCTAAGCTGCCAAGGAAAGTTGTGGAGTTGGCTTTGCTGGAGATGTTGAAGGCCAGGCTTGACCATAGCTGCTAGGCATGCTTCAGGCACTATGTCCTCCGAGGGGCAATGGACTCAGTGATCCACCAGCAGCTCCCGGCCATCTGGGAGTTTGAGAGATGGGGTTTGAGCTGCTCTGGCACTTCCAGGCTGGAGGGTGAGTGAGTCTGTGAAGTTTTTACTGTTTCAGCCCAGAAATGATGGCTTTGGCTTTTAACTTGCTTCTCAGCAGGACCAAGGATGGGTTCTATCCCAGTCTCCAGCTGGGAGACTTGGTCTCCTGCCATGGAAAGGGTAGGACCTTCTGCCGGGCTGGTTGCAATGATCTGTTCTGACTGGCATGATTCAAAAGGAAAAGAAACCCACAAAGTCCCACTGCGATACTTTCATCAGAGAAACTGGGTTCCCATCTCTTCCTCCAGAGAGTTTCTCTTTCATCACAAGCTGGCAGAAACTTTCAGGGAACTCAGAACATTCTTTTTAACGAGGACAAAATGGAGGAAATGGCAGGAGGCAGCTATTCACTGAAGTCCCTGGCTCTCCATCCATTAGGCCTATTCAGCCACGGACCCATGGTGCCGGTGTGAGACAATTCCCTCATGAAATGGAGGGCAGCCAAGAGCCTGGAGCCTTCTCATCATGGAAAAGCCTGTCTGAATTCCAGGAAGCTCCAGCATCATTAGCTGGTGTGGGTGGCACTGGGGCCATGGACCCTGAAGAGGGATTTGAGCCAAGAGGGTGATCTCGCTGCAAGGAACAGTCCAGGAGAGATGCTCCAGGCAGGAGAGTGTGCAGATGTGGGCATAACATCTGGCTGCACTGGAATGTGGCTCTGACCCAGGGCAGGGCTGGAGGGGACAGGCAACACAGGGATGGGATCTGGCATGTTGCTGTGTGCTCACTGCATGAAGCTGCTGGGGATTAGGGGAGCCTTGGTGAGAAGCTCTCCGGGGACGCCGCTGCCCTGCTGCAGCACCATGCCGTCCTGCACCCAGGGCAGGCAGGATTTGGTTTGTCTTCACCTCCTGGTAATCCTGCTGCTCAAATATTCTTCCTGCAGATCAATTTTTTTTTCTCCCCCCTCCCCCTTGCTCCTAAATGGAGTGTTTAAGCTTATTCTTTTCTTTTCTGTGAAAGAGGCAGTAAATCCTTTATCCTGCCTGGCTATTTCTGTGTGCGTATTTTCTCATTGTGCTCCAGCTTGTCAGCTGTGTCAAAGCCTGGAAACCTTGGCCTCTGCTGGGCTCCAGGCTTGGATTTCTCTGTATTTAACAGCAGAGGCTCCCTTGGATGAACACCTCTTTTCTCTCCTCTTTTTAAAAATACCTGGTTAAACAAAGCCCTGACAAAAGGGAGGAGGCAGAGAGGTAATGGTCTGTCAGGTTCATCCCCAGCACATCCTGCCAGCACCAGCAAGGAGGGAAAGCTGGGATTTCTTCCCACCCCTTGTGCATCTGGGGTGCCAGGGCTACCTTGGGGAAGGGGGACTCTTCCACTGCCCACCTTGGCTGAGGGAGGTTTCAGGAGATTATCTTGCCATCAGGGCTGCATAATTCTCTGGTGAGCACAAAGGCAGGATTCGGGTGCAGGAGGGGATTAGCCAGGGGCAGGCAAGTAGCTGACTGTGTGCTAGGATCTGGGAGCAAGGATGTGGTGTCTCCCTCAGGGGGCAACTGATGAAGGGCCAGCCCGCCACCCCCATAGCTGGAGAGAGGAAGACAGCCAGGTTGTGGTGCTGGTGGCCACATGTGGGACTTGGGATGGTGACATGTGTGCTCCAGCATGCTCTGTGCCCCCATGGTGGTGGCAAGCCGGTCAGTGCCCCACGTTCCCCAGGTCTGGCTCCACCAGCTTGGCTGGCACTTTGTGAATGCCACGGCAGCTTGGCATGCTGGGCAGCACGGGTGTTTGTGCAAGAACAAAAGAACAAACAATGGAAACTGTGATTAATTAGCGCAGCTAATTAGCAGCGTGCTCAGCCTGGGCTAGAGCTTGGTAAGGTGCCAAGATCAGAGGAGAAGCCAGGGGAGGGACTGTGGTGGGAACCTCTGTGGGGTAAGACAGGGGAGTGGGGAAGGGGAGAGCATGCATTCCCACCACCCCTTTGCAGCAGACCCATACAGGGAGCTGGGACTGGGGAAATCTCCACCCAGATAGCTCAGAGGTACCACTGACGTGCAGCTCTTGCTGTCCCCAGCAGCATCATCTGTTCCCCAGTGCTGCTTTCACCAAGGGATCACTTCACTGGATGCTGGAAGAGGACAGATTTAGACAGGACATTAGGAAGAAATTCTTCACAGCGAGGGTGGTGAGACACTGGAACAGGGTGCCTGTGGAGGTTATGGATGTGTCCTGCCTGGAGGTGTTCAAGGTCAGGCTGGGTGAGGCCTTGAGCAGTGTGATCTAGTGGAAGGTGGCCCTGCCCATGGCACGGGGTTGGAACTAGATGACCTTTAAAGTCCCTTTCAATACAAACCCTTCTATGATCAGTGATTCCTCAGCCACCATCAGCATCAGGAGCTGAGCGTGAGCCCCTGATGTGCTCCAGAGCTGCAGCTGCTAATTATGTAGCCCTCACTGGGGTCAGGTGGAGTTGTCTTCCCCATGGAGCAGGATCCTCCTCTCCTGCCTTACCCTCTGCAGCACAGTCCTCTCTTCTTCGCTCTCCATATGCAAATTAGCACAAGGACCACGATCAGCAAACAAATTTGCAGGAAGCGTGTGGTGGGCTTGGAGATTTGGAAGAATCCTTGGCAAATATTTGCCAGTGTCTGCCTCAAGCCTCCTGAATACAGCTGAGCCTAATGGGCAGCTTGGGGCAGGATGGCAGAGCTCAGGTTGGGGGTGGCTGCTGAGAGGAACCTCAGCTAAGAGCGCTGGCTGCTCCTCCTCCCTGCCCTCTCACCATGCAGTGTGGGGATATCTTCAGACTTGATACACTTGACTGCAGCCCTTGCAGGATCACATCATTCCCATTAAAAGGTGGCTGCAGCTAAATACCACTCGCTCAGCAAGGTCTGAAGTGATGCCCTTTGGAGTAATTGGGAGGCACAGCCCCTTTCCTGGGGATGGGAGAAGTCTATTTTTCAAGGCTCCATCACTTTATTATTAATTTGTTAAACACTGACTGCTCAGACCTGCTTGAGACGCAGGGAAAGGATGTGAGCTCTGCCTTGGGGACCTGACTGCTAAATAAATGTGTTAGATCAAACCCGTGCTGGGAGAGGACACTGCTGCATGCAAAGGTGAAGCTGATTAGAGGAGGGGTGGAGGTGCTGCCTTCTCCATCAGGGAAGAGTTTTGCTTTTCTTTAAGTGTTGAAGTCAGGAGGAGGACTTGCAGATCAGTAAGTCAAGGACCTGCTTTCTCTTAGGATTTCCAAGGTAGCAGAGAGACCCCTTGACTTTGCACCAGGGGTAAGCGAGTTCCCCTGGGCTCATGAGACCCCCAGCTGGGCCCACTGGTTTTGGGGGTGTGGGGTGCCTTCCCTTGCATATTCTTGGCTGTGTGCATCAGTGCAGGCAGAGGGGCTGCTTGCCCAGGCAAGCTTGAGCTTTTTCTTCCTCCCCACCAGTGATATTAGAAGCACAATCAGACTCTCTGGAAACACCTGGCAGGAGCCCCTCAAGTGGTGCTGGATCTCTTTAACTATATCTGCTTAGTGTCCAGGGATGATCAGGTCCTGCCTGCCTCCTCTTGCTCCCTTGATGATGGGGTGGGGGGGCAAATAAGAGGTCAGATGTTTCCAATCTAACATCTCTTGTGCCTTCCCACCCACAGCCCCCTGCACCCAGGAGCCATGAGCCACTCTCAGTGCCGGCAGAGCCGCCCCTGGAGCAGCCCCCTGGCTGCCGCCCCCCGGTGCTGCTAGGCTTCCCTGCTCCCCCAGGAAGAGGGGAAGAACCGGCTGCGCCCACACCCAGCCTCTTGCATCCCTCCCAAGGTAAGAACCTCATCTTTCTGCCTGTGATAAGCAAATGTAAGTGAAAGGAGGCTTATTTCTCGGATCGTTGCACCTCCTTGCCTTGCCCAGGTGGGCACAGTTCTGCAAGCAGCAGGCACAGCTGCCTGTCTGTAGTCCACTCCTTTCTCTCTCAGATTGCTAGGAGAGCAAGGTGCTGGCTTATGGGGGGAGAACTGCCCTTATCTTGCAGGGGAAAGGTGATTCTGAAGATGGGGGGTGTAGCTTTTCGTGTAACCCCTCTTGCAGACTGTGTCTCACCTTTGAATTTGCTCTTTCTTTTAGAAGCTCCTGGGCTGTGGCAAGAAGCTGGGTTTGGGTGAGACGGGGGCCTCTGCTTCCCTGATGTACTTCTGAGGATAATTGTCTATAATTTGCCTCTTAACGATGCTCTGGAGGCTTCCCAAGCACACATTGTCTTTCCTCCCACTGTAAAAGGCCTTTGGGGTCTTTTGGAGGCTTCCTGTGGTGGGTGAGCAAAGGCTGGATGTGGGAGGGGTGTTGGGGAAGGGGCTGAGTCCCTGTGCCACTGAAATAGCTTTGCCTGCTCTTTGCACAGTGCAGGAGGGGCTTTCTAAGCTTAAAGAAGTAGAACTTGGTTTGCAGGGAGCTCGCTGAGGCTGGAGTGGCTGTGATTGCTCTCCCGATAGACACAAAGTCAGTGTTCATAGCTGAGGAGTGGAAATCAGGTTTAGAGGCCTAGAACTCAGTTCCTGGGATTGTTTTGAATGTTGGTATTTTGGGGCCTCTTGTTCTCAAGCTTTGCCTTGCAAACAGAGGCATCAGCTGTGTGTAGTGAAGTGTGAGAATCAGGATTTCTCTGTGTGTGTGTGAGCTCTGTGCAGGGAAGCAGGAGCCTGGAAGGAAGGTGTGGCTGTCACCACCCTATTGCAGGGTGGGCTTGGACATGGGACTCCTGTTTTGGTAGGTCTGCAAGGGTTTCAAGATGGCCCCAGTGAGTTAAAAATGTAAGTCAGAGGCTGGGTGGTGGGATCTGGCTTGTCCCAGTTGCCTTGGGGAGCTCTCTGCCTGCACCTCTGGAGCTGGGATGCTCCAGCTGGGGAAGCAGGGACCAGTTAGCAGCGTTAAGGCTGACATCCTCAGCCATAAATATCCAGCTCGCTCTAATCCTCCTGGTAGCTCCAGCACTGCTGTTTTCTGAAGAGTTATTTGACTCTTTGTGTTGCACTTCTCAGACAAATGGCTTTTAAATAAAACCCTCTGCTAACTCGTTAGGCCTCCTGTCCAGGTCACTTCCTGCATGGGTGATTTATAGGGCTGCTTTTAACGTTTTATTAACTTTAAATCGCTGGGGCCAGTCAATCGCAGTCTATCCCATTAGCTGTGGTGAGTGGCAGCCTGGGGCATCAGGCCCTCCTTGCAGTCTCCCTCACTTCTGGGGAGGCCTCAGGGCTTTGAGAGCAACCACAGGGTGAGAGATGGGAGAGAAAAGGAGGAGGATTCAGATAAGGAGGAATAGATCTGGGAGGGATAAGCGAATTGCATGAGGGTTAAGGAGATAATGAGGCTTGTGATCATATCTATTGTGTTGGCTTATCTCCTGCCATTGGTACCAGCATCTGCTGGACCATGCAGTGATAGGAGATGAGGATCAGGGCTTCCTATGGAGGTGGCTGCTCCAGCCTGATCACAGCAGAGCATTGCTGCCAGAGTACCCACCCCTGAGCATCCCACCAAGGTAGGATGTGCCGGGGACAGAGCTTTCCTCCTTGCCTAATGACACACAAGGCATTTGATCTTCTGGCTTCCCATCAAATCCAGTGGGCTGCTCTCAGGGGACCTTGAATCCCATTCTTGGCTACCTCAAACTCTTTTTTTACAGCTCCTTCCTACTTGGAGCAGACCCAGCTCTGGCTAAGACCCCAGTGGTGCGGCGAGTGGAGCTGGGGACAGCCCTGGCACGCAGCAGGCTGCTGGGGGCTGAGTGAGTGGATCCTAACTGATGTGAAGCTGCAGCAGCAGCAGCTTTGATTATCTCTGGTTTTGCTGCTGCTCTCCTCCCATGCCCTGTCTTTGTTCCACTCATGCTTTGAGATGTTATTCAGTGGAGTTTTCCAGCCCTTGGTAACAGAGGGGAAAAAAAAGCCCTGAACTCTTGCACAGCCAGAGCTAATGAGCTCTCTCTGGAAATAAAAGCATCCTCAGAACAGCCTGTTCTATGTGGCTGCTCTGTCCACTGCCTCTGAGCAATGGCCCAGCACTGGGCTGTGGGGAGCTGAGCAGAGCTGTCCCCTCACATCCTTCCCCCCAGCCGTTGCTCATGTGAGGCATCAAGAAAGGCAAGCCATGGTTTGCTGCTCTGGCAGGGCCCTGCGACAGGGATTCGAGAGCTCCGATCCAACACCCTGATGCAGAGTCCATCGCCTTGTGCACGCTCACAGGACACATCAAGCAGGGAGCACACATCCACCCCCATGGGTCAGGAGTAGCTTTAACTGGCTTGGAAAAGGATTTGGGTACCGCCCTGGCTCCCATCACTGGCTGGGCACTCCCTGGGGTGGGAGGGGGGGCTGTAAGGAGGTGGGCTAGCCGCAGGCCCACGTGTCTGCAGGGAGAGCAGCCCTGCAGTCCCCGAGGACTGTTGAGGTTGTCAGGCATATGGCCAGGAGGGAATTTATCTTGCAGCAAAGCCAGCATCTGAAAGCCATCGCTTCTGATGTGCCCGTGATTCGCTGAAACCTGCGTCTCCTTTGTCATATTTCTGTCTGTCTCAAATCCCAGAGCAAAGACTGAGGACTCGCTCGCAGAGAAGAGTGGGTGGGGTTTTTGCACTCCCTCCGCCTTTAAATATTTATTCTGAGCTCGGGAGATACGCAGGCTGTGATGCGATGCGATGCGGGGAGCCTGCCTGCGCGCTGGCGGTGCCTCCCGCACGGCAGAGGAGGGGCTTGCCTGCCCCTCCCTCCCGGCAGCCAGCACAGGCAGAGCCGTTCGCTTCCCCCTGCTGCTGCCCTCCCTCTGCGAGATCTGGGGCCGGGGGGAGTGACGTGAGGTGCTCACCTCTGTCCCACCCATGTAGGAACAAAAGCCACGAAAGCACTGTGCAAAGGAGGCTGGGGATGGTGGGCTGCATTTTGGGGAAGGGGCTGAGACAGAGGTAAAAGCAACCTGACCCATCTGGGGAGTTCCATCACTGGGGAAGCACAACCCAAATGGCACTACCCACCCCTCTGTACCCTGCCTGACTTTCCCTGTACCCAGCAGTATGCAAAGCTGCCGCTGGAGGCTTTCCCTCTCATCTGCAGTTTGTCCTGGGCTCTCAAGGTCATGCAGGTAACCAGAGCAATGCTGCCAGCCTTGGCTTTGCAGCCTGAGATGCTGTGCTCACTCATGGCTTTGAGCCTCCTTCCCTTTCCCTGGGCTTGCTCTATTTTTCCAAGCCTTCCTGCTGCCATCACTTGGATACATAGACTGAATTCAGGGAGAGTTGCCTTGTGCCGCTGGGATGCATGTGCCTGGCATGCTGATGAGGTGCTGGAGTGAGGAGGTGTCTCTGCACCAGGATGTGCTGGGCACTGAGGGCCTGTGCCAGAGCAGTTGTAGTCCTGTGTATCCTTGGGAAAGCAGAGATGGAGTCTCAGCTGGCTGCATGCACCACCCTCCAAGCATTTCCCTGGAATCTGGTTCTCCCACTAAGCTGACTCACCTCTGGCTCTGCCACAGGAGAAGCCTGGACCAGGGGAGAGAGGACTTCACATCTTCTCCTTGTAGCTTAAGTATGGTGGTGTTAAAGGTGTTTGAACACCACAACCACATGCAACGCCCCAGGCTTGGGACAGTGTATGAGAACTGGCAGAGAAAAACCTGGGGGTGTCAGTCAACAGCCAGCTGAAGGTGAGCCAGGGTGTGCCCAGCTGGCCAAGAAGGCCAACAACCTCCTGTGTCAGGAATAGTGTGGCCAGCAGGAGCAGGGAAGTGATTGTCCCTCTGTACTCAGCACTGGTGAAGCCACACCTTGAATACTGGGTTCAGTTTTGGGGCCCTTACTACAGGGTCATTGAGGTGCTGCAGTGTGTCCAGAGAAGGGCAGTGAAGTTGTTGAAAGGTCCAAAGAGCAGGTCTGGTGAGGAGCAGCTGAGGGAACTGGGGGTGTTTGGTCTGGAGAAGAGGAGGCTAAGGGAGACCTCATTGCTCTCTGAAAGGAGGTTGGAGTGAGGTGGGGTTCAGTCTCCTCTCTCTAGGAACAAGTAATAGGATGAGAGGAAATGCCCTCAAATTGCACCAGGGGAGGTTTAGGTTGGACATTATAGAAGAAACTTCTTCACTGAAAGGGTTCTCAAAGACTGGAACAGGCTGCCCAGGGAGGTGGCTGAATCCCCATCCCTGGAGGTGTTTAAAAGAGATGTGGTGCTAAGGGACATGGTTTAGCACCAGAACTGGTGGAGTTAGAGAATGGTTAGACTTGATCTTAAAGGTCTCTTCCAACCAAACCAGTTCTATGTTCCAAGTTCTAGAGGAGAAGGCAAGGAGCAGGTTTCTCAGCAGCACTGCAAGGCCTAGGAGAGTGCCTGCTTTTCCAGGTGAGCACACAAACTGCTACCTTTGTCTCCAGCTGCTGCAGCCCAGGTGACCTGCTCAGCAGCTGGCACTCACCAACAGAGAACCTTGTCCCCAGTCCCCTCTGGCAGTGCCAGCTGTGGGCTCCCTGGGACCCGTCAGCGTGTGGGCACTGATGCAGAAAATCCTCTGCAGAGGCCTAGGACTGGATGGCAGGTGCTGGTGTCAAGGTATTTCCCAGCAGACCTGCATAAGCCAAAGGCAAATTGAGGCAGAGGAGACAATAGCTGTTATAGTGCAGTATGACCTCCTTTAAGGGAGAACCAGATGCAAGGCAGCTGGCTGGGGCAGTACTAGCACTGGAAAACTAGACTCCAGTAAGCTGCAAAGAGATGAGGTGGGGACCATGGTGATGGCTGTCTGGGCTGCTTTTCCCCATGCCTGCCTGTACCTGCCAGGAGCTGGCAGCAGGACCAGCCCTCTCACCCCTCACTGCATTTCAGGCCAGAACAGCCTCATTAGCAGGAACATTTTCCTCAGACAAGTTAATGCTGCTGTAAGAAATGGAATTCTCTCTCTTTTCTACCATTGCAACTGTGGGCATCCAAATTTGCTTCCCTTATACCGTGTTGTGTCAGAACTCCTGGGCACAGGAGGGTGCTGTCAGGAGAAAAGAGTTAAATTACAGCAAGGACAATTGTGGGGAAGAAAGTTCTTGTTAAGGATTTGGTGCTGCTTGGTTGTCTCACAGGGTCAGAGCCACTGTGCCCATGCAGAGTGATGCCAGTCCCCACCTGCCCCTGCCCTTCCTGGCACCTGCCTGCTCTGTGGGGCTCGGTAGGTGTGAGAAAGGAGCTCACTGCTACATTTTAAATACAAGCAGTTTGTCATAAAATAAAGGCAAAACAGCACTGGGCGCAGAGCAGCTTAGCTAGAGGCGTGCCGTAACAACACGAGTTGAACTTATACAGACATCAAACATACACATTCATACCTGTCCCCAGTATGTTCCCAGCCTTCTCCATCAGGGCTGGGACAAAACCTGCACTTTTGACCTGGCCAGTCTTCAGGCATGTTGGTGCCTCACCTTTCTCTCCCTCTTTGCAGAGGGACCTCTACAGGCTGGACAGATGGGCAGGAGATTGAACACATCCAAGTGCCAGGTTCTGCACATCGGCCACAACAACCCCATGCAGTGCTACAGGCTGGGGTCAGAGTGGCTGAGAGCAGCCAGGCAGAGAGGGACCTGGGGTGCTGGTTGATGGTAGGCTGAACATGAACCTGCAGTGTGCCCAGGCAGCCAGGAGGGCCAATGGCATCCTCGCCTGCATCAGGAAGAGTGTGGCCAGCAGGAGCAGGGAGGTCATTCTGCCCCTGTACACTGCACTGGTTAGGCCACACCTGGAGTCCTGTGTCCAGTTCTGGGCCCCTCAGTTTAGGAAGGAGGTTGACTTGCTGGAGCGTGTCCAGAGAAGGGCAACAAAGTTGGTGAGGGGCTTGGAGCACAGCCCTGTGAGGAGAGACTGAGGGAGCTGGGGTTGCTTAGCCTGGAGAAGAGAACACTCAAGGGTGACCTTATTGCTGTCTACAACTACCTGAAGGGAGGTTGTAGACAGGCAGAGATTGGTCTCTTCTCCCAGGCAGCCAGCACCAGAGCTAGAGGACCCAGTCTCAGGCTGTGCCAGGGGAGGTTTAGGCTGGAGGTTAGGAGGAAGTTCTACACAGAGAGCGTGATTGCCCATTGGAATGGGCTGCCCGGGGAGGTGGTGGACTCACCATCGCTGGAGGTGTTCAGGAGGACACGTGATAGGGTGCTTGGTGCCATGGTTTAGTTGATTAGGTGGTGTTGGATGATAGGTTGGACGCGATGATCTTGAAGGTCTATCCTATAACAAAGAGTATAAAACCCCACACAATAAAGACCATGACCAACCAGTCAACCTCACAGTCCTCAGCAATTCCCCTTGCAAAAGCCAAATATTAAAAACAATTTCTCACAGTAAAGGGGGTGGCTGAGTGAGTTTTGAGGAAAAATAGAGAAGATGTTGGGCTCCTGCTCTTCCTGTGCTGCTTCCTCCTCCCAGTGTCAGCCCTTGCCCAGGGCTACATCACTCCAGGGCTCCCTGGCTCCGGTGGGATTATTCACTCAGCAGCACGTCTGCAGGAGCAGACAGAGCCAGAAGTGCCTCCTGGGAGTGAAAGTATGAGAGCTGAGACTTGGTAGGAAGCAATTCCTTCCGATTCAAGTATCCTCAGTCACGGGTCACTTGAGCCAACCAAACCCTGTGGCACAGTCATGGGCCGTGGGGGAAGCTCCCGGAGCACGCTGAGGGGAAGCTTGCAGCCGACTCCTGCAGTCGTTCGTCGGTGAGTGGTTGGGATCAGTCATATTTCATAAGATCAGCCAGGAAACAAGATTGCTGATTAATTATTTTTAACCAACACCGGTGAGCAATGTGCCTCCGTTCAAGCCAGGCTGACTTCTGCAGTGATTCATGGATTTTTTCCACAGGAAAAATCACTTTTGTGGGGACTGCTGGTGTGCGGGGTGCCTGCTTGCCTCTGTGAGTAATCCCCCTCCCTCCCTAAAAGCTCTGGGGTGTGGAAAAACAATGAACTTCTCAGCAGGAACTGCAGGGGGAACTTGAGAGGGAGGAAGGCGAGCTTGGCTCTACCACCACAGCTGATGACTCTATCTTTTTGAAGAGCATGGCAGGAGGTGGGGGGAGTGGGAATTTCACTGCCAGAGATGCTGAAGGAGGCAAATCTGGAAGGAGTTAAGATGTCTGTGTGTGCTGTTTTGGGCTCAATTGCCTGGGTTTGATTTGAACCAGCTGATGCTGGGGAGCCCTTGTAGCTTGCTACAACACTCCTCTGGCAAAGCAAATACCTCAGGGATCAGAGAATCCCAGCATGGTAGGGGTTGGAAGTGAGCTCTGGAGATCATCCAGTCCAACCACCCTGCCATATGCAGTTTTGCCTAGAGCAGGTTGCCCAGGATGGTGCCCAGGTGGGTTTTGAATGACTCCAGAGATGGAGACTCCACAAACTCTCTCAAACTCTCTGGGCAGCCTGATCCATGGCTCTGCCACCCTCAAAGTAAAGGAGTTTCTCCTTAAGCTCAAGTGAAAGCTTCTCTTTTCTTATTTGTGCCCACTGCTCCTTGTCTTGTCACTGGCCACCACTGAGACCAGCCCCATCCTCATGATTTCCACCCTTTAGATATTTATATGCATTTATAAGATCCCCTTAGTCTGCTCTTCTCCAAGCTAAACAGCCCCAGGGCTCTCAGCCTTTCCTTCTCACAGAGATGCTCCAGGCCCCCTCAGCATCTTTGTAGCCTCTGCTGGACTTTCTCCCCCTGTGATTCCTGAACTGGGGAGCCCAGAACTGGACACACAGCTTCAGCTGTGGCCTCACTGGAGCAGTGTAGAGGGGGACAAGAACATCCCTTGACCTGCTGGCTGCACTCTTAGTGCACTACAGAATAACCTTTGGCCTTCTTGACCTTGAGGGCACATTGCTGGCTCATGGAGACCTTGTTGTCCATCAACACTCCCACGTCCTTCTCCACAGAGCTGCTTTGCAGCAGGTCAACCCCTCACCTCTAACGCTGAAGGGGGTTATTCCTTCCCAAGTTCAGGAAGCACACCTTGGCATCTTTCATTGCAGTGTAGTTTGGATCACAGGATGTTAGGGGTTGGAAGGGACCTCTGGAGATCTTCCAGTCCAACCCACCCACCAGAGCCACCCATATAATCTAGTGTGGGTGGCACAGGAACACATCCACACAGGGCTTGGAAGTCTCCAGAGAAGGAGACTCCATCACCTCTCTGGGAAGCCTGTTCCAGTGCCCTGTAACCCTTACAGTAAAGTAGTTCTTCCTCATGTTGGGGTGGAACCTCCTGTGCTGTAGTTTACATCCATTGCCCTTTGTCCTATCACAGCACACAAGTGAGCAGAGGCTGTCCCTAGCCCTTCCTTCCTGACCCCAAGCCCTGAGATATTTATGGATATTTATTAGACTTCCTCTCAGTCTTGTCTTCTCCAGACTAAACAGCCCCAGGGCTCCCAGCTTCTCCTCACAAGGCAGTGCTCCAGCCCCTTCATCATCCTGGTAGCCCTCTGTTAGACTCTCCAGCAGATCCCTGTCCCTCTTGAACTGAAGAGCCCAGAACTGGAAGCAATGTTCTAGGTGAGGTCTTACTAGGACAGAGCAGAGCGGGAGGGGAACCTCCCTGGATCTGCTGGACACACTTTCCTTTAATGCACCCCAGAACACCGTTGGACTTCTCGGCCACAGGGGCACATTGGTTTGGCTGTTTTTCACAGTATCACAGTATAACTTAGGTTGGAAAGGACCTCGAGGATCATTGAGTCCAACCTATCAACACAGACCCCATGACTAGACCATGGCACCAAGTGCCACGTCCAATCCCCTCTTGAACACCTCCAGGGACGGTGACTCCACCACCTCCCTGGGCAGCACATCCCAATGACGAATGACTCGCTCGGTGAAGAACTTCCTCCTCACCTCGAGTCTAAACCTCCCCTGGTGCAGCTTGAGACTGTCCCCCCTTGTTGCCTGGCAGAAGAGGCCAACCCCTTCCTGGCTACAACCACCTTTCAGGTAGTTGTAGAGGGCAATGAGGTCACCCCTGAGCCTCCTCTTCTCCAGGCTAAACAATCCCAGCTTTCCAGCAGGTTGGCTTTATGCTGGCAGGCAGTCAGGCTCCTCCATCCTCCGTGCGCCTGGGATCCGTGGGCCAGGGCAGGAGCGTGCCCAAGAGGCGGCGGCGTGCGGCTGGGGGCGCAGCGTTGCGGCTGCGGAGTGCCGCTAATTTAGAACAGCCGGGTAGGCTGGGGAAATGCCGGGCCAGGCGCTACTCAGAGCTGTGAGCAGAGCCTGCCTCCCGGGGGCGGCCCCAGCCCCTACGGCGGTGTCGGGGGCTGGGTTTAAGTTTTGGAGAAGGAAGCAAAGCGGGGGGGAGGGGGAAGGTAGTAGTTCAAAGTAGCTTCAGACTGGAAGAAGCTCGATTTACATTAGCCTTTAGAAAGAAATGCTTCCCGGTGAGGCACTGGAACAGGTTGCCCAGACAAGTTGTGGATGCCTCATCTCTGGAAGTGTTTAAGACTAGGCTGGATGAGGCTTGGAGCAAGCTGGTCCTGTGGGAGGTGTCCCTGCCCGTGGCAGAGGGTTGGAACTTGGTGATCTTTAAAGTTCTTTCCAACTTTAAAGTTACAGAATCACCAAGGTTGGAAGAGACCTGAAAGATCACCAAGTCAAACCTGTCACCCAAGACCTCATGACTAGACCATGGCTCCAAGCGCCACATCCAATCCCCTCTTGAACACCTCCAGGGATGGGGACTCCACCACCTCCCTGGGCAGCACATTCCAATGGCGAATGACTCCCTCAGTGACGAACTTTCTCCTCACCTCAAGCCTAAACTTCCCCTGGCACAGCTTGAGACTGTGTCCTCTTGTTCTGGTTGTCTGGGAGAAGAGACCAAAAGTCCATTACTGCTGACTTGAAATTCCTTTTGTTTTCTTGGGGTGAGGTAGCTTGGTTTTGGTTTGGGGTCTTCATAAATGTTCTTGGTGAAAAATGCAGGTGTTTGGCCAAACCCTTGTGTTTCCCAGCACAAGAAAGTGGGCAGCATGGTGGGAGAGGCTTGTGTAGGAAGGAGGAAGGTGGACAAGTCAGCCTGGAGGTCAGTGAAGCACCAGGCAGGTTACCACATCCCTCGGTGCAGTAAGACCTCACGGCAGTGCGGCTCTGCCCACTAAACCCCTGCCCAGGTCTCGTGTCCTTGCAGCAGCTCCCTTGGCATTGGCAGGGGCTGCCTTCCCAGCCCAGCGTGCCAGCTCCTCCTCCTGCTGCCCTCCCGCTGCCGGGGTGCCCATCCCGTATTCATTCCGATGCCCGTGTGCTTCTCTAAGCCCAATATACTTTGAATTACTGCTCATCTATTCCTCTTGACATCCTCATGCTCATAACTGGGGAGCCTGCATTACCCGTTTGCACATCTGTCAAGCTGCGTGTTCCTTGGCCATTTCCAGGGATACATAAAATTGCCTGTGGTTATGACATTATTGACAACCCACCCCGGCTCCTTCCCCCCTCCCCAGGCCCAAATGGCTGCCTCACTTTATGAGGATTGATATTTGGGCAGTAAATATTTTAGAGCCTCATCTGATGAGGGTGTCTGTGTGGCTGAATACATTTCTGGCTGAGGACAGATGCTGGAGCTGTCTTCACTGGGAATGTGGGGGGCTTGGCTGTCTCCCATCTGCCTTTGCAGCATCGCTGTTGTCTCACTCCAGCCCCCCGGGTGCTGCCCATTCCTGGTGGGAGGAAAGGGAACTGGAGGGAAAAGCCAAGCCAAAGTTGTTGAGAAGGCTGGGCTGGACTGGCAGAGCTTTGAGAGGGATGTTGGGTGTCAGTGGCCTACTGCTGCATCCTCCTGCAAGAGCAGTGAGGCTGGTGAGGGGTTTGGGGGCATGTTGTACAAGGAGCAGCTGAGGAACCTGGGTTTGTTTAGTCTGGAGAAGGGAAGGCTAAAGGAAGATTTTATTGCTCTCTGCAACTACTTGGAAAGAGATTGTAGTGAGGCTGGTGTTGGTCTCTTCTCCCAAGTAACCAGTGATAGGATGAGAGGAAATGGGCTTAAGTTATGCCAGGGGAAATTTAGATTGGATATTAGGAATCAATTCTTTACTGAAAGAGTGGTCAGATGTTGGAACAGGCTGCCCTGGGAGGTGGTGGAGTCCCCATCCCTGAAGGTGTTCAAGAAACATGGCACTTCAGAATACAGCTTAGTAGTCATGGTAGTTGGGTTACAGTTGGACTCAATAATCTTAAAGATCATTTCCAACCTTAATGATTCTATGATGCTGGGCTCCCCATGTCCATCACCAGCAGGACTGAATTCCTACAAGCAAGGTGTTTTCCTTCCCCAAACCCATGGAAAGCACCTGCTGTGCTGGACAGGTAGTTTCAGCCCTTTTGAAAACCAAGATGATGAGCATCAAGCTGTTTGTGCTTTCCAAGGGATGCATTTTGACTTCAGTTGTTCTGCAGAGCTGCTTCATTCCCCAAAGTTTTGAAACACAGTTTAAGTGCCTCCAAAGAGGAAGCAACTTGGGAATGACACAGCCTGGGTGACCTGAACCATTGTTTTATCTTGCTGAGGAAAGCAAAGGAGCCCATTTTCAGTTCCTCAATGATTTTGTCCCTTCTCCTTTGATCAGCAGAGTAAGAATTGTTGTCTGATTCCTAGGGAGGAGAAAAGGCAGATGTAGCTCCTGCAGAGCAAGTCAGTGCTGGGCTGCCTGCAGATTGAGGTGTCACAGCTGGGCTTGGGCTAGATCTCAGCTGGGGGCATCAGCAGTCAGGGAGGTTTGAAAGCACATCTGCGCTTGCATTCTCTGGGAGTTTTACTCGTGCTGCCAAGTGAAGTTCTGCTTGCATCCAGGTCCAAGCCTGGGCTGGGAATCAGGGAGGAAAGCAGCCTGGGGGTTTGGCACAAACGCCCTCCCCTGCAGCGTGGGGCTGCAGCATATGCAAGGCAGGTCGGTCCGTGAGTCCTCCCCCTTCCTGCCTCCTTGTTGCCATTTTGCTGCTTTCCCTCTCTCTCAGAGCCTGGAGTGAGTGCACTGAGATGTGTAAGAAATCAGCTGCCTGGGGGCGGCTTTGCAAGCTCTCCTGTCTCGATTCCTGGGAGCTTTTGTCGTGACAGCAGGTGTCTAGTGGCTCTGAAGAGGGGTGCTGTGTGCTGGGCTGGGGCCCACTGCTGGGTGGTCCAGGGTCAGGTGATGCCAGGCTGCTACCCCCACTGGTGTGTCACCCAAATGCCAGCTCTGCCCAGGGTGTGGATGTCCTTTTCTTCACCCACTTTGCTTGCTGGCTGGGAAGCAATGTGCGGAAGGGACTTGCTGCATGTTTAGAGGCAGGGAGTAGGATGGAGCATTTCTAGGTCCTGCTGCTTGGGGTTTGAAGCTGTTGTCTAGGCAAGGGGTGTGCCCAAGGAGATCCATGCATTTCTAGGGGTGCCACTTGCATGAGAGCCCCTCAACCACCTTCTTGGGGGTGACTGTGCTGGTAGTATGCATGTGGTTGCTGGGACCGTGGAGTCTGCTGTACCTCTTGCATCCAATTTGCTCTTTCAAGGAGAGATCTGTGATGTGAAGGATCTTATCAACACAGAGCAGATTTGCTGGGGAGGTGAGAAGGTGTCCAGCTCTGATTGCCAGGGTTTGGTGCCTCCAACCTCAAAAATCCTGGCTGCAGGAGCCGTGCTCCGAGGTGAGGAGTTCAGTGGCCTCGTTTACTCGCCGATGAAGGATGCTGCCCTGGCCCTGGCCAGTCTGCTCTTTTAT
This sequence comes from Melanerpes formicivorus, assembly GCF_026170545.1. Lineage (NCBI taxonomy): Eukaryota > Metazoa > Chordata > Aves > Piciformes > Picidae > Melanerpes > Melanerpes formicivorus. Next base: position 22,226,393 of record NW_027142362.1, read on the forward strand.
GGCAATATAGTATCTATTTATTTATGATTTCCGTGGGTGGTGTTTAGGATGATCTATTGAGCCAGAGTGAGATATTTTGAGGCACAGTGAGATATTTTAAAAACATCTCATCACTCTGGAAATATCCATGGTGCGATAGCTGCGTATTAGTCATTCGGAAAGGGAGTGATTTCAATGAAAGAAAAGACATTTCATCTTGTCAGAGCGTTTTCACTCACTGTCTGCCAGGCAGCTGCTGTCAGTCTTCACCCTCCATGGCTGGTTTTTACTCTTCTCAGGCTCTGCCTTTGTATTTTATTTTCTAACAAGAAGTAAAATAAACCCACTAATGGGTATTGGTAGCTATGAACTCATCTATTGTCAGTAAGAAAGAGCCTTTTAAAAGAGGCAATAAACCGTCTTTGCACTGGATTATTTCCAGTGAGATTATTTCTCCTGGGGACTATCTCCATTTGGAAGGAGAAACTCCTCCTCCAGGTATTGGACCCTGAATACAAACCCCTGCCTCTAAGGTGATTTATCCCCCTGGAAAGTGGGAGTTACTTCAGCGCTCTCTTGACGCCAGCTGGGGATGCAGAATTAGGCTCGTGGAGAACAGGAAGAGAGATGGTTTTCTCCTAGGAGCAGGGGGGGGGGAAAATCAGCTGTAAGAAAACACTAACGATGAGGCCCTATCCTGCAAGGGAAAACAGCACAAATTCCTTCAGCAAATGGAAAGCCAAATGAGCTGCAAAAAAACCCCACCGAGGTAGGAGAGATTTTTCCCTTGGAGGGACTCCGACACAAATCACCTAATGCTCAGCTTTGTGCTGCCATTTGGGAAAACGTTCATCTTCTGCTGGTCTCTGCTCTGCTTTATGTGTGTCTGGAGTTGCAGCTTCTCTAGCACAGCCCACGTGCACAGGGGAGGAGGCAATCCAGCCGAGATGCTCCTATCTAGTCGGATCACTCTCCGTAGTACTTAACTATGCCCTGTTGCAGCTGCCTCTGCCTTGTGCAACCAGTAGATAACTGCTTAAGAGACTCCAAATTCTGTTCAAATCACAGAACCACAGAACTGCCTGGATTGGAAAAGACTTTTAAGATCATCAAGTCCAATCATTAACCCAACGCTGGCAAATCCTTGACTAAACCATATCCCTAAGCACTACTCTTAAATACCCCCAGGGATGGGGACTCCACCACTGCCCTGGGCCAGCTGTTCCAATGCCTGATTACCCTTTCTGTAAAGGAATTCTTCCTGATGTCCAACCTAAACTTCCCTTGGTCCAACTTGAGGACATTTCCTTTTGTCCTGTTACTTGTTATTAGGAAGAAGAGATTGGCCCCCGCCTCACTCCAGACTCCCTTCAGGGACTTGCAGAGAGTTACAAGGTCTGCCATGAGCCTCCTTTACTCCAGACTAAACAACCCCAGGTTTCTCGGCTGCTCCTCACCAAACCTGTTCTCCAGACCCTCCACCAGCTTCATAGCCCTTCTCTGGACATGCTTCAGCACCTCAAGGTCCTCCTTGTAGTGAGGAGCCCAGAGCTAAATTGAGTAATCTAGATGCAGCCTCACCAGTGCTGATTGCTCCACTGGTCTTATTGACCATGCTATTCCTGTTCCAGGCCAGGATGCCATAAGTCCTCCTGGCCACCTGGGCACATTGCTGGCTCAAATGGCTCAAAATTATCCCTTTGTGTACTTGGTTGATGTTGATATCCAGAGTTTTGGTGGGATGAAGGATGCCCAAGCACATAAAACAGCCCATTCAGGGAGGCCTGGTGGGAACAGGCTTGTGTCTCAGCTGTTTTGGGGAGATGTTTCTCTCTTGCAGTATCTCCTCTTTGACCATCATCTTAGAGTTCTGGAGTCCTTTGCATCTGCTGCCAAAGCCCTGTGTGCACAGGACTTTGTTGGGACTTATTTGCTCCTGCCAGCGTGGTGCTGAACACTGGCTGCCCACCCCACCTCCTGCCAGTGCAGTCAGAGCCACTCCAGCCAGGGCTTTAAATAGAAGATATTAACTAGAGAACAAGAGAGGGCAGAGGGGAGAAAGTCAGGTCCCTTGGGGAGGATGCCAGCAACATCTTGGTGTTTATTGAGCCCTGGTGCTTTGGAGCCTCTTTCCCAGCCACCCTGGGACAAAAGGGACATCGCTCCCCATGAAATCAGGAATTGGGGTCAAGGTGGCAGCTGCCCTGCCTCAAGCGCCCATAAACCCCATGGCTTGCTAAAAGCTGGGCTTGGCAGTGGGCACTTGTCAGCTTTATAGCTGTTGCTTTTTATTTTTGGCAAAATGGAACAAAGATGGCAAACCAGAGCCATTTCTCTGCTTTAACCTTTTCTCTTTCACGCCCAAGCTTGGCACAAGTCTCCTTCTTTTGGTTTGTGCTTGGCTCTCTGTAGTGGTGAGATGGTTTAATCCACCCGCACCCAACGTAAAGCACAGCTAACCCAGTCAGAGAAGCGAAGGAGGGCTGCATTTTACAAGCAATAATGAAATGCAAGGAATATATACAAAATATACAGTATTATACAAGAATTGACAGGAAAGAACACAAACACAGAAATCCCCCTGGCAGGAGGATCCCACCTTGGGTTCCCCCCAACCTCTCTCTCCCTCCTTCCCTTTCCCCTCTAGTTAATTAGAGGAAAAAGGAGAAAGAGAGAAAAAAGGATATTAAGAGAAATTTGTTAGCTCAAAGCAGTTGTTAAGAAGTTAGTTTTCTTATCGTATCAGTTTCAGTCCAGGGTCAGCTGCATGCACTCCGGCCAAGAAATAAAAGTCAGACCGGCAGAAGCTGGAGTGAGTGAGAGAAAGAATGTTAGAGATATTTGCTACGGTACATCTCACATCTGACCAATGAAATTCGTTTAGAATTAATCTTTAGTTTCCTTTTCACACCCAAACATTCAGCTAGAGAATTCTGCAGCTATCCTTTTCTCAAAGGCACAGCCTAAACTGTCACACGCTCCCTTGCTGGACGCGCACAATTCAGCGACCTCCTGCATTTCTTGGCCACGGGAGGTGTTTCTTTGTCGAGGGTGGGGGAGTGCTGGAGCAAGCTTCCCAGAGAGGTAGTGGAGTCTCCATCTCTGGAGTAATTCAAAGACCACCTGGATGCCATCCTGTGCAACCTGCACCAGGTGAACCTGCTCTGGTTGGGGGTGTTGGACTAGATGATCTTTAGAGGTCCCTATCGTTCTGTGACTTCCCACCCTCAGCTCTCCCACCCTCTCGGCATAGCCTCTTCTGCATCTCTTTGCTGGTAGCAAGTATGTCCCCATCCCATCCCCCTGAGTCAGCAGTACGCTGCTGCCACCAGAATGCTATTTTAGCTTTAAAAAGAAAAAGACTACACCCCAAAAAAAAACCCCACCCCACCCCAGAACCAAACAAAAACCCACCCCCCAAAAAAAAAAACCAACCCCTCAGAAAGTTTCAGTATTTAAAGTAGTTAAGCAGATGGGAAGCCACAAACTCCAGTCGGTGGAGGGAGCGTGTTTCATGACTAACAAAATATGCCAGGTAGGCCGTTCCACTTGAGATATTTTCAGGAATATAATCACTTTTCACACATCTTCATAAATTTGCCAAAGTGTTAGCTTTCCCCCATATGGATCGGGGAGGATGCAGCATGTCATGACTGTTGCGCAGCATCTTGAATGCTGTGGCTTCGTGGTGGGGTTGGTTTGATCATTTTTTCCCCCCTCCCTTTCTTTTTTTCATTCTCTCTCTCTTTTTTTTTTCTTTTCTTTTTTTTTTTTTTTTTAATTTTCTTCTTTCTTTTTCTCTTATTTCCCCCCCCCCCCCCGCCTCTTTCCCTCTCTTCCCTCCACCCAGGCTGTAACTGAAGTAGAAGTTCGACTGATAATTAGCACGGGGAAAAGGTCATCCTTGGGTGGTTTGGTGGGGGAGCTCCTTGGCCTCCATCCAATGCAGGGCAGAGGAGGGAGACTTAAATCTCTAATAATTATCCTCCCCCTCCAAAAGAAAAGGGCCTGGAGCAGTGCCAAGGATGCTCTCCCCAGGGGGATAACAGCAGCTGATGGGGAAGTAGCTCTGAGGGAGCCCTGAAGGCTGCAGCCTTCCCATGGAGCTCCTTTGAATAGATGCTCCAGCGTCACAGTGGGGTAAACAAATGCAAAATATTTTGAAGTCATTCAGTCTTGGCATTGGAGTCTTTCTTTTTCTTTTTGGTATCGTGGCAAAATTAAAAGGCCCCCTTTTTTTCCCCCCCTGTGTGTTATTGATCTTTCACTCAAAATCTGGGCCCTTTTCCAGGAAAAATGAGCCCTTTTGTGAACAGAGAGACAGGCACCTTCCCAACAAAAGTCAGCTTTCAAATCCAATGTTCTGTGTGTTTGAAATTTCATGTTTCTGGTAGGAAAATATCAATTTCACTCAAATTTGTAGAGAAGTGATGGCAGGGGGAGGCAGGAGACTGCCCTGAATGGATTGATGAGCATTTGAAGGCCAGATTGCTGGAGGGATTTAAAAGCAAAGGGAAAAGCAACCTTGTCACTGAGTTTGAACAGCTTGTGCTGTGAATCCAGAGACAGGCTGTTGGGCTGGAGGTGGCCCTGCAGTCCTTGGCCATTGGGGTTCTGGAGCCTTTATGGCATACCATGCACATGGCAGGAGGGCTCAGCCTGGCTGTCCTGACCACATCTCAGCCTCTCAGTGGTTTAGATTCCCTTTAGTTTTTTCACATGGTGGCTGCTGGTGTCAGATGCCAAACTGGTGTAAGATGGTCTTGCTCTGCTCTCTTGGCTGGGCACCCCACTGAGAGCTGCTTGCTGGTGTCTGAGACAAGTTAGTGTCTGAGACATTCTGCAATCACGCCTTCAGTACTGGGTTCAGTTTTGGGCTACTCCCTCCAAGAAGGACATTGAGGTACTGGAGAAGGTCCAGAGAAGAGCAATACAGCTGGGGAAGGGTCTAGAGAACAGGGCTGGTGAGGGGAACTGGGGTTGTTTAGTGTGGAGGATGCTCAGGGGAGACCTCAGTCTCTACAACTACCTGAAAGGAGGCTGGAACCATTAGTCTCTTCTTCTGAGGAGCAAGCAATAGGACAAGAGGAAACATCCTCAATTGCACTAGGGAAGGTTTAGGTTGAGTGAACAGAACAATTTCTTTGCCAGAAGGGTTGTGGAGCCACCATCCCTAGAGGGATTTACAAGCCTTGTAGATGTGGTGAGGAGGGGCACGGTTTAGCAGGGTACTCTGCAGTGTCTGGTTTATGGTTGGTCTTGATGATCTTAAAGGTCTTTACCAGCCTAAATTATTCTACTATTCAAGGCTTCACTAGCAGTGTTTTATGGGCTAAGCCATCAAACCTCTGTAGTTTGTTTGTTTGTTGGTAAAGCATTTGGGAATAGCTTGGGAGGAGATGGGTTCCAGTGCTTTGAACCGTGCCACCACATGGATGCTTAGCTGCCAGGCAGGGCTGCCGAGCTGGCTATCCTAACCACGTGTTCGTACCACAACCCACCGCTGTCACACGAGGGGGGCCATGTTCACCTCCCAGTCCTGCTGCTACATCCTTTGATAGCAAGTAAATTGGTTTTTCTGCATCTGGTGGTTCCTCCCTGTGCAGCGGTGAGACTTCATCCTCGCTGTAACACAGAGGGGATGGAGCAGCGCCGGCTCGAGGGGCATCGTTTCAAGGGGTAACTCTCCTGCTCCTTCACCACTACCCCGAAAGTTTGCCTTGTGCCTGTGAGCAGAGTTTCTCCCCACCGCCTGGCAGTGAGGTTGCTCCCCAGGCACATGTGCTTCTCTCAGGGAAGGCACGGCGGCGCTGACAAGCGGCGCGGGAGATGGGGGCTGTAGGTGGATCGTTTTTAGCAGCGCGCACGCACGGAGCAGACAGCTTGGGCATGTTCCAAAACACTTCCCACGCCCCCAGGCTGAATTTTAAGAAGCTGGGGCATCTGCACATTCAAAACGCTCCGAGGCTGGGGAAGTTGGGGGGTGGGGGGGGAAAAGGAAGAAGGCAAAAAATCCCCAAGGCAGGCAGAGCGGCCAGCACACGGAAGGGGCGAGCAGCACCCACAGGCTGATGTCTTGCCGTGGAGGGGAGTTTGTGGCAAAGGCTGAGCAGCTCCCAGCCGCTCTCTGGAGGGGCAGAGCACAGGTGAGCGTGGAGCAGCGGTCGCTGGCTTGCCTGGCGGCTGCTGGCACTCTGGTCTTGCTCTTGGTTGAGCGGGGGGGGTAATGGGAAGAGGAACCTGAGTTGTCCAGGAAGGGTGTCTGGGTGGGTGCCTGTTTGTCATGTCCAGCCAGCCTGGTGCAGCCTCCGGGCAGCTCCCTACATTTTGGGGTCCCTAGAGCCTTGCAGGAAGAGGGGAGAATGTGAGGGGCTTCCTTGTGGTGATGGGGAGATGGGATCGAGCCGTGGGTACCTCCAGGGGCTGCCTGGGATCCTGTCCATTCATGAATTCTTGCTGTGGGTCTGCAAGGCTGAGGGCAACCACGGGAGCAGGACCAGCATCATCCCCTTCTGTGTCTTCTCAAGAAGAGAAAGCAAGTAGGCAGGGGTTGATGTTGGGAACTCACAAGCCCTGGGCTTGCACCAGCTGGCTGAGGGCTATGTCAGCCCTACCCTGGGCTCCTTGAGGCAGAGTGGGACATACAGTGAGAGATGAGAACCTTAGAGGGATGGAGGATGGCCTCTGTGTATGAGTGTAGGGTCCTGTGAAGTCTTGGAGGCCCTGCAGGGATGGTCTGGGGCTTCCTCTCTGAGTCTTGGTGTAGCTCTGAATAAGTAGCTCCAGGCTGTGTTCCTTGGTTGTGAGTTGTCTGTGCTGAGTGCCCAGCTTGGGTGTCTGGAATTGCTGAGAAATGTCCCAGTGCTTGTTGCTGCTCCCTGGAGATTCAAGATCCCTGCTCCTGGCATCGTGGGGCCTCTGAGGTCTGCCCTGGAGCATTAGGAAGGGGTGGCTGTAAATCTGGAGGGTCTGAGCTGTCCTTGGAGTTCCTTGGCTTGCCAAGCTGGTCTGCACCCTGAGATCCAAGGATGGAGAGTGGGTCCATCAGCAGGCTCCATTGAAGTCCTTGTTCCTGCTGCTGGCAAGGATGACAACCATCTGATGTCCTGGCAGCTTGGAATTGTCCTTGTAGGGGTGTCTGGGCTCCAGCAGCTACCTTGTATCTCACAAAGTGCGTGTCTGCTGGGCCAGGGGATGCTCCTCCCGGCGCATCACGTGCCAGAGGGGCATCTCCCCTCTGCTTGCCTTCCCTGCTGCTCAGCAGACAGTCACCCTGGCAGCTGGGAGACCCAAGCTGTGCCCTTCTGCAAACAAAGCTGGTGGCTTATTTAAAGCTGGCTTTTGCCTGGTGGCAGCAGCTGGCGGTGAGGAGAGAGGGAAGCTTGTGAGGAGTGAAAAGGAGAGGAGCCTAGGCGTGGCAAGCAGCCCTGCCTCTCCCATGAGCTAAATGTCTCCAAGCTCAGCACTTTTTTCTCTTCCTTTTGGGAAGAGGAGGTTTCTTGGTAAGCCTCCACATCCTAAGTATCCCTCTCAGAAGAGGCTGAAGCAGGCTTCAGATGATGAACTTTGTAAGTCTCTTGGTGCCAGCAGAATTAGTGCCCTCCAGTCTGTCCTCATCCCCTAGGTAGCCTCATAGCAAGGCTTAGCCTTTTGACAATAGATGAGTTTTTGGGCTCCTTCTGTCCTCTGTCCCTCATTTCTGAGGTGGCCAGGGGGTTGTCTGCACTTCTGGCAGCCAAGGGAGGAGGACAAGACCTCCCCTACTGCAGAGCTAGACATAAGATGCTCTCCTGCTGTGCACCCCAGGGTGAGGAGGAGGAGGAGGAAGGCAGAGAGGGATGGGGATGGACCCAGGGTGCCCTGGGGGCCTGGCTGGTTCCTGCTAATTAGCAGTGTAACCAGCCATCACATTGTGAGCTCCTGGCAGATAATTACCTTGCCGGGTGCAGGGAAGGGAGCAGAAAGATTGGCTGTCCACGGGGACTTTAAACCTCCCTGTTCTTGAACTCATTTGGGAAAGGACCAAAAAAAATAACAAAAAAAGCCTGCAGATCCATTTTCACAGAGCTATTTCTGCCAGCCAGGAGGGCCAATTTGTTACCCAAGTGACACATTTGATTTGAGCTGTAAGAATCGAGGGGCTTTTGGCTCTTCTCCTCTTCCACTCCCTGGGCAGGGGGGTGGCTCAGCGATGGGGGGCAGTGAGTCAGGCTGGGGGTTCTGGTCTCCTCCCCCAGCCGGGCATTGCTGAGCCCAGAGGGGCTTTAGGGAGGGGGGTGAAATAAGATCTGGGGGTGAAATAAGACCTGGGAGTGATCCCGGTCTGGGATGTGCAGAGCAGAGAGGCTGGCATGGCGCCATACTGTCCTGCCATGCCTTTGCTAATGTGATCATATAGATGCTGCCTCAGGGCTGCCGGGGGTCCTGGCCCCAAGGCTGGCTGCTCTGCCACCCTTGGGGCATCTCCCCGGAGCTGCCCCGTGGGTTGCTGCCAGCTGTGCCAGGCAGTACTGACCCTTCTGTGCTCCATGTGCCTGGCAGGTGGGATCACAGCTGACCAGGGCAGTGTCTGTGCTTTCTTCATGCCAGGGCCCTCACTAGCTGCCTCCCTCCCCTCTCCCCTCCCTTGATCTCTGTTTTCTCAACCGCTTGCCTGATTCTGATTTTAAACATTTTGGTTTTCTGGCTTAAAGGGAGAAATGACTGTGTGAGTCATGATGGGGCCTGACAGCTCCCTGCGTGCCCAAAGCTGGGTCTGGGGAGGGGGGCTGCCCCTGTCAAGGGGCAGGTGAAGCTGGCTATCCCAGCTTTTCTCCCCCCTCCACCATTAACCCTTTGCTGCGTGGTGCTTGGCATGGAACCTGGCAAAGCTCAGGCTTCCCAAGAGGGACTGGGGGAGGATTTGTGATTCTCCTTGTAAGAACAGTGGGGGCATCGTGGTATGGGGTGACAGCAGGGCAGCAAGGGGGGAAGAGCTTCAGATCAAAGCCCAGCGCAGCCCTACCTCTCTGAGTTGGCTGGGGTGAATTTGAGGCTGTGCTGAACTGAGGGACAGGCTCTTGGCCCCATGAATGTTCTCTGTCCAGGAACAGGCTCACAGGGACAACAGGGTCATTGGGTCAGTGGCCTTGGCCCTGTTCCAGTACAGCCAGTATGTCTGCTCCTCCACCAGGGGGTCCCAGGCTGGTGCTTCTCAAATCCCCTGCCGTGTAATGGTGGGGTGCAGGGGATAACAATTCCCCCTTCTCCTCAGTGAAGGGCCTCAAGGGCCAAACTACTGCTGCCAACCCTGTCCTGTTGGCAATCTCGGTTCCCTCTCCTCCACAGTTCCCTTTCCTCTACACCCAGTCTCCCTTTGGAAAACCAGCAGTAACTCTTAGTGCTGTCTTATGGATCATTGCTTTGGAAATCCCTGCATGGCTGTGCAGTCCTCTGAGGCTCATTGCCACCCTTGGCACCCCTTGCTTAGTGGGCAGGGCCATCCTGATCCCTTCCTCGCTGCTCTAGGATGCTTCCAGCACCTCTCTCCTGCTTTCTCTAGCCTGAGCCAGGCTGGCAGGCTTGCCAGCTGACCTGGATACAGCCATGCTGTGTTTGGGCTGCACTCACTCGTGTCTCCCTGGCTCCCTCCTCGTGTCGTGGTGGGCTGGAACTTGTCAGTGCTGAGGAGGTGGCCGGGTGCTCTGCCTGCTACACCCCAGGCTCTTCTCACAGACAGCAGCATCCCTCATCCTGCTCTTGTGTCAAGCGTTTCCAGTCCAGGCTGGGTAACAGGGATTTCTGTGAGCAGGCACCATTGGATCCCTGCTCCATGGGGGTCCTTTCTCTTTAGCTGATGCTTTTCCTCCCAGATGCTCTTCTGCACTGAGGGGAGAGGGACAAATTAACATCCCCGCCGTTTCTGGCCCTCCTCCTTTCTTGCATTGTCTGCCCTTCCCTCCTTTCCTTTTCTCTTTGAAGAGATTCAGGTCATGGCTGGAACTAGGGCTCCCTGAACTGCCAAGAACAGTGTTTAAACTTCTTACCATCAGTCAGATGGAGTGGTTTGGGTTTGGTTTGTCCCCCCACCCCTGCCCTCGGCTTTGGACGGGTGTTTGCAGCATGGTGCATCACTCCTCACTTCTGTGTCTTTGCTAGTGTGGGCTGCTCTTCCTTGTGCAGGTGGGTCTGGGGTCCTTGGGGGGCTGCTCCCCCCCCCACTCTGCACCCCACTAGTAGCCAGCTGCTCACAACACCAAGACCTTGCAGGGAGGCATTTTATTTAGCCGGCTTCGTTTATCGCGTTGCTCCGGCTGGGATTAGACACAGATAAGACGATCAATAAATCCTCCTCCTGGCTGAGATGTGCTGTGAATTTTTTGGGGAAGGGTAAGGAAAGGAGAGTGCCCCTTCAAAGGCAGTGATCCTGGCCAGAGGTGAGAGAGGGGACAGCTGATGCTGAGAGTCGACAGGGAGGGGGCCCTGGCCAGCCCTGCTGTGGTCTTGCTGCTGGTTTGTAAGACATCTGCCTGTGGTAGAGGAGAGAAGAAACCCCACGCCCTGCTGCGGCTGGCATGACTGTGCCGCCACAGAAAGTAGGTCAGGCTGTGCTGCAGAGCCCAGCACGAAGGCAAAGCCCCAAGCACAGCTGGGCACCCACCTTTCCCCCTCCACAGACTTGCCCCCAGCAGTCTGCCCCAGGCCAAAGGCAACTGCTGCAGGGCTGGGCTGGCACCAGCCTCTCACCCTGGTGCTGGGGCAGCGAGTTGCCAGCACGGGGCTCTGTGCCAGAGGAGGAGCAGAGCTGGAGTGGATGTGGGCAGGTGCTGGGGGGGGTTGGAAAGCTCCACTGCCTGCCTTCTGCCTGCATCCCTCAGCTGGCCCCCAGGCTCAGATGCATGTTTGGCTGCAGGAGAGATGCCCAAGGGATGCAATTCCAACATCCTGAGGGAGCAACCACTTCTCCAGCTCCCCAGCATTTTGGACTCCTCTGCACAGGGCCAGCTCCAACTTCTGTATTGATGTGGAGCACAAAAAGCGTAAAGGCAGAGCTTAACACCTAAATCTGCAGTGCTCTATAGTACTTTATGGAGGCTTCAAAGTCCCCCCCAGAGGGGAGTGGGGGGCAGGACAGGATGAGTGCTGGGGATCCTGTGGGTCGGGCTCAGGAAAGACTGTAGGATGCTTGGCTTAGGAGCATGGCTTGGTCTATCACCACTTCCAGGAAGGTTTTGTGGGTGTGCTTTCAAGGCATAGGTGCTTCAAGTGCAAGGCAGTTGCCTTTCCCAGCACAGCATTCTGCTGGATCTGTAGGAACCTGTTGGGAGATGGAAGCAAACTTTGAAATTGTCTTTGCCAAGCAAGGGCATGGCTTGGCTCCCACTGCCAGCCTTGCAGAGGAGAGGGATGCTGTGAGTGTTGGACTGCAGCCATGGGAGCACAGGGCCACTAGGCTCAGACTGCCAGAGTCAGCGAGGTGGCAATCCCATGCTAACAGCGCTCTGCTGGCACTGGTGCCATGACCCAGAGGGCAGAGGTGGGCAGGGGCACTGCATCCTCCAGCAAAGGAGGTGGGCTGATCCGAGAGGGCTGGTGGTAAAGATGCAGCAAGCCAAGCAGAGAATAAATTGAGTGTGTATATCACAGGCAGGTCTGGGCTTTATTGATTTTCAATGAAAGGCTGTGTCATGAATTTTTCTCTCCCACTGTATTTGCTGCAAAGTTGCATCTTGGCTCCAAGCATTAACCACTAACTAGAGAGCTTGTTTCCCCCTGCCCCAGGAGATGCTGGAGGGGGGGAGGCAGGTTTGCACATAGTCTTTTTAAGCACATGATGGATGCAGTGGCTTTGCTAATCCAGCACCAGAAGAGCATGCTGGTACTCAGGGTGGAAAATGGAATGTCCAACACTTCAAGTGACTTATCACTGAGGGGCTGCCACTGGGAACAATCTCACATGATGGGCTGCATTGTGCATCCCTTGCTGCTCCAGGATCCTCCTGGGAATGGTGGTCCTGGTCCCTGCTGTCCCCAAGAGGGGCAGGACATCAGCTGGGGATTGTCCTTGCTCTTAGAATCATAGAATGGTCTGGGTTGGAAAGGACCTCTGAAGGTCATCTAGATCAACCCCCCCGCTGCAGTAAGCAGGGACATCCTCAACTAGATCAGGCTCTTGCTGGCTTCCCTTTCCTCCCAATGAGGGGAAGACTCTGAAAGAAAGGGAATGTGGTCCCTACATCAAAACTTTCATTGGAAGCTGCTGAGCCGTGTTGCATTCCTGCTTTTGAGCTGATATTTGGAATTGGGAGCGTCTCTTTAATCTTGGAGTTGTTGTTTCTAAAGATTAAAGAACATTTGGAAATGAGCAGAGCATGAAATGGTTTAGGAGACATTTCTCTCCATCTTCAGAAACTCTTACAAGTCTTTTTTGCTTCTCAGATGAATATGTCAGGATTAGGGGGGGGTCAGAGGGGGAAGGCATTGAAACCAGCTGAGGGTTTTAAAAATAGATTGCCCACAGGGAAAGTTTGAAAGGCTTGGGATGGATTTGGCTGGAGAAGAGGCACTGGAGAGGAGATCATAGAATCAGCAAGGTTGGAAAAGACCCCAAAGACCATCAAGTCCAACCTGTCACCAAGACCTCAAGCCTACTAGACCATGGCACCAAGTGCCACATCCAATCCCCTCTTCAACACCTCCAGGGATGGGGACTGCACCACCTCCTTGGGCAGCACATCCCAATGGCTGACAACTCTTTCTGTGAAGAACTTCCTCCTAACCTCCAGCCTAAACCTCCCCTGGCACAGCTTGAGACTGTGTCCCCTTGTTCTGGTGCTGGTTGTCTGGGAGAAGAGACCAACTCCCTCCTGGCTACAACCTCCTTTCAGGTAGTTGTAGACAGCAATAAGATCTCCCCTGAGCCTCCTCTTCTCCAGGCTAAACAATCCCAGCTCCCTCAGCCTCTCCTCATAGGGCTGTGCTCAAGGCCTCTCCCCAGCCTCATTGCCCTTCTCTGGATACGTTCAAGAGTCTCAGTGTCCTTCTTAAACTGAGTGGCCCAGAACTCGAGATGTTCTACCTGGTTTTGGGCAGCACCACACAGTGAGATGAGGAGCCACAACAGCTTGTGGCCTCGTAAGGGGAGGCTGGGAAGCCTTGCAAGGAGTTGGGAATGTCCTGGAAGGGTTAATTCTGGTGCCTGGATATAGCTGGATGCACTGAAGCTGAAGTGGAGCAGTATGCAAATCTCTCCACTTTCATAAACTGCTTAATTAGGCAAATGTTAATGAGACGTTAATTACTGTTGTGCCGGCGAATCCCACGGAACGGAGATTATGTTTCTCTTCAAACATCCAGTCTTAATTATAACTTGCACTTAATTCTACTGTCTTGCCTGGGACAGAGCTGGGTAGGGAGGACAAGGCGCCAGCTCCCATGGGTGCCTGCTGCACATCCTCCATCCTTGTCCATACCACAGCGGTGGCTGTGGGGACAGAGCTATGCTGGTGGCTTTGGGTGGTGGCTGTGAACCCTTCCCTAGCAGCCAGCTCCTGGTGTTGGGGTCCATCCTAGCAGCAAACCCTTCAGATGTGTGCTGCTTGATGAGCCAGGGTGGAAAATCCCATTGTACATATGAAAGCTCTCATCCTTTTCCTTTGGGGGCTTGAGAAGTCTTTGGGAGGTCCCTGCTGGTGCCCTTCATGCTCCAGGGATGCCACGTTGCTCTGTTCTGGAGGTGCCTACCCCAGACTGGTCAGACAGGGGCAGAAGGGGAAGAGGGAGCCTCTAGAGATGTCAGCACCCATCCTGCACCTGGTCTTCTCTGTCCTCACTTTGTTTCTACCTACCCTGTCATTCCCAGCCAGACTGCAGACGCTTTCTGCTGCCTGTGATTCCTCCTTCCTGTATGGATTTTTAATTGATGGGAGTGTGAATTGCCAGGGGTCCTCCTTCCACACTGCCTGGCATGCACAGCTGAAAATTCTTGATGTATGACTTCAGCCTGGAGATCAGCAAGAGATTGCTGCAATGATGGGCAGAGAAGGAGCATCTCCTTTCCAATTTGAACACCTATTATTTCCACCCCCCCCTTCTACATAGCTTCCATTAATGCTCAGGATAATATAACACTTTCAAATGAGGTATTAGCGAGCCATCAAATTTACATCCTCAGGGTTTTTTCCTTTTGGTCTGGTTTTCATCCATGCATAGTTGGTGGCTGCTCTGGGCTAACCAGGAGGTTTCCTGGGCTTTTGGCTATTGCTGAGTGACAGAGGGGACAGCATCACAAGGCTGAAACATGAGGTTTGGGCTCCATCAGGGCTCTTTTAGTACCTTCAGGGAAGATTTCTTCCAGCAGTGGGGCTCTTCTGACACAAGGAGCTGTTTGCCTCGCCACTGCTGCTGGTGGCAGAGCATATGGGCTGCCTGCAGTACCCCTCCTGGAACCACCTCAATGTCCTTCACATCCCCAGCAAACTGGCTTTTTAATTACACAGGCTGCATCTGCACACTCTGGAGCAGGTCAGCAGAAGCCTGCAGTCCCAGAGTGGAGGCCATCATCAGCTGGGGCCCACTCTGACGGCTGGGGGTGGCTGGGGAAGCTGCTTCAAGGATGGAGTCACTTGGGATTTCCATTGCAGGCTGCCACAGCCCCGAGGGTGATGAGGAAGTGTGCTGTCCCCTAGTGACCTGCACTGGGGTGACAATTGTCCCTGTTGATGTTTTCAGTTCCAGAGGTTTTGTTTTCCTGGTGTTTCTTTTCTTCCTCTTCTTCTACTCTTTGATTCCAGGCAGGTTTGATCTTTCTTGTCCCAGCGAGCCCTGGGGACTCTTGCAGGTGGCTTGCTCCTTTAATCACAGGTGATGTCCCTCCTGTGATTGACAGGCTGGGCTAGAGCACCCACTGGGGGTGGGCTGGAGGCTGCACCCCCCGCCCAGCACCCATGGGTGGGTGTAGTTCCTTGCTGCTTCTTGCTGCCTTCTTCCAAAATCATCAGAATGTGGCATTTGAAGCTCCTAACAAGCTTCTGCTGGAAGCAACCTGTCCAACAGCCAGGGATTTTTCTCCTTCATTCTTTCTCTCTGCATTCTGCATCTCTCAGTGTTGATGTCCCTGTTAATTAGGAATGAATTGATTCCAATTCCTTGGATTGTTGTAGGAAAGGCAGGATCTGGTCGTTTGCCCCCTCACAGAGCTGCCTGCCGCTGCCTCCTCCCCTCCGTGCCAGAGCAAATCTCCAACCAGCAGAGAACCAGCAGAGCCCTGCTGCAAAATCAGCAGCTGCGTGGGAGGCAGCAGCAGCACTTTGCATGTGGCCTCAAGAACATACAGTGTTTGGGAAACAAGGTGTGAGGGGGCAAAGGCAACATGAGGGGCACCAAGAGAGGCTCTCACCTGTGTTGAGACCCTGCTGTTGAGACATTGGTGACTCCTGTGATGCTTTTCAGAGCCCCAAAATTGCATGAGTAGAGGCTGGGTGCTCCGCTGTAGCTCCCCACTGGGTGCCAGCACCCAGGGTAGGGATCCAGGGTGAGCAGCTCCAGGCAGGAGGGGAGAAGCCTTCACAGAATGATTCCAGCACAGCACCTCCAGAGATGCTCAGGCCATGCCTTCAGACCCAGCATCACAGCAGAAGGACCAAAGTCATCATGCTGAGCACTCAGCACCCTCTCCCCATGGACTGTGGGGACAAGATCATCTATCCTGCCCACGGAAGCACCAAGTGCTGGGTGACACAGAATCACAGAATGGTAGTGGTGGGAAGGGACCTCTGGAGATCATCTGGTCCTGCCAGAGTGGGTTCACCTAGAGAATGTTCTCCAGGATGGTGTCCAAATGGGTTTTGAGTAACTCCAGAGAAGGAGACCCCACCACCTCTCTGAGCAGCCTGCTCCAGTGCTCCACCACCCTCAGTGCAAAGCAGTTCTTCATGTTTAGATGGAGCTTCTCATGTTCAAGTTTGTGCCCTTTACCTCTTGTCCTGTCACTGGGCATCACTGATAAAAGGCTGGCCCCAACCCTCTGACACCCACCCTTTGAGTATCTTTAAGCATGAATAAAATCCTCCCTCAGTCTTCTGCAGGCTAAAAAGCCCCAAGTCCCTCAACCTTTCTTCCTAAGAAAGATAATCTCGTCCCCTCACCATCTTCAGAGCCCTGTGTTGTACCTTCTCAAGCAGCTCCCTGTTCTTCATGATCTGGACCCCAAAACTGGACACAGTACCCCACAGAGCAGGGTAGAGGGGGAGGAGAGCCTCCCTCAACCTGCTGGCCACAATCCTTGATGCACACCTTCACTGCAACCAGGGATCACAGTATCACAGTATAACTTAGGTTGGAAAGGACCTCGAGGATCATCGAGTCCAACCTATCAACACAGACCTCATGACTAGACCATGGCACCAAGTGCCACATCCAATCCCCTCTTGAACACCTCCAGGGATGGTGACTCCACCACCTCCCTGGGCAGCACATCCCAATGAGAACAACTCGCTCGGTGAAGAACTTTCTCCTCACCTCGAGTCTAAACCTCCCCTGGCGCAGCTTGAGACTGTGTCCCCTTGTTCTGGTGCTGGTTGCCTGGGAGAAGAGGCCAACCCTTTCCTGGCTACAACCACCTTTCAGGTAGTTGTAGAGGGCAATGAGGTCACCCCTGAGCCTTCTCTTCTCCAGGCTAAACAATCCCAGCTCCCTCAGCCTCCCCTTGTAGGGCTGTGTTCAAGGCCTCTCCCCAGCCTTGTTGCCCTTCTCTGGACACCTTCAAGTGTCTCAATGTCCTTCTTAAACTGAGGGGCCCAGAACTGGACACAAGACTCAAGGTGTGGCCTAACCAAAGCAGAGTACAGGGTCACAATGACCTCCCTGCTCCTGCTGGCCACACTATTCCTGATGCAGGCCAGGATGCCATTGGCCCTCTTGGCCACCTGGGCACACTGCTGGCTCATATTCAGGTGGCTGTCGATCAGCACCCCCAGGTCCCTCTCTGTTTGGCAGCTCTCAGCCACTCTGACCCCAGCCTGTAGCTCTGCATGGGATTGCCGTAGCCAAAGTGCAGCACCTGGCACTTGGACTTGTTGAATGCCATCCCATTCTGTCCAGTCAGTCGAGGTCCCTCTGCAGAGCCTTTCCACCCTCTAACTGACCAACATCTGCTCCTAACTTGGTGTCATCTGCAAACTTGCTGATGACTGACTCAATGCCCTCATCCAGATCATCGATGAAGATGTTGAAGAGGACAGGGCCCAGCACTGATCCCTGGGGCACAGCACTGGTGCCTGGCTGCCAGCTGGCTGTGGCACCATTCACCACCACTCTCTGGGCTCAGCCTCCAGCCAGTTCCTAACCCAGCTCAGAGTGTTGCTGTCCAAGCCGGGGGCTGACAGCTTGGCCAGGAGTTTGCTGTGGGGGACGGTATCAAAGGCCTTGCTGAAGTCCAGGCAGACCACATCCACAGGCCTCCCCACGTCCACCAGGCAGTCACCTGATCATAGAAGGAGATCAGGTTGGTCAGGCAGGACCTGCCCTTCCTAAATCCATTCTGGCTGGACCTGAGCCCTTGGCCATCCTTCAGGTGTGCAGTTATTGCTGCCAGGATAATCTGCTCCATCACTTTCCCTGGCACTGAGGTCAGGCTGCCAGGCCTGGAGTTTCCAGGTTCCTCCATCCGACCTTTCTTATGGATGGGGACCACAGGATGTTCTGCCTGCAGCCACCTGCCACTCGTCATTGCCAAGCCCAGCACTTGCTGGAGTTAAAGCAAAAGGAGGAGAGCAGAAAGCAGGGCTGGGCTCAACAGCAGGTCTGAGTTAGCTTCTGTGTGCTGGGAACCCAGCACTGGGACAAATTCATTTGCACAGCACCAAATCACATGCTGCAATTGTGTGAATATGTTCTTCATCTATTCTCATGGCCTGACAGCGATGAGGCAGACAGAGGTGATGCAAAGGTGATTAATGAGGAAAATCTGAGCTAACGAAGTGTACTCATCTCTCATTAGAGGGAAATGAGTTCCCTTTGCTGCCAGCCATTGGGCTTGTGCCATTAGGGCCAGTCTCACCTTCCAGTCTTCTGAAATGCCAGGTAGTTTGTTACTTACCTTCACTGGCAGGTTGGTGGCATGGTATCACTAGTCCTGCCTGGAGCAGCTGCGCTGGGCTAGGAGCTGCCTTGATAATCAGCAGGGGATGCTGCTCCAGGCCAGAGATGCTCCTGGGGACGCCAAGGCAGGGATGCAGTGTGCAGGAGATGGTCAGGGCTGGGGGAGCGGAACCTCTCTCTGCTGGGTGAGGGAAGGGGAAGGAGTGGCTCTGTAGCAATCATCCAAAGCTGGGAAAGCAGGGCCTCAGCAGGAAGCTGCAATGGTAACGAGTCTGTTAATGAAAAATCCATCTGCTGTTCAGCTGCTGCACGGCCCGAGACACAGGCTGGCTTCTGGGTTCGGCAGTGGCTGCTGCAAGGCCTTCCATCTTACTGTAGTTGAAACAGAGCTGGAATATGATTTAATCCTTTCCTCCTTGCTGCCTTCCTTTGTTGCCCCACCGGTGTGCAAACCCCACAAAAGATCACGTGGGGTGTGGGAAGGCCAGGAGCTCGGTTGTGTGCCCCAGCTTGCAGCAGGAGGACAGCCCATCCCTGTATGGACCCTTTGCACAGTGAGCCTGGCTGAGGCCATCCCAGGCAAGGGCTGCTTTGCAAATAAAGAGGGAGCCATGGCTGGCTGCCATTTAGTAGCTAAAGCTACTAAAGCTTTTCAGGAAGGGAGGATTTGTCTTCCCTGCCAGATCTGGGGCAGGCTGGGCAGGATCTCCTCAGTGTGGATTTCAAATTGTTTCATGGCAATTGTGCCCAGAGGCAAAGGTAAAGGCTGGGTCATGACTGATAGCTCTTTGCTGGTGCTTTTCCTGCTGGGAATTCATTGCAATTCCCAGACACCAGCCATTGCAATACCCATGCTGCCACCAAGGAGCTGAAGGGGCCAGGAAGGTGGAGCTGACATACCTCCAGGGTCTTTGCTACCAGACCCTCCTGCTTGGGATGTTTGAGTATCCCCAGAGGTGGAGTAACTTGTGTTTGGGCAGTGTCTGGCCCAACAAGTGCTGCAGGCCCAGAAGCTGCCTTCCCTTCCCTTCCCTGCTGCCTGCAGCCACCAAGGCACCATTTATCTGGAGCAAGGAGAGACCCTAGAAAAATAATGATGAAGAGAAGGTATGTGGGAAGCATCTGTGCAGGGATAACAAGATCCCAGGGCTGGAGCTGCTTTCATCTGCGAGCTCTTTGCTAACTGCAGGTTGCTCCTGTCCCTCATTAGAGAGGGAGCAGGGTAGCAGTGTGCCAGCTCAGATCTTCCTTTCCTTTCAAGATCCCCTGTGGTGTCCCACAGGCTGGCAAGCCTGGTCCCTGCCAGCACATCCCTCCTGCTGCCAGCTCCTGAGCTGCTTTGCAGTCCCTCTAATCTGCCCTGCATCCCACCTCAGTTGCAGTGGCAGAGGTTGGCCTCCCCTGGGCTGCTGTGCCTCTCCACTATGTCACATCCCAGATGAGAGATGTGGTAGGGCTGTTCCTATGCCAGAAGCTACAGAATATGGGAACCCAACGTCTTTGTCAGCCTGGCTTTGTCATGCTGAGCTGTCAGCTTTGCAAGTGGTCACCTCCCAGTCAGGGTAGACCATAGAATCATAGAATTCTCAGGGTGGGAAAGGGACCTCAAGGATCATCCACTTCCAACCCCCCTGCCATGGGCAGGGACACCTCACACTACAGCAGGTTGCTCAGAGCCACATCCAGCCTGGCCTTCAAAACCTCCAGGGATGAGGCTTCCACCACCTCCCTGGGCGGCCTGTTCCAGTCTCTCACCACCCTCCTGGGGAAGAACTTCTTCCTAACATCCAATCTGAATCTATCCATGTCTATTTTTGTTCCATTGCCCCTAGTCCTATCATTATCTGACACCCTAAAAAGTCACTCAGCAGCTTTCTTTTAGGCCCCCTTCAGATAGTGGAAGGCCACAATAAAGTCTTCTTGGAGCTTCCTCTTCTCCAGACTGCTGGTTTGTGCTTCTGCTGGGTCTGGTCCAGAGCCCTGGGGAACACCCAAGCAGTACAAGTGCTGGCAGGTGCCATGCTCTTTTCCAGCTGGCTGGAAAATGTCCATCAAACCTTGCTTTTCTGGGAAAAACCTGCTTCAGCCGAGCTAAAACACTTGTGGGACTCTGTGCTGAAAGCTGGGGAGGATTTTGATGCTCTTAGAGGGGTGCAGAGAAGCATGGGCTCTGAGGATCAGGCTGGGGGAGAGCTGCCCCAGTGGACAGCCTGGGTACAGGGTAAAAGGTGAAGAGATGCCACTAGCAGATGCTGGAGAGCAGGCAGAAGGATGGGGAGCTCCTTACACATGAAGAACTTGGTGCTGGCTGTGCCTTAGGCAGAGCTGATGCTTCTGGTTGAGGCATTGCTCTGCCCTGCTCTGCAGCCTGCCAGGAAGAGTGTTTTGCTGGTTGTTGCTATGGGGTTATTTGCTTGGGAAGGACTTTCAGCACGGTCCCTGGTTGGTCTTTTCCTATAATAAAATAATTTTGCTGCTCTGGAAAGAGACTCTCCTGTGAGTGAGGGTTAAGGCTTGCTTCAGAGCATTTGCCTCTTGGTCCATGGAGGTGGATGGAGGTGCGGGGGAAGAGCTGTCTCTTATTTTGTGTCTAGTAGTTGAAATGCCTCATGTGAACTCGGAAGGCAAAGGACTTCTACAGACCTCTACAGCTTGCTGGAGGGCATGGGATCATGGAGAAAGAGCTATGCCAGAGCCAGGTTACACCAATGAGGTTGGGCTTGGGGGTCTTGCAGGCTTCTTGTCACCTCAGAGGTGAAGGTGACCATCAGAAAGCACTCTTGGGCACCAGGGTGACACGCAGCAATGTGCTTCTAGTTGTGGATAGACACAGGATCTGGCCCAGGGCCTCCAGCCACTGTGGAAAGGCAGGAGGCTCAAAGCAGAGTGTTTAAAGGCTAAGGAAGACACATTAGAAAATGATTAGCTTTGCAAGCAGTGTTCCTGTGTGCTGGCAGTTGGGGGTATTATGAAGTTTGCACTAAGCCCTCAGAGATCTCTTGAGCAAGAGTGATCTGCATGCCACGCAGAGCTATTATTGGAAAGGGTGGCTTTGCTGCCTATCATCTGGCTTTGCTGAGTTAGCTCCATGGACCCTTGCCAAACACAAAGCATCTTTCCCTTGGCTGTTGCCAACCCACCTACTTAGAGTGGGTGATGTCTTGTTTGTTCCTCAGCTCAGCTGGAGAAATTGGGTGTCCTTGTGGGAGGGTGGGAAGAGGGAACGTTGCAGGGTGGCATCTCCTGAGGAAAGAAGTAGATTGCTGAGCTTGGGTGTTCAGCTGGAGGAATGTTCAGTTTCCCACCACCATCTGAAGATGGTCCTGCTCAGCTCCTGCAGATGCCCTTTGCTGTGTGTTGGGCTGAGGCATTGTTCTCTGTCAGCCTGGGGCAACTCACTCCCCAGCAAGCTCCCAAGAGACGAAGGTGCAGCGGCAGAGTTTCCACTGCTGCCCCTCCCTCCCTCTCCCCCTTCACTCCTGAGGGCATGGGGATGCTTTTGCTTGGCCTGAAGGCAGCCAGGAGCAGCTGGACTCTCTCTGGTGCACTGCTGCTGCTGTGAGGCTCAGCCTAGCTCTCCTGCTGCTGGTGTGGCACAGGACGACATGTAGTTCCCCTCTTGGCTCCTGCTGCTCTCAAGGCAAGGAGCACTTGCTGTGCTCCCAATCAGGGTGGAAAGCCTCCTTTGGACTTGGCACTGGATCTGTGCACCCCCATGGAGATGTGCTCCTTGGGAGACTGTTCCCTGGGGCTCCTACAGCAGCCATGCTGGCACTGCCTGCTGTTACCAGCCCTCCTGCTTCCACTCCAGCTGTGGGTTCCCCTCTGTGCTGCCACTAATATAAAGACCCTGGTCCCTTCCATGTCAGACATGAAGTGGTTGCTTTAGAAGGAATTAGGTTGTTGGGTTTTCCTTAAAGAGAAAAGCTGGAAAACATCCCTTTGGAGCTGGAACTGCTGCCTAAAAGGGCAGGAGCAGGAAGGAGGTGGAGGGTGCCAAGCAGGGAGAGAGGAGATATCAAAAGACCACGAGGGATGCTCGAGTGATTGGCGACATAGAGAAGGAGCGGAGAGCCAGGAGATCCCTCCTGCTGTGCCTGAGCCCCTCTGCTGCCGAGGCTGGGAGGAGATTTGCCGACGAATGGTGCTGCATTAGGGGTAGGATGCTGGCCCCGGGCAGCAACGCTTGGGAGGATCGGGGAGTCTGATTCACTCAGGGACCTCTGGGAGGGCAGCATCACTCTGGGTCAGGGATGAAATCCATTACAGAGAATCGCTTGGGGGAAAGCCCTGGATGCAGTGCAGATGGAGGCTGATGCATTAAACTGTTTCCTGGGGAGGAGGAGGCAGAGGGAGGGATGGGCATGGGATGGGGTGGGCACCACCCAGAGCTGCTTCCAAAGGCTAATGGTTTGCATTTGCCAGCAGGCTGGGAGCAGCCTGGTTACCTGGTGCTGACTGGTGAAATAAACCCTTCAGATCCCAGCCCCTCCAAGCCAGACCTGAGCACAGGAATTGGCTGAGACCCTTTCCCTTGCCATACCAGTTGGGTCTGGGGCTGTGCCTTTGCTCTGGTTATCAAAACCAGTCCTTCCAGTCCGAGCCACAGGAATTGCACAAGGAGAAAATCCATTCAGTCAGAGTGGGTGCTGACCAGCTCTGATCATAGCTGGTGTCTGGGTTGCCTGCAGCCCAGTGCCCAGCTGGAGCTGGCTGCCTGTACATGAGGGTACAGGCAGGGGTAAGCAGCCGTGACCCTGCCCTGTCACTTTCTTCCTGGGTGTTGCCTAACAAATGGCAAAAAGCCTGCCCCATTAGCAGGTCTTTCCCAGAGCAGGTGCTGAAGTCAAAGCAATTGGGCATTCCAGGATTGCTTTGAAAAAGATGTGGTTTCATTCTTCTTGTGCTTTTCCCTCTTCTCCCCTTCCATCTTGCATCCCCACACATTTCCTTTTATTCCTCCTTCCATCCTCCTCCTTTCCAGGAGCTATTTTCAAATGCCAGGAAGGGTGAGACTGGAGGGGAGGAGGAGTAACTAAAAGGAAAAAAAGAAAGAAAAGGGGGAAAAAAAAAGGATGATAAAATTATTTCACACATGCATGGGGAGGAGGCTGGAAAAAAGAAAAGGTGTGGGTGTAGGGAAAGAGAACAGCTCCAATTCCCATGTGACAAAACCCAGCTTCATTCATTTCCCGGCATAGTTTCATCAGGTAAAACAGTTTGGCTACATTCACACATCCTTGCAACTCCCAGTGGTGGTCCTGGAAGTGCCACAGGTTCCCGAGGGGGGAAGCTCTCCCTCATGCTTTGCTGCCCTGACATGCAGTGGGGTTGGTGTCAGGACTGTGGTACTGGAGGCGCTGAGGCTGGAGGAAAGGAAGGATGAGCTGCTGGAAAACATGGCTTTGGATTAAACCAAACTTCACAGGATCAGCAAGGTTGGAAGAGACCTCGAGGATCATTGAGTCCAACCTGTCACCACAGACATCATGACTAGACCATGGCACCAAGTGCCACATCCAATCCCCTCTTGAACACCTCCAGGGGTGGGGACTCCACCACCTCCCTGGGCAGCACATTCCAATGACCAATGACACTCTCAGTGAAGAACTTTCTCCTCACCTCCAGCCTAAACTTCCCCTGGCACAGCTTGAGACTCTGTCCCCTTGTTCTGGTGCTGGTTGCCTGGAAGAAGAGACCAACCCCTTCCTGGCTACAACCACCTTTCAAATAGTTGTAGAGGGCAATGAGGTCACCCCTAAGCCTCCTCTTCCCCAGGCTAAACAACCCCAGCTCCCTCAGCCTCTCCTCACAGGGCTGTGCTCAAGGCCTCTCCCCAGCCTTGTTGCCCTTCTCTGGACACCTTCAAATCTCTCAATGTCCTTCCTAAACTGAGGGGCCCAGAACTGGACACAGGACTCAAGGTGTGGCCTAACCAATGCAGAGTCCAGGGGCACAATGACCTCCCTGCTCCTGCTGGCCACACTATTCCTAATGCAGGCCAGGATGCCATTGGCCTTCTTGGCCACCTGGGCACACTGCTGGCTCATGTTCAGGCAGCTGTCAATCAGCACCCCCAGGTCCCTCTCTGTTTGGGAGCTCTCCAACCAACTTACATCCAACCTGGCCCTGGGAAGGGTGGGGAGGTGCTGCACGTATTCCCAGCTCTATGGGGAGTGTTTCTTCACCCAAGGACAGTCTGTTGGATGATTTCCCACGTTGAATAAACGGGATTAAACCCCACAACAACAGGGCTCACTGGGAACAGGGAGTTCAGGTTGTGATAAACTCCTTAGATGGCACAATCTCCTTATGCTCAATTGTTTTCCCATTTGGCTGGGAAAACTGAAAATAACTGGTTGGGCTTGATCCAAACCAATCTTTAAATGTGATTTGTTTGGTTTGCTGGCCACACTGACAAATCTCATAGCCAGTGAAAAAAGGGAAAGAAAAGGCCACCAAATCCCAAAGGCAGCTTTGCTGAGCTGCTTGTTGCTGTGATGCCAAAGACACAGAATCAGAGAATCACACAATGCAGCAGGTTGGAAGGAACCCTCAAAGGGCATCTTTTTCAACTCCTTTGCAGTGAGCAGGGACATCCCCAGTTAGAACAAGCTGCTCAAGGCCCCATCAAGTCTGACCTTGAATGTCTCCAGGGGGGCTTCCTTCTACCTGTTCAAGTACCCTGGGCAATCTGTTCAAGTGTTCCACCACCCTCATAGTAAAGAACTTCCTAATGTCCAATCTAAATCTGCCCTGCTCTAGTTTGAAACTGTTGCTCCTCATCCTATTGCTACAGTCCCTCCCCAGCTTTTTTGTAAGCCCCCTTCTGATTTAGATCAGATGTGAGGAACAAGTTCTGCACCATGAGGGTGCTGGAATACTGGAATGGGTTGCCCAGGAAGGTAGCTGAGTCCTCATCCCTGGAGGTATTTGAGGTGAGGCTCTACAGAGCTCTGAGCAACCTGATCTAGCAGAGGATGTCCCTGCTGACTGCAGGGAGGCTGGACTGGATGGTCTCCATCCCTTCCAAACCAAACTATTCTATGACTCTATGACATCAAATTGCTGCTCTGAGGTCTCCCTGAAGCCTTCTCTTCTCCAGACTGAATAGCCCCAGCTTTCTCAGCCTGTCTTCGCCGGAGAGGCACTCCAGCCCTCTGATCTTGTGGCCTTCCTCTTGACCTCTTCCATGAGGTCCATGTGTTGAAGACTACAGAGCTGGGCACAGTACTCAGCACTAGAGGACTGATGCTCTGGTCGTTCCACGTTGAAGACCTGTCCCCTTCATACCGTTGCCTTTGGTGAGCTTTAGAGCAGCCCCCTGACATGAGAAGATTTGGAACCCAGCAGCAGGCCATGCCCCCCTGGGTGAGCGGGGATGCTTGCAGCAGGCTGGCATTTCACACCTTGGGGAGGGTGACATTTTCTTTGCGGCATTTCCAGGTTGGAAAGCTGGCATTTCACCCCAAGAGGAATCTGGTATTTATAAGGCAGGGCACTGGCATTTCATTCATTGTTACCATCCAGTGATTCAGACAAGGTCTCTTAGCCAGAAAGGTCAGCTGGGTCTCTGCTGTTCTTTGCTGCTTTTCTTTCTCTCTCTCTCTCTTTCTCTCTCTCTTTTTTCCCCCCCCTTTCCCTAAGGGAAAGAGGGAAAAGCAAAGCCAAGCCACACACCAGAACTGCTGATTGCCATTTTTCTTGCCTCGAAATTGAAGGTCTGCTATGCTACATAAAAGCTAAGACTTTCCAAAGTCTCTTTTGCAGAGGTGGCTTTTATAAAGTCCTTATTTTATTTTGCCTTGAGTTCCAAAGATACAACTCAGTGCCTGGTGCCAGGGTGGTGTGGGTGGTGCCAGCATCTGCTCCAGTGCTGTAGCAGTACTCACCATTGCTCTAGTAATCCTGTGTCATACTCTTCCTTGGCCTGAGAGCTGAGCTGAAGCCCATGTGAACCCCAGTGTATTTCAAGCAACCCCAAAGTGCATCTTTTCTTGCCAGACACCAGCTTTTGTCTCCTGCCCAGGGCAGGCAATTTCACGTTGCCCCTTCTAGGGTGGGCGAGGGATGAGGAGCAGGAAGGGAAAAGCAAGGGCGGGTCTCCGCCGTCCCCGCGGTGCTCTTGTTGGGCTGGGGCAATATAGACACTGCCAGGGCCGGGGGAACATAAATAAAATCAATAAGAAGCTGTTAAATTGTGCCTGAACCTCGCAAGGAACAGCGTGGGGAGTGCTGGCTGCAGAGATGTATCTGCTGCCACTCCGCAGGCTGTGGCGCATTCATTAAGTATCTTTAAGATGGATACACCCCCCCAGTTCACCTCCTGCGAGAGCCTGGGAATTTATTTCCTCCGGAACCGTGCCATCAATCACCGGTGACAGCACCGCCTCGGCACGGCGCGGCTCAGCCGCCCGACAGCCGGAGAGGCGCGGGGACCCCCTTGCCCTGCCCGGCCCTGACGACAAGCCTGTCTGGCACCCCAAACGCCTTCCTGCACCCTTTGAGCCCAGCTCAGGACCCCGCTGCTTCATGCCTGCTTGCAGCCAGGCTCCACACCCCCTTGCCATCCGTCTCCCATCCTCGTGGGCTGGTGGCATGAAGAGACATCAGTGGATGCTCCTCTTGTCTTCTCTTCCCTCTGGGCCTGGCTCCTTCCTCAGGCACCCTGGCTCCTGTCCCAGCCCCATGGTGGATGCCTGCTGGATGGCTTCTGGGAGCTCCTGGGGCTCTGCACTGCACATATATATGTGGGAGCCCCAGGTCCTGGCAGTAACAATTTTGCTGAGCCTGGCTGCATGCTTGCAGCTTTTACTGGAGCAGCCAGACAGGACCAGGATGAATCCAGCGACCCGGGGTGGTATGGGAGAGGCCGATGCACATCTGAGCTCCTTTGCTTTCTCTCCCTTCTCCACCTGCTCTGGTGGGGATGCTTTGGACTGAAAGGATGTGACAGGTCCACTTAGAAGGAGAAAAGATCAGCTAGAGGGGGCTGAGTGACCCTCCTGCCCTGCACCCAGCACCCTCTGCCCAGCCATTCCCAGACCCCATGGCTGCTCCTTTCCTTCCCCACGCTGACATTTCACCCTCTAGTGCCTTCAGCTGTCAGCCATGGCACACGTTACTTCAATTTATGCAAAGACCTGAGTTTTACTTCTTCCTGTAATTTCTTCTGATGCTTTTAATTTTTCCCCCCATATCAGCTGGGAACCTGCAGATTATCCCATAAGAGCAGAATAAAGGCTTGTCAACCTTTCTTACATGCTCCTTGAGATGAAAATAACTTCCTGAACTCCTTAGAATGCTTTATTTTCTGCCTTACTTCTGCTACTCTCAGTATAATTTGACTGACTAAAGGATCTTGAAGCTAAGAGGGGGAAAAAAAATAAGAGAAGAAGGAGATAAAGCAGACTAATAATAATAATGATAAAAACTGCTCTTGAGAGGCTGATAAGGGCCTGGAGGCTCACACCCCAGCGCCGCCTGCCAGGGCAGGTGTGAGCCTGGCTTTTGTTCCCCAGCTCTAAGCCTGTGCTGGGAGTGGGGACAGCTGGTCCCTGCAAAAATGGGACGTTTTTCAAGAGAAGAAAGGTATTGTGTCCCTTGTGATATGGAAATGAGCGGGGAGGTAAGGGCAGGGAGAGAGGATTTCTGATGATAATGAGGCTTTACACTGGCTTTTCTTGCCTTGCCTCCATCCCTCCCTTTCAGATGGAGGCTGGTGTTTCAAGGGCTGTTGTATTCTTTTCCTGGGTCTGTTTGTCATGTTTGGGGTTTTTTTGTTTTGTTTTGTTTTGTTTTGTTTTTTTAACCCTGCCTGTTGTGGCTTTTAAAGATAAAAGGTGGGAGCTACAATGGAGGGGAATGTGGGGAGGGCTAGAGATATTGCAGGGGTTATGGTTATGGAGCTGGGGTGGATACTACAATGCTTTGAGCTCTTGTAGGCGGTTCAGATGGGCTTGGGAACACCTGTCCTCTCCAATCCCACAAACCTCAGCAGGAGTAGTGGTTGGGACTGCTCTGAACTGGGGAAGGTTGCTGACTCCACAGCAGGGTTATCTTTGAGGCTTCTTTGGCATGAGGGCTGCAAAGCAGCAGTTTGCTACCCTGCTTCTGCTTCAGTGGGGCAGAGTGTACCCCCTCACCAGCTCAGCCAGCATCCCTGGGACAAGTCCTCAGCAGGGAGCTGGGATGTGGCAGGGCTGTGGGCTAGCAGCATGGACTGGCCCACTACAGGAGATGGATGTCACCTGCTGAGCTGGAGCAAAGGCTGGTGCGATCCCTGAGCACCTTGCCTAAGCTACACGGTCCTCCCCTGGAAGAAACCAGCCCCTCCACTGTGGTGTCCCCAGACTCCTGTGGGGACACTTCTAACTCTTGGATGTTGCTTGAGAGCAACTTCATGGACTCACAAAATCCCAGTGTGCTAGGGGTTAGAAAGAACCTCTCAAGATCATTCACTCCAAGCCCCCTGCTACAGCAGGATCACCCAAGGTAAATCACAGAGGAACAAGTCCAGGGATGGAGACCCCACAATCTGTCTGGACAGCCTGCTCCAGAGCTCTGCCACCTGTAAAATAAAGAAATTTTTCTCCTCATGTTTCTGTGGAACCCCCTGTGTTCCAGTTTGTGTCCATTGCCTCTTGTTCTGTCACTGGACACCACTGAGAAGAGTCTGGCTCCATTCTCCTGACACTTGGCCTTTAGGTATTTATAAGCATTAATGAGATCCCCCCTCAACCTCTTTTCTAGGCTAAAGAATCATAGAATCATAGAATCAATAAGGTTGGAAAAGACCTCAAAGATCATCAAGTCCACCCTGTTGCCCAAGACCTCATGACCAAGTGCCACATCCAGTCCCCTCTTTAACACCTCCAGAGCCCTGGAGCCCTCAGCACTCCCCTCATTGTCTTAGTGGCTCTCCATTGGACTCTCTCTAGTAGTTCCTTGCCCTTCTTAAATTGGAGAGCCCCCTTTTTTGGAGGAAGATCCTCTCTTCCCCTAAGATAGCTGAAGACAGAGTGTTCCTCTTGCTCCCAACTTAGCAGCTGAAATAGTGTTTGTGACTGGCCAACAATTGTGTCTTAGTTTTAGTTTCCACCTCCTGCCACTAACTCTGCGCTGATGCCTATCTGCTGCCTTGAGGAATGTTCTGCTGTTCTAAAACCCTTCCTCATGTAGGAAGCTGCATTGCCTGATGGATAGGGCTGGACTCACATTTCCTGTGCAAACAGTTTCTGGTGGTAAACTGGGCTTTGGGCTGAGCTCACTTTGTCATGTGAACTCTGTGCTCTCTCTAAGAGGTGAACTTTCTCCTCTGAAAAGCCAGGGCTGTGAGCCCATGGACTTAGCTCCTGGGGAAAAAATGTGGCAAGCAGATGTCTTGGGTCTTGATAGAGGGGGCATCAAATGAGCAGGAGCTGCTTCTCAGGCAGTTGCATGGTTTCTGTTGACTTGCCACTGCAGGTGGCTGCTGAATTCCTGTGCGGCCAGCAGGCTGCCTCAGCAGGGAAGGCAGCCTGGGATGAAGGGTGAGATCTTGCCCTGTGCTCTCCTGTCAGTGGTTTTCATCCCTTGTTGATCTGAGAAACTCTGCTGAACCGCCTGGGACAGCTTGTCTGCCCACAATGGGCAGCACCCATGAGCAGAGAAGCTGCCTGCCCCTCCTGCCCTGCCTACCCTGTGCAAAGGACTGCTGAGTGAAAGTGCTGATTCCAGGCCCCAGCGGAGCTCTGCTGAGCTGCTGCACTTCAGGAGGGCTCACAGGTCAAACCCACTGTTCAAACCAGAGCTGCAAGCAAAGATGCCTCATGGTGAGCTTCCCTGGTCATTATTTCAGAGCTCACTCTTTAGCCAAAGCCCTTGGTTGTTCCTCCCTGCCCAGCAGACATTGCTGCTAAGCTGTTTGATTTTTATGGCTCCTAATTTTACAAGTGGTGACAGTAAATCTGTCTCCCTGTGCACAGGAATGGGTGGGGTGGTTGATCAATCACTTGCATCCAGATGTCTTGATAGCTTTGGGGTGTCTCCTGACAATGTGGTTTGCTGCTGGATATATTCCACTGTGAAAGTCCACATTTGGAGGCTGACATTCAGTCACCAAGAGCAAGCGAGCTGTTGGCAATGAGCTGTGCTGTGTGGGGCAGCCCCATCACCCATGGGTGCCAGGTGGGTGTCCAAGGGGTGCCATCTCCCGTGAGACCTCCCCTTGGACACTGCCATGTAAGGGCTGACAAACATAGCCAAGGGTACCTGTGCAGCTTGTCTCCACATCCAAAAAACCCATCAGCCTGCAAGGAGGAGGAAGGGGAGTGAGGGGCTCTGGCAGAGGAAGATAAGGCTGGGGAGCAGTGGATTTGTAGGCAGCTAAAGGGCGGTGAATTGGCATTATGCCCCAGCAGGTTCTGCTTTCCCAGGCTCTGTACTGGCTCATCCTCAGTTCAGCACAGACAGGGAGCACCTCCCCAAGCATCCCCACCTGCCACAGTCATGGTGTGGGGCCAAGAAGTGCCACTGTCAGGGGTGTGTGAAGAGAGGGACGAAGCCAAAACTTCCCCAGCACGGTGTAGCCACGAACCCCAGAGAGCAGAGAGAGAGGATTTGTGGCCCTGGAACTCCTGGCACATGGTGGGTGGCAAAAAGGGCAAAGCAGAGGAAAATGAGGCTACTTGGCTGCTGTCCTGCTGGTGATGCTGAGTGAGATGCTCCATTTTAAATCAAACCTACATCAAAGTGGAGATGGCTTCTCTGCTGCTTGGGGAGGTAAGAGACTGTGCCTGAGCTGACAACGTAAGGGCAGCTCTTACTGCTTAGGCCTGCTTCTTGCACATCTGTGCTCTCAGAACCACCCTGTGTCTGCTCTGCTTCATAGTACAGCAGTTTAGAGGAGCTGCAGGGAGTTTGCTGTGGCTCCCCATCTGGGCAGGAGTAGTGGTAGGGACTGCTCTGAACTGGGGAAGGTTGCTGACTCCACAGCAGGGTTATCTCTGAGGCTTCTTTGGCATGAGGGCTGCAAAGCAGCAGTTTGCTACCCTGCTTCTGCTTCAG
This sequence comes from Melanerpes formicivorus, assembly GCF_026170545.1. Lineage (NCBI taxonomy): Eukaryota > Metazoa > Chordata > Aves > Piciformes > Picidae > Melanerpes > Melanerpes formicivorus. Next base: position 22,257,497 of record NW_027142362.1, read on the forward strand.
TGGGGCAGAATGTCCCCCCTCACCAGCTCAGCCAGCATCCCCGGGACAAGTCCTCAGCAGGGAGCTGGGATGTGGCAGGGCTGTGGGCTAGCAGCATGGACTGGCCCAGAGGGGCACGCTGGCATTGCAGCCTTCCTTTCCCCAGGGCAGGCAGAGGCCATCACCTCAGCCAAAGCAGGAGTTTTCCAGTGCTGTTATTAGCTCTCCAGCTTGGCGAGAGCAGCGCTTCTCCCAGGGCCTGAAGAGCACTCTCAGCAGCAGCACCACTTAAGTCCTTCACTGTGGCCACTCTGTCCATGGCATTACAGTGCTCCAGGAATGTGACAAAGGTGCTTGGCACAGGGTCAGGAGCATCCCAGATGGTGGCATGCTGGGTGTGGGAGCTGCTGGGGTGGGCTGAGCCCTGGGGGTGTGGCTGCAGGTGTTTTGGTCCCAGCAGCTTTGGTTGTCCTCCACTTCTCTCCCTCCCACATGGAGCCAAGAATAGAATAGAATAGAATAGAATAGAATAGAATAGAATAGAATAGAATAGAATAGAATAGAATAGAATAGGACCAGGTTGGAAGAGACCTTCAAGATCATTGCGTCCAACCTATCATCCAGCACCACCCGACCAACTAAACCATGGCACCAAGCACCCTGTCAAGTCTCCTCCTGAACACCTCCAGTGATGATGACTCCACCACCTCCCCGGGCAGCCCATTCCAATGGGCAATCACTCTCTCTGTGTAAAACTTCCTCCTGACCTCCAGCCTGAACTTCCCCTGGTGCAGCCTGAGACTGTGTCCTCTTGTTCTGGTGCTGGCTGCCTGGGAGAAGAGACCAACCTCTGCCTGTCTACAACCTCCCTTCAGGTAGTTGTAGACAGCAATAAGGTCATCCCTGAGTCTCCTCTTCTCCAGGCTAAGCAACCCCAGCTCCCTCAGCCTCTCCTCACAGGGCTGTGTTCCAAGCCCCTCACCAACTTTGTTGCCCTTCTCTGGACTCGTTCCAGCAAGTCAACCTCCTTCCTAAACTGAGGAGCCCAGAACTGGACACAGGACTCAAGGTGTGGCCTAACCAGTGCAGTGTACAGGGGGAGAATGACTCCCTGTTCCTGCTGGCCACACTGTTACTGATGCAGGCCAGGATGCCATTGGCCCTCCTGTTTGCCTGGGCACACTGCAGGCTCATGTTCAGCCTACCATCAACCAGCACCCCCAGGTCCCTCTCTGCCTGGCTGCTCTCAGCCACTCTGACCCCAGCCACTCTGACCCCAGCCTGTAGCACTGCATGGGGTTGTTGTGGCTGATGTGCAGAACCTGGCACTTGGATGTAAGTCTCACTGCCTGGGAGAGGTCCCCAGCAGCAAGGGCAGATGGTGGAATATTCACCTGCAGGCCAGACCCTGCTTGGTCGAGCGGCTTCTGTAAGACCTTTTCCCTGCTTGTATTTGCTTGCGTGGGCCTGGATGGATGAAATGGGCTTTGCAGCCCCAAATCCTTTAATCTCCAGTATACTTAGCAGTATTAGCCAGACTACAGGAGTCACACACGCAGTAATTGCACTCAGTGGAGGATACACTCACAATTTCATGCTGGAAGGAAACATATTATTCATTTTCTCCTATCTCCCACTCATCTACACAGGAGTACATGGAAGCCGTGGTAAGGCTGTCCCAGCTGAAATACTACCTGCTCTCCTGGCAATTAACCCAGGCAGCTGCAGGAGCTGCTCAGGGTGAAGGCTGCTGAAGGTGGGTCTAGCATCGAGGCAGGTTTCCAATATGTGCTGGGTTACATCCATCTTGAGGGGAGGGCTGCGAGAGCCCTGCTTCCCCAGGGGACAAAAGAAACCTGATCCAGATGAAGAGAGAGGGGCTTGGTTTCCCCCTCCCAGGAGAAGGGGTCCCCCAGCTCAAAGGTGGTCTATTCCACTCACCCTTCCTGTCCATCAAGCCTATAAAAAGGAGGGCACTGCTGCCATTTGCCTTTCTTTCCTCTGCCTCACCTGCTTGAGAGGACTAACAGCCACAGCCAACCTCCTGATTCTTCCACATGGTCAGGCCTGGCCTCTCCCTACTGCATCCACGCTTCTCTACAGGACTGAAACCCACACACATCCAGGGAAATGTAAGGCCACCCAGGCTGGGTTTTATATATTTTCCTATTTATTCTTATTCCTTACCCTTGTAAACCCTCCCTGTTACTGCTATATATATATATATATATATATATAGTTAAAAATTTTACTTCCCCTGCTTCCAAACCAACTCCAGATTATTTTTGGTAGGTTTACCTCCTTCTCTTTTCCCCTACACCCTTTTTTTTTTCCCTTTCTCTCCTTTTTCCTTATCAGGGAAGGGGAGGAATTCTTGGTTTGCTACCATCTGAGCTCTTAAACTCCAGTTAAGGCTCAAACCACTACACAATTTATCTATGTGTTCTGAGGAAGCAGGGCAATGCTGGGCTCTTCTCCCTGAACAGAACTCGAGCTGTGGGATGGCTGCGTGGACCTCTTGTGTTCCCTGCCTGCAGAAGGGGCTGTGGACATTGGCACTGCCCAGAGACCTGCCCCAAGTGCACACAACCTATTGCTGGCTGAGGCTGATGTAAAGCATCCCCACTGAGGACCTGGTGACATGAGGAGCCAGGCCCTCATCTTTACGGCTGGGTGTTTGCACGCCCTGCGGCCAGCACTGCTCCTGTTTGCAGACCCGGCAACTGATGCTGGAGAGGACTTTACTGTATGAGGATTACTTACACAAATGAGCACAATGGTTTAATAGGGAGCACCTGGAGAAACCTCCACAGGAAGCACCATAAATTCCCTTTCCTTGGATTTATGGGGAGATTTTTCACAGATATTTATGCTTTCCCAGGTGTGTTGTTGTGACTTCTTAGCACAGATTTGCATGGCGCGCTCCAGCAGCTGATGAGGCTCTGGGAGAGGGGGCGGTGATGGGGCCAGCCCCATGTTCGTACTGGCATGGGAGTGGTGAATGGCTTCTTAATGCTTTGGTGAATTCCCACAGTGTGGCCCACAGCCCTGCTGGTACCAGCTGAGGGTGCGGAGAGGCTGGTGAGAGAGCTGGATGCACTTAGGAGGCCCTGATGAGCTTAGATGGTCCTGCTGCAACACAAGCAGAGATCTCCCTCCTGCTCACAGTGCACAGCCCTGTCTGAGCACTGCTTGGGAGGGGCACAGGGAAGGAAGGAAGGCTCATATTCTTGCTCTGAGGGATCAGCAGCATTAGGCTTCTTTTTGGGAGTCCTTTGGGTGCTGGGGCATCCTGGACATCTCCAGAGGCAGCATGTGCATTGAGAGCACAGCAGGCAGGGTCCATATCTCTGGTGATGTTTAGGACATTAATTAGTGCTAATGAAGTAGGAATTGTAGGCATCTCATGTAAGACTCTGTCAGACTCTAGTGCATGGCTGTGGCTTGAGTTTGTGGAGCAGCTTTGTGCCTTGCAGGACTTGTCTCTGTGCTGCTGAGGGGGCAACGTGCCCTACCCACGCAGGGCTGATGCAACACCAACACTTCCCTGTCACCCTCTTAAAATGCCCACTGCTGTCCACAGCCACCTCACTGAACCACTTCTCTCTCTCTCCTCCATTCCAGGTTCCTTGCTTCGCCAGGAGGTCCTTGCAAGATTTCAGCTCTGGTGAGTGCCACAGTTTTCTCTTTTGGCCTCGCATGGTGCTGGAGGAGCAGCAGGGCCAGGCACCATTGCTGCTCCCCAGGCAGGTTTGAGACCCTGGAGGTGCTTTGATGAGGAGTCAGGTCCTGGTGTGCTTCTCCCCAGCAAGAGCAGAAGCCTGTGTGCTAGCTCAATTATTTCCACACCACGTGGAAATTGGCTGAGTTAAGTTTATTGCTGCCTTTACCTTAATCCATGACAGGAAACTGCGTAGGCATCCTCCATCCTTTCTGGGTAAACGTTGATGGATGGGAACTAAAAGCTTTCAATTGAGAAATTTGTGTGATGATTGCTGTAAAAGCCAGGAGTGCTCTGCCACCACCATCACAGCAGCTCTGGGGTGGGACCTGAGGGACTTTTGGAAAAATAGGAAGGTGAAGGCATGGGTGAACGGAGAGCAAAACCTCCCCAGGGAGCTTTGCAGAGGAGCCAGAATTAGAAAGAGCATTTGAGGAGCTGGAGGGAAGTCTGAGGTTGCAGCCTCGGCTGCAAGCTAACATCGTCACCTGTAACCTTTCCAGTGATGGGCTGCTCTCAGGCCACCCGCTCTGCCACCAGCCACTGTCCTTCCTTTCTCCTGGGGGACCAGCAGGTAGAAGCAGAACATTTTCCCTTCCTCAGGCTCAGGTCCCTGCACCGCTCTGCATTTGATGTTTTCACACTTCCCAAGTGCCTGTGGTTATTCTAACCATACCCTTCAGCCAGCAGAAAGGGTCCTGCTTCTATGCCAGGAGAAATTAGCAGCACTGCCTTGCAAGCAGCAGGGCTGCCATGTGTTGTGGTGTCTTTGCCTTTGCCCTTTTGACATGTTTCCTTTACAAAAACACTTATCCATCAGAAAAGCTGCTTCTCTGCTTGATGCTGCCTGGTGGGTTGAAAATTGAGTCCCAACAAAGGCCTTGACACCGACCGTGTGCCCAATGATTTGTCGCTGTTGTCCCAGCTCATGTGGCACCAATGAACTTGAGGGGTTTTCTGTCCTTGAGCAGAAGATGGTTTGCTAGTTGGAGCCTAAAAACATCAGAGGGGTGGTGGTTGTGGTGGACTTGGGCTTGGATGCTGCTGGAGTGACCTTGCTCTGGGCCAGAGCTGCTTTGAGGTGGGGATGCCACTGCCTGGCGGGTACCTGGCTGTGACAAGGGGCAAACAGCAGCAAACTAATGCCTGCAGTGATGGTTACTTCTTGCCATCCCTGACCACATGTGGTATTTCCCAGCCATCCCACCTCCATCCACTGCATCCCCACAGTTTCCTAGTTGTAATGTCTGATGGATCACTAGGCTGTTGTCCACACAGGAGCATTGGGACACAAGTTGCTGTGCTGGCTGTGTGTCACTTGCCTTGTCCCCTCCTTGGCTGGTGCTGGTGGCATGGGTGGTTGTAAATCCTGGAGCCCAGGGGACGGACTTGATGCCTTTTCCTGTTTTTGCACAACCATCACACCAGTGGACATCTGGCATGACATTGGCTTGCCCAAAAATCACTCCCCACCCCAAAACTGTGCAGAGACTTCTTATCTATTGATATTTTGCTTGCAATGTGGGCACCCTCAGCTAGGAACAGCTCAGCTCCTTTCCCTGGCATTGCTCACCCTCAAGAGCCCTTTGTGCCCAGCCAGGGCAGGTGGGCTGGTGGCTGATGTGGGCTGTTGTGTGTCACCCTCCCTGGTCATGTCTGCTCTGAGAACTCCTGCTGCCTTGGCCACTGCTTGGGCCAGCAGTTCCTGGGGAGGACACATGCAGCCTGAAGCCAGCAGCTTATGCTGAAGATGGGGTGACACTCTGAACAGGGTGTCTGAAAGAAGAGGCATCGGCAGCCAGGAGAGTCTGGAGAGCTGGTCAGTAGTGCTGATGCTGCTGGTGGGATGGAGCTTGACCTGGGGCCTGTGTTGGTGTGGAGGTGATGTCACGTTGGGAGTTAAGAGAGGAGTTGTCTCAGCTGCTGCAGAAGCACCTGCGTGTTGCTCTACACCAGCAGTCGAGCTGCCTCAGCCTCAGGAGGCCTGCGCTGTGTCATGCAAGAATTGTCACCATGTTGGGTGCTGCTCCAGTGTGTGGAGAAACTCCAGGCAAGGGCTGCAGGATTTTTCCGTGTTGGGGCTGTGTTACATCAGGAAGCTACACATAGCTCTGCCTTCTCCAGCAATTCCTGTAGGAGCAGCTCTGGCCATGCTTCTGTCAGCAGATGTCTGGCTGCAGAGTGGGGACAGGCACAGCATGGGACCTGCAAGTCCCCAGAAAGGTGGAAGATGGCCTGGAGGAGGAGGGGACAGCAGAGGAATGAGTGGTGGTGGTGGTAGAACTGCCTCTCCTGAAGCATGGCAATTGGCTCACAGCTCCTTCTCTCCATCCTCTTACACACCCTTCCCGTTGCACATCTCTCCCCAGATGTGGCTGTGTGTGTTAGCAGAGATAAAAGCTCCCTTCCCCTGTGGGGCTCTGCTCCCCCAGCCTGCTCCATCACCATCCAACATGGTAAGCAGCCTTCCTGGAAGCTGCCCTGGGCTCAGCTCCTCACCTTCCATCCCAGCCTCTTGCCTCTGCTCCTGCTTTCTCCCGGGGCTCCCCACACGCCCCTGCGGCCTGTGCAGCCATCACATGCCTCTGATAAATGAGATTTTTCTGCACCCTAAATTAATCACCTTGTCATGCCGGTAGAGGATGAGGCAGCTGTGCTGAAATGCCTGAGTCTCAAGCTAATTTATCACTGAGGCTAGTTGTGGAGCAGCTCCGCAGCCTGCCGCACGGCAACGCGCTCCGGAGAGGCAGCCGGTTCCAGGGAGCTGTGAGGGCTGCACCTCAGGAGGAGGTCTTCTCCTCCTTCCCAGAGCTCAGCCAATGATTTTCAAATAGGAGAACCTAGCAGAATGGCTGCTCCCATCCAGGAGGGTTTCTGCCACTGCTGGCAGCCTGGCTCCTTGTGTGATGAGGAAGGAGCCAGTCTCTTTTCAGTGGTGTACTGCGATAGGACAAGGGGCAGTGGATGCAAACTGGAACCTAGAAAATTCTACCTCAATATGAGGAGGAAAAACTTCTTTACTGTAAGAGTGACTGTAAGAGCACTGGAACAGGCTGCCCCAGAGGAGTTGTGGAATCTCCTTCTCCTGAGACTCTCAAGATCTGTTTGGATGCATTCATGTGTGACCTGCCCTAGGTGACCCTGCTTTGGCAGGATGGTTGGACTTGATCTCCAGAGGTGCCTTCCAACCCCTATCATTCTGTGATTCCTCTGAGCCACCTTGGACCTGGGAGCTGATGTGTCCCTCCTGCACTTGATGATGTTCAGAAACCCAGAGCAAGAGACTAATGGGGAAAATGGACATGGAGTAATTATTCCAGGACTTCCAAAACCCCTGTTTGTAGATGGTGGAACCAGGAGGCACCCAGCCAGGCTGATGTGCCCACAGCACACATCCAGCTGGTGATGGGCTGGTATCGACACAGAGGACCAGGAATGGGACACTCAGCTGTGCCAGCTTCTTGGTACAACATATTAGTGCTGGGACCCATTGTGGTGTTTGCTCCTAGTACTGCACATCTTTTTGGGATCCACATCATCCTCCTTGCTCCCCTACATTGCATGTGGGTTTGGCTGGGCAGAGCCTCTTTTCCTGGTTCATCCCCAGGACAAATTCAGGTTCCTCCAGCATATTCACTCTTGCTTGTCTTGTGGCAATTAATTACTGATTCCAGACCAGACTCAACTCTGGAGTGCTCCTTAACTAATTGGACGCCTTCCAGCAAGTCCCAGCAGTCCCTCCGTGATGGGGAAGTCACACATTCCTTGTCTGCTCCCTGATTGCTTTGTTCCTCTGTAGTCAATGGGAGCACCTTGGAAGAAGTCCACTGGGGCTAGCCTCCTGGAGCTCGCAGGGGGCTGCAGACAACACGGCAGATGCTTGCTTTGGGATACAAAACAATGGACAGCAGAGCTAAGCACCGTGTAGATGCCCTGTATGGTGACTCACGGCGTGCTTCAGAGGGCTCTGAGCTGCAGGAGGAGGCTGGAGACCTGCTGTGCCCACTGGTCTCTGAAGGTTTCACAACAACTCTTTTTGCAGATGTTGTCAGATGTGGTGGTGGTTTTTTTTTTTTGGGTCCCTTGCAGAAAAGCAGGGCAACTGTGGTACTTTGTGACCTGAGGCTCTGCCTTGCCCACGTTTTGCTGTCCTGGGGAGAAGCAGGGCCCTGATTTTAGAGCAAAGAGGATTTTATCAATAAAAATCGAGCTGTTGGTGCTCCCAGCAGCTTGTCCAGACAAAACACTGCATTGCTTTTTGTTAAAACTTTAAATCTTAACTCCTAAGGGCATGGGCTCTCTTACAGCTGCAGTGAGATGGCTTGCAGAGAAGCAGAATGTTTTGGGGAGAAGCAAAAGCTGTTGTGGATCTCCTCCTGACTTGTGAGAGCCCCTCGGGGTCTCTGGCCAGCAGGCACCAGCAGTCATGAGCAGTGGAGCAAGAGGGAATGGAAAGCTCAGCCTGAGCAGCTCTGAACCCTATTCTTAGACCTTGCAGCCTGTTGGGCTGACCATGGGCATTTCCTCCCTCCTTGTCCTTGTGCTTTGGAGTGATTTCAGGGGCTGTGCTTGTGACTGTTTCCAAGCTCTTGTGACAGGTGGATGAGTGCATGGCTATGAGTGGGAGAAATGTTTGACCTGATGTTCATCCTTATTTTGACTCCCCTGGTGGGCTGTGGGGTATGATACAGCCTTCAGTCATTGCAAAGGAAAAGATACTGCCCTCTTGGCTTGGCTGTGTGCTTAGAGCAAGGGTGTGACAGGCTCCCAGAGGGCCACCGATGATGGGTGCTGGCAGTTGGTGTTGCCCAACCTCACCAAAGCTGCCTACTTCACCATGCTGCCTTACTGTATTCATATCCTCTTTGTTTAAATCAGAGGCACAGCCAAGGCTTTGTCCAGACACAGGAGAGCTTTGCTTGTGCTCCTGGTTGAGTGGTGATGCCTGGGAGGAGCTGGGGAGCAGCTGAGATGTTACGTGGGGTGTGATGCCTGTACAAGAGATGATTCAGCGCCTGGGAGATGACAGCTTGGGTTGCCAAGTGCCTGTTGAGAGGGTGGCAGGAGTCTGACAGCAGAGAACAGCCATGCTGGGGGATTCTGAGAGATCCTTTTGGCTGGGCTTGTCTGGGGTAGAACATTGAGGATCAGTGCCAGGTCTTCCTGAAATGGCTGGGCTGGTTGCTGGGACAGGGCAAGACCTGCTGTTGGAGCCCAGCCAGGGAAGCTGCTGGTGGCTGTATTCAGTGTTTGCCATCCCCTTGGCTGGGACAGGAGCCTGGGTGCTGCTCATAAAATGACAGAGTGAGGCACCTCCAGGAGCATACAAGATGCTCTGGGGGTACTGATCCACCTCAGCAGAGGGAAGCACTTGTCTGCCCACAGAAAAGGCTTCTCCAGTCTCCAGCCACTGCCAGAGCTTGTTAAAATCCGTCTGGAGCTATTCTGAAGTGAGCTGCTACACTCTCCAGTGATTATTGTGGAAATGTCCAGGCCTTTTAGGACTCAGAGTTGAGTTTCCAGAGGGGCCTGTTCCCTAGAAATTCAAATCAAGTGTCTCTGCATATCCCCCATGTACAAGCAGCCAGAGCAGCACTGCAGCAGGGCTGACGCTGACGAATTTGCCATCTAGGTACAAATAACTTCACCACAAATGACACTAGACCAAACTACCCAGGAACAGTCCTCTCTTTCCTGCTCCTTCAATCTTTCAGCAGTGCCAACGAACTGGAATTGTTTCTTTGGGTCTAGTCTGGTCCCAGGATTTTCCCTGTTGACAGTGGGAGATGGTGCTGAGCTGTTCCTCACCAGGCTTTACAAAACAGCTCCAAGACAGGTTCGTGGCATCTCCTGCCCCTCTGTCTCTTGTAGGATCTGTGTCATAGAATCTGTGTGTCATAGAATCATGGAATCATAGAATTGTTAGGGTTGGAAGGGACCTCAAGGATCATCTAATTCCAACCCCCCTGCCATGGGCAGGTACACCTCGCACTAGATCAGGCTACTCACAGCCGCATCCAGCCTGGCCTTCAAAACCTCCAGGGATGAGGCTTTCACCACCTCCTTGGGCACCCTGTTCCAGTGTCTCACCACCCTCATGGTGAAGAAATTCTTCCTAACATCCAATCTGAATCTACCCATATCTATTTTTGTTCCATTCCCCCTAGTCCTGTCATTACCTGACACTCTAAAAGTCCCTCAGCAGCATTCTTGTAGGCCCCCTTAAGATACTGGAAGGCCACAATAAGGTTGGTCATCTTGCATCTTCCTCTGGCCAGACACAAATACCAGTATCTCCCCTTTGCACCTGACAATGCAACCCCCCTGTGCCCATGTTTTGGAGAGGGCTGTGCTGTGAAGAACCCCCCTGGGCTCTTCTGAGCTCTGCCTGTGGGGGTTTGGTGTGGTTTGTGTTTCCTTGAGTGTCCCTGCTTTCAGGCAGAGAGGCAAACACGCATACACACACCCCGCCCCGGGGAGGCTGGTCCTGGCATGCTCCAAAGCCAGCTCGAGGGAGCTGGCATAATCTGATATGACTCTGCAGAGCCTGATTTCTAGTCCCTGTAATTAAACACCCAGCTGTTGAGGTCTTTTATGTGTATTCAAATTGAAACTTGGCAGGCACACGGTAGCAGGGAGCTGGATTCGGTGACCCCGAGGATCTATTGTGCTCTTAAAGCGAACTCCATTGTAGCCTAGCCAGGATGGGCAGGGATCTGAGTGTGCCAGAGGTGCTTTTATGGGCTGAGCTGATGAGATTGGGTGGGAAACTCTGCCATGTTGCTGGTAGCCATTCCATGCGTGGGAGTGAGTGTGGATTTCCTTAGAGATGAGGTCTCCAGGAGTCCCCAGAGCTCCCCAAAGGCATGTAGGGACCACATGAATCATAGAACCATAGAATGCTATGTTGGAAGGGACCTCAAGGATCACCTGGTACAGCCTTTCTAGGAAATGGCATAGTTTAAATGAGGTGGCCCAACAGCCTGTCAAGCTGAGTCTTAAAACTGTCCAGTGTAGGGGAATCCACCACTTCCCTGGGGAGATGTCTAGGTGTTCTCATGGAGAAACTCTTTCTTCTGGAGTCTGATGGGAATCTCCTCAGGAGCACTTTGTCCCCATCACCGCTTCCCTTTTTCATGGGACTCCTTGTAAAAAGCAAGCCTCCATGCTCTTGGTAACCACCCTTTATGTACTGGTCTGTGGTAATTTGTGGACGACACCAAGCTGAGGGCAGGAGTTGATCTGCTGGAGGGTAGAGAGGCTCTGCAGGGACCTCGACAGGCTGGAGAGATGGGCAGAATGCAATGGCATGAGATTGAACACATCCAAGTGCCAGGTGCTGCACATTGGCCACAACAACCCCAGGCAGTGCTACAGGCTGGGGTCAGAGTGGCTGAGAGCAGCCAGGCAGAGAGGGACCTGGGGGTGCTGGTTGATGGTAGGCTGAACATGAGCCTGCAGTGTGCCCAGGCAGCCAGGAGGGCCAATGGCATCCTGGCCTGCATCAGGAACAGTGTGGCCAGCAGGAGCAGGGAGCTCATTCTGCCCCCGTACACTGCACTGGTTAGGCCACACCTCGAGTCCTGTGTCCAGTTCTGGGCCCCACAGTTTAGGAAGGAGGTTGACTTGCTGGAAGGTGTCCAGAGAAGGGCAACGAAGTTAGTGAGGGGCTTGGAACACAGCCCTGTGAGGAGAGGCTGAGGGAGCTGGGGTTACTTAGCCTGGAGAAGAGGAGCCTCAGGGATGACCTTATTGCTCTCTACAATTACCTGAAGGGGGGTTGTAGACAGGCAGAGGTTGGTCTTGTCTCCCAGGCAGCCAGCACCAGAACAAGAGGACACAGTCTCAGGCTGTGCCAGGGGAGGTTCAGGCTGGAGGTCAGGAGGAAGTTTTACACAGAGAGAGTGATTGCCCATTGGAATGGGCTGCCCGGGGAGGTGGTGGAGTCACCATCACTGGAGGTGTTCAGGAGGAGACCTGACAGGGTGCTTGGTTGCATGGGTTAGTTGATTAGGTGGTGTTGGATGATAGGTTGGACATGATGATCTTGAAGGTCTCTTCCAACCTGGTCTATTCTATTCTAGTAAGTTCTCCCCTAAGCCTTCTCCTCTCAAGGCTGAACAAACCCAGTTCTCTCAGCCTTTCTTCAGGTGGACATGTCTGGTCTTTGAGGGACTAGAGGGTTTTAGTCACTGGACATCTACCAGGCAGCACCTGAGCTGAACCTAAGCCCAACCGCTCATGCCAGCAGAGCTGGCAGGAGGAGACGGCTGCTCCTGCAACCCCAACCCTTCAACTCCAGCTTTGTCCATCACTCGTGACAACGCTCCGGGAAGCAAATGTCAGTTACAAAACCTATGGGAGAGATGCCTCACCAGTCTCCTCCTTAAGGTTACACTAGAAATGAAGCCACATTTTCCCCCACGGGGGAGCAGCTGTCTGGCAGCATCAAAAATGTCCCCATGTGTCTCAGCGTGTCCAGCGAGGCAGGGAAAGGCAGGGCAGCACCGAAGGCACCACTCACATGGCTGCTTAGCTGGGGGAAAGCATTCTTTTTGGAGATAGAGGGGTTTTTTTTGTGGCAATTTCTTGGCTGCACAAAAAACCCCAAACCAACCAAAAAAAAACCCACCCAAAAACACCAACCCCAAAACCCCAGAGACTTGCACAAGCTTAGAACTGAGTTCCCCGCATAAAAGCCTGGAGCTTGACTTATTCATGCAACTGAAGCAGAAACTCAGCCAGGATGAATAAGGGTGGGGAGACACTGGAACAGGTTACCCAGGGAGGTTGTGGATGCCCCCTCGTTGGTGGTGTCCAAGGCCAGGCTGGACAAGGGCTTGAGCAACCTGGTTTAGGGGAAGGTGTATGTGCTGTTGGCAAGGGGGTTGGAACCAGATGATCTTTAAGGTCCCTTCCAACCTAAATGATTCTATGATGCAGGCAGTCACGCTTGGCAAGACAGCATCCCATTTCAGCATCCCATTTCAGCATCCCATTTCAGCAGGACCTGTGCTTCCAGAGACACATGGCTCACAGGAAAAGTTCTTCTGAGGCTAAGCAAGAGATCAGCCTGGATTTGACTGACACTTTCCCTTCCTGCTGTGGGTTTGGTGTCTGGCTGTCCCCAGCCACTCTTTTGCTGTGTGGCTGGCAGTGGCTGCATGGCCTGGGGATGTCCATCAGCTCTGGCAGCAGAGCTAATGGGATTAAGGGCTTTTCTCACCCTCCACTCAGCACTCATTAACATTTCCCTTCTAAGGCGTTTATGAGCATCACTTCATCTTGCCACAGCCTCAGCTGGCAAGGAGGGGAGCATGAGGGATGGCTGCTGGGGGACGGCTCCCCAAAGCTGAGGGTGCTGCCCCGTTAGGAGGGGATGCAACTGGGAGATCTGCTGTGCTGTGCCATGCTGCCAAGCCCAGCACTTCCAGCAAGGAGTCCTATTTAGACCAGGGGTTGGGAGCTCCAAGAAGGCAGATGTCCTGGTTGAGGGAGAGTAAGGTAGCCTGTGAACAGAGACCTACAAACAGCTTCTCAGTGGTGTCACAACCCCATTCTCTATGCAGGCAGGGAGAGATCCCAAATTTGGAAGCCTCCTTCCAAGCCTTCTCAATCCAGGGCTACAAAAGGCATTTTTATTTGGCCTTACAAGTAGGTCTTCAAGTGGGTGCTTCATAGCCTGCATGCAAATGAAACTTCCCCATGTGCCACACAACACCCTTCACAGCAGCAAGCCTGAGGCTTAGCTCTGCTGTCTCTGCTCTGTGCTCTCCTTTTGTTCCATGTCCCCATGCCGCACTCCTGGGGATGAGCCTGACCCATGCCCGGTGAGGCTGGCTTGCAGAAGATGCTTCCAGACTTTCCATGGTGGGTCCCAGATGGCTGGGATCAGTGGGACTTTTGCATTTTGGGGGAAAACTGAGGGACAGGAAAGTGAAAATGATTTCTTCAAATGCCATGTAAGGAGGTGCCTGGGTTGTGCCTTGCTGCTCCGCTATGATCCCTCGTGTGCTTATAGGGCAGGTGGGGGTCCATCTCCAGCCCAGGGTGAGTTGGATTTGAGATAAACTTTGTTGTCTTTCTAGTCACCTGAAATGTGTCAGTCTGTGTTGAACCTAGGAAGAAGAGAGCAGGGCATTATTTTTTTCTCAGTATTTTAATTCTTCCACCAAGAAAAACTGCATTTCCCTTGGAAATTGCATTTCCTGTTTGAAAGTAGCTTGTTAACACGCTGATCAGCACTACAGAAGGCTGCTTTTCCAGGGGCTAATACCTGAAGATTGACTGATTTCAATATCTAGCAAGATGCATCCCCTGATTCAGCTTTATCCCTCCATCATCAAGGCTTTTGTGCCTTTTCTTTCTCCCACGTGGGTCCTCCAGCGCCTCGCAAGACCCAGACTCCTGTTGCAGCCTGGCTCGGCTGAGCCAAGGAAGGCCTCTCCTCTCTATCCACCTGCCTATTTTCATGAAGCCTCTAGGAATTTAATATCTTGGAGATTTTCAGCTGTCACTCACACGCTACTGAATTTGACTACTGAGCCAGAAGGTAATTAGGGGAGAGAGAGAAGCTGTGGAACACACGATTGCACAAATCTCGTTTTTTCCAGGAACCTCTGCACACACAAAAAATGTTTAAAACCCTACCAAAAAAATAATTCTTTCTTTGCAATGCTTTTTGGCCTTGTTCTACCTTCAGGTAGCTGCTGAGTGTGGCAGCCAGAGAGTGGGGGCTGCCCTGGGGTGGTGGAGTCTCCATCTCTAGAGTTATGCAAATCCCTCCTGGACACTGTTCTGTGCAGCCTGCTCTAGGTGAACCTGCTCTGGCAGAGGGGTTGAACTACACTGTCTCCAGAGGTCCCTTCCAACCCCTGCTGGCGGCCATCCAGAGGGACCTGGACAGGCTGGAGAGGTGGGCACAAGCCAACCTCAGGAGGTTCAACAAGACCAAGTGCAGGGTCCTGCATCTAGGTCGAGGCAATCCCAGGCACAAATCCAGGCTGGGCAGGGACTGGCTGGAAAGCAGCCCTGAGGAGAGAGACTTGGGGGTGCTGGTGGACAAAAAGCTCAACAGGAGCTCTCAATGTGCACTTGCAGCCCAGAAAGCCAATCAGATCCTGGGCTGCATCAGGAGAAGTGTGGCCAGCAGGTCGAGGGAGGTGATCCTCCCCCTCTGCTCAGCCCTGGTGAGACCCCACCTGGAGTACTGCCTCCAGTTCTGGAGCCCCTATTACAAGAGGGATGTGGAGGTGCTGGAAGGTGTCCAGAGAAGGGCCACGAGGATGATCAGAGGGCTGGAGCACCTCTCCTATGAGGACAGACTGAAGGAGTTGGGGCTGTTCAGTCTGGAGAAGAGAAGGCTCTGAGGTGACCTGATTGTGGCCTTCCAGTATCTGAAGGGGGTCTACCAGAAGGCTGGGGAGGGACTTCTTAGGATATAACATAGTGATAGGACTAGGGGGAATGGAATGAAGCTGGAGGTGGGGAGATTCAGGCTGGATGTGAGGAGGAAGTTCTTCCCCATGAGAGTGGTGAAGCCCTGGAATGGGTTGTCCAGGGAGGTGGTTGGGGTCCCGTCCCTGAAGGTGATTAAGCCCAGGCTGGATGAGGCTCTGGGCAGCCTGATCTAGTGTGGGGTGTCTCTGCCCATGGCAGGGGTGTTGGAACTAGCTGATCCTTGTGGTCCCTTCCAACCCTGACTGATACTATGATACTATGATACCCAGCACTGGGTGCTGCTGTGAGCAGGATGGGTGCTCTCACCCCTGCAGTCCATGGGGAGAGGGTGCTGAGCTCTTGGCATGATGACTTTGGTCCTTCTGCTGTGATGCTGGCTCTGCATTGCAGGCATGGCTTGAACATCTCCTGAGGTGCTGTGTAGTTTCAGAGCAGACCTATCAAATCAGAGGCATCCTCCTTTACAAATAAAGGAGGTTTTAATTAAAAGCACTAATTGTTAGCAGTCAATTATACTGCACATTAAGGGGAGATGTTAGCAAAATAGCAGAACAACCATTTAATTACTGGATGGTGCTGCCATTAAGAGGACTTTGCTGGTTGCTGAAGGTGCTGCCTTCAACCCTAGGGCAGTGTCCTGTTCCAGGATGTGTTGGTGTGACAGGAGGTCTCAGATGAAGCAGGCAGTGATGGATTTGGAGGTGAAGCTGATGGCTTTGTGTAGCCTGTGTGCTTCATTTCACCCTTCACAAGGGGGAATCAGTGCTGGGGGCAAAGGATAAGCAGGGACATCTGCTTCCAACGCCCCCCACCATGGAGGTTTTTAAGGCCAAGTTGGATGGGGCTCTGAGCAACCGGATCCAGTGTGAAGTGTTCCTGCCCCTGGCAGGGGGTTGGAACTGGATGATCCTTGAGGTCCCTTTCTACCCTGACAATTCTGTGACATGCCATGGGATCTACTGAGCCTGGTACCACACTGGGAGGAGGCATAAAAGATGCTTCCTCAGGCATGTGGTGTCACCTGGTACAGGAAGGAGGAAGAAGAGGGTTGCCCACGGAAGCTGCACAGCTCGTGGCTGACTCTCTGCCCTCCAGGGTCCTACTCAGCTCTGGGATGCTGGGAGAAACCAGGACCTACACAGCTGCCTGCCCACACCTGCTTTGATTCCCCTTCCCTGCTCCTTTCTCTCCCTGCTGGCAGGAGGCCCAGAGCCAGGCTTTTTATGCCTTTTGTCTTTTTCAACAAGAATAAATCTTTTATCTTTTGACTGTGAGACCGTGCTGGAAACAAAGCCCTGCAAATCTTGTGGGTTTTTTAGTTGTTTGGTTGGTTGCTTGGGTTGTTTTGTTTTGGTTGTTGGTTTTTTTTTATAGCCACCTCCATCTCCCAGGTTGCCTGTTTGCAGCTTGGTCTGGGCCTGGAGTTGGCACCAGGAATCAAGCCAGACTGGTCCATGCTGGAGGCGGGGATAGGGACGCAGGGGCCCTGCCACACCCCACGGCATGATGCTCTCCTTGCAGAAGGTGTCCTAGGAAAGGGGAAGCGTGGGGATAGGAGGATGCAGATGTACAGCAGGGAGAAGCAACTCATTTTGCTTAATTATGACTGACTGTGACAGCCCCCATCTTTAGTTTGAGAAGTTATCTGTGAGGTGCGGGCTGCTTCTCTCAAACGCAATAATTATGTTAATTAAAACGCTTTCTTTACAGCCATTCTGATTAATAAAAACAGTTCCAGTGCTCTCTTTAAGCACTCTAACCTTCTGGTGTGCAGGAGAACTGGCTTTTCCCAGCAATTGATGGCTTCTCAAACAGATTCCAGCGGGACAGCCTGCTGCTTTCACGCAGTAACGCTTCCTCCCTGAGGTGGGGGATGGTGGAGGGGAGTGGGGGGGGGGTGGGGGAGAGAAGAAGAGGCAGCCCACCCCCTCCCCCCCCCCCACTGCTCCCCGCTCGGGGGAAGTGGGGGGAACAGACGGGGGAGAGCGCTCGGGCAGCACCGTCAGAGCAGGCAGCAACATGTGCCCGTGTGGGAGCCGGGGAGGGGAGGCGGCGAGGAGCTCGGCGAGAGTGCCAGGGAATAAAAATACCACTTATTTCTCTAATTGCTGTTTATTTCCTCTGCAAAGTATTGGGATAATTAACAAGCTCCCAATTAAGTACAAAAAAAAAAAACCCAACAAAACCTCAAAAACCAGCGTGGAGGGGGAAGAACAGGTTTGGGCGCCAGGAGCTGGGGTGGTGTTGGATGCAGAGAGAGGGGCAGGGGTGCTGGTCCCTTCTGCTGACCACTGGTGAGGTCATAGAATCATAGAATGGGTTGGGTTGGAAAGGACCTTGAAGATCCTCCAGTTCCAACACCCCCACCCCCGACACCCTGGGCAGGGACACCTCCAACAAGCCCTATGAGGAGAGGCTGAGGGAGCTGGGGCTGCTTAGCCTGGAGAAGAGGAGACTCAGGGGTGACCTTATCACTCTCTACAACTACCTGAAGGGAGGTTGTAGACAGGCTGATGATGGTCTCTTCTGCCAGGCACCCAGTACCAGAACAAGAGGACACAGTCTCAGGCTGCACCAGGGGAGGTTCAGGTTGGATGTGAGGAAGAAGTTCTATAGAGAAAGAGTGATTGCCCATTGGAATGGGCTGCCTGGGGAGGTGGTGGAGTCGCCGTCGTTGAGGGTGTTCAGAAGGAGACTTGATGGGGTGCTTGGTGCCATGGGTTAGCTGTTTGGGTGGGTTGGATTGGTTGATGGGTTGGACACGATGATCTTGAAGGTCTCTTCCAACCTGGTTTGGTTTATTCTAATAAAGTTTATTCTAATTCTAAACTAAAGCAGGTTGCTCAAGGTCCCATCCAACATGGCCTTGGATGCTTCCAGGGAGGGGGCATCCAGAGGCTCCCTGGACAACCTGTTTCAGTGTCTCACTACCCTCACTGTACAGAATTTCCTCTTGGTATCAAGTCAAAAATCTGCCCTCTTCCAGCTTCAATCCATTTCTGCTTATCCTATCACAACAAGCCCTTGTAAAAAGTCTCCCTTCAGGTACTGGAAAGCCTCTACTGGATGGGGCCCTTCAGGGACTACAGAACACTGGAGGTCACTGTGGTTCCCTAGCCCCTTACTTGGAGACCTTTACCAAGGAGGTGGTTGTGCTTCTAGAGGTTTTAAAGGTCAGGAGCTTGAGTGACTGCTGCTATTCAGCTAGTTGATGTTTTGTCTCTTGGCTGCTTTGTTGGTTCTTGATGGGGTATGGAGGTTCAGAACCCCTGAGCACAGTCTGATGTAGGTTTGGAGAGTGGCTGGACATCTACCACCCTTCTGTGAAGGTGTGGCAAGCCAGGAGGGCTTGGTATCTCTACAGGTAGCTCTGCAAAGACTGAAAACAGGCAGCCTGGTCCAGTCATTGCTCATAAGGAGGGTAGGATTGCCACATGCTTGTCCCCAAATGCCAGTCCCCAACCAGATGCTTATTCCTGCTGTGTCAAAGAGGTTTTGTGTCCTACCTTCCCCCCTCTTCCTCCTTCCACATCTTTCCCTGAGCTTGTTGTCCCTGCTGAGCAGAGGAAGGAAGAGAAACTTCACTACATTGAGGGTGCTGGAGCACTGCATCAGGCTGCCTGGAGAGGTGGTGGAGTCTTCATCTCTGGAGTCATTCAGAACCTGCCTAGACACTGCTATCCTGTGCTACCTGCTCTTGGTGAACCTGCTGTGGCAGGGTGTTGGCCTAGATGACCTCCAGAAGTCCTTTCCAACCCCTACCATTCTGTGATTCTGGCAGATGGTGCCTTATGCTGGGCCAGATGCTGGAACAGCACATGAAGCAGTTCTGAGCTCCCACTTACACCTCTCAGGCCCGGCTAAGGGGCTTTTATACATGGGTAGTGATTTGCATCAGGTTTTTCCCTTCCCTCTGTGCCCAGGAAGGGACCAGCACCTCCAGCAGCATGTTCCCAGACTCAGCCATTGCTGCTGAGTCTTCTGCTGTGGGAGGGGTGGTACCATCCTGCTGCCTGGCAGGACATGGCCAGAGGGGCTCAGAGGAGGTTGGGTGTGTTCTGCTTTGCTCTTGTAGAAGAGGAGGACAGTGAGTGCTTGTCTCTGGTTCTGTGAAATACTGCTTGTGGAAAGTTCTCTTTGCCTGAGGAGCTGACAGCATCACTTTGCCATCCAGCTGTGACCCCTGTGGCTGGGTGACATCACTGGGTTCGCTCGACCCAGCTGAACTGCTGGCAGGCCTGAGGAAAGGGGGGGTGCCCAACAGTCCCCCAGGCCACCACCCTGTGACACATGCACTCAGAAGCTGTGCAATAGGAATTCCATGCCCTAAACCCTTCCAAATGGTTGCTGCTGGCACTGCCTCACCACACATTCACTGTGATCCTCCCCATTTTGAGCCCTCTCCATGACTTCCAGTGAGGGTTGGCAGAGCTCAACCCCCTGGGCTGGGAAGGGTCTGCTAGCCCTGTGCCTGATGGACTTTGATTCCTTGTTTGTCTCCTGTTGTCACTGCTTCTGTCCCTTCTATCCTTCCTGTTCTTCCCACTCCCACACCCCATCTTTTGCTGTGTTTAAGTCTTTTGGGAAAGTCTGCTGGGGGAGGAAAGGGGAAGCCCTAGGTGTGACCCATACAGGCTTTAGGGTATCATACATGGGCTAGGGGAAGAATCATAGAAAAGCCTCATAGAACTGGGTTTGGTTAGGAGAGACCTTTAAGATCATCAAGGCCAACCTTCAACCTAACACCACCATGGCCATTAAACCATGTCCCAAAGTGTCATGTCTGGAGTACTGCATCCAGTTCTGGAGCCCCTATTCCAAGAGGGATATGGGCATGTTGGAAGGGCCATGAGGATGATTAGAGGGCTGGAGCACCTCTCCTGTGAGGACAGACTGAAGGAGTTGGGGCTGTTCAGTCTGGAGAAGAGAAGGCTCCCAGGTGACCTCATTGTGGCCTTCCAGGATCTGAAGGGGGCTACAAGGCTGGGGAGGGACTGCTCAGGATCTCAGGTAGTGATAGGACTAGGGGGAATGGAATGAAGCTGGAGGTGGGGAGATTCAGGCTGGATGTGAGGAGGAAGTTCTTCCTCATGAGAGTGGTGAAGCCCTGGAATGGGTTGTGCAGGGAGGTGGTTGAGGCCTCATCCCTGGAGGTGTTTAAGCCCAGGCTAGCTGAGGCTCTGGCCAGGCTGATCTAGTGTGGGGTGTCCCTGCCCATGGCAGGGGGGTTGGAACTAGCTGATCCTTGTGGTCCCTTCCAACCCTGGCTGATACTATGAAACTGTGATACTATGTCCATATATCTCTTGAACACCTCCAGGGGTGGTGACTCCAGCACCTCCAATGTTGGTCAGCCTGTTCCAATGCCTGACCAACCTTGCAGGAAAGATAGTTTTCCTGCTATCCATCCTAAACCTCTCCTTTCATCTTGTTTTATCACCTGATGCTAGGGTGAATAGACCAACCCCCACCTCACTCCAACCTCCTTTTAGGCATGTAGAGGTGAGGGGCCATGGTGCTGAGCCTCCCACAAGCTTGCAGAGGGCAATGTGTTTGCACCCTGAAGAGCTCAGCGATAGGGGCAGGCATACAGTGAAGCCATCCAGAACTTCCCCACAGGTTCTCCCCTCGAGCTGGGGGGCCCCAGTGAAGCTCCAGCCCCCCAGCAGAGCCCATTCCCTGCCCCAGAGGCCGGGCTGGGGCTGGCTGTGCTCCACTCCCCTCCTTGCTGCCCCGTTTACCTCTGCTATATTTACGTTGTCTATTTTATGATTTCAATTTTTAATGCTTCTGCTCTTTGAAGATGCTTAATGCTTTGGAGTGGAACATTTTCTTCTGAGTCCTGAGTGCCAATTGAGGACAGACCAATAAATCAGCTAATAACTGGAGCCTCATTTTTTGCTCCCGTGGCTGCGAGTTAACCCTCCTCGTGCTGCTTAGGCTCTCCCAGTGCTTCCCCATCTCCCCAGGCAGGACCTGCCTCTGTCACTGAGCATGGGGTGGCCAGGCATGTGCTGGCAGCAGTGGGTATAAACACAGCAAACATTTGCACACTGCCTCTGCCTGCTCTGAACATCCCTTGGCAGGGCAGTGTCAGGTCTTTGGGGTTCCCATGCTAAGCTGGGTCTTAAGAGAATAGTTTCCAGCTGACACCTTCTTTCCTCTTCTGTCACCACCTAAGGCCCTGCTGCTGGATGGTCAGTAAAGCTGGAGGTTAGCAAGGCTCTCTTCAAGAAGCAACATAGTGGATGGGTCTGGTGGGTCATGTAGTGAGACCTAGGCTGTTCCCCAGCCCTGGGCAGCTCCACAGGCTGAAAACAGCTAAGTGACAGCTTCATGGCTTGGCAATGCTGCAAAACCCAGGACCTCTAACTGTGCTCTGCAGGAATGACATCCAGATAAAGCTTCTTCCCTGCTGCTTGCACAGGTGCTCTGGAGCTCAGCAACTTGTGGCAGAACTGGAGGAATCCCTCAGGAGCTCATCTCATCTCTGTGTCACTGGCAGCTGGAGCAGATGAACCTCCAGTGCAGGAGAATGTGCTCTGCACTGTGAGTCTAACAGAAAGTGGCAGATCTTAGGTAAATCTTCTTTCCAGCTCTTCACCCTAGCCCACAAGGGCTGATGACTTTCCACACTGCTGCCTTCATTTGTCCAACTCTATTTACTCTTCTCATTCACGTCAATACCATCTAATCCCTCAAGGAACACCTGCTTTTACCACCTCCTGCAGCAGTGAGTCCTGCAGGATGCTCTCAGGGCGTCCATGCTTCCCTTCTGCACACACACACACACCTGCCTGCTTGAGGATTCAGCTGCTACCACTGCTCTCAAGACACCTTCCCCGATATGGGTGACTGGCCTTACCTTGCTGTAGTACTTCATTGCCTGCTGAATGATGAAAGTGCCTCTTTGTGTCACCTGGCAGACAGCCATGGAGCCGCCTCTCAGCTGCTCTTTAACTTCTGACTCAAAGGTGTAGCATGCATTAGCCACTGCTCCTCTGCATCTGGAGCCAGGCTGTGGCTGTGGGCTGCACTAATGTGGGATGGGCAGGGCCCTGGGCAAGCCTTGGCCACACAGAAAGCAGCCAGGTCCACACTCCCTCCCTGCACAGCTTGGCAGTGCAGCAGGCAGGGCTGCAGACGGCACTTGGGCGCTGAGCACGCTGGTGTCCTGTAGTGAGCCCTGCTGGGTACTGGGCCTCACACCCCATGCCCTGGTCGTGTCCCCCCCACCCCAGCAGTGGCAGAGGCACCCCTGTCTCTCTGTGCCCTGGCACCAGCCTGCTGCCTTTGGCACTGCTGTCATGGAGTGCAGAGCAGGGCTTCCTGAGGCTCCCTGCCTGCCTAATGAAGACCTGAAGCTTCATGAAGTCATCCCTGGGAATCACAGAATGGAATCACTGAATCCTTGAGGCTGGAAAAGACCATTAAAGCCATCAACCCAACACCACCATGCCCACTAAACCGTGGTCCATAGCATCACATCTGTACTTTTTTTTTTGACACTTCCAAGGATGGTGACTCCAAGCCTGTTCCAACGCTTGACTGGCACAGCACCCCTGGTACCCTTCCACTGCTGCACAAATGCAGGACCACATAGGAATTACACAAGGCCATGGCCCCAGCTTTTCCTTTTTAAGCTGCCTTCTCTTCAGTGCTTGGGTTTGCTCCTAGGGGCTGGGCCACTGCAAGCACATCTACATGGTTCTCTGCAGGGGCTGGGGCTCTGCTGCAGATGCCTGGTGGCAGCAAAGGACCAGGCTCAGCCAGGGTTTGATTCCCAGTTTTGCTGTCAGAAGTGATTTGACCCAAGGGAGCCCTCCCCGTGTTTGGCTCAGAGCAGCCTGGTCCGTGGCCAGCTCGATTTTGGCAAGCCAGGAGTGCCTGGGGCTGGTTGGCAGAGCTGCCCCAGGCCTTGGCTGATGGCTTAGGCTGCCCAACACCATTCTTATCATTCCCAGTGAACGCTGGGGAGAGAATGGGGAAGGGCACAGGGCTCTTCTCCTTCCAGCCTCACACTCTGTTTCTCTGTAATTGTAATGGGGTGACACAGTTACAGATTCAAAGCCATACACAGATGCTTGATAATCCAGGGGGATGCTTTCCTCCTCACTAACTGTCACAGGCAGGTTCCACTGCACCTCTACGCCTTCCCCTGGTCCTGTGCAAGCCCAGCATGGGGAAGCATCTCAAGGCTGCAGCCTGGTCCCACCTTTGCTGGGGACCTGATGCTGAAGATACACCGCCTCCATTCCTTGAATCCCTGGATGGGCGGAGCTGATGCTAAAATCATGTCCCTTAGCATCACATCTCTGCCTCTTTAAACAACTCCAGGGCTGGGGATTCAACCAGCTCCCTGGAGAGCCTGGAAATGAGAGAAAAGGGTATCTGGGATAAATTTTTCCATTGGGAAATGCGTTTCTTGTCAGGCAGCGCTCTACCAGCACCGGTGTGCAGCCACGAAGCAAACATTCAGGTGGGAGAGTACTGAAGCAAATCATTCTGGCTTCCATCTGTTGACAGAGTCCAGGAAATTCAAATGTCTCTCTTTGATTTGACAGGTTTTGACTTTTCTGTTTCAATTTGATATCCAGGTTGTGTTTAACGTTTTAGTGCGGTTCCTGTCTGAGCACTGAAAGGCTTTTTCCCCTTACTGCAGCAAAATGCCTGAACGTTTCCTGGCAAAATGTGAGGGCTTTGTTTTTCCTGAGTCCTCTTCTGTGAGTGATTTTTGATTAACTGAGTGGAGTGCAAAGCAAGACTTTTAATTTAGGTACCTTGCACAGACCAGGCCCTGCAGTTCCTGACGAATGGGTGGCTTTTTGGTTACGTGCACCCTGCAAAAGGACACCTGAGCCCTGGAGCAGTTTTGAGGGGGTCTGGGCAATCAGCACATGTCCTAGTCTGGTGTTTGGAGGTGCTGCTGAGAGGACACAGAAGATTTATGGCTTTGACTTGGCTGCCTGGGGATGGAGGTGTCCATGGAGGTTCATGACCTGTGCTGGTGTGGGTACATTGCTGAGGAGGGTGCCTAGGTGCATGTCCCTCTGGTAGGGACCTGTCCTGACATGCTGCTTCTCTGCCTTGGGACAGTCAGATCACTCTGCTCCCTCTGTGGCGCTACTAGGTCTTGGGGTACCATAAATCAAAGCCACCTCTGCACCCTTAAGGAAGCCCCAGCTGAGCAAAAGGCCAGAGGGGCTGTGGGTAGAGCTGAGGGCAGCTGGAGGACTGCCAACTTGCCACCGACTTGCGTATGCACGTGAGTTTGTGCATGTGTGCAGGGATGAAGCCCTTCTCCAGGCAACCTTAAAAACCAAGTGACAGCTTGTTTGCTGCAAGGATTGCAGGGCTGCCTGGCAGAGGCTCCCTACCAGAACTTTGTTTGGAAGATGCCATCAGCAAATAAGCAAACACATTTGTGTGGCATCAGCTGGCAGCACGTTCCAGGTTCCAACTCTATCAGAGAGAGGAAAAATCATCTCACTGATATCTGTGTTTCAACACCAATTATCCAAGCCTCATTTGCTCTACACTCACAGGACCATGTCTCATGACATCTATTAATTGTATTAAAACCCTCTCATTTTCCTAAATCTCCAGGATGAGGAGCTGGCATTGCTCAGACCCAGGTCTTCGGAGGGCACACCTGTGTGCTGCCCTGGGGTGGAGGCTGTGGCACATTCACAGCTGGCCCAAACCTCTCTGGGTGCCAGCAGGGGTGTGTGGGAAGCATGCCCAGCAGTCTGAGAGAGAGGTAATTCTGCCACTTTACTCTGCTCTAATGAGAGCTCATCTGGAGTACTGCATCCAGCTCTGGAGCTCTCAATACAGAAAAAACATGGACCTGATGGAGCAGGTCCAGAGGAAGCCATGAAAATGATCAGGGTTTTGGAACACCTCTGCTATGAGGACAGGCTGAGGGAGCTGGGGTTGTTTAGCCTGGAGAAGAGAAGACTCTGGGGAGACCTAATAATGACCTTCCAATACCTAAAGGGGGCTACAAGAGGGATGGAAAGAGTCTGTTTGCAAAGGCCTGCAGTGCTAGGACCAGGAGCAATGGCTTCAAACTAGAGAAAAGCAGATTTAGATTGGATGTTAGGAACAAGTTCTGCACCATGAGGGTGGTTGAACACTGGAAGAGGTTGCCCAGGGAGGTGGTTAGCACCCCATCCGTGGAGATATTCAAGGTGAGGCTCAATAGGGCAACCTGATCTGGTTGAGGATGTCCCTGCTGACTGCAGTGGGGTTGGACTGGATGACCTTTGGAGGTTCATTGCAACCCAGACCTATCTATGATTCCATGATTCTATGATGCTATGTGTTTCTCCCAGGTCTCTGCCCAGCATTGATTCATAGTTGGCTCAGAGTTTTGGACCTTTTAAGTGTCAGGAGGTGACAGGTGTGCTCGGGGTGGCTCAGCAGTGCCACTAACGGTGTGGGACAGTGCGATGCAAGCGATGCTACCAGCACGCTGCCAAGCACGAGCAGCTTGCCTTCTCTTTGCCAGATACTTATTGTTCCTGATTTGAACTTCTGCAAAGTGAGGTTTGCCAAGGCTCCAACATGAATCATTAATTAATTCCTGGAGGGTTGTGTGTGTGTTGTTTAGCTTTGATAATTGAAAACAAGGAGAGAAGAGAGCCTGGAGGTGCAAGAGCACAGAGGTATGTTTGGGTCTGTTCCACCATCAAGAGGGTGCTGTGGGGGCCCTGCTTGCCCAGCTTCTTGAGCCAGGCTGTAACTGATTCCAGGCACTGTCACCACCCAAACCTCTGCCCTCAGCCTCTGCCTGCTGGGCTCCATGTGAGAAAACATACCTGCCTCTGTCTGCCAGCATCCCTCTCGCCTTGTCATCCTCCTCTTGCACCCTATGGCATTGCAGAGTCTTCCTCTGGCATTCGTGGTAGTGAGGGTGCCCTTTGGCAAGAGCCTTGCTTGTGCTGAGCAATGGTGGGGAATTACTTTGCTTGCTTTGGAAACATCACTCCATGATGGGGTCTCTGGTGGTGCTGGTGGAGGCAGAAAGCTCAGAAGGACACCAAGAAAAGGCTTGAGAAGGAAAAGGCAAATAGAATAGAATAGAATAGAATAGAATAGAATAGAATAGAATAGAATAAACCAGGTTGGAAGAGACCTTCAAGATCATCACGTCCAACCTATCATCCAACACCACCCAATCAACTAACCCATGGCACCAAGCACCCCATCAAGTCTCCTCCTGAACACCTCCAGTGACGGCGACTCCACCACCTCCCCAGGCAGCCCATTTCAATGGGCAATCACTCTCTCTGTGTAAAACTTCCTCCTGACCTCCAGCCTGAACTTCCCCTGGCGCAGCCTGAGACTGTGTCCTCTTGTTCTGGTGCTGGCTGCCTGGGAGAAGAGACCAACCTCTGCCTGTCTACAACCTCCCTTCAGGTAGTTGTAGACAGCAATAAGGTCACCCCTGAGTCTCCTCCTCTCCAGGCTAAGCAGCCCCAGCTCCCTCAGCCTCTCCTCACAGGGCTGTGTTCCAAGCCCCTCACTAACTTCGTTGCCCTTCTCTGGACACCTTCCAGCAAGTCAACCTCCTTCCTAAACTGAGGGGCCCAGAACTGGACACAGGACTCGAGGTGTGGCCTAACCAGTGCAGTGTACAGGGGCAGAATGACCTCCCTGCTCCTGCTGGCCACACTGTTCCTGATGCAGGCCAGGATGCCATTGGCCCTCTTGGCTGTCTGGGCACACTGCAGGCTCATGTTCATCCTACCATCAACCAGCACCCCCAGGTCCCTCTCTGCCTGGCAGCTCTCAGCCACTCTGACCCCAGCCTGTAGCTCTGCATGGGGTTGTTGTGGCCGATGTGCAGAACCCGGCACATTGGATGGAAAGTTCTCAAAAAGAGGCAAATACTTTTGATTTACTGGAGGAGCCTCAAGGTTATGATCAGTGGAGGAGGGCAGTAAGATCTTGCTTGGGGACTGAAAACCCAACATTTCCAGCCCCCAGGCACTCTGATGGCTCCCTGCTGGACTCACTACAGCGTTTCAGTGCCTTGTTGGACTGGGCACCCCCAAATGGGTTGATCTCACTGTGCTGAAGAGAGGGATCTGCCTCAGCCAGCCATGACCTTTGAGGGAGGTCAGGAGCAGCAGGAACAAGATGCATTTGAAGTAACTCTCTGGGCTCCAAGGCTTCAAGAGTTCTCCCCACTTCCCCTCTCTTGCTGGTTTAATAACGTGTTCCTTATTGACATTTTTATCCTGAACAGAGGGAAAATGCCAGCACAGTAATTGCAGTCCATGTAAAGCAAGGCAAGGTGCCAGATCATCTCCTTCCCTTTCCCCCTGCTTGTAAGGCCCAGGTGGAAACAAGAGGTGGCTTGGCTGGCGGGTGGGATGCATGGAGCTGCCCCTGGTGAACGGGTGGGACGTGGACACCACCCGCTCCTCCGTGGTGACTCGCAGGGCAGCAGCGGGTCTGGAAATAACACCAGGTCTAATTGCTCTGCTAACAGCTAGACCAGCTGCCTCCAGGAACACTTACATCTGCAGATATCTTGTGGTTTCTAATACCATCAGCAATCCCTCTTGCTCTCATGTTTACCAGTATGCATTCACAACCCCTTGATGTCTGCATAACAGCCTTCCATCTCCCGCTTCCCCACAAAGAGTGACAGGACTATAACAATCTGGAAAGAGAAAAACAAGAAGCAAAAACCCACTGGGATCCAGGGAGAAGTCTGTGTCCTGCAGGATGTCAATAAGCCCCAGAAATGCTCTTCCCTCCCTCCACACCAAAAGCTTTCAATACACAGAGAATGTAGGGAATGTGTAATTCTGCAAAGCCACAGCAGCCACCTTTTTTAGTCTTTCTTTGCTTTGTTTTTTTCATGCAATAAACCAGAAAATGTTTACTACATGAGCAGAGCAGAAGCTGTAATGTTGTAAAATCATAGTGCTGGGGAGCCATCTGCTTCTCGACTGAAGCTTGGAGCATGGGCTTGCTTCTACGGTGCCGCACATAGCTGTGTGTGCATGTCTGAGTGCCTGGGATGAGTACTGGAAGCACACTGACTGCAGGGTCCCTGACTCCAGGGGCCGTGAGTTCAACAGAACCCCCCCAAGTCCCAGCATGGAGGGGTTTGGAAGGCACCTCTGGAGGTCATTTAATCCAACCTCCCTACTAAATCAGGGTCACCCACAACAGGTTGCCCAGGATTGCAATGTCCAGGTGGGTCTGGGCTCTCTCCAGAGAAGGAGACTCTACAACTTCTCTGGGCAGTCTGCTCCAGGGATCCATTGCTCTGAGAGTCAAGAAGATTTTCCTTACATTTAGGAGGAACTTCCTATGTTCTAGTTAGTGCCATGCCACCCATCCCTGGGCATCACTGAGAAGTGTCTGGCTGCACCCTCTTGCTCCCCACCCTCTCAGCATTGAGAAGATCCCCACTCAGTCTGCTCTTCTCCAGGCTAAACAGCCCCAGGTCTCTCTCCTCATCAGATGCTCCAGACCCTTCAATCTTCTAATCATCTTTGTAGCCCTCACACTTGTTCATGACTGGACACATGGGAGCATGTGCTGTGGTGTGTGCTTGCAAGCTTGCAGGTGGGGCTGTCCATGCCCTCTGGGTGCTCACAACTACCCTGTCTCAG
The DNA here is from genome assembly GCF_026170545.1 of Melanerpes formicivorus. Taxonomy (NCBI): domain Eukaryota; kingdom Metazoa; phylum Chordata; class Aves; order Piciformes; family Picidae; genus Melanerpes; species Melanerpes formicivorus. Next base: position 22,286,297 of record NW_027142362.1, read on the forward strand.
CCCAGCTCTTTCTCTTTGTCCTGGTCCATTTTTCCTTCAGTTTCTATCAAGCAGCCAAGCCTCTGAGCCCTACCAGTGTTTGTTGTCACCCCCTGCCATGTGATTGTTAACATGAAAACATCGTGGGTTTCCTCAATGCCAGAGTCACTCAGGGCAAGCAAGAGACTCCATCTGCACGGAGCTGCAGGCTCTGGGGTTGCTGCTTTCCCCAGCCTTTGGAGCAGGGCTGTGCTTTGCCAGCCCTTGCCTTTGTGCTTCTTAGTTTGGAAAAACCTCTGGGTGCTGTTGGGGTACATCAGGATGGGCTGTAGGGTGCTGGCTGGGAAGGAGGGTGAACTGGTAAGGACAGACACAGGGAATGCAGTCTCCATCCCTTGCCCCATGCAACTCCCTGTGGGAGGTGAAGCAAACAAACAGAAGCCATAAGCTCAGGGGCTCTCAGGACAACTTTGCACTAGTGTATGGTGAGAGGGGATTTCACTGTCACAGCACCAGTGTGGGGCTCAGCACAGACCTGTCATGGATTTGCATCTGATGAAAGCAGCGTGCACCCCAGGCTTATTCTGTTAAAGCCTCTGAGCCACACCAGCACATGGTGGCCTGTGGTTAAGTTGGGGATTATGCATGTCTGAAAGGCTGGCACTGAACTCCTAAACTCTCAATATCAAACTCTGCCCTGCAGAATAGTGGCCCTGCTCCTGCTGAGGTCAGGAGGATTTGTGGCTGCTTGTAAGAGAGCCAAATCTCTCTTTTCTTCCCTGGCTGAAGGTCATGCCACAGTGCCCTCAGCATCTGGCTAATCCAGCCCTTCAGGCACTGGCAGACCCACGCAGCTCTGTTGCCTGCTGGGGCCATGCTGAGCCCTGCGCTGGGGTCCCATCGCACAGTACCGGAGCAGCAGGGAGTGGGGCAGCCACACGTGCCCCTGCACCCACCAGTGTGACAGCTGGGCCGCAGGAAATCGGGCTGCAAGTCTCAGATGCAGAGAATTTGGTCTGTAGCCTCATGTGGCTTGGTTTGGCTGCCAGGAGCAGTGGAATTGCACCCATGGGACAGAAGGGCCACTGAAATTATGCCATTGCCCTTTGGAGTTGTTTCACAGGCAATGTAGCTTTCCTGCCCTCGCAGTGATATTTTACCCAGACATGGCTCAGAGGATCAGTGCCTTTATATTAATCTGTTTCTGTTGATGCACTGAATAAAATGCTCTATCCCCCCCAGCGCTCCTGCTGCCTGCTTTGTTTCCAAGCAGCAAGCTGCCAGCCTTCCCGGGCAGCGGCGTTTGCCTGCTGCTGTGAATTATGATCGGCTGTGGCAGAGCAGGAACGGGGTACAGATTCATTCAGTCTCCTGCTCTCTCACAAGCTGCTCTTGTATTATTGATAACCCAGGGCTGAGTGATTGCTACATATATAAATTTATTTTAATTTCTTGTGATTGCTGCTGTGATTAGGTTGCGTGCCAGCTGTACTTACCCTGGCAGTGATTAGGTGCTACAAGCCGTGGCAGAGTTTACATGCAGGGCCTGGCTTGGTGAGGCTGATGGATGAGGTAGGGCTGGTTTTCACAATGCAGGGCTTTGGCCCAGGCCCACAACGGGATTTCAATCCATGCACTTGCTTATTCCAGTTCTGGTGGGTCTGGGTCTTGGCCTGGAGCTTGGTGCAGTGCAATTGTTTTGGATGTGTGAAATGTACGCATTTCCCGGGAGAGCTGAAGCCCCAGTAGCACAGATCAGCCTCCTGACATGGACTTTCTTGGCACAGCTCCCTTTTGCAGACCTGGCAGGGCTGTCCTTGTGACCTGGGATTTTTTTAGTCTGAGCTGGACAGGAGCAAGTGGCCAGAATCAAAGATGATTAGGGGACTAGAACATCTCTCTCATGAAGAAAGACTGAGAGAATTGGGTCTTTTTAGTCTGGAAAAGAGAAGAATGAGGGTGGATCTCATAAATACTTAAAGGGTGGGTGTCAGGAGGATGGGGCCAGTATTTTTTCAGTGGTACCCAATGACAGGACAAGGGGTAATGGTCACAAACTTGAAGATAAGAAGTTCCATCTAAACATGAGGAGGAACTTCTTTAGTTTAAGGGTGACAGGGTGCTGGAACAGGCTGCGCAGAGAGGTGGTGGAGTCTCATCACTGGAGACACTCAAAAGCCACCTGGACATGTTCCTGTCCAGGTTCTTTAGGTGAACCTGCAGATTGGACTCGATGATCTACAGAGGTCCATTCCAACCTCTGCCATTCTGTGAAATCCAAACTGTTGTCACTTCTGCTTTCCATTTTCTATCGAGTCACAAACCTTGGGCTGGAGTTATGAAGGTAACTCAGGCACTTGAAGAAGGAGAGAGGAGCTCAGAAAGATTAGGTGTCCACACCCCCTTCACTTGTCCCCCTAGACACCCATCTACATTTTAAATGGCATCCACTCTCTGGCTGTTAGGGCCAGGTAGAGCTAATTGCATGACTAATTCTGTTGGCAAACTGTTGTCACTTATGCTTTCTATTTTCTGTCGAGTCACTGGCTTGATGGCCGCACCCAAAGAGTGGCTGTCAATGGCTCCAGGGCCCAGTGGAGGCCAGGGACAAGCAGAGTCCCTCAGGGATCAGTCCTGGGACCAGGCTTGTTCAACATCTTTGTGGGTGACATGGACAGTGGCATTGAGTGCACCCTCAGCAAGTTTGCTGATGACACCAAGCTGTGTGGTGCAGCAGGCACGCTGGAGGGAAGGGAGGCCATCCAGAGGGACCTGGACAGGCTGGAGAGGTGGGCACAAGCCAACCTCATGAAGTTCAATAAGAGCAAGTGCAGGGTCCTGCATCTGGGTCGAGGCAATCCCAGGCACAAATACAGTCTGGGCAGGGACTGGCTGGAAAGCAGCCCTGAGGAGAGAGACTTGAGGGTGCTGGTGGACAAAAAGCTCAACATGAGCTCTCAGTGTGCACTTGCAGCCCGCAAAGCCAACCAGAGCCTGGGCTGCATCAGGAGAAGTGTGGCCAGCAGGGCAAGGGAGGTGATCCTCTCCCTCTACTCAGCCCTGGTGAGACCCCACCTGGAGTACTGTGTCCAGTTCTGGAGCCCCTATTACAAGAGGGATGTGGAGGTGCTGGAACATGTCCAGAGAAGGGCCACAAGGATGATCAGAGGGCTGGAGCACCTCTCCTATGAGGACAGACTGAAGGAGTTGGGGCTGTTCAGTCTGGAGAAGAGAAGGCTCCGAGGTGACCTCATTGTGGCCTTCCAGGATCTGAAGGGGGCCTACAGGAAGGCTGGGGAGGGACTGCTCAGGATATCAGGTAGCAGTAGGACTAGGGGGAATGGAATGAAGCTGGAGGTGGGGAGATTCAGGCTGGAGGTGAGGAGGAAGTTCTTCCCCATGAGAGTGGTGAAGCCCTGGAATGGGTTGTCCAGGGAGGTGGTTGGGGCCCTGTCCCTGGAGGTGTTTAAGCCCAGGCTGGCTGAGGCTCTGGCCAGGCTGATCTAGTGTGGGGTGTCCCTGCCCATGGCAGGGGGGTTGGAACTAGATGATCCTTGTGGTCCCTTCCAACCCTGAATGATATTATGATACTATGATACAAACCTTGGGCTGGAGTTACGAAGGTAACTCAGGCACTTGAAGAAGGAGAGAGAAGCTGAGAATAATTAGGTGTCCACACCCCCTTCACTTGCCCCCCTAGACACCCATCTACATTTTAAAAGGGCATCCACTCTCTGGCTGTTAGGGCCAGGTAGAGCTAATTGCATGACTAACTCTGTTGACAAACTGTTGTCACTTATGCTTTCTATTTTCTATCGAGTCACAAACCTTGGGCTGGAGTTATGAAGGTAACTCAGGCACTTGAAGAAGGAGAGAGGAGCTGAGAAGGATTAGGTGTCCACACCCCCTTCACTTGCCCCCCTAGACACCCATCTACATTTTAAAAGGGCATCCACTCTCTGGCTGTTAGGGCCAGGTAGAGCTAATTGCATGACTAATTCTGTTGACTTAGTTATTCCTGTAAACACTGACAGAATCAGCATCCCCCCCCCTCCCCCTCCCCCTCCTCCCCCCCGCCACCTTGTTTTACTCAGTAGAAAACACTTCCCAGAAGAAAATACAAACAAATCCCTCTTCACATCATAACATTTTAAGAGGAAAAAAAAATAATATATCAATATAGAGCTAAGGCAAAACTGCATTTTAGAGTCTACAGATTATTCAGCAGAAAGCACAGGAACAATGCAGCTCTTCTGAGTATGGTAATAAGCAGCCACAGATATATTGCTTTCTCTTTGGTTTGTTGTTTTTTTCTCCTTCCCAGATCACAAAACTCTCAATACCCAAGATCAGTAGGGGGAAAAAAACCAAAAACCTCACACCAAAAAACAAACACACCAAAAAAGAGCTAAGTAGAAAATGCTTTTTATAGGATTCAAATTCCAATTAAATTAGGGCAGATTATTCAAGGAGAAAGCCGACCAAATGAAGCCTCAGTTCATATATTGGAAAGCAAAAATGCAAATAGGTTGCTTTCCGGCTCGCAGGTTTCTCAGCCCAAAAAGACAAACTTGCTTTAAGTAAAAATGATTTCATTCAAATTCTGAGGGGGGGGGAGGGGGAGGGAATCAACTCAAGGAACTGATCCTCAACTGAATTATTCAGCTTTTTTATCAACAGACTTATTTCTTCCCTCTTTATTCTTAATTTGCCTATTCATAAATCCCACCGCTTTGTCAGTCAGGAGAAATACTTTCCCGTGGCATTGACAAAGCAAAAATTAGCAGGGAAGAGAGCTGGCACAGAAACGCTCCGCTGCAAAATACTTCCTCGCAATCTAAGATATTTTTCTCTTCCTGGAGCTTTAATGCCAGCAGAAATCGATGCGACCCGCTCAGAGAGCCCTCCTGCGCGGTACTCGCTGCAGGGCTTCCACCCGGGCTTTGGGGACAGTCCTCAAGCTGGCCCTGCCGCGGCTATTTTGAGCCTAGAGGCTCCAGCGTCAGGGTGGGAGGGTCCTGCTCCACCCAGGGCTTCCCGCTGGCATCCCCAGGGGAGGGGCTTTGCTTTTAGGAGCTCTGCTTTGAGCTGAAAGGTCCCACAGGGCAGAAGAACGTGCTCTTTGGTAGAGGGCTCTCACTCCAGTTCCTTTGCTCTTGGAGAGTGGTGTCTTCTTTCCAGCCTGCAGTGTTGACTTGGAGCCACTGGATCTCATTACAGGAGCTCATGTGGGTCGTGGGTGCTTCCAAGGAAAATACTGGTGATCATGTATCTTTCTTTTTGATCTATAAGCATCAATCTCTGCTGATCTGAAGAGGGCTCAAAAGGTTACAGCAAAGGTTTGAGTCAGGCAGGATAGAAATAGATGAAAACCTTAGTCCTGTAATGTTAGGAATGGGAAAATATTTTAAGAGGGGGATTAAATGTATCTTTAAATATAGAACTTAAAAAGAGTGAAGGGTTTTGTTCAGCTGACATACTGGAGGAGTCATAGGACCTTAGAAACAATTTGTAAAACCTCATTAAACAGGAGAAGCTTCTGCAGCTCTGCCCAGCTTTCCTGAAGGACCTTGAACCTTCCCCCTCCCTCCAGTCTGCTGCTATTTGCTGCCATGGCCACAGAGCAGTCACCTGCCTGCAGGCACTACAGGCTGCCAAGCCGCATCCCAGGACCCCAGAGCTGTGATGCGGGACAGCAAAAGCAGTCAGGGGCCCCTGCTCTTAATCACTTCTGATTCTTCCATATTCTCCAGGCAGGGGGCTCACCATGAGCCTCATGTTAGTGGAAGGAGTGGAAAGGGCAGGGGATGCCTTGGGTCGGAGGTGGGACTTCAGGAGTGAGATGTCTTCCCTGGAAACATTGCCTCCTGTCTCTGCTGCAGAGTGTCTTCTTGTCCCTACCTCCTTGTTTGGAGGTGTCACAGAATGGAAACCAGTGATGAAAATGTTGCTTGTTTTCCCTCTCTGGATGGCAGGCTGGCAGAGGACACAGAGAGGCCATGGGGATCAGGGGCTGGATTAGTGGCAGAGGAGTGCTAACGGAGGATGACAGCATGGACCTGGCACCCTGCTGCGGTGTGCTACGGCCGGGGCACGCTGTGCCTGAGCCAAGCAGGGACATGTCACACAGCCCCATCCAACCCTGCTATGAAGGCCCTCAGTGCTGTGGATCTTTACCTCCTGAGATGTGGGAGGAACACTGGAGATTTTGGCAGCAGCCCAGAGAGAAGCTGGGGTTTCTGGTGCCCAGGAAGCTACTGAAGATGGCTTATGTGTTTGAGAGATGCTTGAGTATGTTGGTGCTGAGGAAGGAATGTCCCTCCATTATCTTCTCCCTTGTTTTCTGTGTGGGAGAGAGGGTTCCCCTCTCTTTGGTGCTCCAACTGCAAGTGAGACTCCCTGTGCAAGGAGCCTTGGGAGTGTCACCCCTTTGGCACAGCTCCAGAACTCTCCTACCAGCCTTGTGATGACATTTCCCTGGCAAGGTGACCTTGGCTGCTGCAGCCCTGCTGTGCAGTGGGGACCTCAGGGTGTGTGGTGGGGTGACAGAGCCAGCAGTGATGCTCCTCTTGTGGACAAAGCAAGCCCTGCAACCACTGCTGGTATTTACTACTCTCTTCATGCTGCCTAAGCTGTGTTCAGTCTGGTGGGAGAATTGCTTGGGAACATCAAAACTTAACAGTGTGGATTTGGGGGAGAAGGGCTTTTATCACCCTCCCTCCAGACTCTAATGGTCAGATGAAGTGTAGAGGTTGACAGCAGAATGAAATCCCAGCCTCTGTCCTCTTCCCTGTGTGCTTTGGACGGACCTCGACCAACTGGACAGATGGGCAGAATCCAACGGGATGTCATTCAATTCAACAAGTCCAAGTGCCAGGGGCTGCACTTTGGCCACAGCAACCCCATGCAGAGCTACAGGCTGGGGTCAGAGTGGCTGAGAGCTGCCAAAAGGAGAGGGACCTGGGGGTGCTGATTGACAGCTGCCTAAACATGAGCCTGCAGTGTGCCCAGGCAGCCAGGAGGGCCAAGAGAATCCTGGCCTGCATCAGGAATAGTGTGGCCAGCAGGAGCAGGGAAGTCATTGTGCCCCTGGACTCTGCACTGGTTAGGCCACACCTTGAGTCCTGTGTCCAGTTCTGGGCCCCTCAGTTTAAGAAGGACATTGAGACACTTGAAGGTGTCCAGAGAAGGGCAACAAGGCTGGGGAGAGGCCTTGAGCACAGCCCTATGAGGAGAGGCTGAGGGAGCTGGGGTTGCTTAGCCTGGAGAAGAGGAAGCTTGGGGGTGCCCTCATTGCCCTCTACAACTACCTGAAGGGAGGTTGTAGCCAGGAAGGGTCTCTTCTCCCAGGCACCCAGCCCCAGAACAAGGGGACAGAGTCTCAAGCTGTGCCAGGGGAAGTTTAGGCTGGAGGTAAGGAGAAAGTTCTTCACTGAGAGAGTCATTCATCATTGGAATGTGCTGCCCAGGGAGGTGGTGGAGTCCCCATGCCTGGAGGGGTTCAAGAGGGGATTGGATGTGGCACTTGGTGCCATGGTCTAGTCATGAGGTCTGTGGTGACAGGTTGGACTCGATGATCCTCGAGGTCTCTTCCAACCTTGGCTATACTCTCTCTCTGTGTGTGTGTGTGTGTGTGTGTGTGTGTGTGTGTGATACTACAGCAGAGCTGTCATGGGTGCTGCAGAGCAGAGGGGCCAGGATTCCCCCTGAATGTGTCCTCAGTGCTGATCGAGCCAGTGGCTTTTAGGTCCTGCCGTTGACACAAGGGCGCAACTCAACTTTTACTGGAAGGAAAGGACAAAACCCTACTCTGAGGGAGCTGGGTGGGGAGAGGTGGAGAGGAAGGGAGCAGGAAAAGGGAGGGTAGATGAAAAGAGAGTGTGTCAGGCTGGTGGAGGGCGGCTCCCTCCATCTCATCTCCCAATAGGGTGGCTTGGACAGCCCACAGTGTCCTCTCCTTGTGGAGGGCAATGGGCTCTCTGCAGAGCTCTCCGCTCCACCAGGAGGGAATGAGAAAGCAGTGTCAAATATATGTTTGAAATGTCAACAGAAGGGCTCTGCAAGATTGACTGCAGTCTTGTGAAATATTTAATTCTTTCTCTCCTCATGAAGAGAGACGTTATTCTGGATGAAAGATTCATGCAGGGGGAAGGAGGAAGGCAAAGAAGGAGGGGAGACAGAGTGGGGAAGAAGCGTGCGGGGAGCGGGAGGGGACCGGCTGGCCCCCTCTCTCACTGCTACCCCTAACTGGGTGCCTGTTTGATCTGCCTGCCTATTACTCATCACTGGAGATGTTGGATGCCGCTTCATTATCTCAGCCTCATTTATTTCTATCAGCATATTCCCTCTTTCTGCTGCCTTTATCTTTGCACAGATGTCTGTCACAAAGAGCGTGCCCACCTGCACGCCAGCTCCCGAGCCCCAGACAGCCCACCCCAAAACTCTGGGGATGCCAGTGGTGACATGGGCCTTGATGGGCTGGCCACAAGGAAGCCAACCGTGCCAAATGGTGTCAGAGGGGTGTCATACTGAACCCTTTCTCCAGGCCTGCAGGTTTTATTCTGCCCGAGGGAGAGGTCCTGCTCACCCACGTGAGGTGCCACTGTCTGATGCTGCAGATCCAGGGGGACACAACTGCATCTAACCAGGCTGATGGGGCCAGGGAGGGTGGGGAAAGCTTTCCCTCATCTGCTCCCAGTTCAGCAAGTCTTCTGCTCTGCATCCAAAGGCTCGCTGCCTGTCCATCTCTTTGGAGTTTGCTGAATGAGAAACCCATTGAAAGATACCTCCAGAGGCTCCAGAGGGCTCCAGAGGCTTCCTCTCAGCATCTAGCAGTGGGCTTACAACCTGCCTCCTGCTCCACATTGTGCCAATCAGCTGGTGATGGTGACAGCTGATCCGGTGGCTCTTCCTTGTTCACTCCCCACGGCAGGGCTGGCACTTGGACGAAGAGAAGGATTGATGTCTGCAGACATGTTGGCCCAGAGCCTCCTGGGCAGTGGAGCTTAGCAGAGGCCTCTGGCATCTGTTGTAAAGTTAACACCAGTGATAATCCCTCTGAGGTTGTGTTAGCAAGACCTGTACCAGCTGAGGAAGTATCTCCCCAACCCCTGCTATTCCTGAGATAGAAAAGAAATGAGTTCCTACCAGCAAGAGATGGAAAAATCAAACCCAGGAACAACAACAACAGCCAAAAAGAAAATCTGGGGGGGGGGGGGGAGGGAGGGGGGAAGGAATAAAGCACCTTTTGATTCCACTGAACAGGGGGTTTGAAAATAATTTCCAAATATTTTGATAGTGGCTTTTCATTCCTACTGCTTTTTGCAAAACTATAAATTACCTCCGATTCATTAACCTAAACATTGATTTTCTTTCATTTTCAGTCTGTCAAAAATGGGATATTTTGACCTTCTGAGCCTTTTCCCAGAATTCTTTTGTGAAGTGGGTAATTTGTCACAATTGATCCTTTTCTGGAAGGCTTTGAATCTCCACGAACTGCTATCTACTGATGAAAATTCATTGAGTTGACAAATTCCCAAACCAGCTCCATTCAGGCAGTGGCTGTGATTTCAGGTTTCCAAAGCAGAGCAGAAAGAGAGGTTTTTGATACAGGATTAAGAGGAGCTTTATCATCCTGGCTGGAGAGGCTTCCTGAAAGGGGGCTGAGCCCAGAGAGTAGTGGTGAATGGTGCCACATCCAGCTGGAGGCCAGGCACCAGTGGCATCCCCCAGGGATCAGTGCTGGGCCCCATCCTCTTTAACATCTTCATTGATGATCTGGATGAGGGGGTTGAGTCAGTCATCAGCAAATTTGCAGATGACACCAAGTTAGGGGCAGATGTTAGTCAGTTAGAGGGTAGAAAGGCTCTGCAGAGGGACCTCGACCAACTAAACAGATGGGTGGAGTCCAATGGGATGGCATTCAACAAGTCCAAGTGCCGAGTGCTGCACTTTGGCCACAGCAACCCCAGGCAGAGCTACAGGCTGGGGTCAGAGTGGCTGAGAGCTGCCAAACAGAGAGGGACCTGGGGGTGCTGATTGACAGCCACCTAAACATGAGCCTGCAGTGTGCTCAGGCAGCCAGGAGGGCCAATGGCATCCTGGCCTGCATCAGGAATAGTGTGGCCAGCAGGAGCAGGGAAGTCATTGTGCCCCTGGACTCTGCATTGGTTAGGCCACACCTTGAGTCCTGTGTCCAGTTCTGGGCCCCTCAGTTTAAGAAGGACATTGAGACACTTGAAGGTATCCAGAGAAGGGCAAAAAGGCTGGGGAGAGGCCTTGAGCACAGCCCTGTGAGGAGAGGCTGAGGGAGCTGGGATTGTTTAGCCTGGAGAAGAGAAGGCTCAGGGGAGACCTCATTGCCCTCTACAACTACCTGAAAGGTGGTTGTAGCCAGGAAGGGGTTGGTCTCTTCTCCCAGGCAACCAGCACCAGAACAAGGGGACAGAGTCTCAAGCTGCACCAGGGGAGGTTTAGACTCGAGGTGAGGAGGAAGTTCTTCACCGAGCGATTCGTTCATCATTGGAATGTGCTGCCCAGGGAGGTGGTGGAGTCCCCATGCCTGGAGGTGTTCAAGAGGGGATTGGATGTGGCACTTGGTGCCATGGTCTAGTCATGAGGTCTGTGGTGACAGGTTGGACTCGATGATCCTCGAGGTCTCTTCCAACCTTGGCTATACTGTGATACTGTGATACTGTGATACCTCTCTGATGCTCCAGCTCTCTGCACCTGCCTAGCTCAGATTCAAAGCACAGACATGGAGCTGAATAGGGTGGCAGTGTCCCCTCTGTCCCCTGGGCCACAGGTGTTCCCACCATGCTCTGTGCAGGGCAGAGCAGCTCAGAAAACCCAGGCTCCCTTCACACCTCCCCACTGAAACCACACAGGCTGGCATCAGTGATATCTGAGCTGTTACACTCGCTGCAGCGTTAAACCTTGATAAATGCCTTTAATATTTAATTGGTCTTTAAAAAACATAAATAGACAGGATATTAAATGCAGCTCCTCAGGCAGAATAAGGCGAGTAATGTATGTTACCCAGCGACTGGTGGCATCTTTGCAGGATGCACTTAGTGTGGTTTGAAACCGAGGCCTTGGGAAATGTTTTTTCTTGGGCACGCTGACGGGAGCAGGAAGCTGGCAGTGCCAGGGGAAGCCTCTTTCCTTCCACCCTGTGCCCTCAGAGCACAGCCTTGCTGCAGCTGTGCAGTGCATGGCTTGTTCCTCAGTGTGGCGTTTACAGGGGCTCAAATGTGGGGCTTCACTTCCAGAACTGAAAGGTGACACTTGGTTATGCACCCTTTGAAGGGCCTCTGAGGCTGCAGTGCCCACTAATGAGATCAGCCTGGAGAAGAGAAGGCTCTGGAGAGACCTTAGAGCAGCCTTCCAGTACCTGGAAGGGGCTACAGAAAAGTTGGAGAGGGGTTCTTTATGAGGCCCTGTGGTGATAGGACAAGGGACAACGAGTTTAAACTAGAGCAGGGGGGATACAGGTTGGACATCAGGAAGAAGTTCTTTACTATGAGGGTGGTGAGGCACTAGAGCAGGCTGCCCAGAGAAGTTGTGGATGCTTCATCCCTGGAAGTGTTGAAGACCAGGCTGGATGGGGCATTGAGTAACCTGGTCTAGTAGAAGGCGTCCCTGCCCATGGCAGGGGGTTTGGAACTAGGTTATCTCTAAGGTCCCTTCCAACTCAAACCATTCTAAGATTCTAAGATCACCAGAGGCCCTCCTGCTCCAGACACTGCTGGCTGCCTCAGCCAAGTGTTAGTGCCACCCATTGAAAACCATTTCCTGAGTGTCCAGCAGTTGTTTTGCAATTTGCAGTTGCAGACAGGGGCAAAAAGCACTGGAAAGTTTAGATGGGTCATGGTCTCTTGAGGTGGTGGGGCAGCAGGTCCTCCAGCCTCAGTGTAGCAGTGAGCAGTCACATCAGCTCAGGATTTTGCAGGATTTCCCTGCAAGTTCTCTCTTCTGTGTCAGGTATTTCGAGGACTTCAACTCCAGCCTCACATGTCCTGCCGTGAACCTGTCCCTTGGCAAGCTGATTCCACTGCCCTGCTGAGATGTGAGGTGACAATCCAAAGCCTGGGCCTGGCTGCCACTAAGGACAAGTTGTGAGCTACAAAGCAGATGAATGGGCACATAGCCCTTGGGAAAATGAAAACAAACACCCAACACACCCCCACCCCCCGCTCTTAAACGTCTTCTGAAGTTCTCAGGAGGTTCAGCTGATGTGCTGAGGGAAAAATCAGATTTATTAGGAAAGCTAAGATTCAGTCATTCCCCACTAACCACCTGAGACAGTAGTCCTCACAAAGGAGATAGGAGGGATGCAAAGAGCATCCTCTTCTGCCATCACCAGCACACTTGTCTGACTCCTTCAGCGTTGCCAGCACAAGTGGTGGGTGAACCTCCACACATCTAAAGGCTGATTTTTCAATCAGATGAGCACTTAAGCCTCCCAGAGTTCAGGTACTTGTCTCTCCACTGCCACTCCTGCCTCTTCAGTGTGAACAAGTGGGCTGGAGATCCCAAGAGAACAAGCTTTACTATAAAGTTACCAGTGCCTGGGGCTTGTGGGCTGGGGTGGCATGAAAATAGCCTTTCTTCAAACTCAGCTCCCTCTTCACCCATAGCAATGTTTCAGCCACCATCAGCTGCCACTAAGCACATGGGAATAACGATTCTGCTGCTGGCAGCCCTGGAAGAGCAGAGACACCGGGTGGGAGCAGAAGCAGCAGCAATAATAAACAAGGAGAGATCTGGAGGGGAACGGCTTCATCTGAGCGCTGGATGACAGCTCTGCTGGGGCTTTTGCTGTGCGGGCTGAGGGAGGGACTTGGGGCTTGCAGGGAAGCAAGTGGCAGGAGCAGCTTATCCCTCACTCGCGTGGCATTCAAAACCGCTGCGACTGTGTCTTTGTGCGCAGCAGGGAGATCCCTGCGCGGGCAAAGCCTTCTGCTCTTCCTCTCTCCAGATGGAGCGGGCGGGGGCGGTGTGCAAGCCTGCGTTCAGGCAGACCTCGCAGCGCTGCCGTTCAGGCAGTCCCCGCCTGCCCTCTCCCTGCTGCCTGCCCGGGAGCGACCTGGTTGCCACCCGCACCAAGCAGGAGAGCAGCATTTCAAACCCGGAACAGAAACACTGTCCTATGGAGCCTACTCCACACGTGCTGGTCCTGCTTCTCTCATGAAGCTCCTCAAGACCCACCCAAAGCAACATGGAAGCAGCCACTGTATTCCCGCACGAGCTGGCAGCATCCAACTCCCTGCCTTTTCCTTTCTCTCTTTTCTTCCCTCCTTCCTCCACTTTTATTCTCTCTCCTCTGCAGAACCAAAATATTTTGGAGACTCTGCACTCTGTGCTAGCCTATTATTCACAGAACCTCCTATCTCCCCGCTTCAGGATGCTGCCTGGATCCGACCAATTACCAGCTCCCTTGATGTATAACACCATAAAACCCTTAACCTCATTATAGAAAATTTCTTTTGAATGGCCTTTAAAAACCATCTCATTACACAGGAAGAACTGTAATTACCTTTAACAAGACAGAGATATTGTGCGAGCGAGTGCGTTTGGGCTGTCAAAACAGCAGCGGTGGGAGTTCATCTCCCGCCAGTTTCACCACAAGGGCAAACACTTTGTAACTCCCTCCCCTGCCCTGCTCTTCATCCCAACCCTTCTCCTGCCTCCCATCCCTCCCTTCTTCATGCCTTTTCCAGGCAAATGCACCTTCTTGCTTGGCTTGGCCGTACACAATAGAGCTCATCTCCTCCACGCCTCTTATCTCTCATGCTCCTGCTCTCTGCAGTCTGAGCAAAGCTCTTGCAAAGCCCATCTCTGCTCTGAGATAACACGTGAGCCATGCTGTCCAAGGGCTGCTGGGATTCCTGGACTGAGAATTGGGCTCAGCTAAGTGGAGCCAAGCAGGTGGTGGCAACGCAGCTCTTGCAACCAGCAACAGAACAAGAGGACACAGTCTCAAGCTGTGCCAGGGGAAGTTTAAGCTTGAGGTGAGGAGAAAGTTCTTCACTGAGAGAGTTGTTAGGCATTGGAATGGGCTGCCCAGGGAGGTGGTGGAGTCCCCATCCCTGGAGGTGTTCAAGAGGGGATTGGATGTGGCACTTGGTGCCATGGTTTAGTAGTCATGAGGTCTGTGGTAACAGGTTGGACTTGGTGATCTTTGAGGTCTCTTCCAACCTTGGTGATTCTATGATTCTTGGGACTTGCCATTGCCCTGGCACTGTGGTACCCAGGCTGTAGGCATGATACAACCTTTCCCAAGCAAGGCCACCTGGGTTTAACAGGGAAGGCTGAATGCCATTTTGCTTCCATTGCCTTCCAGGAAAGAAGAAAAAGTCCTTTTTGTAGGGCAACCCCCCTGTCTCTGCACCTTCCTGCTTTGGCCTCGCTTGACCTGAAGGGTGGTAGTCAGTCCTTGCAGCCCAGTGAGATTTGGCTCTTGCTGCCATGTTGCAGCTCACCTCGGAGGGGGACTGCAGGGGTTAAATTGTTTTCCTTTCTGTCTGCATGTGACTCAAAAGAAGATATTTTCTTCCAAACAAGAATGTTTCCATCCCATCTGTCACTAATGTCAATGCACTCCTTTGCCCAGATCCAGTTATTTAAGAAAAAAAATATACATATATATAAAAAACCCACCCTAAAAATCTAACATTATTTTAGAAGAATCTGAGTACATGTTGCCAGAACTGTGATATTTTCCATTTCTGGGGAAGGAGCTGTTGCAGTTTTTAACCCTTGGTGTTCATCTCAAAGGGCTCCACTGCCCCTCGCCTTGCTGAGTGGCTCTGCCCCTTCCACCCTGCTCTCTCCTATAATGTTTCTGGATTTTGCTGCTTTATTTCTGTCCTCTTTGTCTCCTCCCTCTGGAATTGTGAAGGGTTTCTTTTCATAATGACCAGGTACCCTTTTCCAATGTCTGCCTCCAGCAGTGCTCCCTGTGGTGTTGTGTGTTGGCAAAGAAAGAACATTTACCACCTACTTCCCCTGGTTTTGAGCATCTGGGTTGCAACAAGCCCATCAAAGCTCCAGGCATGGGGAAGCTGCCCAGCAGAAAAGGACTTTGGGGTGCAGGCCAACAGCTGTGTCGTAGTTTGGGCTGGGTGCCCTCTGCTACAGGGGTGTTTCCTGTGTCCAGAAGTCCAGCCCAGTGGGTGGACACAGGAAATTAGGTTATTTCCTACCATGATCCCTTGCACCATTATAAGTTTCACGGCGGGGTCTGGCACTCCCTCTTTCCTTCCTCTCCGCCGCCTGGTAACTGGGGGAGAGATCTCCCGGCCATGGGCCTGGTTAGGACCAAGGCCACAGGGGGATGGGCAGTCTCAGATCTGGCCAGCTGAGACTAGCCTAGCAGTGAGGGGGGGGAAGGAGGAGCCCTGGGGGTTTTGGGTGCACCCTCAGGTGGGGATGGGATCTCTCTGGGTCTGTTTTGGGGTTTCCTCTTGTCACTGTGTTTCTAGCTCTCTGCACACACTCACTGTTCTCTATTTAAACTTTCCATCACTTTTGCAATCCGTTTGTCTGAGTCGTTATTTCTGCATGTGGTGGGGAGGGGGTCTGCCCCAACCCATTACAAGCTGGCTGAAGACAAGCCAAGCTGTGCCCAGGTGGTCAAGAACGGTCTCAAGTTGCACCAGGGCAGGTTTAGGTTGAATATTAGAAGAAACTTCTTCACTGAAGGGGTTCTCAAATATTGTAATCAGCTGCCATCACCATCCCTGAAGGTGTTCAAAATCATGTAGACACAGCACTTCAGGACATGATTTAATGGCCATCGTGGTTTTAGGTCAACAGTTGGACCCAGTGATCTTAGAGGTCTTTTCTGACTGCAACGGTTCTATGATTCTATGATTTCTGAACGTTCATGAGCAAATAAGAAGTCAGATGTGGGGGCAGCCAGGCCCCACACTGCCTGCTCCATGGAGGGGTGTGACAGGACACAGGCCTCTGTCAGGCAGGAGGAACCAGCCCCAGGTGGCCCCATGCTCCTCACAGCCTCGCAACCACTGCTTCAGCAGCCTTATCTAAGCCCAGGGCTGAACCTCCTTCATTCCTTTCTTGGTCTTCAGGATGGTGGATGTGTCTCCTTGTGCTCCAGCTTGCGCTGCCTGTGGTACTCTTGGACCTGGTTGGCTGCTGTTGATGAGCTTGGCTGCAGCACCTACCTTTTCCTGGTTTGTCCTGCTATGCCTGCCTTACAGCCTTCTAGCAGGGCTCACTTTGCCTTTCAGTCCCTTTAGTGCCTCAATGGAGGTCTGCATTCCAGACAGCCTCCTCTTACATCTACTAAATGATGGGTGGTAATCAACTCGGGCTGTTGCTTTCCCTATCCTAGTGTGACAGAGGCTCTAGGAAGTGTTCTTGGTTCCCTCTATGAAGGCAGCACCTCAGTATCATAGAACCATAGAACTGTTAGAAGAGGTTTGAGATCATCAAGTCCAACTGCGTGTCTAGAGCTCACAGCCCCACCACTACTGCTAAGCCACTACCATCAAAACATACCCCTCAGCACCACATCCATGTGTCTTTTAGATATCTCCAGGTATGGTGACTCCACCACCTCCCTGGGCAGCCTGTTCCAATATTTAATAATCCTTTCTGTGAAGAATTTTTTTCCTAGTACCCAATAGGAGCCTTGGGGCTCTCTGTCATACCAGATGTGACCACTCCTGCAGCCTTCCCCTCATGCAGGGCTGTGTGGCAAAGGAGCACAGCCCTGGCTTGGAATAGAAATAGAAATAGAAATAGAAATAGAAATAGAAATAGAAATAGAAATAGAAATAGAAATAGAAATAGAAATAGAAATAGAAATAGAAATAGAAATAGAAATGAAATGGAATGGAATGGAATGGAATAGAATAGAATAGAATAGAATAGAATAGAATAGAATAGACCAGACCAGACCAGACCAGACCAGTTTGAAAGAGACCTTCAAGACCATCATGTCCAACCTATCACCCAGCACCATCTAATCAACTAAACCATGGCACCAAGCACCCCATCCAGTCTCTTCCTAAACACCTACAGTGATGGTGACTCCACCACCTCCCTGGGCAGCACATTCCAATGGCAAATCACTCTATGAAGAATTTCTTCCTAACATCCAGCCTGAACCTCCCCTGGTGCAGCTTGAGACTGTGTCCTCTAGTTCTGGTGCTGCTTGCCTGGGAGAAGAGACCAACCCTCACCTGTCTACAACCTCCCTTCAGGTAGTTGTAGACAGCAATAAGGCCTCCCCTGAGCCTCCTCTTCTCCAGGCTAAGCAACCCAAGCTCCCTCAGCCTATCCTCACAGGGCTTGTGCTCCAAACCCCTCTCCTGCTTTGTTGCCCTCCTCTGGACACATTCCAGCAAGCCAACATCTTTCCTAAACTGAGGGGCTTGTTGTCAGTATCTGTACCAAGCCCCTTTCATGGGCAGGTCCTCTTGCAGCAACAGTCTGGCTGGGAGCAGGTGTTCCTGCGGTGTGAGTCCCTTCCACCTCAGGGATCCATGGCAAGAGCTGTCTTGGGAGGGTCCCTGGGAAACAGGTCCTAGTCTGCAGCCTATGTTGGTCAAGAAACATTCCTGTCCTACTGTAACAGCCCTCCTGTGAGCAGCTTACTCAGCCTCAATGTCTCTGACCTTTTCATTGTTGTGCAGTGGCATTGGCTGCTGGGGCCGCTCTTTGCTCTCCTCACTGTCTAATGAGCCTGTGGGGATCGAGGGGAAATGGGCAGCCAATAAAAATAGAGAATATTGAAAAGGTCAGAGCTGTTCAGTGAGACAATAACTCACAAGACTTCTTGGGCACTGCATCTATTGTTTGGGTGCCCAGGAGCAGGGGTTGTGGAGCTTGGAGCTTGGCTCTGGCTGGCTTGCATGGCCGATCCCAGAGCATGGGGTGAAGGCTTGGCTGTGGTCTTGAGCCAGTGGTGAGCTTCACCAGTGCCTCTGGGATTATGCACCTTGGCTGCACCTCTGCAAGCTGTGTTGGAGAAATCCTTCTTCAGCAGGAGTCTTCAGGAAATGGGCTTTGCTTTCATCTTTGTGGAGGGAGAGATGCCTCTGTGGTTGGGGTGTTCACTGACTTTTTGGTAGAGGTTCCCACCATGGTCCCAGCAGTAGGGAGCTGGACAGATGAGAACCTAGTTGAGAGTGTTTGTGTCCTGCTCTGGATGTCACAGCAGTGGCAGTCAGCAGCACCACAGACCTCCTGGACAGTATTAGCTCCTGCACTTGGTCTTGCTGGGTGCATTTAAAGTCAGACATGCACCTGGCTTTTCTGTGCCCTTCTGGCAGCTCATCTCTCAAGGGGGAGCTGAGCCTCCTGCTTGCAAAGCTCTCCTGTGATGCTGTGCTGATCTAGCAGGTCTGTCCCTTCTGAGGGCTGGGGCAAAACACACAACCAGAAGTTCTCAATCTGACTCCACTTCTCCAGCATTAGCAGAGCAGGGAGTCCCTCCTTTCTGTCTCTGACCCCTTCTAGCGCTCCACATCTGTTCCAGCACATCTGTCAGCTTACCCTCTGCCCTGGGTCACCAGCTGGTGGGGACCTCACATCTCCAGCCAAGGTACATTTGATGACCCTTTGTGGTGGCAGAGCAAGGCCCAGTGATCTCACCATATGCCTGGCTATGGAAGCATGCTGTAGACCTGCCAGGTGCTGGGAACAGAGGAAGGAAAAGGACTTAAAATCCATTTATCCCACCAAAATAGTCATGACATTTTACTGCCAAAGGCTCATTATCAGCCCTGTGCCGCGATGGCAGGTACTGGAAAGCATCAAACAGCACTTGGTGCAGTTCCCTTTCCTGTGGTGAGAGGTGTTTGGAAAGGACAATTCATTGAGCTCACACATGAAAATTTTTAGGTGCTGGAAGCAAAAATAAAGGAGCAGGGGGAAATGGTGGGTGGCTGCCAGGCAGGCAGCAGCCAGGGCTGTGCACTGGCACCGCAGCAGGTCTCACCATGGATGCTGCATTCCTCATCTGGATGCTGATTTTGCTTCAGACTCTGTGCCCAGCAGTTGGGGCTTGCCCAGGTTTCTGGCAGAAGGGACAGCTTTGTGCCCCGTTCTTTGGTTCAGTGCCATGACTGGGTTCTTCTGCCAGCTCCCCACAGCCACGCTCCTGCGTGCCCAGCTCTCGTGTGCACTCTAACCCCAGCTGTGGGCACTGTGGGTGTCTGCCCAGCCTGGTGCTTTGCCCAGCCCTTGGCTTTTCTGTTTCAAGTCTTCCTGTGGTGTCCCAGGGACAGGCTTGAGTGTGAGGTGTAGTTCAGTAAATATGTAATGTGTTGTTTTAGGGCTTTATGGCTTTTATGCAGCACTAATGTAATGCTATTCAGAGAGCTATGGCATGCCCATCAGCAGCTGAAGTGGCACAAAGGAAGGATGTTCTTCCTCTCCATGATCATCATCTTCTCCCCTTGATGCTCTCAGCCATGATATAGTGGTCTGAAGGAGACAACTTGTCTCTGTTAGCACTCAGTGAAAAACAGTCAATAGGATCATTAGAAGTGACTATGGATTCGCCTTGTTTTTAAAAGGCATCTGAAATATTTGGCCAAAGTCCCACTGGAGCATTTTCAACTTGTACAAAAACCTTCTGCTAGACAACTTGCTTCTCCAGTTCCTAGTAGAATCATGCTCTCAGCTTTTGGGTGACCTGCATGAGGAAATGCAGCTGCCCCTAAAGGCTTTATCTATGTCTGGGAGGTGTCGTCAGCAGCCGTGTGTCACAGATGCTGGATGGGGGCTGTCAGGCCTTAGCTGCGTATTGAGTAGGGTTGGAAACACTTCTCTCCATGGGATTCAGGGTAGGACTTAGCTCATGCTGCTAGCTGCATCCAAATCTGCTTTTCCCAGGCTGTTCCTGGCCAAGGCATTATCCTGAGAGTAGAGCCTGCTCCATTGTGTGGATGTGGCACTTGGTGGCATGGTTTAGCTGATGTCGTGGTGTTAGGTCTTGATGATCTCAGAGGTCTTTTCCAGCCTCAATAATTCTGTCATTCTATGGTGAGCCTTGTGCCCCATCCCACACCACTGCACTGAGGTGCTCGGGTTTCTATGTGCCTTGGTGCTCTTTTAAGCCACTGTTATTCTGAACTGGCTCTTTGGCACCTTGCTGAACCGGCCCCCTGGCAAGGTAAGCTGTAATCCCTAATTTTGATGCAATGACACTCATCCAGCCTGAGTTCCTGGAAGGTGTAAGTGACATAGATTAATATTGCACAGAAAAATAAAAGTCAAGCTTCTTGGTGCAAGATCAATAAATCATAACTTGGCGACATTTGAAAACACATCTCATTAGCAGCTCATATTCTGGCACTCTCCATATATCCCCACAAAGCCCCCTCCCTGCTGTCCCAGGGGTGTTAGTCATGTGGTTGCTGATGGCATCAGAATTCCTGTGAGATAACATCTCCTGGGCTGGTTGCCACTTGCAGCTGTTACCTTGTGGAAAATAAATACCCTGATGGAGAGAGGTGAAAGTGCTGCTGGTCACCACCGTGCAGTGACCAGGAGCCATTGGCAGCTTGCAGCTTTTCTTCTGAGCTGGAGGAGGCTCAGGGGAGACCTTATTGCTGTCTACAACTACCTGAAGGGTGGTTGTAGACAGGAGGGGGTTGGTCTCTTCTCCCAAGCAACTATTTCACAGTATCACTGTATAACTAAGGTTGGAAGAGACCTCGAGGATCATCGAGTCCAACCTGTCACCACAGACCTCATGACTAGACCATGGCACCAAGTGCCACATCCAATCTCCTCTTGCACCAGCACAAGAGGACACAGTCTCAACTTGCACCAGGGGAAGTTTAGGCTCGAGGTGAGGAGAAAGTTCTTCACAGAGAGAGTTGTTAGCCATTAGAATGTGCTGCCCAGGGAGGTGGTGGAGTCACTGTCCCTGGAGGTGTTCAAGAGGGGATTGGATGTGGCACTTGGTGCCATGGTTTAGTAGTCATGAGGTCTGTGGTGACAGGTTGGACTTGATGATCTTTGAGGTCTTTTCCAACCTTATTGATTCTATGATTCTATGATTCTATAGCATCTGCACTCCAGCAGGCACCTTGCTGTTGATACTGTGTGGTGCTCTTGTGATCGGCCTCAACAGAAAGGTGAGATTAGGACAGCAAAGGGAGACCACAGCAGTTGTCCTGTCCTGGATGGGAAGAGAAGTTCCTTGGAAGGATGACATGCCTGTGTGACTTGGGCTGTGCTGCTATAGAGGTGACCTGGCTTTAGCAGGGAGGCTGGAGTTGGTCTCCAGAGGTTCCCCTACCATTCTGCAATTCTCTGCCATGACATTCTGGGATCTTTGCACAAAGCTCTCGTTTGAGAGCCTAAAGTGACTTCCTTGAGGGCAGGGCTCAAGGTGAAGACTGAGCCTATTCTGGCTCTGGACCAGGGTCTACTGTAACTCCTGTGCTTATCCCCTGCTTTCCCCATATGCAAGGGATGGTGCCAGGTTGATTTGTCTGCATGAGTCAGGCTCTTTGGCAAGGAGCTCAGAGCTGAGTTTTGCAGCCAGCTATAACCAGACCTCTTCAGGGCACCCACATGCACAACACCAGTTCCCTCTCATGTCTTGCTCTGCTTTCTCCTGCTTGGGAGGAAGCTAATCTCCTCCACAGCCCTCACCCATCAGAGCAGATTAGAGCAGCTCTCAGCTTCTCCTGTGTTGTGGAGGAATTGCCAGGATCAGAGGTTTGGATCGTAGCTGTGAGGGATGATCCCTCTTTTGGTAAGCCAGGATGAGAAAGCTGGTGAGCAGTTATTCTGCATCAGGGGAGAACGTGCTGGAGAAGATCCACTTCCCTCTGCTCCCCAGAGTCAACAGGAGCTGTGCTGAATTTCCCCCAAATGGAAGACGCTTGTGCACACTTCTGTAAACAGTAAAGTGAGTCAGGTTGCCCACTCAGTCTTCTCTTTCCACAGACTGTTCCTGAAGTCCCTGTGGACGCGTCTGCAGCATCCTAAATAAGACCTGTGCGCGCCGTGCTCTGAGGTGGAGGCTGCACTGAGCTGCTCAGAAAAAGAAATAGGCCACTGCTTTTCTCACGCAGGCAGGCATTTAAAGAGCCTGTGAGGGAGGAGTGTGGGCATGTGGCTGAATCAGAAGTGAGGAGCTGTCCCCTCCTTTGGCACCTCACCTGCCTCCTGTGAAACGGGGACGCTGGGAAGCCGGGCTGCGGGCTGGCTGGCGTTCTTTGGTGGATCTCTTTGTGGCTTTCTGCAGGAGGGAAAATCAGCTTTTTGCTTTGCCTTTCTGGCCAGGATTTCCAAATGGCTCAGTCTCGTCTCTGCTCCCAGAAAAGCCAGCGGTGGGCCGAGGTAATGGACCTCCCAGGAATCCCTGCCTTGCCCCTCCAGCCAGATGCCCACACAGAGCATCTATCCTTGTCTTCCAACCTGAGATGCTGTCTCTTCACTAATTACATGAGGAATATCATCTCTTCAGATTTCTGTCAGCCTATTTCAAATTAAAAAGGGACCTACAAGACCAAGGAGAACTTTATCCTCCCTCTGGGGATCACCTTTTTTCTGTTTAAGGTTTTTTTCTGCAGACCAATAATTCCATCTGAAGGTCTCCTGTGATACTGCAGTAACCCTTGGATGCCATTCAAGTGCATCCTGGCCCTTGGCATGTGCTCATTGCCTCCTAATTGCTCTAAATAAGTTGTGAATGATGAAATTAAAGTGCCATTGATATCAGGCAGCCCTGGCACATTGCAGTTACGGGCATGTGAGGGAAGTGGACAGATGGGGAGATGTTAGGATAATAGGTATTAAATGCAGATTTTATCCTGTTTGGGATCCCCATCTAAGCACAGTTCAACTTCTCAGCACAGCAAGCTTGGCATCTTCTGTGCTGGTGCCACAGCTGAGCATTTGGCACAGGTTGGTTACGTACAGGATGCAAAATTGGATGACCTCTCTTGGTTCCCTAGAGGTCCCTGGATGTTGTAGTCTCCAGGGCAACGATGTGCAAAATAACTCAGAGGCCATATAATGTCCCCAGTTTGTAAGTCCTCAGCTGCCAGTCCCTGGGGCAATGTGGTCAAGCTGAAGCAAGTAGCTGTGGGCTGTTTGGGCTGTGCTTGCCCTTAAGGTCGATCCCTTAACTGATAGCTGAGTGTTAGCTTCTGGCATTGAACCCAGAAGAGACTGAGTGGGGTGTCCTCCTCCTCCGGCATGGAGGAACACTCACCTGAGACCCCAGTGTGCCTGGGAGAGCAGCCCTTGCCCCAGTGTGGGTACTGCACTGGTAAGGATGGTGGTAAGGAGGACATGGGAGCTGGTAGAGCTGGTACTTTGGAAAGGCTGGACTCCTGATCTGATCTCCTGGAAGTGCTGCTGCCTTTAGTTTCCTTTGTTCTGAAAGAAATGAAACTTAGTTTTTTAACATATGTAGGCAAAGCAAAAGGCTTTGTTCATGGCTGGCACCCTGTCCTGAAGCATCATATAATCATTTTTGTTGGAAGAGACCTTTCAGATTAAGCCCAGCACTGCCAGGTCATCACTAAATAAACATCCTGAGCCCCACAGCTACATGGCTTTTAAATCCCTCAAGGGATGGTGACTCCACTGTCCTTGGCAGCCTGTTGCAGAGCTGGACAGCCCTTTTGGGGAACAAATTGTTCCTAATGTTCAATCTAAACCTCCCCTGGTGAAACTTGAGGCCATTTCCTCTTGTCTGTAGGAGCAAAGGGGCTTAGATAGAACCTGAATCCAGATCCTAAGGAAAGGCAATTTTATGACAATCTGTTCCCAACTGGAACAGACTCCTCACGTAACCCACGTGGTGAAAATCCTTCAGGTCATGGGGCACACAGACCAGCAATTCAACACTCAAACCCATGACCAAGTATCTCACCCCTGATCCTACAGGGAGAGCTGCTCACATGTGAGCACACAACGCTCAAGGAGCATCTTGGCCAAAGGAGCCTGCAGGGGGTAGCTGGTCCAGAGCTGCAGCTGAAGGGTGAGCTTCAGCAGTCTGCAAGCACTTGTGTGCTTGCATAGCCTTACAAGCGTGCCTGGTTCTGAGCAACCTGGTCTAGTGTGAGGGGTCCCTGCCCATGGCAGGGGGGTTGGAAGTAGATGATCCTTGAGGTACCTTCCAACTCTAACAAGTCTATGATTCTATGTGGAGTTATTAGCTTTCTGGAGATGGATGGCAGGTACAGCACAGCAGTTTTCTTTCCAAAAACATGCCAATCATTTTAATCACTTGCCTAAGGTTTGGGTCAAGTCCAGCCCACCTGGCTTTGGATAATAACCCTCCCAAACCTTCTTGAGCTAGTCTTGTGAAGCATCAGTGTTATCAGGAAAGGGTTGGGAGGTGCACTGACGTGACAGCCAGCTAGCCCACAGGATGGATAGCTGCTTGCAAAGTGCTGGAGAGTCACATTGGCTCAGTCTGAGCCAGTTCTATTCCTGTAACTGGCCTTGGCCTTGGCTTCAGCTTCCCCATGGCTCATCAGATGCTCACCCTGGGATGTGCTTACCTGGGGGCCTATTGCACAGTCTTTGGTTTGAGATGGCAGGATGCTTTGCGCTGGGCAGCCCTCCAAGCTTAGAGGTCATCTGTCACAGGAGTTCAAGACCTTTGTATTCCACCTGTTGCACATTTAAAGGCCAAAGGAGACAATTCATGACCCACTGGTCTGACCTGTTCCACAAAAGAAGCCAGGAATGGTCCTTTGCCAATCCCATTGCCAAGTGCAATACGTCTGGATGCACTCAAGCACGTGGTTCCCAAAGGCATGGGAGCTGCAGGGCCTTGGCTCTGCTGGCAAGCAGGAGAAGCCTCTGAGAAGCTGCAGAGGAGCAGCCATCTGTTCCTAGGTGGGGCCTTGGAGCAATCCTTTGAGTAAAGGTGCTCCCAGAGTGCCTAGGCTGGCTGGTGCTGCTGGCACCCTGCTCTGATGTGAGCTGCACAGGGTGCAGCAGTCTGCTTGCATGAGGGATCATGGACCCTGTCCTGGGCTGGCCTCAGTGGCTGGGTGCTCAAACTGCTCTAACATGTGCTACCTTGAAGCTGTGGGAGGTGGTAAGAGTGGCTGTAAGCTCCCCCAGGCAGTAAACACCTGGGATTTGGAGATGTTTGAGCATAAATGTATTGAGTTAGCTTTCTGAAAAGGATTTAAAAGCTGCAGGGATGTAAGCATGACATAACCAGTGCTTTCCAGTGGGTGAGTGGGCCAGTCCCTCTGCTTCCCAGCGCCTTGCAGAGCTCTGATTCCGTTGAGAAGTGTCTTCCCACCCCTGGCTGCTGTTCCCTCTGCTCAGGTGGAAATGCCCCTCCTCAGCTGTGCTCACAGCCCAGCATGCTGAATTATTGACCAAAGCTGCTGCCTGTGCTGCAACCTTGAGATGCCCTCGCAGTGCCCCTGCCTGCTTTTGTGTTGGTGGGGCAGAGTTAACCCCTTTCTCCTTGTCTCCTGTGCATATCAGGTCATCTCTGCTCTCCCCACGTCTTCCTCTGCTTCCCCTTCCCCTTGGCTGCTTTGCCAACTCCAGGAGGTGACAGACTGCCCCTGGGCTCAGTGCCTTGGGCTGGGAGAGGTCTATGCCAGCTCCCACCAAGAGCTATCCCCTTGTCTGCATGGCTGAGCACATCAGAGTACATCCCTGGATCTGCAAAGAAAAGGTCCTGGTGTCATTATCAGCAAATGAGCTGGGCACTGCCATGGCAGTGGGGAAGAGGGGAAGTGCACAGCATGGCTGGCTCATCCCTGCAGGCACACTGAGCTTTGGCCACTGCTGCAGTTGGCTGTTCCTACCAGGTGAAGAGGAAGAAGGAGTAGTGCTGGGTGGAAAGCCCTGGTGAGCTGGGCTTGGCATGGGTGTGGGAGGAGGAAGGAAGCAGTGCTGGCTGCTCCCAGTAGCCACAGGAGTCATTATCCTGTAGGACTCTCAGCTTGGCTATCCAGGGCAGAGAAAAAGGGTGAGCAGGCACCAGGGTTTTATCACCAGGAACTGCTTGATGCTCTAGTGCTGGTCTGTGCTGCATGGAGCCTGGGCAAGGCTTGGTCTGGGGAATCTTAATGTCTGGGGAGCAGATCCTTTGGGCTTATTCCAGCTAAGCACTGTCCTGGTGATGGTGGTGTGGTTTGTTGCGCTGGACTCTACTAGTTGGACTAAGCTTCAGTATCCCATGGACTTTGCATCCCCTCTAAGCAGGGCAGGTCTTGGAGACCCCTGTCTTGCACTAAGCAGAGCAGGTTGTTACCGGTCCCCACTTTTCCCAGGTGCCCAGACATGTCCTGGCATTGCCCTACAGGGCAGGAGGTGGAAGGAAGGATTTGTTCTCCTGTCGACATTCCTCACAGCAGACATTTCATGGAGCCTTTCACCCAGAGGTGAAGTCACTCACTGTGGCCACCTTTAGCAGCTGCTTCTCTGCATTGTGGGTTGTAAATGTCCCCTTAATTTAGTGCCTGCAGTGCACTAAAGCAGCTACCTTAGCACAGGCTCTGCATAATAACCAGATCCTTTGCTCTGACACAAGGCTGCTCTCTGTGTCTGTTGCAGCCCCAGTGGCTGATGCCTCCCTTATCCCTGCGTGCCTCTGCCCCATCCCTGTGGTGTGCCACAGCCAGCTCCCTTCCTGGAGATGACAGGAGTGACCTTTTCCAGCCCTGCACTTGGAATGAGGGTAGGAATGGACCAGCAGCAGCAGCATAATCCTGCTTGTGGGGTCAGAAATGCAGCTGGGCTGCCTGCACGGCTCTGGGGTCCTGCTCCATCTGCATCTGAGCGGGCATCAGGCTGACTGCCGAAGCACACTGCTCCTCTTCACTTGCCCCAGACTGTCCCTTTGCCCCACCACTGAGCCTCCCCACAAGATATTTTGCTCTTAAATGAAGACATCTACCCTAATGCAGCCAGGCAGGTCGGTCCAGGCAGACACACACTCACTTCCCAAACGTTTCATTTCTATTGCTTAAACTTGATAGTGCAAGGCGCTGCTTCTCCTTCATGGTGGAGACTAACAGCTCTGACCTTGAGGAGAGAAATTATGAGGGTTCAGAGTTTTCTTTCCCTTTTTTTTTTTGATTGCTGTTTTTCTTGCATAATAGTCATGTTGAGAGGGATTTTTTTTTTTGCTTAAACAATTTATGCCCAGTGGATAGATTTATTCCACTCAGCTGCCAGCCACAAGAAAGCCTTGCTATTCCCTGTGGCATGGCTTGCTGCTTTTTTTTCCCCCCTCCCTCAATACTCATAAATACTCTTTGCTAAATCTGAGTCTCTACTCCTTGCAAGCATGAGGGGCCAGGTACTCCTGCCTGCTTCCTGCTGCTGGCTGTGCCTCCTCGGAGCCATCTCACCTCCTTCGCTGGCCTGGCCCTAGGTCATCTGAGTGGTGCTCGGGACCCACGCCTAAACCTCCCTCTGTCTCCCCATGCCTGCTGCTATTCTGCTCCCTCATAATTTCCGTCTCTCAGGGATAAAGGCTGTGTAAACATTGCTTTATTTAAATCTCCTGGCACCAAGAGGTGCTTTGTAGGCAGCACTTCCAAATCCCACCTGGCTGCTACCTCCCATGCCTCTTCTCCCAGCCAATACCCTGCTGTCCTGGCTTTGAGCAGAAACCAGGCAAAAAATGGATTTCCAGGGTGGCTCAGCACTGTTCCTGCAAGGGAGAAGGGGAAAATGTGAAGGTTCAGTTTGGTTCTGAATGATTTATAGGAATGAATGTGGCAGAAATGCAAAGCAAGTGTTATGGCTTGACAGCAGAGTTTGTTTGGACTGGGGGTAGAACAAAAAAGTGAGGAGATTCTGAAGATGAAAATTGGGTGCAGCAAAGGAGATAAGAAGGGAGACATTTTCTTTTAAACACATCAAACCTGGCTGTTTCTAATGCTGACTGATCACTTAATGCTCTTTGCTGAAACACCATTCCACATGACAAGGCACATCTGCCGGGGCTGGGATGGCTGCAGTGCTGGGGCTCACTGATGAGTCTGAGGTATCTCCAGAGCTGTGTGGCACTGCTGGTCTGACAGCCCTGGGTGCCTGCCTCTGTTTCCCTTCCTTTGTCTGCAGCTCATCCATGAAGCTTGGAGAGCCCCAACTGCCTCACTTCATCTCTGCCAAGGTGGGTTAATTGTAGGGGACCCACATGCTGTTGCAGCTCCCTTGTTCAAGAGGTTTCATAGAATCACAGAATTATTTTGGTTGGAAAAGACCACTAAGACCCTAAGGACCCACTAAGGTCCAACCATCAACCTAACACCATCATGGCCACGAAACTGTGCCCAAAGTGCCATGTCCACAGGTTTGTCCTGAACACCTCCAGGGATGGTGACTCCACCACCTCTCTGGGCAGCCTGTTCCAATCCCTGAGCACTCTTGCAGTGAAGAAATTATTCCTAATATCACAGTATAGCCAAGGTTGGAAGAGACCTCGAGGATCATCGAGTCCAACCTGTCACCACAGACCTCATGACTAGACCATGGCATCAAGTGCCACGTCCAATCCCCTCTTGAACACCTCCAGGGACAGTGACTCCACCACCTCCCTGGGCAGCACATTCCAATGGCTAACAACTCTCTCAGTGAAGAACTTTCTCCTCACCTCCAGCCTAAACTTCCCCTGGTGCAGCTTGAGACCTCTCCTGGCACAACTTGAGGCCATTTCCTCTTGTTCTATCACTTGTTACTAGGGAGAAGAGACCAACCCCCACCTCACTCCAGCCTCCTTTCAGGGAGTTGTAGAGATCAGTGAGGTCTCTCCTCAGCCTTCCCTTCTCCAAGGTCTGGATCGAGATCTCCAAACTCTCTGCAGGAGTGAGCCTGGGACATGGCATCCCCTCCCTGATGGGCAGCTTGCTGGCTCTGTCTCTAGCACTTTGGATTTCTTTAGAGCTCAGATTTTTCAGCTCCTCACCTCTCCACTGGTGCAATGCTTCAGGAACAGATGGGCTTAATTTCCGTTTGCCGCCCCCTGAACTTGGGAGGAGGCTTGAGTTTGGAGCCAGTCTTATTCCATGTGGCTCCATCCGGCAGACTCCTGCCCGTGGGCAGCCAGCCCTGCCCTGATCCTGTGGACACACAGCCTCCTCCTGAGGAGCCCTCTTTGTGCCGAGGAGGGCTCTGTGTAAGAGCCTTCTCTCTGAGCAGATAAATCTGTCTGTGTTACCTTAGCAGTAGCAATGGCTGAGCATCATCTTAGGGGTTGATACTGTTGAGATGCTTAGTCTAAGCTTCATCTAATCCTCTTTCATCTAGCAATTGGGCTCGTGAGCTCACAAAACCAGGTTTTCTGACACCAGCCTCAGCATTTTGTGGTGTTGGAAGGAAGGGAGGAATGTTCCTGCTGCATCTCAGAGCTGCTGCTCCTGAACTGAGCCCGGGGCAATAGGGAGAAGATAATGACCCTACGTTCCCAACCTGAACTCTTACTTGACTCGTGGATTTGTTTCATAGTTTCATAGTTTCATTCAGGGTTGGAAGGGACCACAAGGATCATCTAGTTCCAACCCCCCTGCCATGGGCAGGGACACCCCACACTAGATCAGGCTGGACAGAGCCTCATCCATTTGGGGCTTAGATGTCAGCTCTTGTTTTCATAGAATCTTGGGGCATGTGATTTCCATACCTGGCTTCTTGTGGAACATGAAGCTGAATTTTATAACCATGACTTTGGGATGGATTCAAGTTCTGGCTTGTTTTGCTGCTTTCTGCTGCATGGTGCCAAGTGTACCTTGGGAATCCTGCAGCTTTTGGGGAAGTAAGAGCAAATTTAATTTGAATCATCTCTGTTCCCTTCCTGTGTGGCAAGGCTCTGAATTTGGAGCTGCTGGACCTCAGCTGTGCTTGAAAACTCTTGGGCTGTGAACTTTACAATCAAAACCTGACTCCTGCCTGCTCAAACCTTGGGTGTGGTCCAGCAGGCTTGCTGCCCTCTTGCATCACGGTGTCACCTAGACACTCATCTGGGGGACAGGCCCTGGAGGGTGGTGCTGGCAAAAGGCAGTGGCAAGGACTAGCACCCAGGACCACCCTCCCACAGCCTTGGAGCACAGGAAAGGGGTCATGGGTTTGGTATCAGTGAGATTAAATCAGCCCCATGCTGGTTCCCAGCTGACAATTAGATCTCAGCCCTAGAACCCGATTTTTGACCAGCTCTGAGGTGACCATTAGCCCTTCTTGAGAAGAGGTCAGGTGGGCAAAGCCCTCCTCCATGACTGTCTGCCAGCGCTGCTGTGGTGTGGGCTAGGTTAAGTGAACAATGTCTATGGGTGGGAGGGCACAAAGCTTTCTGGAGATGGTCTCCAGGGGGGCTTAGGGTTTGCTGTTGATGTGATACTTAAGAACTCCTCCTGCTTCTCTTGTGTGCACATTGGCACACAAACACTGTGCTAGCAAACAGAAGGGTGAGTGCACCTTGGGAGCAGGGCAAGAGGAGATGAAAACCATTGCATGGGGGAGAGTGGAGTCAGGAGAGCAGACCTGATGCCAGCCAGCACTCAAGAGCTGCTTGCTGCCACTGCCTTGCCCTAATCCCTTGACTCTGCCTGGCCTCATTCCCCAACACCTCCTTCCTTTTTTGCCCAGATTGGATGTTGCTTCTTTCAGCATCTTCTTATGCTCTCCTCCTCCTGTCTTGCAGGGCTGCAGATCCAGGGCTGAGCGAGGTGCCCAGCTGCTCTGCATTGGGGCCCATGAGACAGGCAGGACCACCCTGTCCTTCCCCCCCTCTCCCTCTGCTGCACAAGAAGCCCCTCCAGAACCCAAAACGAAGCTGCAGAGGTCTGCTGCCAAGGTAAGTCCTGGGTGGTTGGGGGTGGGTTGTTTTTTTTTTGCTGCTTTGCTCTGCTGTGGCACTTCTCTGGCGGAGGACACTCTGCAGGGTTCTCTTTCCTGCCTGCTCCACGTGTTTCTCCCTGCTGCAGCAGGGTGCACACACTCACACACACAAAAGACTGAGGGAGCAGCTTTTGCACCAAATAACTCAGGTTGCAGTCAACAGCCACAGCTCACGAATCCAGGTTGTATTTAGCAAGTGGTATTGGCTGGGGGGGGGGGGGGGAGAGAAAAAAAAGTGAAACACTGAAAAGTTTGATTTTGACATTTTCAAACTGAAACCTTTCAGCCATCTGTTTCAGGATTTCAGGATGACATTTCATTTTGAATTTTTTTTTTTCCTAGGGTTGTTTTTTTTTTGTGGTGGGTTGGTTTTGGTGTTTTTTTTTTTTCTCCCCTTCTTTCCAGTGTGGGGTAGGGAAAGCCACCTACAAACAAAATGAAAGCTCACTTCAATCCAAAGGGCTTCATTCAGCCCCTGGTTATTACTGGGACTTGAAAATTTGGCAAAGAAAAACAATATATAAAGAAACCAAAAGCCAACAAAATAAAACAAAAGCAAAAGCGACCGACCAAAAAAAGCAAACAACCAAAACAACCCCCCAAAAAACTCCCAAACCCAAAAAAACTCCCACCCCAACCCAAAACCAAACAAAAACCACTTCAGTCAACCTGAATTGTTCTCTCAGCTTGGCCACCAAAAGAAAACCCAAGCAAACAACACACACTCCTCCCCTCATCCCCCTCCCCCCTTTCCCCTTTCCCTGCCCAGATCTTCAGGATCTGCTGCTGTTGGGGTTGGAAGCTGTTGGAATGCTGCTAGAGCAGGGCTGGTGGGCAGCACAAGGGGCTTTTTGGGAGCTCTGGAGCAGGGAGGTAGGTGGTGGCTGCAAAGCCTGTGGGGTTGTTTGCTTTGCCTGTGTGAGGGAGTGGGAGCTGTGAGGCACCTACTACGCATCGCTGGGAGGTTTTGAGTGAGAGCTTGGGAAGAGCTTGTGGTGGCAGAACATGTTGTACCAAGGACTTCAGGGATGGCAGGAGAGACTCAGTGGGAGCTAATTTTAGCTGTGGCAGCAGAAAGCTTGTGCCTGAGTCGAGAGCACTCTATGCATGAGCCTACCTGGGAGGCAGCAGCTTCCCAGGTGTGCAATGGAGCCCTAAGGCTGTGGTAGCTTCTAGTACTGGTGCCCAGATCTCTGCTGGGTGCCACAGATCCATGGCAGATCGCCCCCAGCCCCATTTGCTCCCTGAAGAACATCATCTGTGCCTGTCAGCTCAATGCTTTGACTATACAGAGTTTGGGAAAGTCCAGTTTGAGGTAGAGCAGGGGTAAACGTGACTCTGAAGGGACCTTCTGGTCTGCCTGGAGGGTCTTTGTGGATAAGCTTGACCTGAACAGAAGAAAACACTCTGGGGAAGGAGCCTGTTGGGCTCAGGAGGGAGGAGGAGAGCAGGAAAGTACTGGATAGATGTTGAAGAGGGAAGGGAGAAAGGTGACTAACTTGTATGGCCAAAGAATTTAGAATTGGGTTCAGAAGATGTAAGAAAGTCATGGAAATGAGGAAGAACCTCATCTTCTTGCCAGAATAGCAGAGGCTGGGCACTATGAAGGCCACAAGCTGCCAACATGAGGCAGAGGGACAGGGCCTCACAGTGAACAGGATCCTGCCCATGGGGCTACATAAGGAGCCTGCATGGTCCCTTAATGACAAAGAGGAGATGGTCTGACCGCACTTGCCCCTTGTCCCTGTGAGCCCCAGGGTGGCCCTTCCACCATGCTCTCAGCTGAAAGCTGCAGCTTCCTGGTTTGAGAAAGAGGCTGCACTTTACCTTTCCTACACTCTCTCCACCCCCATTTTATTCCAAGGGTACCCTTATCAACAGCCACATGGCAGAACTGCTGGCCAGGGAGGCGTCTGCTGGAAGGGGGATTGCTGCGCCTGGCAGGGGCTGCTGGGCACCTCCCTGTGCGTGGGGCTATACCTTCCCCATGGTGGCTCATACTGGCCTTCAGGAAGGAGGGATGGGGTCATGAATCGTAGCTGAAGAGTAGGAGAGACCCAAAATCGTGCCATAAACAATCTGTGCAGTGCAGGGGGTGGGGGTTGCAGAAATGCATCTGCCCATCGTCTCAGAGGAGCGTGCTGCTGGCATGTCCCCAGCTCCCAGCAGCCTGGGCACACAGGACTCCCACTCCAGCAGAAAAGCTTCACATGCAAAGAGTACCTGGCAGGAGTCTGGGCACGTGGTGGGACAGCAGGTGCTTGATATCCACTTTCCTGTGCTCCCCTTGCTTTTGTCAGCACTAGCTCCCTGCTGAAGCCTTACAGGGCTGCTGCCTTTGTTGCAGACTCAAAACCTGGCTGTTCAGAGCTAGACAAAATTAGGAGGAATGAAGAATTGCTGCAGATCTGAACCCAGTGGCTGCCCTGATTTGGAGGGGAGCCAGTTGAGCCCAAGCCTTTGTCTGATGTCTTGCAGGTGGCTTTAAACCCAGAGTGTGCAAGAGGTGGTTCTGGGTAGGGTGGTAAGACCTCAGCCTTGTGGCCTCTGTGCCGAAGGGATCCTTGTGAAGTGCTGGAGCACCAGCTCAGCTGCTGGCTGCTTGGAGCAGAGACTGACCTCTGGGCTGTGGGTAGATCCGTGGAGACAGAGCTCATGGGCCTGTGTGTTCCTATGTGAGACACAAGCCTGGAAGATGGTGGTTGTCCCTGGGCGGATAGTGGGTTGGAGAAAGGGAGTTTGTCACACCAGCAATCCCTCCAGCCTGGTTTGGAAACAGTGAGAAGGTCTTTCCCCAGGCCCTTCCTGGAACCCCCTGAAACTTGCTGAATCATTTACCTCTGTTTTTGCATTTATTGTTCCCGTCTTCCATTCTCCTTCTGTTTTCATCTCACCCTCTCTTTCTTTTTCCCCCAGCTCCATCTTTATCAGTAGCTAATGAAACAGGCAGGGAGAAGCCAGATTCGTACAGTAATTAAATTTACTTAGTGGGTATTCAGCTGGAGTAATGAGAAGTTTAATTCAATGATTAGTTTTTTCTTTCATTAATTAAAAATGGAACAACGGTGCACTTGCAGTGGGCTGCATTGATCCTCCTTGTGGAGAGCTGCTGATGGAGGAGGTGGAAGGAAGGCTTCTCGTTTGTATTGTCATCCCCTGGATGATCTCCTTGCACACAGATGCCTTTATTGTCCCCTGTCTCTCAGGTGACCTCTCTGCCAAGGTGTCCCTGACTGTGTAAGGTGCACTTAGGGCAGTGATGGAGGAGGGTGGTGGAGCAGTCCTCAGAAGTCCCCAGAAGCAGCCTTTCAGCTTCAAAAAAAAAAAAAAAAGGATTTGAAATATTTGCTGTGGGTGGAAGATTGAAAAGCAAGTCCCAGCCCACAAGAAGTTTGGGGTGGGAGAGTTGTTTTCCTTCCTAGCTACACAGATTTTGATCCATTTAAATATGTTAAATCCATAGCCATGCTTTTAGCCCTTTAAAAGAAGTGGTGTGTGAAAGCATCAATAAATAAATAACCCAAATAAGTTGTTCCCTATTTGCCAGTGCTCTCTGGTAGGCTCTGAGCCACATTGGGACCTCGTGTGTCCTTTGAGGCATGGTTGGGCAGGTTGTGTTCTGCTTGAGCAGAGGCATTGGCTTGTTCCTGGTTTGTTCCTGCTTTTTCCTTGGAAGGTTTTATTTTGGTAGCTTTTGGGATCACTGTAAGATCTGCTAAGTAGATGAGTTCATAAGGAGATGTAGTCAATAACGGGAACAAAATCCCCCACAACAAGCAGTGAACCATTAATTGGTGTTATGGATCCAGTCTGTGCTGGAGTGATGTTCTTAAGGGGCTGGCTGAGATGGCTATGCAGGAGAGAAAGCTCTGCAGCCACCCTCACATCTGCCCTCACTGCTCCTTGTGTCCTCCAAGTCATCTGCTTCTCTGCTGCTGGCCCTGTGATGGTGAGAATTAGCCGAGGGCTGGGGGCAGTGAGCACCCCACGTTGAGGCCAGTAAGTGCCAAGGGCACTCAACACCTCTGAAAGTGAGATGGATTTGCTTTCCTGTGGCGTCCTATGGTATCTCAGGTGATAACTGCCATGGAGAAGCTAGTGGGCAGGTGAAAGACTCCTGAGCAGCCCAGAGCTCTGTTCTGTGCTGGGAAGGACAGGCAGAGGATTCAGAAACAATTTGGTATTCCAAAAAAGGTGGAATAGATCTCCCTGCTTTGGCTTCATCCCCCAAACCAGTGAAAATTGTGGTGGGAAAATGGTTTCTGGCAGTAGAAAAGATGAACATGAGGCACTCCTCTTTCCACACAAGACAAGAAGGTCTCAGCTGTGGTACCTGGGCTGGCTCCTCTCCAGCACATACCTTGGCTGTGGCAGTCAGTGGGGGGGAAGGGAATGGAAGGGGAAGGGGATGGAGGGGAGGGGCAGGAAGGTGAGCCTGAGGCCAGAACATGGTCAATTTGAGCTCTCTGGTGCTGGCACCCTGACCAGGCTGCAGTGTCCCCCATATACAGGGCAGCTCTGGGATGGGGCAGGCAGAGGGATCATCTTGCCCAGCAGGGTTTAGGCAACATCCTCCACCTCCCAGGACAGCAGACAGGACAAGGCTGTGGGAGGGCAGGGTGGGACAGAGCCACTCTTCCTGTGCACTCCTTGGCTAAAATGGAGCTCCTGGTATTTGGCAGGGCCCAACCTATTGTCCCCAGGGAGGTATGATGGTGCTTTGCTCTGGACAGTGTTTTGGGCTGACCCTGGCTGTAACACACCACAGGCAAATGCTATTATGTCTGTATAAAGGCCCCCAAACACCCCACTTGGGTCCCCGGGGCACAGTGTTCTGCAGCCAAAACCTCATACCCAGTTGCTGAGGGCCTCAGCTGTAAGACCTTTTTGCAGCTCTGGGCTTTAGTAGCGTCCTCTGTGCAGCATTTTCTTGCTCTGCCCAACCTGGAGCCACCAAGACTGGAGTACAGGGATGCAGACCGGGCTCTGAGCTGCCCAGGCAGTACTGCCTGTTGGGGAAGGCTCATGGAGGGCTGTGCAGTCAGGCTGGTTACTGAATGCCACCCAGCCTTGTAGACAGCTACAGCACTGCTTTACAACCATGTTTTTCAGAGGGCTTCTGCACGGCATGTGTTTCTTGAGAGATCACTGCAAGTGATTCCCAAGTGCTCTGGCCCAAATCTGTCCCGGTAGCTGTCAGCAGATCAATGCTCTGCTAAGTACAGGCTTGCTCTATTTCCATGGGAAAATGGCTTCTATTCAGCAGTTCATTCTGGGCCTTTCAGCAGCAGGTCCACTAAATTTTGGTTGCTGTGTTTTTCTGTCTGTTGCAGCCTGATTTATAGCTTTTAAATATTGGCTCAGATGAAGATTAAACTCAAGACGAGCTCTGGTTTGGGGCAGGAGAGCAGGGGGAGGGGGAAGAAGCGTTCCCAGCTTTTTAATTTCTCTCCTGCCTGCCTCTCCAACACCAGGTTTAAAGCCCTAATTGCCATCTTGTTTCACCCACAGTGCATGAGTGAAACGCAGAGGAGAGGCCAAAGCCCAGCACGCCCCTGGCAACTGATCCCCCAGCATCCTGCCTTCATCTGACCTGGGTAGGTGGCACACGAGGTCGGGAGCTGTCCTGTCGCCCAGCATATGACACTCACATGCTTCTGTCTCACTGAGACCAGGCTTGGACTGGTTTCTGCTGCCATAAGCAAGGTAGAAATGCCTTCCCCTCAGAGTCTGGGGCTGCCACCCAGCCCTCCTGGGCTGTAAGGCAATGCAGCTTTCAACCAGGACCTGAGGCAGGTGCTGCCTGCATGTCGGGAACAGGTAGGAAACGTTTCATCCATCACACCTGCATAGGGGAGGGCTTTACCGGGAGGGGAGGGCTTTACCGGGAGGGGAGGGCATCCAAAATGAGTATTTGGGTGATGTTAACAGATAAGTCATTGTCATGTGGCCGTACAGCTCTGCTTAGGCGGCTTGCTCCAGCATAGGTGAGGGCAAACGCTGGCTGCATGGAGCGAGCCAGCGTGGGCAGCTGAGCACTGCAGCCTCGGGGATGCTGGGCAGAAATAGTTTGATGTTCCAGGAGAGGGCAGGCGAGAGAGGGCCCTCAGAAAGCAGCGTCGGGTGAGATGTCTCTATTAGCACTGCAAGGCGTCGGCCCTCCCTCTGCCGACTCAGCCTCCTGCCGGCGCTCTCGCCGGGACAGTTGGGAGGCAGCAGCCAGTTCCAGCTCGTTCTGTACAGCCCAGTCCTCAGCTGACATCTGTGCACTGTCAGGCTGATGCAGGCAATGAGTGAGACAGCAAACAGCAGAGCTGTCTGGGCTGAGGCAGTTTCCCTGGATGTCAGTCCTCGAGAGAGAAGAAAGAAAGAGATCTCTCTCCACCACCAGCAGGATTCAGTTGATTTAAAAAAAATAGAATTAAAAGTATTAGAATGATTCAAACATCTTTTGTATGCCAGAGCTGAGCAAGGGGGCAGTGTTCAAGCTGGATGCTGTCCAGGGTGGCATGAGATAGATCCTTGCTCTGCAGGAGTGGCACCACTGGGAGAGACACCTTGGCTTGGGGCAGAGCGCAGGGGCTCACCTGGAGCTGCCCAGGAGGCAGCATCCCACGCCTGGTTCAGAGGAGAGGGAATCAAAGTGGTGAGGGAGAAGTGGCTTTCACAGGGACACATGCACACAGCCAGGTAATTTCCCCTTTACATCCTGTTTTGCTCAAAGCAACGAGCAGGCTGCAGAGACTCAACCTGATGCATGCAAAAAAGGGACCTGGCCTCCCCTTGCCTGACGTTCCTGCACAAGAGGGGCCAGCAGAGAGGTGTTTTCAGCTTTGAGGAGAGGTATTTCTAGCTCCTCTCTGCTGCTTCCCCGTTTTTATGGTAAGCAGGAACGATCTGAGGCACCTCTCCCCGCCGGCTCCCGCGGGTGCTCCTTGCAGGCCCTGGCAAAGCTGTGTGCAGAGGAGGCTGGGTCAGAGGAGTTCCCACCGTGTCAGGGCTGACAGAGCAAGCGGAGGGACCATCGAAATAGCAGCTTTCTGTCAAAACACCTTCTCGGCAGCAAGCCCTGAAATGGGTTTATTCTTGGTGATCTTCTATCAAAACACAATTCTACTGGGAAACGGTCGTGCTGCTTAAAGTCCTCCCTGAAAACACGAGCTCTGAGAGCCATCTGCTTTGGGGTATTTTCTTCCTGAGTGCCATTTGCAAAAGTTGAAGATTTATTCTTTTCCTTTTTCTCTTTTTTTGTGTGTGTGTGTTGGCTTCCCCCCCCCAGAACAGTATTTAGCAAGCGAGGTGATTTTGTTTTTCCATGGGTTCTTGCCTTTGAGAAAAGAAAAATGTTATTTCCTAGGAAGTTTGGGATAACTGAATCATAGAACTGACAGGGCTGGAAGGGAGAGTGGTGAAGGCCTGGAATGGGTTGTCCAGGGAGGTGGTCGGGGCCCTGTCCCTGGAGGTGTTTAAGCCCAGGCTGGCTGAGGCTCTGGCCAGGCTGATCTAGTGTGGGGTGTCCCTGCCCATGGCAGGGGGGTTGGAACTAGATGATCCTTGTGGTCCCTTCCAACCCTGAATGATACTATGATACTATGATACTATGATCAGCCAGTTCCATGGCAGGGACACCTCACACTAGACCAGGATGCCCAGAGCCACACCCAGCCTGGCCTTAAAAACCTGGGGATGAGGCTTCCACCACCTCCCTGGGCAACCTGTGCTAGTCTCTCACCACCCTCATGGTGAAGAACTTCTTCCTGACATCCAATCTGAATCTACCCACTTCTAGTTTTACTCCATTCCCCCCAGTCCATCACTATCTGATACCCTATAAAGTCCCTGAGCAGCTTTCTTGGAGCCCCCTTCAGATACTGGAAGGCCACCATATGATCTCCTGTGAACCTTCTCCTCTCCAGAATGGGGATGTTTAGGTTTCTCAGCCTGGTTTCTGCACTAGCAGTGTAAGGCTGGGGCAGCTATGTAGCATAATGGTGGGCAGCAACCACATCTCAGGTCCTGAAGACCTTGGGGTCAGTGCACAGCCCCTCCACCATGCCCAAAAGTCTGGAGTTGAAGCAAGGCCTGGTGTTGACAGGCAGCCTCTGAGCCTGAGCAACCAGCAGACACCTAAACCCTCTCCCCAAGGAGACAGTGAACCTTGGGGCTGGTTGATGTGGTCAGAGGTTTTATTTAGTTCTGAGGCAGGGCTGAACTTTGTGGATTTTTAATGCATGAATTTTTAGTGTTTAAACTGAGCAAATCTTTGAACTCATGTGGTTTCTGAGGGATGTGGCTCTTCCTCTCTGACTGCGTGTGCCATAAATGCTCCCAAAAAATCCTCCCTTTCCTCTCTGGTGCTGCTCTGGTGATGTAGTCACAAACTTGCAATAGGTCAGACTTCCCACAAAGCCTCTGTCACAGAAGTGGTTTGGTTTTTCACTTTTTCAAAGCAGATTTTCAGCATCAAGGTTATGTCAAAAACCTCTAAGTGGGAATGGGGACATCACAGGTTCCCCATCTCATGCTGCAGTGGGCCAGAAACCCCTCATGAGGGTAGCCAGGAGCAAGGAGGATGATGCAGGTGACCTAGGGTGTGGAAGAAAGAATGAGTGGGGAAGGGTCTGGGTGGTGGCATCTGGCATGGCAGGAGCTGGGGAGGGACAGGTTGGCAGCTGGTTTAGCAGAAGGGTCTCTCCTGGGAGCAGTGTGCAGGTCAGCACTTGGAGAAGGAGCAATACAAGTTGTCAGGTGGAAACATTCCCTCCCTGATAACTTCATTCTGCTGGCTGGCTCAGAGCAACAAAAATCAATGCAACAGAGCCAGGCTGCCTGTGCAGCAGGAGAATCTCTCTGGGACCCCCTTCCACCTCACACTGTCCCCAAAGGGGACTAGCTGGTAGCTCTAGACGGTGGAGGGAGTGCCATGTAAGAGTAGCAGCAGTGTGGGGTCTGTCCCCAGGGAAGCTGCAGGGACAGTGTGGTCACTCATGTTTGGCTGTCCCAAAAGCTGTGTTTAAACAGGATGACTGGAAAGAGCTGAGGGAGAGAAAACAAGGCTTGAGGGAAGGGCTGCAGCAGAGCAGAGTTCTGTAGCCTGTGTCAGGAGGTCTGCTCCTTCACCCCAGCAGGACCAAGAAAAGTCCTGAGTTCCTTTCCCATTCCTTGCCTGATTCCCACCTG
Source organism: Melanerpes formicivorus (assembly GCF_026170545.1). Lineage (NCBI taxonomy): Eukaryota > Metazoa > Chordata > Aves > Piciformes > Picidae > Melanerpes > Melanerpes formicivorus. The sequence goes on from NW_027142362.1 coordinate 22,326,284, forward strand.
GCTTTCTAGATTAAGCCAGCTTTCTTTCCAAGCCTCTCACTCCACAGGCTGACAAAGTTATTAGCATAAGGAGATATTTTTATGTTATTGTTGCTGATGATATTTTTTTTTGATGGTGCTTTTGCAAAAATGTTAATTGTGCAAGATGCTAATAGGCTGTGCAGGGACCCAGGATGGCATCGTGTGTGCTGCTGCAGGTCCTTGGTGCAAACCTGGATGCCACCACCACAGCCCAGTGAATCCAGGGAGCTCTGCAGCGGGATGCCTGATGCTGAGGGCCTTGCAGTGCCTGTGAATCTTGGCAGGGACCATCAGGGGCTATTTGTGGCAGGAGCCTGGGTGCTGTGCTAGTGAGGCTGTGAGGCATTCTTTCCTGTCTTGGGGTGGGAGATTGGATCATGCACACACAGCTTGGGATGTCACACAGTATCACAGTATCACTTAGGTTGGAAAGGACCTCGAGGATTGTCGAGTCCAACCTATCAACACAGACCTCATGACTAGACCATGGCACCAAGTGCCACATCCAATCCCCTCTTGAACACCTCCAGGGACGGTGACTCCACCACCTCCCTGGGCAGCACATCCCAATGACGAACGACTCGCTCGGTGAAGAACTTCCTCCTCACCTCGAGTCTAAACCTCCCCTGGCGCAGCTTGAGACTGTGTCCCCTTGTTCTGGTGCTGGTTGCCTGGGATTAATTAATGTTAAATGCAGAAGAAGCAGGAGTGAGTGAGAGAAGGAGCTGGGTGTGCCTGGCAGTTTGTTTCCTTGGGTTTATCCACTGATACTTTCTGCTTAACTGCACCCGGACATGGCAGGAAGAGCTGGGGAGGGGAAAGGGGGGCTAAAAAGCTTTGAAAACAATTACCTCCCATGCACTATTCAGGGCAGGCTGGTTTCTTCTTGAAAACTGGAATAATTACTCCTGCAAGGCTTCCAGTTCTCCTGATTTCATTGCACTGGGAGAGAGGCATCAGGAGAGTCCTCCTTGTCATGGAGAAAGAATGGGCTGGTTTGTGTTCAATAGTGAGGGGCAATCACTGTATTGATACTTGGATGGGGAGGGTCAGAGGGTTGGTATGTTCCCATGAATGTTTGCAGATGGTGGACAGAGGACTTGGAAGGAAATTGAGCTAGTTTAGAAATGGATTAGGGTGTATTAGGAATGAGAGAAATGTCCCTTATGCTTGAGACATGCTGGACTGTGCCACTCCAATGTGCATTCCATGGCTCCCTCTGGGCTGCATCCTGCTTCCCAGTGGTGGGTTATGGCCACGGGGACAGACATGGGGCACCTGGTGGTGGGTCATGGCTGTGGGGATAGACGTGGGGCAGCTGGTGGTGGGTTGTGGCCTCAGGGAGCACATCCGCTTGCTTGCCTGCCACTCCAGGAAGTGCTCTCCTGACGTTAGCTGTGATCCAAAATTAGCATCCCATTCACTCCCTCTTAGCTCTGTTAGCTCTGCGAGGGTAATAGGGCTTAAAAAAACAGGTCTCCTGTCACTGAAATCAGCAGCTCTGACTCCAGAGTACATGGAGGAAGCAGACTTGCTGAATAAAGCAGTGTTGCCACTGCAAGTGCTCGCCTGCCTGCGGCAGTGCTGTGGACTTGCCCAAGGTCAGCCCAAGAATGGGAGTCAGGGCCTGGGGAGGGTCCTCAGTCCCCATCTGGGAGGCTAAACTACTAGGAGAGGAGGATGAAGGCGTGAACATCAAGCCCAGCCAAACTGGAGTGTTCCCTGTGCCATGCCATGTTCTGCAATTACTCACTTCCACCCACATCGCACCTTCCCCCTCCCCTAAATCCTCCCTCGCCTGGTACTGGAGTGGAGAACGGAGGCAGCTCCAGTTTTATGAATCAATCAAAGACAATGCCTGCTTTTGAGAGCTGCTGATTTAGAGAGCCCTTTGCAAGCATGTGTGCAGTATGATTTCTTATCAGAGCACGACTCTGGACGAGCCTGCCAAGAGGAGCTGTTCCAGCTCCCAGCCACATCCTGGGGAGACAGGCTGAGTGGTCTTTTCATCTACAAATAAAACAAACAGGAACAAAGGAGGCAATAATATTGACTTTCATCATTGATATTCCCATTTATCTCAGTAATAATTAGTAATTCTATTGCTGGAAGGGTATAGCTCATAATCTCACTGTTTCAGGAGAGCCTATTAATGTCATCACCGAGAACAGGCAGGCATAAAGCACTGGGCAAGTTGAGGCTGGTGAGTGGGGTGGAAATGGAGCAGAGCTGGGCATGGAGGCAAGTGGCTGCAGGAAGACACATGGATGCTGTAGGAAGTGGTGCAGCAGAAGAGTTGGGGAGGGTGCTCTTGGGCAAGGGCAAGCCTTGGGTCGCTGCTGACCTGACAGTCCTGCTGTGCCTGGAGTGAGGTGAGAGCTGCATGGGCTTGCTGATGGAAGCTGGACCTCTCAGGCTCCCACCACCCAGCCCCTCACTACCTCCTCCAGCTAAGGCATAGCAAATACCACTGGCCTGCGTTGAGGGTCAGGCAGAGCTGGCGCTTCACCAGGGTGTTCTGGGGGTGGATGATGTGCTGCGAGATGCAGTCACAGTGCCTTTCCCACAGAGTGACATGCCTCCAAGCTGTACCAGCAGCACCCTCCTTGCCACCAGGCAATGTGGGAAAACAGGGCAAGTTCTTGCGTCTGTCCCCATCTACCCCCAGGGTGCCTCTGTGGCATTCATGCACAAACTTCCAGCAGCAGCCACACAGCTTGTTGTCTGCTGGCATTTCATTAGTCATTCCCTCTCCTTTTTGAGAACCCCCTTATGGTGCTATCTGCAGGTGCCTTGTTCTGTCAGAGCCATGTACCTGGGCCTGAGCCTCACTAGGAATCTAAAGAAGGGGTGGGACACTGGTGAAAGCTTTGGCACCTGCCTGCGCCGTTCCTCATCCTGAATCAGTCAGGTGGTCCATTTCCCACACCTATTTTTTTAATGGTGCTGTTAATTGCACGTCCTGACCCCGCCGTGAGGGATGGCTCCCGGCATGCAGCATCCTGAGCGTTATCAGTTCGGAGGACCTGCTGCCGCCGCAGCCCCGGGGACCCACGAGCAGCAAATGCAAATGTAGGGAGGTGTTTTTATTAGGATTTAAATGAGTTTAAGGCTGTTCAGAATTACAATGTGATTTGAGCCAGGAGGGGCTTATAAAACTGGTAGGAGTTCATATATTACACAGTAAACGTGCCAAACTCTGTGGCTCCTGCTCAGCACCTTCCTCACCGACCTGTGGGGAAAGGAGTGGGGTAGCTGCCAGGGCTTAGTCCTGTTGCCCCTTCAGGGAGGTCCCCAGTGGGAAAAGGGATGTTTGAGGTGGAAGGAGGGCTGAAAGGCTCAGCCATGGAGGTTGCTGGGCAGGGGAGCCAATCCTTGTTGATAAAACCAAGCCCACCACGCAGTTCATTCTGGCAAATGGTCCCTGACTGGGAGGTGAGGGTACAAAGGAGGCACGTTCTGGGGCAGGGTGCATTTCAACCATACATCCTCCTGCAGGAAGGTGCCACAATGCTGCAGCTCTGGCCATGCTGGTGGAGGCTGTGCACCAGGTAAGCAGCACTGCTGCTCCTTCTTCTCCCCTGTGCAATGAGCCCTAGTTTCTCTGGGTGCTGCTGAGGACATGGGAACCATTCCCTGGGCCAGAGTCCACTTTAGGTTTTTAGCAAGGAGCTTTCTCCAGTCAGTTCAGGATGTGCCAGCTCCAGTTTTGCACCTCTCTGGAGACCTCATAGCACCCAGATAGCCTATAGCACCCAGATACACCTGCCTGTTGCACAGACATTGCTCATAGAGGCTGTAATGGCCACTATTGTAATCTGGAGAGATGGGACATGCAATAGGGCTGTACCTGGGTGTGCAGGGGTCCTGGGTCTGTGACACCTGACAGCCATCACGGTGGGGGTTACAGATCTCTCTGTTCCCTCAGCCAGGATAGGAATGAAAGGGAAGTTTGAGTTGGCTTGAGATGTTCGTGCCTTGCCTTCTTGTGGTGCTGCGCTTTTGATCTCTGAAGGATGCAGCTGAATATTTGAATGAGAAACTCTCTGGCTGTGTGGTACAGCCAGAGAAAATGCCTTTTGTGCCTCCCTGCATGTTTATTTGTGTGAGAGAGTGTTTTGCTGGAGAAACGCAGGAAGAAGCTCGAGGGAGAGGAGCAAAGGCGGGGGAGAGAGCGCTGGGGAACTCACAGTACAATTTTAGGACACTTAAGAGCCTCGTATTGTCAGTGGCGAGACAGCGACATCCGAGGCAGCTCAGGCGGTTGTCTGAGACAAATGGCTTCATTCGAAGGGCTTGTTGGTACCTCACTGGTTAAGCTTCTGGATTTACACATATAGGAAGCACAGGAGGAATCCAGAAAGACACTTATATGGATCTATACATGTCTGTGGTTGTCTCTCATAAATGACCTTGCAGGCATGAAATAGTCACCAGCCTGCCAGGTCCTTCTGAGCAGCTGGGTGTTTACTTTGTAGGGCTGGGGAGTGAGGGATCTAGGCCACCCCTCGGGGGTGTCACTGTGAAGCCTCCAAGGTGCTTGATGTCATGCTTCCTGCTCCACACCCTGACGTTTGCTGTAGGCGGGAGCACCTCCCCTCCTCCCCAAAAGGAAAGGTCTCTCTCTCTTCAGGAGGTGCTGAGGGCAGAGCCTATGTTGACAGGTAAAGTGCTCCCAAGCAAAGCTGCTTTCCTCAGAGAGGGAAAATTGTGGCTGGCGCCTGCGGGAGAGGTGAAGGCAGAGATATGACAGAGCAGCCCTGCTGTTTTGTCCTCCTTGGAGGAGTGATGGCAAGCTAAAGGTGCAAAGGATAAAAAGGCCTGATCGAGGCGGTGTTTGGATGACACTGAGATGCAGTTCTCAGCTCTTCCTTCCCTACAGAGCCCCCACTTTGGCCAGCCCTGCCCATGCCAGCAGCATTTTGTGCCCTCCCCGTCCTGAGGACGCAGGAGGGGGGCAGCTGGGTCTGTGTTGGCTGGGAGAGGCATGCTGCAGCCAGCAGCCCAGATCAAAAGCACCTCAGCCAGCAACATCCGCCAGCAACATCCACCAGCAAACCTTTAACGCCTGGCCCTGGAGCAGGGACATTGACTCAAGGGACCAGTTGCTTTTTCTGAACATAACCAAATCCTGTGTCAACTTGACATTCAGGAAACTTTATTCCTTCATACCTTTTCATTAATTTAATAGTTTAGCTAATTGCAATGGCTTTTGTTGGGCTTATGCTTTTTTTGGTTGGGTGTTTTTTGTTTGTTTGTTTATTCGTTCCCACTTTGTCCTTATATACTCTTTGTTCTTTAAAGCTCTGTCATTATGGATACTTACTGCCTCAGCTGGTGTTCTGAGAGGATGGGGGAGGGAGGAAGGGGAATATCGTGGTGGTACCCATGTGCCAAAGCTTTCAGTACCTCTGGTGACACTGGCTGATCTCAGCAGATAAAGACATTATAGAATCATCGAACTGTTATGGCTGGAGAAGACCTCTAAGATCAACTCCAGCTATTAACCCAGCGCTGGCAAGCCACTAAACTATATACCTCAGCACCACATCTAAGCAGCTTTTAAATCCTTTCAGGGATGGTGGTTCCACCACTGCCCTGGGCAGCATGTTCAGGGCTTGCCAAGCCTTTTGGCAAGAATTTGTTCCTAATATCCAACATAAACCTCTCCTGGTGCAACCTGAAGCCATTTCCTCTTGTCCTATTTCTTCTTACTTGGGCGAGGAGACCAACCCCCACCTCACTTCAACCTCCTTTCAGGGAGGTGTAGAGAGTGAAAAGGCCTCCCCTCAGCCTCCTCTTCTCCAGGCTAAACAACATCAGTTCCTTCAGCCATTCCTCACCAGCCCTGTTCTCTTAGACCCTTCACCAGCTTCACTGCCCTTCTGTGGACCACCTCCAGCCCCTCAAATTCCTTGGAGCTAAGGGCCCCAAACTGAACCCAGTATCACAGTATCACAGTATAACTAAGGTTGGAAGAGACCTCGAGAATCATCGAGTCCAACCTATCAACACAGACCCCATGACTAGACCATGGCACCAAGTGCCACGTCCAATCCCCTCTTGAACACCTCCAGGGACGGTGACTCCACTACCTCCCTGGGCAGCACATCCCAATGATGAACGACTCTCTCAGTGAAGAACTTTCTCCTCATCTCGAGTCTAAACCTCCCCTGGCACAGCTTGAGACTCTGTCCCCTTGTTCTGGTGCTGGTTGCCTGGGAGAAGAGACCAACCCCTTCCCGGCTACAACCACCTTTCAGGTAGTTGTAGAGAGCAATAAGGTCACCCCTGAGCCTCCTCTTCTCCAGGCTAAACAATCCCAGCTCCCTCAGCCTCTCCTCACAGGGCTGTGTTCAAGGCCTCTCCCCAGCCTTGTTGCCCTTCTCTGGACACCTTCAAGTCTCTCAATGTCCTTCTTAAACTGAGGGGCCCAGAACTGGACACAGGACTCAAGGTGCAGCCTAACCAATGCAGAGTCCAGGGCACAATGACTTCCCTGCTCCTGCTGGCCACACTATTCCTAATGCAGGCCAGGATGCCATTGGCCTTCTTGGCCACCTGGGCACACTGCTGGCTCATATTCAGACAGCTGTCAATCAGCACCCCCAGGTCCCTCTCTGTTTGGCAGCTCTCAGCCACTCTGACCCCAGCCTGTAGCTCTGCATGGGATTGCTGTGGCCAAAGTGCAGCACCTGGCACTTGGACTTGTTGAATGCCATCCTGTTGGCCTCTGCCCATCTGTCCAGTTGGTCGAGGTCCCTCTGCAGAGCCTTTCCACCCTCTAACTGACTAACATCTGCTCCTAACTTGGTGTCATCTGCAAACTTGCTGATGACTGACTCGACCCCCTCATCCAGATCATCAATGAAGAGGTTAAAGAGTATTTGAGGTGCAGCCTCACCTGTGCCAGGTACAGGAGGATGATCCATTCCCTGGTGCTGCTGGTCAGACTGAAGTTGCTGCTTGGTTTGTTCTTGGTGGTCCTTGTGGTCCTTGTTGAGAACAGCACACCTTCAGCAGCTCTGGATGTTTGTAGCCATGCCTCTGTTTTGCAGAGCTGTGTGTTTGTGACAGCAGAGCACCAAAGCGCCAGGGTTTCACTGTGCTGTTTGTGAAGTAATTGCCATTTTCCTTTAGAAAGAAAACTTTGGGTGGGAAGTTCCTGAACTTTGTGGGGTTTTGTTGTTGTTGTTGTTTTAAAGAGCTGGGTAAATTCTTAGAAACTTCCAGATGTGAAGTGAAATGTTATTGTGCTTCTCCACGTTTTAGCTTCACTAGCACTTAACAAAAGAGGTTTTCATTGTTAAGCTAATTCTTACTGAATTGTCAAAAACATGGGGAAAAAAATCATTGGAATAATAATAATTACACTAATGTGCTTTCACAGCCTTAGCTTTTACCACAGCTAATTGTCCTCTTTCAGCCCTCCTGCTCCGCATCTCAGCGGTCTCCTCTCCACTTGGACCTTTCCCCAGGCACGATGGGTTCCCATATAGCCCCCCCAATATGTGACCTCCCTGAGTCTAAACTCATGGCAGACCCAGCCCTGCTATGTACAGAAGTCACCAGGTCCTGTGCAGATCCTTATGCCTGGGATTATCCAGATAGATGAACTGTAGTTCAAGCTTAGCTACCTCCAGGCCTGCCCTTAGTGCTGGGGTGCCCTATGGCAACCCTGAGTGCTGCCCTGTCTAGCACCAGGTCCAAACCATAGAATCTTAGAGTGCTTTGGGTTGGAAGGGACCTCTAGAGGTTATCTCACCCAACACCCCGTGCAGAAAGGAGGGCCATCCCTAACTGGATTAGGCTGCTCAGAGCCTCATCAAGCTTGATATTGAATGTCTCCAGGAATGGGGCATCTACAGCCTTCCTGGGCAACCTGTTCCAGCATTCTACCACCCTCACTGAAAATAATTTCTTCCTCATTTCCAACCTAAATCTACCCTGTTCTAGTTTAAAACCATTGCCACTTGTCCTGTAGCTACAAGCCCCTGTAAACAGTCCCTCCCCAGCCTTCTTGTACCTTCAGGTTCTGGAAGGCTGCTTTAAGGTCTCCCTGGAGCCTTCTCTTCTCCAGTCTGAACAACCCCAACTCTCTCAGCCCTCTGATCATCTTTGTGGCCCTCCTCTGGATCCACTTTATCATGCTAATGTCCTCCTTGTCTTGAGGGCCCCAGAGCTAGACACAGCACTGCAGGTGAGGTCTCACCAGAGTATAGGGGGAGAATCACCTCAGTTGTCCTGCTGGTCACACCTCTTTTGATGCATCCCAGGACGTGATTGGCCTTCTGGGTTGCAAGTGTACACTGCTGACTCCTGTCCAGCTTTTTGTCCACCAGTAACCCCAAGTCTTTTTCTGCAGAGCTGCTCCCTATCACATCATGCCCCAGCCTGCATTGATAAGGAAGGTTGTTCTAACCCAGGTGCAGGACCTTGCACTTGGCTTTGTTGAATCTCATGAGTCTCACCTGAGGCCACTCCTTCAGCTTGCCTGAGTCAAAGCTTCCACACCACCAAGCTGCTGCTTGTGCTCCAAAGCAGGCCAACCTTCTACCCATCTCCCTGTGAGGTGTCATTCCACTGCCCCACCAATGCCAGCAAGGCCAGGGGCAGTCAGCCTCTATTGTGCCCAGTGCCATCCCAGCTGCCCTCCTCCCCCCCCCCCCCCCACAAGGAGCAGAGCTGGGGAAAGAAGTCAAGAGCTGTTACAGCTTGTGCAGGAGCGTCTCTAAAAGGATCCATTTCCATCCTCCTGCTTGTCTGCTTCAGTCGGAACAGGAGGCCGCAGCTGCTGCCGCTCTGTGTCACGGCAGACCACAGCCAGCTCCTGCAGGAGCACCGCAGCTGCATCTCGTCGCACCGCAGCTGTCCTTGGTGATGACCGCAGCCCCCGGGGCTGCCGGCACCCCCGGCCCCTGGGAACCCGCAGCTCACCCTCCTGTGAATCATGGCTCCCACAGAACTGGACCTCCTTGTGGGCTCTGCAGTTCCCAGCTTGCAAACCACAGCCCTGCTAGGCTCTGCTCACAGCTCGAGGAGCTGCTCTCTGGTGCTTCTGCTTTCCTGGTGCGAAACAGAGCAGACCCCTGCAAGCTCGCTGCAGCCCAGCTGAGCCCACCGCAGCAGCAGGCAGATGGCTCTGGCCCTGGGAATAGCACCGAGTTCAGTTTTGGGCCCTTCACTCCAAGAAGGACATTGAGGTGCTGGAGCAGGTCCAGAGAAGTGCAACAAAGCTGGTGCAGGGTCTGGAGAACAGGTCCTTTGAGGAGCAGCTGAGGGAACTGGGGTTGTTTGGTCTTGAGAATAGGAGGCTCAAGGGAGACCTTTTGGCTCTCTACAACTCCCTGAAAGGAGGTTGGAGCCATGTGGGGGTCAGTCTCTTCTCCCAAGGAATGTGACAGAACGAGAGGAATTGGCCTTGAGTTGCACCAGGGGAGGTTTAGGTTGGGCGAGCAACTGATGTCGTTTACCTGGACCTGAGCAAAGCCTTCGACACTGTCCCAGACCACATCCTGGTCTCCAAACTGGTGACACATGGGTTTGATGGGTGACCACTAGATGGATAAGGAACTGGCTTGATGGCTGCACCCAAAGAGTGGCTGTCAATGGGTCTGTGTCCCAGTGGAGGCCAGGGACAAGCAGAGTCCCTCAGGGATCAGTCCTGGGACCAGGCTTGTTCAACATCTTTGTGGGTGACATGGACAGTGGCATTGAGTGCACCCTCAGCAAGTTTGCTGATGACACCAAGCTGCGTGGTGCAGCAGACAGGCTGGAGGGAAGGGAGGCCATCCAGAGGGACCTTGACAGGCTGGAGAGGTGGGCACAAGCCAACCTCATGAAGTTCAATAAGAGCAAGTGCAGGGTCCTGCATCTGGGTCGAGGCAATCCCAGGCACAAATACAGGCTGGGCAGTGACTGGCTGGAAAGTAGCCCTGAGGAGAGAGACTTGGGGGTGCTGGTGGACAAAAAGCTCAACAGGAGCTCTCAGTGTGCACTTGCAGCCCGCAAAGCCAATCAGATCCTGGGCTGCATCAGGAGAAGTGTGGCCAGCAGGGCAAGGGAGGTGATCCTCCCCCTCTACTCAGCCCTGGTGAGACCCCACCTGGAGTACTGTGTCCAGTTCTGGAGCCCCTATTACAAGAGGGATGTGGAGGTGCTGGAAGGTGTCCAGAGAAGGGCCACAAGGATGAGCAGAGGGCTGGAGCACCTCTCCTGTGAGGACAGACTGAAGGAGTTGGGGCTGTTCAGTCTGCAGAAGAGAAAGCTCCGAGGTGACCTCATTGTGGCCTTCCAGTATCTGAAGGGGGCCTACAGGAAGGCTGGGGAAGGACTTCTCAGGATCTCAGGGAGTGATAGGACTAGGGGGAATGGAATGAAGCTGGAGGTGGGGAGGTTCAGGCTAGATGTGAGGAGGAGGTTCTTCCCCATGAGAGTGGTGAAACCCTGGAATGGGTTGTCCAGGGAGGTGGTTGAGGCCCCGTCCCTGGGGGTGTTTAAGGCCAGGCTGGCTGAGGCTCTGGCCAGGCTGATGTAGTGTGGGGTGTCCCTGCCCATGGCAGGGGTGTTGGAACTAGATGATCCTTGTGGTCCCTTCCAACCCTGAATGAAACTATGAAACTATGAAACTATTAGGAGAAAATTCTTCACCAAAAGAGTTCTCCAAGATGCAGGGTGTGGTGTTGAGGGACATGGTTTAGCACCAGACATGGTGGAGTTAGAGAATGGCTGGGCTGGGTGCTCTTACAGATCTTTCCCAACTGAAATGATTGTATGAGTCTGTGTTGCTGGTCTCTCTCCGTTCAGACACGTACCCAAGTGCCTGTGAGCTGTCTGGCACCTGGAGTCTTCAGCTTTATTTCAAGGTTGTAAACACCCCCTCTGCTTGCCTGTTGCTCCATAAGCCACTGGGGATGCATGCATGACTGGAAGTAGCAGGGACATGGAACATTTTTTTTGTGGAAAGAGTGGTCAGGCACTGGAACTGGCTGCCCAGGGAGGTGGTTGAGTCACCAACCCCGGATGTGTCTAAAGGTCATTCGGATGTGGTGCATGGGGATATGGTTTAGGGGTGAACTTTGTAGAGTTCTGGGTTGGACTTGGTGCTCCCGAGGGTCTTTTCCAACCTGAATGTTTCTGTGATTTCTGTGATGGTGCCTGTGGCAAAGTGGGAGTAGTGGAGGTTTGTGTGCCCAACCCACCAAGCAGACCACCTTAGCCAGGGCAGGGTGACAGCCCTGTGCTATGATTCCTTAGAGATGTGGTGTGGGGAGATGAGTATGTAGCAACCCATGTTTCTTTTCCTCTTCTCCAGCATACCTTCACCCATTCCTTGGCAGGGCTGACCTCACCTGGACATCCCCTTCTGCTGAGCTGAACCTCCCATTTTGTGGAGGTTTGCCTTTCCTCCACTGCTGCGCAGGGTTGGAGGCATCCTCTATGTGGCACAGTGTGTGCTGTGTGTCAAGCCTGGTCTGTGTAGGGCCTGCTTGGACCTGGCATAGGCTCAGATGCTTTGAGCAAGCCTTTGCTGTTGTATTTTCCCCTGTCCTTCTCCTCCTTTAAAAGTCACTGTTGCATCTCCTTTGGAAATGCGGGCTGAGGCTATGCAGTGTGAGCTGTGGCACTCCGGCTGTGAGGATAAATGGCTGCCCTGACCTGGAGCAGGCTGGAAGGTGCTTTTGCTGGGGAGGTGGACACGGATGGCTGTGCCCTCCAGCAGCACCGTTCTGTGATGGTGCACCATCAGGGACCATCCTCTGGACAAAGCACCATGCTTTTGTTTAGTATCTGCAAATTGCTCATTACCGAGGACTTCGCTCTGTGAGGTACAGGAGCAAACAATATGAATCGTGAAACCTCAGTGCACCCAGCAATTTCATCAGAGGTTTTCTCACCTTTTCTTTCTCCTCTCTTTCCTTCCTCTCATTTCTCCTCAGTCAGAAAGAGATGGAAACAGGTCTCCTGAGCTTTGATCATGAGCTCGCCACCACCCCTTGCCTCTCATTGGCGCGGGCAGAGCAGCTGATGGGGCTGTGGGGGACGCCAGGCAGCGGCGGCAGCAGCAGCAGAGCTGCAAAACTCTTCCCAGCACCAGCTGGACTAAGGCAGAGGGCACCAGCCATTTCCCATCCCACCCCACCCCCCCCAAATGTCACTTGCTTTTAAATGCACTGGTAGTTTAAAATAAGAATAACCTGCTCCAGGGCTTCTTAAACTGTGGAATTAAATATGGTTCTGGTCTCTAGGCAGAGTCTGACTCTTCAATTCTAAATCTGCTCAGCCAAGCGAAATATTGCAGGGGGGAAGGAAATCAATATTTCTCAGGCCCAGCACAGAGAGGAAGCTGCCTGCGTGTGGCTGCGGGCGGGAAGGTGCAGATGTGTGCCCGCAGGCTGGCGGGGCCGGGGCAGGAGCACGCCGGCGGGCACTGCCGAAGGACAGGGCACAGGGAGTGGGATGTGGTGTGTGTGTGGTGTGGGGAGCTGTGTGGGTGTGTGTCTGTGGAGCTTGGAGTGTGCCTGGGCACACGGCTGGGTCTCTCTGCATGCGGTTCCCTGCAGGGTCTCTCAGAGAGCAAACGCAGCTTGCTTGCTTTCCTGACCTGTAATTTGGTGGCTGTAAGCTGCTGCTGCCAGAGCAGGTGTACTGTGGCTGTCCTGCTTTCTGCCACATGCAGCTGAGCTGCACAGGAGGCAGGAATAATTGGAGCTAATCAGGGTCTCTAGCTGAGCAAAGGACCCACAGGCCCCATCATTTGGAGGCTGGCAGCACTTCAGGCCAAGGATGGGGTGCTCTTGCTATCCTGGGTGTAGTCTGTCAGGACCCACACCCCAAGGACTGCTCCGGATGCACCACGTGCTGCACTGCACTTCATGGCCCTGTGGCAGCATGCCCCAAGCATGGCTGTCCCTGCCCAAGGGCTGCCTGTTGTCCAGAGAACATGGGCTGGCTGGGGAATGGCCCCAGTTTCCACTCCGGGAGCATCACCAGGTATTCCTCCTCTTCCCTGCAAGGAAGGGCTCAAGCTATAGCTAGACACTAATGAAGCTAGGGCAAAATGAAGCTGGTTTTGCCAGGTCTGAGTTCTCCAGGTGGTGTCTGTCCTATCCCTCTCCTCACTGTCACTGCCTTGGAGAGTCCTAATGTTCCCCATCCCTGCCACTGACTGTCCTCCATGGTGTGTGGTTGTGGGAGGAGGGAGCAGAGGAGGATTTCCATCTGCAGCAGAGAGGGGAAGGACAAATGTTATTGACCTGATCTGGCATCTGACCAAACCACAGACACTCACCCCTCCCAAAAAGCCTCTCTGATAGCTTAATTTCTTAATTGCTGTCTGTGATCAGGATGTCAGCTCTGGCTCTCCTCCAAGATATGTCACTTCCAGCAGCCTGGGGCTCTCTATCACCTTGCTTGGTCACTACTTTCAGATCACCTGCTTGACCAGCTAGAGAATCTCCCATCTCCATGCAGGCCACCTCTGCTGCCCACATCATGCAAATACTGAAGGAGCTCAAAATGTTGAGGAGTGCCAGTTCAGGGTCCCAGCTCCAATGTTGTTTGGTGCCTTGGCCTGAAAGCCAGGAGTTGGAGCTGAGCTGTGTGATTGGAGGTCCCAGCTGGCGTCTGGCACAGCATCTGGAGGATGTAAGATGCCTGGTGCAGGGCTCAGGATGGGGAGCAGGGGAGCAGGCATGGTGGGGTGCCCAGAGCTGCGGTCCTGGGAAGAGACCCAAAGCAGAGCTTCCCTGCTGGGTCTGGCACTGGGCTGAGGGGAATTCCCGGCAGCTCCAGCCATCAGGCAGCAGTGAGCACATGCAGCAGGAGCTTACGAGCTGCAGTGCAGTGAGGCTCTGTATCTCAATAAGCAGCACTCCAAGGCAGACCTGAAAATAAATATTTGAAGAGGAAATAGTACTCTGTCTTCTATTGTCTCTCCTCCTTTCCTCTCTCTCCTTCTCTCCTCCTCCTCCTCCTCCCATTTTATGTCTGACTGAATATGAGAGTTCATTGTTAAAAGGGTTTTGTTTTCTTGCGTTTTTTTTTCCCCCTTTCTTTACTCTCCCCATGAGGAAACTACAGGAGTTGCACTGTTCACAGTTCAGACCCATGCAGCAGCAAGGGCTGTCTTCATGCCAAGCTTCTCCATGCCCCAGGTTCCTGGGCACTTACTTTTCTCTCTGTTGCTTAGTTTGTTTGCAATGGTAAAACAGAAGTAGACAGCTGCTTTTTCTGCAGGGAGCAGAGATATGATAGGATCAAGCTGCCTGTAAAAGAAATCAGTAAGTGTGGTTCGTTCAGCCCACCCCTACCATGATCTTCCTCGTTCTTGGCAGCTTTGGCTTAGTGCAAGGCAAAGCAAGCAGGCCAATGGTGCCGTGAGTGATACTGCTCCTGGTCCCTGTTGGCCCCAATGGGAAAGATTAAAACTGGGCCAGGAGGAGGCATATGGCCTTGTGCCTTACTGGAAAAGGTGGAGTAAGGGATTGTTAAACTGCAGATGGATGTGAAGGTCAGGACTTGTGGCACTGTATGTATTGCAAGTCAGACAGGAGGTAGGCTACTGAAATAGGAGTGGGGAAAATCAGCCTCTAGCCTGCCTCCAGCTGCCAGCTGGGCAACCACAGAAAGGGGACCCCCAGAAAGAAATTATGCACACCCCACCACCCCAACAAGCTTGGATGGGGCTGTCAGCAAGGCCCTCTCCATAGACAAGAGCTAGTGAAAGTAGGGATGCTGTGTGGAGAAGCTGGACCTGGAGAGAAGTGAGTGCAGAGTCAGCCCACAGGCTGCATGATCTCCCACTCTGAGGATCCGTGGGCAGGGAAAGGAGCATTGGCATCATCCAGAGCCCTCCTCAGAGCGTGAAGGGAAGTGTTAGGAGAAATTAAATGTAAAAGTAGAAGTGAAAAGTGGTAGTGAGAAGGGAATGGGGAAGAGAAGGGAAGGGAAAGACTCCAAAGAGGAAATGGGACTGAAAAATGCAGAGGTGTTTAAGGATATCCGAGACACTACAGGCAAGGGAAGATAGTCCAGGAGAGATGTAACTTTGCAAGAAGTCTTCTCAGCCTGGCTGCAAATGTTTGCTAAGCTTCTCTGCTATATTTAGCAGCCTCCATGCCCTTTGGAGAGTTCTCCATGCAGATGGCAGAGGAGCTGCTTGCCAAATGGTGGCTGCCATGCTGCGTCAGAAGGGAGTGCCCAGTGCCCAGGGAGCGGAGTTGAGTGCCGGCTTTGCCCTTTCGGCAGTGCAACCAAAAGCTTCACTTTGCTGCCCAGTGGACAGGGCTGCCAGATGGCTCAGTATTTGCTGGTAAATTAGCAATGGAGAACATGAGATGTAAAGCCCTAAATTGAAGAAACCCAGCACCCGGGCTGGACTTGTCCTCCCACAGAGGATGGTCTCTGCAGAGCAGGGCTGGGTAGATCCATTATAGGGGCAGCACAGGGACCAAATGAACATGGGCACTGTGCTGCCATCTCTCCCCTGTTCTTTGGCACGATCATGGGCCATTACTCAAGCATGTGCAGCCTCTGGCTGTGTTTGCTTTAAAGCAGTATGCAGAGAAAACCAGCTTTCCTCTCTAGGAAAGAAGTGCTGCTTGTCCTGGATCTGTGCAGCATCTCTCTGAATGGGATATGACTGGGAGGCAATTTCCAGGCACTAATGCAATATAAGCACTCATCACTTGTGTGTGTGCATGTGTGGGGATAGGCAATATAATGATCTCGTGCTTTGTGGCCCTGAGCAGCAGCCCAAATGCTCCTGCACTTCTTGAGCATGAGCCTGCCTGTGAAATGGCTTCATAGCTCACTTGGGGTGTCTCTGAGCCTGATCTGAAGCTCCATGCCAGGCCAGAAGGTGGAGAAGAAAGCCTGAGACAAGCCAGAAGTTGGAGAGGAGATGGTGTGGGGACACCACACTTATATTCACAGAGAGTCTCTTTACAAGGGCTTGTAGTGACAGGGTGAGGGGCAATGGCTTTGAGCGAGAGGAGGGGAGACTGAGACTGGAGATTAGGAAGAAGTTGTTCACAGTGGAAGTGGTGAAACACTGGGACAGGTTGCCCAGGGAAGTTGTAGATGCCCCTTATGTGGAAGTGTTTAAGACCAGGCTGGATGGGGCATTGTGCAATCTGGGCTAGTGGGAGCTGTCCCTGCCCATGGCAGGGAAGTTGGAACTATGTGATCTTTAAAGTCCTTTCCAACCCAAACCACTCCATGAATCTCACCAAGGTAGCATTAGTGCTGCCTCCTGCAAGTCCTTCCAAATCACAGGGCTGCCCAGCTCCCAGCTGTCCACACACCTCCACTGCTTTCTGCACAGCCCCACTCCAGAGGCATATGATTATTTTTTAAACAAGTAAATATTAAAACCTTGGGTTCCTTTTATTTGCTGTCTGGAGTCAGAGCCTAGTGTCTTCCTGTTCTCCAGCACTTCTGTGCATTTGGGAGGGCTGGCCCCTCTCCTCTCCCCTTGGTTTCTAATGAAAGCCAAGCTTCCTACATCTTAACTTGACTCCAGAGGCTGGGGCTTTGAGAAGTTCTACCTCTGTAATACCGGCAATAAAATCATAAGAGCTGGCTATGCTGCTGTAAAACATTTATTGCTGTGTGAAGAGGAATAGTGAATCCTCCCTCCCTCCCTCCTCCCTATCCCTGCAGCTCCCCAGCTCTCGCTCTGCTCCCCATCGGGGACTCCAAGTCTTCGTGCCAGGCAGCACAGACTGCATCCCATTTCGCTCTGATCCCCTTGATCCCGTCCCTGTCTAGCTTCCCTGGAACTGCTCTTCCCTCATCCAAGCTCTCCATGCCCCACCAGCAGATCCGCCCCTGCTCCCCATCCTTGCCCTTGCCACACGGTCACTCAGCTGCGCATCGGCGCCGTGTTTGCTGCGTGCCGGAACGGAGAGGATGTGGAACAGCTCCCTGCCTGCTTAGGCTGTCCCTGCCTTTTGCATTCCATGGCGATTGGGAGCCTCGCCTGCCTTCCCACACCATCCCCTCCCGTATTTATAGATGGCAGAGGCATTCTCCGTGCGGATGCAGATTGTGCATGACGGCTTTCTATAAATACAAATGCTCCGTAATTATCGTTAGAACTATTTAGCCCCATTCAAAGGTAGATTAAATAATGAATGTGTGTGTGATATGCCTGTCGACATCAACAAATGGAAAGAGACATCTCTGGATGTGTATCTGGAGGTTTCCCCGGTGAAGAAGTTGGGGGAGGAGAGGGAGGAGGGAGCTGAGCAGCCGTGTTGCTGGGAATGACTCTTCCACGGGGGCTCAGGGGGTGCAGTGAAGCCCGGTGGCCACCCTCTGCTCCTCGCTGGGGTCTTGGGGCTGGGCAAACGGGTGACACCATGCCAAGGGATGGACGAGGAGGATCAGCACATGCAGAAGCCTGTTGGTATTCACGGCTGCCCATTGCTGCGCATCCTCCTCCTCGGCTTTCACGGAGCCTCGGGAGCAGCAGGAGGTAATTTCAGGCTAGGCTGCTGATGGAGAGCAGGGGCAGGTGTGTGATCAGGCTCCCCAAAGTATCTCGGCCCCTTGTTTTGCACTGTAATTGATTTTCTCTGAGGCTCTGCATGCCCCAGTGTGTTCCCCTTCCTGCTGCTCTTCCCCTGGCCGTGAGCTGGCCCATAGCAGGGCCCTTCGGGGACACCGTCTGTGCTCCTGCTCCAGCTCTCCCTACAAGAAAGGAGGAGGGTAGCTGTGGCAACAGGAGCCCAGGAACAGTCTCCTGATGGGTCCTTGCTGAGGACAGATGAGCCTTCACCAGCATCCCAGAGGGCTGCAGTGAAGGGCTCATGCCCAGCAAAGCGGGACTGGCATGGGAAGAGTGATGACACTGGCATTTCAAGGAGAGGTTCAAAATCCCTTCCTGGGGAACACACAGTGTTAGGCAGATGGCAACCCCTAAACACCATGTGTTGCCCAGGAGGGGATTTTGCAGAGCCAATGGAAGGGTGAGGTAGGTGTCAATGCTCCTTTTAACATGGGCACCTCTGTCTCTTTTGCCCTCTCCCCAGGCTTGGTGAAACCCTGCCACCACTCACAGGCAAGTGTTCCATTAGCTCATGGGTGGCTGCCAGACCTCAGCCCTTCCCTGGCTCTGTGTCACATTGCAGGCTGCTCCTCTGCCCGAGGGACAGCAGCATCAGGACCGGTGAGGGAAACTGGGCTGGGAGGAAGGGCTCCATCACAGTAACTAATAACTGTGTGCTGACAAATTGAATTATACCTTTTCCAGTTGGCTGCACTATTGATCAGAGAAAAGGTTTGTGTTTTTGTTAGGCTTTTTTTTTCTTCTTCTTCTTCTTCTTTTTCCTTTTAAGTTACAGTTGCAATGTCCTAGGGGCTTATAATGAACTAAATAAGGTCAGGTTAGCAGAAGAATCAAATATGCTCTGGCAGCAGAAGCGTGGGCTTTTCCTGGTGACTCTGAGGAGAGAGGAAAGGGGTGGTGGGAGCAGTGACAGCTCCAGTTTCTCAGTGCCCTGGTACATGGAAGTGTCCCACCACAGCCTCCTGCTCCCCAGGGAGGGCAGGTGTGGGGGAGTTCTGGGGGAGCTGTGGAGGAGAGGTGATGCAGCTGTAATTGTGCCGATTGGCCTGATCCCAAGCGGAGTGGCAGGACCTGTGGGCGAACTGGACTTCACCAGTGTCTATCTGCCACCTGCCCCAGCTCCTGCCAAGTTGCACTGCCAGGGCTGTTTCAGTGGCTCCTGCCCTGCCTGGGAGACTGCCAAGGTGGGTAGGAGATGCATGATGGGGTTCAGGGAGCCCGGACTCAGCCAGCTGCAGCATTTGTCCAGCAGCTCACTGTGGAGTCCCAGCCTGGGGAAGCTGATGGTGTTTGGTTCTTTGCTCTAGCACTGGGATCCTGCTGTGAACTCAATTAAAGCTGTGTTGGGGAAAGAGGGAATAAATTACCCAGATGAAAAGGATGAGTGAAAAAAAAAAACGTGTGCAGAGAAGTGCCAGCCCACCTTTGAAAGGCTTTATCAAGCTCGGACACGTGTCACCTTGGCAGCAGAGAAGCTGCAGGGAACGGGGAGCTCTCCCTCCCTGTCCCCACTCCTGGACTGGCACCAGGACAAAGTGAGGCCAGAAGAAGCAGAGGGATGAGGTAACCTGTCGATGCCAGACTGGGGATGGAGGTTAGGGGCTAAAAAGCCAGCTTGAAGCTGTGCCCAGGTGAAGGTTTGCAATGGTGGCAATGTCTGCCTGAGAAGAGGCACCAGGAGCTCTTATATCCTGTTCCTTGATCATCCAAATACCTAGCCATCTACCCTGCTTGTCCCCAGTACCCTGTGGCTCCAACCTGTGGCTTGAGTTGCTCTCTGGTGTTGCTGGAAGAGGCCAGCAGCTTTGAGTAAAGCCTGGGTTTGCTGCTCAGGGCTATAAGCATCAGAAAGGGAGCAGCTGCCATATGGGAACAAGCCTTACTGCCACCCAGCTACTGGTCAGCCAGGGCTGGCAGATAAATCCTGCAACGGTGGAAAATCACTTTGAGAGGCCAGGACTAGCACAGGCTGGATCCAGCCCTGGGATTCTGGCTGGACAGAGCTGCTCCTCCAGAAGGGAATCCAAGGGCAGTGTAATGCAGTGACCAACTCTGCAGCCCCAGGGCCATGCTCAGAGGGGTGACCTGAGGGCAAGCTTCAGTGAGCAGCAGAAGCAGGGACATTAGCATCTTGTTTTTGTGTAGCTCTGTTTACAAAGACCTAGATTGAAATCTCAGCTGCCCTGGGGTGGATCTGGATGGTCTCCAGAGCTGTCTGTGTGCTGGCAGAGCTGCTGTGCTCCACACGGCAGGTTTTCCCACTTTGCTCACAAGGCCTGTCCCTGGTGACCCCAGAGCCCCAGGCTCTGGAAGCAAAAGCTGCCCCTGCCCCCAAGACTGTCTTGCTGCATTGGGACCTGCTTCCCTTCTGCACTTCACTGTACAAAACCTCACCCAGTACAAGCGAGCACCAACAGGCTCTGCGCTGTCATCACTTGTCCTAGCATATGGGGCTTGGAGGGGAAACCCCATCTGCTGCACAGCTGTCCATCTGACCTTTCTGCAGGACTTTGTGGAAATCCCTCCTGGTAGCAAGCTGTGAGCCCTCACCACCCCACCACCACCACCTCAGCAGAGCAGGGCTGGGAGGTGTGTGAGGTGCTGTGCACACTTGAAGCCTGCAGGGCTGCTCATGTTGGTGACGTTTCGGTGCCTTGACAGGTTCCCAGAACCTTACCCTGGGTGCTCTACACCCAGCCTTGAAAGCCCAGGGTTGTGCAGAAGAACCAGGTCCCATCCTGCTGAGGTGTGGCCAGCAGCCAGGGGACTCTGTTTGGGCAGAGACCTGACATCTCCTAAGTGCAACCTTCCTCTTTGCGCACTGCCCTGCTTGAGAGTCCAGCCGCATCAGGTGCTGGATTAGCATTCCCAGCACAGCCTCACTCCATCACCATTTCTATTAAACTCATTTGCTATCTAAAGGAATTCATTTTCCACTATGTTTGCCCATGATAAAAAAAGCAAGCCCTCAGAGCTGAGGCCCCAGTGGTTGAGAAGGAGGAGTGCCCAGGCAGGGAGCTGGGTAGCAGTGTTCCCCTCCTTCAGGCCATGTGCTGGGAAGAGGGAGGACATTCCACCTTCTATGCAACATGATGCCTCCGTCTTTATGCTTCCACCATGCTCCTGGAAGGAGGAGCTGCCCATTGCAGGCACCAAGGCTAAGGCTTGCTGTCTTTCACAAGCAAATGGCACTGTTTCACCCTAGGATGTGGCTTTGCAAACCCAAATTGTCCCATTTCCACTGGGGATATTCCTGAACTCCAGGAAACTTTACCCTCCTTCCAAAATTCAGGTTTCCTTGGAGTCTACAGCAAGTCCAGGAAAGGTAGAGACAAGCTGTGTTCTCTCTGCCTGCTCCCCCATCTCCTTGTGTGCTACATCCTCCAACTGGGCACTTTGCAACAGGCTCAGGAACTGGATTCCTCCCCCTGCCTGGAGCTCAGGGTCTGTCTCTGTGCTTGGGTGCATAAGGGAGGGATGTGTACGTCCTCTCCAGGGACTGTGGGGCACCTGGTGACAGCCCTCATCGTGCTTTGTTGCCAAGCTTCCTTGAACAGGCACCTCCTGCCAGAAAGAGGGGTGAGATGCTCTGCAGACAGCCCTCTGTGCCACCACACTCAAGGTCAGAGGCTACTGGTAATGGATCTACAGCCTGGCTATAAATTTGATGCTGAAGAGAGCCTTCCCTCCTGGCTCTCCACAGCAGCATGCATCTTGCACTGCTTGGCCAGCCTGGACACCACCAAAGGAGCTTTAATCACTTCCTGGAAGGCATTTAGGCCTTCAGCTGGCCTTGTTGGCTTGTGGCTGCCTTTACAGACAGCTCCTCCTGGGGTCAGCTAAGCCCTGCTGTGGTCTGCAGCGCCAAGGCAGGTGAGCATGTATGACTGGCATGGGGCCTGGAGTGCAGCTGCTGGGACCAAGTGGTTGATCTAGTGGGTTTGGGATCTCCTGCATGGCTTTGGGTACCCCACAGAACCCAGTGTTTAGAGTAATCTCCCAGCAGATGGGAAATCTGGCTCCAGGGCAGGCAGAGGAGGAGCTGAAGTTGGCATCCAGCTTCCCAGGGAGCCTGTGGAGATGTATTATGGGGGGAAAGGAGATGGGGAGAGATGAAGGGCAACAATGGTGGCTGTGGAGTACTTGGGCATAGTGCTGGGCCACCCTCCTGACCTGGTGTCCACCAAGTCCATGACCTGAGTGGTCCACCAAGACCCATGCCAAGCTGGGTCCTAGCTACCATTCCTCTGCCTGCCCAAGTGTCAGGGTCAGAGTGATGGAGCCTGGTGTTGTCCACACAGGAGCTTGCTGAGTGGAGACTGCAAATCAAATTTGAGCCCCTGTAAAAATCCAGCCCTTCATAAATACAAAATGTCTCCCTTCCTAATAATCATCTGCAGATAAACAGCAGCTCTGTTAGTGATCACAACAGCTTCCAGCCCTGGAGCAGGTGCTGATTTCAAGCCCTCCTCACCTGTGCCATGAGCAAAGCCTCACTTTCCCAATCCCTTCCCGTGGGATCAACCTGGCCACCCACCTTGTTCCCACAGACCAAGGGCATATCCTGCTCCATCTGGACAGAAACTGGTTTCCCTCTCACAAATCCTTTTTCAGAGTCACTGGTGCTAATGGAGAAGTGATAAAGCCTGTTTAACCCCCCTGCTACCTGTGACTCTCACTGCAAATCCCACTAATGAGGGAGCTCAGGTTGTGCTAATTACTCCAACCCTGTCGAGCCAAATGAGAACACCAGGAGTTAACTAATACTCAATTAACCCCTGGTTACTCGTGCTGATTTCCCCTGTTCCTAGCAGCTGTCAGAAAGTCAACATGTAAATAGTGACAGGCAGGAGGCAGATAAACCTCCAAGCAGCAACCCACCTCCCCTGTGTGGCACAGGAATCACACAGCCCACCCAGACAAGAGATGCAGGGCTCTCCTGGCACTCCTGACCAGTGGCTGGGGGTCCCTTGGAGCCCCTCTTTTGAGTCAGCAGTGTTAGGTCTTGTCTGCCTCTCCATCTTGTCATCATGCCTGGAAGCACTGGCTGGCTGGACTCATGGATAGATGAATGGATGTGGGGAGCTCCCAGCCCTGTGCAGGAGGGGCTGAGGTGGTGAGGAGGGTCCTTCACCCGGAGCACAGTGAGTCTCGGGGAACTTTTCACCTTGGTGTTTCTCACACCTGCAAACCTGCTGGCTCCCAAGACACCTTGGAATGTGGGACACTTAGGGTGGCCCCAACCCCCCTGCACCCCACTGTGTGCACCTCACGGGGCGTGCAGAGGGGCTGGGACAGGCCCCAGCTCCTGCCATGCGCTGAGCAGCATCCCAGGATTTCCCCTGCGGTTGCTATGGTGACATTGCCGTTTCTTACCTCGCCAGGGAGGGGAAAAAAGCCTCCAAACATTTAATTCTGCAGCCCACCTGGGAGCCTTTTAAACTCCCCGTTCGGCGTTTGACATGTAATAATTTTTGTGCTTTTAAGATTATCCTAAAATGCTCATTCTCCTTCCCTCTCTTGAAATCTCAGCGGTGGAGCCTCGGGAAGAAATCAGCATAAAAAAAATACCAGTGCAAGTTTTCCAGTGCCAATTTGTCACTGTCACCGGGAACAGGCAGTGACAGGCGCCAGGGAAGGGGACGTGGCAGCACCAGGCAGGGCTGACCGCTGGTGGCCATCAGCGCGGCACAGCCGCCGCCAGCCAGCTCCCGTGGGAGATGCCATGAGGGAGGGCTGGGCTCAGGGACAAGGTGCTGGATGTGAGGGGATGGAGGTGATGGGCCGGGTGGTCGTTCGAGGGCAGTAGTGAGAAAGTGAGGGATGTGGGGGAGAGCTGAGTCTGGTTGGCAGCAGGGAGGGCTTTCATCTGCTGCCCCACAAAGGAAGTGCTGCCATTGCTCAAGACAAGAGACTCATCAGCGGGGTGAGCATCGATGCTGAAATGAAAATATGGTTAAAAACCTCCTGAAAGAAACGGAATCAATACACTTGGATCAACTCCCTGGATCCACCTTGGGCTTCCCAGGAGACCTGGTCTCCCACCTCCCTCCCTGGGTTTCCCTGCTGGTGCAGAGGAGAGCAGAGCCCAGCTCCACATCAGAGCCTTGACATGAATAAATATAGTCAAAACTGTCAGGAGCCAGGCACTGCAGTGACAAGAGGCACTTGGGTACCAGCAGTGGGACACCATCATATGGCTGCTTGTATTTGGGCATGTGCACACCTTACCAAGCAGATGGTCTGCTCCAGAGCACTGGGATCCAGCAAGCCTGTGGAGCAATTTAATCTCCAGAAATAATTTAATATGGCTTCCTCCAGAGGACAGGGGTTTGGGTTGGGGTTTTTTTTTTGCTGGTTAGCCATAGAATAATTTAATCCTACCTTCTGTGTGAGGGTCTATTTTGAGTTTGCCACCTGCAGAGGGGTTTAATCCCACAACTCACAAAGTAATTCAATCCTCTCCCTTGGTGAGTAATTTAATCCTCTATTTCCAGGGTAATTTAATCCCCTCCCTGGGGAATAATGGAATAATTTGATCCTCCATTTCCAGAGTAATATGATCCTCTACCTGAGAAGCTCAATACTTTAAGCCAGCCACCTGCGAAGCTGCGCGCATGCCCGGCTGCAGGCGCTGCCATCCCCGCAAACTCAGCCCTGCCCTGGGCGGGGTTCCCATGTTTGCCAAGTAAATCCATCCCCACACTGGCTGGGATCATCCAGGCAGGTGCAGAAAGAGCAGAACCATCCAGCCCTGCCCGACCCTGAGGCTGTAGAGTTTGGCTGCGTGTGATTGCTTCGTTTAAACGCCTCCTCAACCAATCGATCCATTTGCTGGTGAATTAGTTTGGATCTGGTCAGTGCCATGGTTGTTAGAGCAGGGCAGGCTCTGTCCCCACTCTGTAGGGCTGCTGGTGTTAGAGAGGTCTCCTGTGGGCTCGATTCAGCCCTAGGGTAGGATGGCTGAGTTCTTCCTATGAAGACATACATCAATATGTGTCTGCATATGCAGGGCTTGTCTTCCAATTTATCTGAAGGGCAGTGCTGTGTTACCTCAGTGTCCCCCCCAGCAGGATTCACTGGTTGGGAACCAGCTATCCAAATGTCTGAACCCTTGGGTGCCATTCATCTCAGAAACACCTGCACCAGGGGTCTACAAGCAAGGTCCCAGCACCCAGGTCTCCTGCTGAGGAGCTGGGAGCATGACAGGGCTACAGAGACCACCTACTTCGGGAGCTGAGCACCTCTGCCACAGCATCCAGGACACACAAACATTGCCTCTGTCCATACTGCCACCCTCCCATGGGGCCTCTAGGCATGTCACACACCTCCCAGCATGGAAATCCACCTTGAAAGCAACAGAGACTCCCTATTGGGCTGCATGAAAGAGAGATTCACAGTGGGAGTCTGGCTGGTTTACACCTCTTCCCTCTTATTTCTGCTCTAGCAAAGGCTCATGGTTAATAGAAGAAAGAGTGTTTCCTTAGCTGAGATGTTAAAGAGAGAGAAATACCAATAATTATAGTGTCCATTTACGTGCAGAGGAGGATCTGTGGAGTGTTCAGAACAGAAATATTTCTCTGCCCTTCTGGAGACTGCAGCAGTTTGTACTCGGGAGAAGGATTAGCACATGAGGAAGGAGATAACACCCTGAAGAAGCCCTGTGGAAGAGGAGAAAGAGGGAGAGGTGAGGCAGCAGGGCAGGAGGAGGGACCTGGTGAAGAGGGGAAGCACTGAAGGCCCAGGTTTGCCCCAGGTTTGGGTTGCCAAAGCATGGGTGGGAAGATGCCCTAACATGGCAAGGCAGAGGGCAGATGAGGCTGGAGCCTACCCACTGTGCTGGGGAGTGTCATGCCAGGCAGCCCTGCCCACACCCCACGGGACCCTTTCATGCAGGGGTTCTGCCCCTGCATCACCTGTCACATCCCCAGGGGAAAAATAGAAGGTTAAGACTATGGTGATGATGATGATGATGAGACTTGGGGGTGCTGGTGGACAAAAAGCTCAACAGGAGCTCTCAATGTACACTTGCAGCCTGGAAAGCCAACCAGATCCTGGGCTGCATCAGGAGAAGTGTGGCCAGCAGGGCAAGGGAGGTGATTCTCCCCCTCTACTCAGCCCTGGTGAGACTCCACCTGGAGTACTGCATCCAGTTCCGGAGCCTCTATTCCAAGAGGGATCTGGAGGTGCTGGAAGGTGTCCAGAGCAGGGCCAGGAGGATGATCAGAGTGCTGGAGCTGCTCTGCTGTGAGGACAGACTGAAGGAGTTGGGGCTGTTCAGTCTGCAGAAGAGAAGGCTCCCAGGTGACCTCATTGTGGCCTTCCAGTATCTGAAGGGGGCTACAGGAAGGCTGGGGAAGGACTGCTCAGGATCTCAGGCAGTGATAGGACTAGGGGGAATGGAATGAAGCTGGAGGTGGGGGGATTCAGGCTGGAGGTGAGGAGGAGGTTCTTCCCCATGAGAGTGGTGAAACCCTGGAATGGGTTGTCCAGGGAGGTGGTTGAGGCCCCATCCCTGGAGGTGTTTAAGCCCAGGCTGGCTGAGGCTCTGTCCAGCCTGATCTAGTGTGGGGTGTCCCTGCCCATGGCAGGGGGGTTGGAACTAGATGATCCTTGTGGTCTCTTCCAACCCTGACTGACACTATGATACTATGATGATTACTGTTTAATCCCATTGTTAGTGCCTAAGTCTAGTGGAAGCCAAAGGAGAGCCAAGTGGTTTGGAGGGACAGAGCCAACCTTCATCACTCCCTGACTGCAGACTCCCTATTCCCCTGAGCCTGCTGCAGTCCCCCAGGACCACCCCAGTCAACACAGTATCACAATATCACAGTATAACTAAGGTTGGAAGGGACCTCAAGGATCATTGAGTCCAACCTATCACCACAGACCTCATGACTAGACCATGGCACCAAGTGCCACATCCAATCCCCTCTTGAACACCTCCAGGGACGGTGACTCCACCACCTCCCTGGGCAGCACATCCCAATGAGGAACGACTCGCTCGGTGAAGAACTTTCTCCTCACCTCGAGTCTAAACCTCTCCTGGCGCAGCTTGAGACTGTGTCCCCTTGTTCTGGTGCTGGTTGCTAAAGAGAAGAGACCAACCCCTTCCTGGCTACAACCATCCTTCAGGCAGTTGTAGAGGGCAATGAGGTCACCCCTGAGCCTCCTCTTCTCCAGGCTAAGCAACCCCAGCTCCCTCAGCCTCTCCTCACAGGGCTGTGCTCAAGGCCTCTCCCCAGCCTTGTTGCCCTTCTCTGGACACCTTCAAGTGTCTCGATGTCCTTCTTAAACTGAGGGGCCCAGAACTGGAATGAACTATGACCTATCACCTTCAGCAGCCACCAGCCAGGACTGCACTGGGCTGAGAGGTGCCAAAGACAATTGTCTTTCCTAAAGCCAGAGAACTCAGGCAAAAAAAAAAAATAAACCCTTGCCTGGGCTGAGCAGAAATCATTGCTGCTTCCACTGCATGCTTTACGTGCCCCAGTCCCTCCTGGGATTGCTAAAATTCTGCTTTTAAAACTCTGCTTTATACAAAAGCCTGTCCTGAATATGTCATCTCACATTCTAACGTGATATATTAGACAAATAATTCTTTATGTGCAAAGCGTTCCCGAGTACCTGCAGGCCAGAGGGAAGAGAGGGGCCTGAATATCTTTAAAACTCCCATTCGAAATGTCTCCTCTTCAAAGTCTCTTTTGCACATTCTGCTCCACGCTGTGGCTCCCTGCCCAAAAGTCAGCCCCACTGGCAGCTTCTGGGTCCTGCGGAGCGCCCTGTCAGCCTGCACAGCTGCTCTGGGTGGCTGTGCTGGGGAAGCGAGGGGCTTGCGCTGCTTGTGGTGGATCTCCCAGAGGCTGCAGTCCTGTGCTGGGGGGTGGGGGAGAGAGCAGGAGAGAGATCTCTCCCTTTACTCCTTGCAGTGTGAGCTGCTCTGTTTAACCAGTCTTGGTGTTCACTCACCTCTCTTCCCCTCTAATGAGTCGGGTTTTGTTCTCCCATATCACGTCTGGATGCACATTGTGGGTAATTGATGGACAGGACCTGGCCTCTGAAAGCTATCAACGTCGCGACTGTGAAATCACACGTCCAAATATGTTTATCTTCTCGGCTTTCTGGGCCCCAGTGCTCTTCAGACACAGCTTTCCATACTTCAAGGAGGAGAGCAAATTTCCTTCAAAATGTCAGCATAGAAATGAGAGATAAAAGGGAAGACATAGGGGGGGGCTGCTTAAACTTTGCATTCAGGAACAAGCAGGGCAGTTTGGCTTGGAGGGAGGAAGCCAGAGCTCAGCCGCAGCTGAGCCGTGGTTTGGGAGGCAGGGGTGGTGCCTCAGGGGTCTGCATGCTGCAGTGGTGGGGTGAGAAGTCTGCTGCCATTCCTAGATACTGCCTTGTGGCATGAGCACTGCCTATGGTGGCCTACACCCAGTGTTGGGTGTGCAAACCGCCCACTCTTCTCAGCTTTGTTTCTTCAGGGACAGACATCTCAGCAGGTCAGAGTCTGGGGGTCTTCTCACCTGTGAGCTGAGCCCATGGGGTCACACCACCACCCCCATCCCAAAATCAAGTTTGGTCTTTGTGGCCCCTGCTTTTCTGCAACATGTAGGGAAGCAACCATGGCCGCTGTGACTTCTGCTGAGCCATTTTGCTGGTAGCAGGACAAGGCTGTCCCATGGGCTGCAGCCCACCGGGGCTCAGCTGCAGGCAGTGGCCTCACAACAGAGAGCTCAGGTCCATGTCAGCACACCCTGCCTGCTCCCTGGCTCTCAAGTGCTCTGTGAGTAATTCTGAAGTGCAGGAATTACTCTCCACACAAGCACCTCTCCAAGACTCGCAGAGCAGCAGGAGTTAGATGTTTCTCCTCTGTCCCTCCCAAGCACTGGGCATGGGAGGACAGCAGGTCAGCTGTAACAAGGGAAGTGGGAGGATTTCCCTGGCCAGCCAGGAGGACAAAGCACATTCCTACTGTGGGCACAGCCATCCTCCACCCCTGGCCAGACCCTGTTGGGGGGGCTGTCCACACCATCATGGACTAGTCTCAGTGAAACCATCAGCCCTCCTTTGTGCTCCTGATGTCAGAGCTCTGCATCTCTCTTAAATACAGATGATGGGTTGAGTGAGGAACTCTTGGGGGTTTGATGACAGAGCTCCTAGGAGATGATGTGGTTTGTGCTGAGCAGAAGCTGGGATTGTAGGCTGAGAATGGTCCCTCCAGGATCTTTCATCACTCAGTCTCTAGTCTCCTTTCCCTGAGGATTATTGTAGGATGAGGATGAGCCATGGGAAGGGAACACAGGTCCATGGCATGATGCATGTGGAAGCAGGGCCAGGAACCAGAGGTCAGGAGAGCCCTGCTCAGAGCAGTGCTGCTCAGTCCATCAGCTGCAGCTTGTCTGCCCTTCTCACACTCCCCAGGAGTGTGAGAGTTCCAGGAGCTCTGAGGCTGCACTGGCTGCAGCTGCAACCACTGGAACATGGATTCCTGGCCAGGCTTCTGTTGCATTTTACCTGGGCCACATTTGGTTGTTTCCAGCGTGGAATGTGTGTACTGGATATAGCTGCACCTACTGAGCTGCAGCCACTGTCCTGCCCTGTGTGAAGAGCACAGGTCCCCAGAGTCCTGCCTTGGCTCCTGGCTGTGCAGTGGATGTCCATGCCTGGCAGTCCCCTGTCCTCCTGTTGCACTGTCACCAGGATGCTTCCACCACGGGGCCAGCAAGCCCACTGCCTGCCACCAGGACTCGGGCTTTGCCCGCTGCTGCCGTGCAGGGACCTGACAGCAGCACGGTGCTGGAGCCTTGTGCCCCTGCCTGGGGCTGACAGATGCTGCTGTGCCACGGTGAAGCATTCAGGCTCAGCCTGAGAGTGGTCAGGAGCCTAAGAAGCTCTTGCCTGGGACTGCCATGGAAAGAGGTGAGGAGAAGGAAGAGGATGAGGCAGTGCATGTGGGGACACAGGCTGGGAAGCAGGGCTGTGGGAAGGGGAGAGTGCGGGAGCCCAGGAGGTGCAGGGGAGGAGCCTGGACCCAGTGTGTGTGCAAAGGTTGTGTTCATTGCATCTGACTTACAACCTGTCCACGAAACCAAACCATCTCAGAGGGTCCCCACCACCAGTGACAGCAAATGGTAATGAGACATCTGTAGGTGCTTCTTGACTGTGCCACCCAGAGGGACCTTGACAAGCTGGAAAGGTAGGCCCATGCCAAGGTCATGAAGTTCAACAAGGCAAAGTGCAAGGTCCTGCACCTGGGCCAGAGCAATTCTAAGCACAAATCCAGGCTGGGTGAGAGCAGCCCTGCAGAGAATGACGTGGGGGTGCTGGTTGCTGAGATGCTTGACATGAGCCAGCAATGTGGCTGGCAGCCCCAAAAGCCAACCATGTTCTGGGCTGCATGAAATGATGCATGGCCATCAGGTCAAGGGAGGTGATTCTGCCCTTCTCCTCTGCTCTGCGGAGTACTGTATTCATCCCTGGAGCCTCCAACAAAAGAAGGACATGAATCTACTAGATAGTCCAGAGGAGAGTCACAAAGATGGTCAAAGGGCTGGGGAACCTCTTCTGCAAGGACAGGCTGGGTCTGTTCAGCCTGGGGAAGAGAAGGCTCTGGAAAGACCTTATAGTAGCCTTTTAGTACCTGGAGGAGCCTACAGGAATGCTGGGAAGGGACTTTTTGTAAGAGCCTGTGGTGATAGAACAAGGGGCAATGGCTTGAAACTAGAGCAGAGTAGACTTAGACTGGATATTAGGAAGAAGTTCTTTACTATGAGGGTGGTGAAACACT
This sequence comes from Melanerpes formicivorus, assembly GCF_026170545.1. Lineage (NCBI taxonomy): Eukaryota > Metazoa > Chordata > Aves > Piciformes > Picidae > Melanerpes > Melanerpes formicivorus. The sequence continues at coordinate 22,356,670 of NW_027142362.1, forward strand.
GGAACAGGTTGCTCAGAGAAGTTGTGGATGCCTCATCCCTGGAAGTGTTTAAGACCAAGCTGGATGAGGCTTTGAGCAGCCTGTTCTAGTGGGAGGTGTCCCTGCCCATGGCAAGGGGCTTAGAGCTAGATGATCTTTCAGGTCATTTCCAACTCAAGCCACTCTATGACTCAAGTGATAGCTTGGCTGCCAACCCACTCCTTTCCTACAAGCACTAAAAAACATTAGATAGGAGTTATGCAGCCCCAGTCCAATTCTTGGCCCATTCTCTGCCCACCGGCACAGTATTAGGTTGAGGCACTTGGTCTCCAAGGGCTGGAGTGGCAGGAGGAAGCCTTGAGCCATTCCTGAGGCCACTCAATAGCCCTGAGGCACCTCTAGTTTTTGTCACCAGAAATACATCTAAAATGCAGCCTCTTGATGGAGAAATGTAAATATTTTGGATAACAAGAAACAGACTTTTGAAAGTGTGTCCACAGAAGTGAGGATAAGCCACACGTCAGCCCATTCCCCAGCCCACCACGAAGCCTCAGAGGAGCTTTTGCACATGTAGCCCTCCCCTACCCCCCCCCAGGGTTGTGTGTACCCTGCTCTCTGGCAAATGCACTTACCACAGTGTGAAGCACAAACTTCTCTTCCCTGTGTGTGACTTTGGGCTGTGTTGCAGATTAAAAGATTTGTCTTTCTCCTTTATCCAGCAGGTGGGTCTCTGGTGGCTATTTCAATACCATTCCTCGCATGGGTTCTGGGATGTCTGTGCTGAGGTTCTCAGTAAACTCAATTACAGCCTGGTAATAGCATGGTATTGACTCAGGAGCCTCAGCAGCTCAGGACTCTTGCCGTTTATTAGTTGTTTAATTATATGGCACATCAGGCCAAAATAATGTCATTAGCTAATTACCCCACGTTAGTTCTGGTTTTGTTTTGTTTTGTTTGTTCTTCTGCTTTTTCTTAAATGAAAGCTAACATCTGTGAAAGGTGCCAGCTGGTAGCCCAGGGGGACTGGCCTCCTTCTGTGCACAGAGCAGGTCAAGATTGACCCCAGCCCAGATGCTCCTCTACGCTGTCCCGTGGGTGCAAGTCCTTCGGGGAGCTGTGCTGGGCGATGAGATGCAGCCCCAACAGCCTCTTCAAACAGTGTTTGAATGAGCTATCCGTAACAGCCCCTTCTCTCTGTGGGCCATCTCTGACCTAAACAAGACTGGGACCCTCCAGAGAGCTTCCTGTGGGCACGACTGGGTAAAGCCCACGTCCAGGGTTAAGTGAAGAGCAGTGCTTTTAGGCTTTGAGGAGCAGCAGCGGTAGTGCGAGAGCTGAGCACAGCTCTCCGGGGCTGTCAGGAGACAGCGACGGCGCTGCGGGAGGCCGCCGGTGAGTCACTGCCCCCGTGTTCGACAGCGGCCCCGCCGCGCCGCGCCGAATGCGCCGCGACACGGCCAGCAGTGTCGGAACGCCGCTGGCATGCACTGCATTGATAACCCAGCAGAGGGGGTGACAGCAGCGCGCCCACGGGGCCCAACCTTGGCGTTACGCCGCTCCCGGCGCCGCTCCCTCTGCCCGCTTGCTCCGGGGATTGGGCGAGCGGCTCGGCGATGCTTTTCTTCTCCTCTCTGCAGGGGGCTGAGCGTGGCTGTGGGGCTGAGGAGGCAGAGCTTGTATGTCCCCTGCAGCAGACACAGCCAGCGCGCAGTGACTGTTGGTGCACACAGCATCCCTGTCCTGGGAGCTGCTGGACCAGGACCGTGTCGTAGGTTTTGGTCTGCAATGGGATCCGTTCCTCCTGGAGCACTAGGAGAAGGGGCAATGGTTTTAAGCTAGGGCAGGGTAGACTCAGATTGGACGTTAGGAAGAACTTCTTTACTATGAGGGTGGTGGAACACTGGAACAGGTTGTCCAGGGGGGTGGTAGAGGCCCCATACCTGGAGACATTCAAGGTTTAGGCTTGATGGGGCTCTGAGCAACCTGATCTACTTGAGGATGTCCCTGCTTACTGCTGGGGGGGTTGGACTGGATGACTGCTGGGTAGGTACACAGAGGAGTAACATCCTGGTGGTTCACCAGGAGCTGCCAACAGGGAAGATGGAGGTCTATAAATCCTGTGGGATTAGGAGATCCACAAGGCAGCTTTAGCTGTCTCTCTGTGGTTCCTGTGGCTTTCCTCAGGAGGAGGCAGCATTGCCATGGGGGAGGTGCTCTGGGCAGCACACTGCAGGACTTCTATCAGTGATGTTTTCATAATTAAAGCAGTCTTGGCTGCTTTATCACAACAGCACCAAAGGTTTTCAGCACGAGGGCTGCTGACTTATGGAGGTTCCTCAGCTGGCTGCTTCAAGCCTGAAATTTCCCAAGTGTTTGTGTTGCTCCTGCAAGCTTCTTACCATTATTTAACCCAAGCAGTTCAGCTCTTGGCTTTGCAACATGCATTTGATGCTCCTAAAGATTTCTTAACATCTTTTGACCTGGCTGGGTCTGTTCCAAACTCTGAAAAATTACAGGCCCGTGCAGATGCTTCCCTGTCCTTGAAGACAAGTGCTGCAGGCTTGAGAATCTCCCTGGGGAGCCCACACACTTTGGAGAGGTTCAGGAGCCCATAGCAAATAACTCCAAAATTAACCATGGAGTCTTCCCCCAAGTCCTCAAAGGCACTAGTTGAGATGAATAAAGTAAACTTGGAGTTAATAGATCAGACTGAGTTTAAAATACAGCATTCCAAAGAGAGTGGGGAATCAAAGACTTTCTCAAGAGTGAGAGACTTTCCATTTTTCAAACCTTCTCTCCCTAGTGCCTCAGCTGATTAATTGGAAGCTCTCTAGAGTAATTATTTTCCAGAACAGGAAATTCTTTGCACAGAGATTTTTTTAATGATTTTTAAATTTGGGGGCTGGTGGTGGTGGTGTTTTGTTGGGGTTTTTCTTTGTTTGTTTGTTTGTTTTGTTTTAAAGAACCACTAGGGAGAAACAAAATGAGGCTTGTAAAGAGAATGAGTTACATCCTTAAGCTGGACATTGCTCCTGTGGTTCCACAGTACCGCTGTGAGATAATCACCCATTCTCCCATGCTCTGCTGCTCACCTTAATCACTCTCCCGGGGTTTGATGCAATGGTTTATAGAACCTTTCTGCAGCATTCTCCATTCCCATGCATCCAGCACTTAAATGTGACATTGAGCCAATGCCAATGTGCTTTGCAGCTAGGTGATCATAGAATGGCTTGAGTTGGAAGGGTCCCTAAAGGTCATCTCGTTCCAACACCCCTGCCATGGGCAGGGACACATCCCACTAAACCACGCTGCTCAAAGCCTCATCCAGCTTGGTCTTAAACGCTTCCAAGGGTGCTGCTTGTTCCATACAATCCTAGAATCATAGGATGGTAGGGGTTGGAGGGGACCGCTTGAGATCATTGAGTCAAATCCCTCTGAGAGCCTAGGACAGGCCACACAGGAACACATCTCGATAGGTCTTGAAAGTCTCCAGAGAAGAAAACTCCACAACCTCTCTGGGCAGCTCGCTCCAGGGCTCCAGCACCCTCACCGTAAAGAAGTTTTTCCTCATGTTGAGGTGGAACTTCCTGTGTTCCAGTTTGTTTTCATGGGCCCTGGTCCTACCATGGGGCACCACTGAAAAGAGCCTGGACCCACCCTTCTTGACACCCACCTTTCAGATATTTATAAACATTAAGAAGATCTCCTCTCAGTCTTCTCTTCTCCAGACTAAAGTCCCTGTCTTCAGACAGATGTTCCAGTCTTTTCATCATCCTTATAGCCTCCACTGGACTCTCTCTAGTATATCCTTGTCCTTCTTGAACTGGGGAGTCCAGAACTGGGCACAGTACTCCAGCTGTGGTCTCACCAGGGCAGAATAGAGAGAATGAAAATATTTCACTTGCCCAGGTGAAGTGATCAGGACTTTTTAACAGCTGAGCCCTGTGGCTGGAACAAACTCCAGGCTTTCAAATCCTGAGACAGGGGCACCCCTGTGCTGCCTGCAGATGTGGATAGCACCAGGGCTGATCCAGAGCAGCGCCTATGTACTTGGATTTGCTTCACCTGCCTGCACATGGCCCCTCTGTAGGTACCTGCCTCTGAGCCTCCTGGCTGCCTGACATTTATGGTCAGCAGGGAGGAAAAAGGCACGTCCAGGCACAATGCATCTGACCTTTCTCAGACAGACACCTCAGAAAGGGATTCATCCTGCCCCTGAGAGGCCTTTTCTCTCCAGTTGTGATCTGGCAGTTCATCTGGCATGTCCAGGGATGTGGCCTGAGGTCGGGCAGATGGATCCCCCCTGCATCCTCTCAGGCTGTGGTATTCAGGTACCTGCACACCCTCTCCCTGGCTCTGGGCTTGCACACCTGGGAGGACACTGCTCTTTCCCAGGGCAGAGTGCATGTGGGGAAGATGGGCAGCCCTGCCTCCCCAGCACCCTGCCAGCATCCATCCTACCATCCCAGCACCGTGCCAGCATCCATCCTGCCTCCCTGGCACTCTCCCCATCTAGGACTCTGGCACGTGGCATTCGCCAGCCTCACCAAAGGCACAAGCTGAGAGGGTAGAGATAAAGATAGCCCTTTCCTGGTGTCTGGAGCTGATTCTGTCTTAAAACTGCTGCAGCAGTTCGTGCTGTTGCTGCTCTCTGTGTCTCTGTGCCAGCCTCTCTCATGTATGTCTGTGTACATCTCCCCACCCAGAGGGAGATGTGTGTGTATCTAACATATGTGCTCTCAGCCCACACGGCGTATGCCGCTCCGACAGCCGCCAGAGCCTGCGCACTCCTCTGGCCCATCCTGCGTGGCACCCACAGAGATAGGCCTGCCTCTGCCAGCCTGTGCCAGCCTCACCAGCCTGGCATGGCCTGCTCCCTGTCCTTCTGGACAGGATTTTCACCAGCACAGGTCTGCCCATGATCGCCATTCCCCCCAAAACGCATGCAGTGTGGTGGCAACCTCCTGCCCTCCCTGGGGTCCTCAGGGTTTGTGCTTTTGCTGGGGAAGATGAGGCTTGTGAGGAGCCTTGTGAGACCATGAGAGTGGTGAAGCCCTGGAATGGGTTGTCCAGGGAGGTGGTTGGGGCCCTGTCCCTGGAGGTGTTTAAGCCCAGGCTGGCTGAGGCTCTGGGCAGCCTGATGTAGTGTGGGGTGTCCCTGCCCATGGCAGGGGGGTTGGAACTAGATGATCCTTGTGGTCCCTTCCAACCCTGACTGATACTGTGATACTACTATGATATGATATGATCAGTGAGCCCAGTGTAGGTTGGTGCTATGGGAGGTGCTGGGCTCCCAGTGCTACTCTGTGGATCATTCATTAGTTTGCATGTCTTAATAAACCAGGCTGGACTTCTGCCAGCAGGCATCAACTCTGGCTGGATTTGACAAAGGCAGTACTGTGAGAATGGGAGGAAGCTGGTGCCCCTGGCAGGCACACCTCTGCCCTAGCCACACTCAAGACAAGGAAACAGCCTCAAGTTGCACCAGGGCAGGTTAAGGTTGGATATCAGGAAAATTTTCTGTGCTTAAAGAGTGGTCAGGCATTGGAAGAGGCTGCCCAGGGAGGGGGTGGAGTCACCATCCCTGGAGGTGTTATAAAACTGTGTAGACATGGCACCTGGGGATGTGGTTTAATGGCCACAGTGGTGTTAGGTCTGTGGTTGGACTCAATGAGCTTAGAGGCCTTTTCTAAGTGAAAAAATTCTATGGTTCTTATGAGCCCACTCCACAGCCCTCAGGGTTTGTGCTACTCAGATTTTGAGCCAAAATCACTCAGAGAATGAGGTATTAGGTAGCAGCATTGTCCCTGTCACCCCTGTCATGTGTCAGAACCACATGGCTGCAGGGCATCCCCAGGCCAATGTCCAGAACAAGTACCCATGGCAGTAAAGGTGGCAGTGAGGGAAAGTGAAGTTGCTTGAGCATGGTGCTCCAGGTCTGCAGGGAGAGCAGGCTCTAGGGTGCTGGTGGCTCTGTGCCACTACAGCAGTCAGAGGTGCAGCCTGACTCCTTTCCTACTCTCTAGAAGGTCTCCCAGCTTATTTTCCCTGCTGGTCTGTGTGCCTGCCTCAGAGAGCTGAGCACTGTAGTGCAGATCACAGGGAAGCAACATGATTCACCTGTGTCATTTCCAGCCCGGGCTTTTCAGGAACAGTCAGGAGAAGTAGATCTGACAGAGGCACAGATCTGTGGGAGCCACGGGGATGGGAGGGGAGAGTGCATGTGTCTGGTAAGATGGTCTCTCAGCTGGCCATGAGCTGAACATTTCCTGCAAAGAGCAAGAAGCAAAGCCCAGAGGAAAGGGCAGGCCTAAGGAAATCTCAAGTGCACAGCTGAGAAAGAGCTTTTCCTTAAGAGAGCTGTTGGTGTTGACAACATCAGTAGTGTCACTGATGGAGAAATTCAATCACTTCCAATGAGGGAAAAATAATTGTCTTTCGAGGTACAGTAGGTTGTTGTCATTTTCCTATGACACACTCCATCAACTTTCAATTTCTAGCACAAAAGCCCTTCATTCTTGCTCGGGTCTCTCTAATCTGTTGCGGTGAGCACTCATGGCAGACGTGGCATGGGCTCAGTGAGTCATCTGGGAACAGAAACACCCAAATTGCACCAAAATGAGAGCATCACCCAGACCCTGCTGGGGTGGGGGAGAGTGCCAAGTGGGGAAAAGGAGCTCAGGTCAGCAGTCAGTGAAACATCTTCTCTCCAGGAGCCCTGAGTTTTGTAAAACAAGGAATCCAGTAAGGCTCACGTAGCTTGGGTGGGAGGCTTTGGGGTGACCCTCAGCACCGGCACTTCGGGCAGGCTGGGCAAGGTGAGGCTCTAACCCTCTGGGGCTGGAGGAGGCAGGCTTGGCTCTGCTGTCTCCTCAGGTGGTGGTGGCAGTAGGAGGGGCAGCAGACAGGAGAGGAGGGGAGGAAGGGCACATAGGTGATGTGGAGCAGAGGTGTGCACACAGGGAGACCGGAGCTGGGCACAGAAAGCTCCCCTGCCACTGGGTGAAATAAGAGGTGATTAGCAACATATCCCAGCATCTCAGGCATGGAGCCTTCTCCTCAAGCATTTAAAGAGGAAATATATATTTAAAACCACTGCTCTAACAGAGAGAGGTAATGATGTGTTTCGAGGCAGAGATGGTATCATTCATAAAGCCCGTGCTGCTTAATTACATCAGCACCATTTAGGAGAGGAATGATTTCCCAGTGAGTTTCTGGTTTGTTTTCCCTCTGTCCTGCTGTATCTCACCACGGCTCCAGCTATTTGTCAGGCTCTTTGGTATCTCTGTCTCCTGGTACAGCTTGAGGCTGGCTGCCAGCCCTGGGGACTGGCAGAATTGTCACTGTCATCAAGTGCCAGCCACTCAGAGAGGCTCCAGAGACCACCCCTGAGGTTCATTGATCCATAGAATGGTTTGGGTTGGAAGGGGCATTGAAGATCATCTAGTTCCAACCCCTCTGCCATGGGCAGGGACACCCCCCACTAGTCCAGGTTGCTCAAGGGCTCATCTGACCTGGACTTGAACACGTCCAGGGAGGGGACATCAACCTCCTTGGGAAACCTGTTTCAGTGTCTCACCACCCGCACTGGAAAGAATTTGTCTCTGGTACCTATCCTGCTCTGACCCAGGGTGGGGTAACAGCAATGAGCAATGTTGATGTCCCTTGTGCTTTTGGGACATGTTGTTCTTTCTGGGCGCTCCTTAGGGACCCCAGTATTTTTCCAGCAGGCTCTTCCTTGATGCAGCTCCTTGTGCAGACATGTGCTTGCCACCAGCCCTGCTGCCCTCCAGCCCAGGGCTCACTCTCCTGGAGAAGAGCATTTCACGCTTGCTTTTAACCAGCCTTACCTCGTGGTGCTTTCCTTTTGCCTGTCAGATCTAACCTGATGTTATTTGGGTAGGAGCAGAGGGGTGGGAGTTTAGAGAGGCTTTTTCTTCTTGCATTCATAAGACACTTCAAGTGACACACAGAGACAATAACCTATCACTCAGCCTGAGTACAGCTTGAATGGTTTAAAAATATGCTCCTGAACTTTCCACCCCTACTCATGCACAGGCACCATCCCTTTGGGGTCTGCACTTTGGCAAGAACAAGCAAGGAGTTAAGCAGCTCAGCAAGGCAAGCTGCTATTTCTGGATGTTGCTAGCTCCCTGCTCCTCTCCCATACCCCTTTCAGTCCTTTAATTATCTGCAGTTGTTTCATGCTGTGTCTCACCGAGCTCTTCGGAAGGAAACCACTGGGGCTTTGCCAGATGGTGGGGAAAGGGGTGGGAAGGGGGAAGACTCTGCCACACGTAGCCAACACAGCCCAGGAAGATAAGGACCACTGAGATTGCTTATCTGTGGGCTGAAAGGGCTGTGGGGACACCAGGGCATGGCCATGCAACCTTCTGGGACAAAGAATCAGAGCTTATCAGAGTGGCATCCTCAGTGGGAGCTGCCTGTTGGGAGGAGAACATAGCAACAGAAGGTGGGAAGAGACTTTTCACATCCCTAGGTTTGGTCCCCTGGGTCCCCAAGCCTTCCCTGTGAAGTGGAGCCCAGAAGCTGCAAAGCATAATGTGAAAGGGAAACAGGCAGGAGGGACCACATGGCTTGCCAGCCTCTGACGTTGCTGCCCTCCAGACAGCACTGTTTCTCTACAACACTGCCAGTTTCAGAGAAGAGAGCATCTGCTGCCAGGACTCTGCACCTCTTGCTGTTCCCTCCCAGCTGCAGGCTAGCTCCAGAGTAACATGAAAGCTACCTCTTCCACCTCTCAAAGCCCCTTGCCAAGACGCTGGAGCAGCATCGTAAGATTTATAGTTAATCCACTAATAGTTTTAGAGTAAGTCATCAAAACCAGAAGGGAGACCAGAATAATCTCCAGCACGTGGAGCTGCGTAGCTGTTACTGAAACCAGCTCTTGGAGCCTCCTCCATACAACACCCTGCCTCCCCAGGAGCTCCCCCAGACCAGCTCTCAGCACCTTTTCTGATGGTCTGGGGGAGACCAGCCAAGACCAGCACCCCCTGTCCCCTCTGTGCTGCAGGGAAAGCGAGCAGGGGAAAGGTTGGAGGGGATGAGCACACCCTTGCCCACCCAGAGGCCAGCCAGCAGCCCTGGAGATCTTTGCAAATCCAGGTGAGCACAGGGTCCAGTACCCCCCAGGCTGGCATCTGCTGTCAGACTGGTAAGAGCTGGGGGCTGTTGCTGGTTACACTGGTCTCAGATAAGTTGCCATGGGAACTGGAGATTTCCAGATTCACATTTTGGGGCTGTTAGCTTCCCTGCTGATACCTACCTGTGTTCCTCCTTCCTCCTCTAATCCATCGCTTCACACTTCCCTTCTGGCTTATCCTGGCCAGCACCAGTGAACCTGTGAGACTCCTGGGTCCTTCTTCCCATGCAAGTTCTGGGTCAGCTCTGCACAAGAATGGCAAGAAGGGCAAGAATGGCTTCTGGGCTCCTCATCTCTTCTCAGCTGCCCTGGGGGTACCCCATACATGGGACCCCTGTAAATGCCTCTCAGACCCAAGAGCTTTTACAGCCACATGCGTGTCCACGTGGATGAATTACCTGGCCTGTGCCTCTCTTGGCACTGGAGTCTTCCAGCCATCCATCGTGCTCCCTGGCCATCAGCAGGGCAAGGAGGCCATGGCCAAGCCCTTGCATGGTCCCAGCAGGCAGTGCTGGCAGCACACATCCATCTACCTCCGTCTGCCACAGCAGCTGTAGGCATGGGCAGCTCCTACACCGTGCACCTGGGCTCGGGGAGCAAGCCTGCTGCCTCTGGCTGCTCCGGCTGTGAGAGGGGGGCTGAGCTGCCCATGCCCCCCAGCAGCTTGGCCTGTGCAGGAGCTCTATGAGTCCCTGCTGCTCTGTAGGAAAGGTTACTGGGTTTAAAGTGTTCTTTCAGGTGGAGGCAAGGCTCTTTTAAAATGGCTGAGGACTGCAGATGTCAGGGGGCTGTAGCTTAATAACCATAACCAGATGGGGGGGGGAGGGAGGTGGGCAGGGGTGGGTTTCTCCCTCCCTCTCTCTGCTTTCCACATGGCACCTGTGCTCTGATTCTGGATGGCCCTGGGTAGAGGCTGAGCCCAGCAGGCTCTGCACATAGACAGTTAGTTGCTGGAAAAGTACCTCTGTATGGACCTTGTTCAGCAGGAGTTTGGGGCTCAGCACCTGTGAGAGCAGGTCACTTCCCCCAGAAACCCAATTCCGCTAGGTGCTAATGGGACACTAGGGACCATTGCCATGAAGGCCCATCTAGCCCCTATGGGACCTGGCTGTGGGGTGGGTTGTGCTGCCAGGAGCCAGAGGCTCCCTCTGCTTCCACAGCTCCACTTGGCAGGAGTTTGCTGTATTCTCACCTGATCGGTGGATTTGAAATGCAGCCTTTGGCTTTGAGACCCAAAGGAGACATTAGGGTTGTCTTCACTCTGCTGGAGGCTCCTTACTATGTAAATCCTTCTCCAACATGGTGGGTGCAGCACAGTGCCTTCTGAGGGGTGGCACCACTGGGATCCCAGCTTTGCCAGAGACCCCCACCCCAGCTCTGCATTGGCAGTGACCCACTGAGCGAGAACCAGCCATGCTGTCCTGCTCCAGCCTTCCCTAGGCCCTGCATGCCACCATGGCACAGCTCCTTGATGCCACTGCTTGCCCCTGGGACGGCAGCAGTGTTAGGGAGGGTGGTTTTCTAGGAGAAGCAGCATCCCTCCTCCTCCTCCTCCAGCCCTTTCCTCCCTCTGTGCTCCGTGGACCGACAGGTTTCCAGGGAGGCGCTGGGGCCAGCGGGCAGTGACATTTGTTTTGTCACGCTGTCATCACCAAAAAAAACCTGAAAAAATTGCTGCCTGTGGGGGAGAGCTGGGTCCTGTGACATTCACTTCATCTCACAGCAGCTAATGCATCCGGCAGCATCCCCGGGAACCTCGGGGATAAGCGAGCTCCATGCTGCCACCACAGCCACAGCGGCAGCGCTGCCTCCCAGGCCAGCCCGCTGCTGGGGACCAACAGGGCATGGGGCAGAACCTCTCCCAGGGGTCAGGGACACCCCTGCGCTGCAACAGCCACCCACTCTGCAGAAGCCATCAGCTCTGCAGGAAGCAGGGTGAGAGTGTTCATTAAGTGCCACTAATTGCTTGCTACTTCTGCAGTGTCTCCTACCTTGTAAAGATTGAGTCAAAACCCTGTGCCCTGAGGAACCACCTCAGTTAAACTGATGTTCATTAGAGCTGACTTTGCGCTACCTCATTAGGCTTCTGTAATTGAAGGAGTTAATTGATTATCGATAGTTTCAGTCCCTTCTTCCCATGCCTGCGAGGCCCTGTTGGGTCTTCTTCAGGGTCCACCATCCATCATGTGGCTCAAATGCACCTCGGTGCTGGCGGTTATGGAGCGAAGCGACTCGGGTTGCACTGTGCTTCCCTATCTCTGTGCTGTGCTGTGGCCACCGGCATGCGGCAACATTTTCCATGTGCATCCTCCTCGCAGGATGTTCACCCTGATTTGGCACTAGCTGCTCCAAACTCTGCTTAAAATACTTCCCATGTCTCCCTGAGCTCTCCGTGCCTGTTTTTTAATGCATATGTATTATATTTGGAGAGGGTGCATGTGGGGGTTCAGCTCCTCAGTGGCTGTCTCATGGGTGTGAAAGCAGAGCCTCCAAACCAGCTGCTTCCCAAACACAGGCTCCTCTGCCTTGGTGATGTGGTCCCTGTCCCATCCTGTCCCAGGAGGCATAGCCTGCATGGGATGTGGGGAGGGCCGGACAGGCAGTGGGTGCTGCGGGGGCTCCTTGCAGGCTGCTTTTCCTGTGCGGGGGTGCCCGGGCTGCCTCCCTCACTCAGACATGTGCTGCCTGACTCAGTCACACCTCTGCTGTTTTTAGAAGCGGCCTCCTAACACCCTGCCTCGCTCAGCAGAAAATCAGGAGATGCTGTGCTTCCCCCAGCCAGCCTGAAATTCCCCCTGCTCAGGAGCAGTCCTTGGACTTCACACCTTGGCCCTAGTCTGCTGGAAAGGGGACAGACTTGGCTGTTGTGGTGAGAGGACCCCCAAGCAAGGACACATCTGTGTTCAGCCCTCCTACCATGGAGGTCTCTGCCTCCTGCCCTGTCCTTCCTTCAGGGTTCACCTTTCACTCTTGCCCTCCCCCCAGGAGCAGAGCACCCAGAGCATCCTTGGGTACCCCCAGGAGCTAAGATCCCATTGCTGCAACCAGGCACAGGACCAGAGGGGACAACAGAAGGCTCTGAGGAGACCTTATAGCAGCCTTCCAGTACCTGAAGGAGGACTACAAGAAAGCCAGAAAGAGACTTATTACAAGGGCTTGTTGTGATGGGATGAAAGAGAATGGATTAAAGCTTGAGGAGGGTAGATTTAGACTGGAGATTAGAAACAAATTCTTTGCAGTGGGCATGGTGGGACACTGGAACAGGTTTCACAGGGAGGTCATAGATGCCCCCTCCTTGGAGGTGTTCAAGGACAGGCTGGATGAGGCCTCAAGCAACCTGGTCTAGTGGAAGCTGTCCCTGCCCATGGCAGGGGGAGTTGGAACTGGATGATCTTTAAGATGCCTTCCAATTCAAACCATTCTATGAAGATGATGGCACAAGAGCAGGAGAGCTGGGGATGGAGAGAGGATCCTCTCTACCCTTCCATCCTCACCTCCCTCCAGGGCACAAGCAGGTCTCAGGAAGCTAGAGGGTAAAGGTGCCACAGGCCATTTCTCTGCAGCCACTGCTTTCCAGAGGGCTTTGTGGGGGTGGGGGGGGGGGAGGGTTAGGCAAACCCCACTGCTCTGCCCCAGGGGCAGGTGCCGGCAGAGAGGGGAGACGAGACAAGGCAGGAGGAAACTGTTGCTCCCCACCTTCATTAGTTTTAACTAACAAGCTGTTTATAGGAGAGCCATGACATCTGCTTTCCTCTTTATAAATAAAATAATTTATGAAAGGTATTAAAGGCAGAAGAGCCTCCCGGATAAAGCCTGTGATGCGTGCACTCTGGGTATTAGCCAAACGGGACAACGAGCTACACTTGAATAACACACGGAGATATTTACCCTCTCCCTCTATAAATTATTAAGGGGCTTTTTGCACATAATTACACGAGCTTTTATGTTTCTCACTCCCTGCTTTTAATCCTTTTTGGCGAGGCGCCAGTCACTTGTGACAGGAGCTGAGCAAACAGCGAACGCTGCAGCCGGGTTTTAGGGTGGCTGCAGACGAAGGAGGGCACCGGCATTGAGCCCACCCTGCTCGGCATGCTACGGAGCCAGGGCTGTCCCCACATGCTGCCGCAGGGCAGGCAACCAAAAGGCACCAGGATGGGGGAGAGGGACAGGGACAGGGTTTGCCCCTCCCTCCCCGCCCACTCAAGGTGCTTTTCCTCCTCGGAGCGGGGTTCAGGGAGGCAGCTGTGGGAAAGTGTGAAGCAGGCTCCAGTGTTTTAATTGCTCTCCAACTGTGCATGTAAATCAATGATATGCAGATGTAATTGGGCGTGCAAATGTCACTAGGAGGCTGTTTACATGTGCAGTGTACATTAGGGGAGCGTGTATGTGTGCAAGGAATCACGAAGGATATTAGTAATCATTACGCTTCCAAGGGTGCTGGGTCCACTGGCTCCCTGCTTCTCCAGCTCTGGCCTTTGGGCAGCAGAGCTTCCTCCTCATAGAATCATAGAATTTGATTCAGTTGGAAAAGGCCTCTCAGCTCATTGAGTCCAACCATTGACCTGACAGCACCATGGCCACTAAGCCATGTCCCAAAGTGCAATGTCCATGCATTTCTTGAACACCTCCAGGGATGGTGACTCCACCACCTCTCTGGGCAGCCTGTTCCAATCCCTGACCACTCCTTCAGGAAAGAAATTTTTCCTGATATCCAACCTAATACTGCCCTGGTGCAACTTGAGGCCATTTCTTCTTATCCTGTCCCTTGTTACTAGGGAGAAGAGAGGAGCACCCACCTGACTTCAACCTCCTTTCAGAGAGTTGTAGAGAGCAATGTGGCCTCCCCTTGGCCTCCTCTCCAGGCTGAACAACCCCAGTTCCATTAGCTGCTCCTCCTAAGACTTGTTCTCCAGACCCTTTACCAGCTTTCTTTGCCTCACCCTGCCTCATGCCAGGTCTCCCTTTCCTTGGCCAATTTGTTTGCTCCTCAGTCTCTGCCCAGCCTCCAGTGCAGCTCAGCTTCCTCCCTTGCTCCTCATCATCACCTTTCCCTGCACTACTTGCTCCCTGCTGCAGCCCCAGCTGAGGCATGTCCATCTCTCTGCCTGGCACACCAGACTTCTTTTAAAGGTTAAGGTGAGGATCCTGTTTCATCCCCTCCAGGCACCCTGACCCCTTTCCCTTAGCTGCCAAGCATTTGTGAGTCAGCCCCAGGGGGGACATCTCCCACACCACTTTCCCATCCTCCTTGTCCAACACAGCCATTTCTTCTTCTGCCTGGGCATTTGGCGTGGCTCTCACGTCCTCCACACTCACCATGGTCTCCAGGCCCTCTCTCCTTTGTTCACAGATCTTTAATCATTGCTCTTTCTCCCATTGTGAGGCTCCTATTCTTATGCCAGGGTGTTAAAAAGCTGTCACCATCATAACTTCCTTGTCCCAGAAATTATCTTTCATCTCCTGGATGTGGGCTACAATAGACATCAAGATGCTTGATATTATTAATATCTTCTGTATGTGTGCCAATGAGCTTAAGAATTTAATGGAGCCTTTTCCTGCAGCCCTTCACGCGGCGTGTTCGGGCTGCCTGACAGAGCAGCCAAGCTAGCAGGCACTTGAGGTGAGCTGACATTAGGACATGTGGCCTCTTTCCATGGCAGAGCTTTTCATAGAAAGGCCTAATCTCCACACCCTGAGCTCAAACAAGACTAGGGGGCTAGCAGTGCCCTGGCAGAGACCTGAGTGAGCTGAGCTGGGGCAGCCCCTGTGAACCCCTTCAGGAGTATCTGCTTGATGGGTGCTGCAGGTAGGCTTTTTTCTCCTGTTTCTGCTTGTTCTCCAGAACATCATAGAATCATAGAATTGTTTCAGTTGGAAAAGACTTCCAAGATCACCGAGTTCAACCATTGACCTAACATCATCGTGACCACTGAACCGTGTCCCAGAGTGCCATGTCCACACGATTCTTGAACATGATGACTCCAGCACCTCCCTGGGCAGCCTGTTCCAATGCCTGACCACTCTTTCAGGAAAGAAATTTTTCCTAATCTCCAACCTAACCTTCCCCTGGCACAGTTTCAGGCCATTTCCTCTCATTCTATCACCTCATACTAGAGAGATGAGTCCGACCCCCACCTCACTGCAACTTCCTTTCAGGTAGTTCATGGAGGATGTGTCATGATTTGAATCAAGCATGGCATGACCACAGCATCTCCTATCTCTTGCCTCACTTCAGTTGAGTAGAGATACCTGGAGAAAGGGTTGGCCATGCATCTGCTGCTGGGAGAGCTGCAGCCTCCCAGCAAGCAATACTGTGCATGAAGACAACACTGGGATCACCCTTGATGGCCTGCACAGCCCAAGCCCATGTTAGCAGCGGTGTTACATCACTCCTGCCACAGCTGTCCCGACTGGGCAGCTGGTGGTGGAAGGATTTTTGGTACATTGCTTCTTTCTGCTCCAAATCCATCAACTGACCAGGGCAAGGAGCAGAACAAGACAGTACAGAGAGAAACCATTATGATAATACTCGATAACGATCCTCAATTTCGCTCAGGAGCAGCCGTACAATGCAGAATTTGGACTCCCTCCAGCTGATAATGAGAAGCCACTGGACTGACTCAGCCTGCTGTGAGGAGGCATCAGTACACATCCAGATGGCCACGGGGACGGGGGAGCAGGAATATCCTGCATTGTCCCCTCAGCCCACTCCCCCCACACACACCCTGAAATGTCACCACCTCCAAGGAAGAAAGCACTCGTGATCTGAGAGCACATTCCTCCCCTGACTGCATCTGCAAGGGCCAGGCACTCCGAGCTGTCACTCCAGGGATTGATTAACACTGCTCAGCACGGAGGAGCCAGCTGCTGGCCGAGTCCAGGGTACCCTGCAAGGCAACCTCCTCTCTGGGTGCACGGGGGCAGAGCGGGTGCAGACCCTCCCCCTGCCTTTGCCGCAAAGGGAGGAGGCTGAAGGGGCAGACAGCCGATCTGGCGTTCCCAGAGCTGGTGCTGGCAGAACTTCAAGGTGTGGTACATCTTATTTCAGCCTGGCATTTGCACTTATTTTCTCAGCTCAGCTTGTTACGACAAAAGTGTGAAAATCTGAAAGGAAAGGAACTATAATAATAATGGGAGTAATTAAAATCCATCTCCCTCCTGCCAGCTCAGCCCTTCCTGGACCTTTTGTGGGATTCCTGGACACGTGTTCCAAAACCAAGAGGGATGAGCACGTCCTAGCCAGCCCCATTGAGGGGCAGGTCTGCTCTCTGCTGCCCGGGCAAGGAGGCTCCATCCCTCGTGGAGTGTGCAGGTGCCGGCTCTCAGGGAGGGAGCTCAGAGCAGGGATAAACTCCTGCCTCCTGCCAACAGAAGGGAACCATCTGCCACAGCCCGTTATCATCTGAGGATGGCAGTGGCAAAGAGCTGGAGCATCTGTCTGAGGGATGAGCCCCTGCAGATGGACACCCAAATGTTTTTGCCACTCACTGCAGGTTTTAAAGAGGAAAATGTTCAATGAAGCCCTGTGAGCAGAGCTGCTCTCCGTGGTGCTCATGGATGTCAGGACAGGAGAGTCACACCTGGAGGGCAGGGATGCCCCTTGTTTTGAGTCACTCCACACTGCAAGGAGGTTGACCCATCTGAGTGGGTCTTTGTGGTCTCCCACAACAGCTGGATGCCAGTAGAGGTGATGGGAGAGGGAAGAAAATGCGTGTCTGCTCCAAAGCTGGCAGCTGCAAGTAGATAGAGGCTGTTAGTGGGGACAGGACAGGAGAGCAGTTCCAGCGAGGTGTGATTGTGTACTTCTGGCTGTTCCCAGCTCTGCCACCTGGCATGCTACACCTCAGGGACCTTAAAAGTAAGCTCTCCCTTACCTTAACACCCTCCACAAAAGCATCCCTTTGCCAGGAATGGGAACATCCATTTATCCCATTCCTCTTCCCTTTATGCCCTTCTCCCAGGTACCATTACAAACTTACCCCTCTGAGCTCCATCACTGCTGCTCTTCAGGCAGGACCTTCATACCAAGCATGAGCTAAGGGTGGGCTGTGTTACCCCCTGCACGCATCATGGTCTCAGTCCTCAGAGTAGTAGTTTGTCTGTGGCAGTGAGATGCTTGCAAGAAGTGTCCCACAAAAAGAAGAGGACAGCTGGACAGTCCCAGGTGGATCTGGGCTTCTGGTGCTGTGTGGAGTGAGCTGTGCTGCTCACTGGTCCATGGGGGAAAGCACCTTGGCTTCACTTGTGGGCAGCTGGCCAGATCACTCACTCCAGGAGCTCACTGCTGCACCAGAGCTGCATGAAGGCACTATTTTGAGGCAAGGAGGGCACAAGAGATCTGCCAGCACAGACCTTAAGATTTTGGGTTGGTAAATGCAGAAATGTGGAAGCCTTTGGGCCTTGTGAGCAGAAGCCAGTACAGTTCCTCCTGCAGAGATTAAAAGGGTTGCTTGCTGCTAGATCTGCCTTTGTCTGAGGCATCCTTGAGGCTGCTGGGTAAAGAAGTGTTGCCCTTGAAGTGTGGTGAGAGATATCCCTCTTCATCTGGAGGAAGAGAAAAGCCCAGATGCCCCTCTTAAATTCTGATGCCATGGATAAGGGCCTTTGTATCACAGTCTCACAGTATCACCAAGGTTGGAAGAGACCTCGAGGATCATCGAGTCCAACCTGTCAACACAGACCCCATGACTAGACCATGGCACCAAGTGCCACATCCAATCCCCTCTTGAACACCTCCAGGGATGGTGACTCCACCACTTCCCTGGGCAGCACATCCCAATGACGAACGACTCGCTCGGTGAAGAACTTCCTCCTCACCTCGAGCCTAAACCTCCCCTGGCGCAGCTTGAGACTGTGTCCCCTTGTTCTTGTGCTCTTGTGCCCAGCTAGGAGAGTGTTTAGCAAGAAATGCTTTCTTTTCACTGTGCTATCCGTTTTCCCCATCACCTCATTCCACACTTCCAGCCCAAACACAGCAAACCAGGGCTCTGCTCCATCACCATGCCTAGCACAGCAGTGCTGCCCTTAGCTGTCTTGCTACACCCGAGTCAGAAATCACAGAGAAAAGGCAGGCTTTCCACAGGACTGATCTGTAGGAGAGGTGTGCACAGATGCCATCTTAGCCCAAAAGCTTGTCCCCTGCTTCTGCTCACCAAGTTCCCTGTCCTCTGCCGCTCGACACAACGCTGGGGTGGGGACAACCATGGGAGCTGATGTGGGAAAGATGGTCTTGGAAGGCCCCCTGCTTCCTGGCAGCGTATAGCAACGCTCTCGTGTGGCCACCAGTGCTGCCTGCATGGCGTGCGTGCCCTGTCTTTGTGGAAGGGTGAAATTTCTCCCTCTCACACTAGACGATGCCAGAAATTATTCTGGAGTGTTATTATTGAATACACAGTGCCCTGCACTTTAGTGGGACTTTAACCAAGGGGGGGTGGGAGGGATGGAGCATTAAAAACGGCACTCTAAGCTCTTAGCCTCTCTTTTGTCCTCTGTTTGTTTTTCCCTGGCCGCATTCAGATTGCCGGCTTTGTCTGCCTTTGTGAAGTGCTATTAACATCGATGGCATCTCTGAAATGGCCGTAATAATAAGGGGCATCGATCTGTGTTGGGGAAAGGTCTGAGGACCACTGAGAGGGGCCCGGCTGCATTTCCTCGATGCCAGGAGCAGAGTGCGCAGGCACACTCACATCTGCGCTCACCCCGCGGCTCTCCTTTGCCCAAACCCACATGAGGCCGCACCCCTTGATGGGCACCCACCCTCCCAGCCATGCCAGGGTGAGTGCCCACGGGAGGAGAGGCAGCAGGCTGGGAGTGGGCAGGAGAGCCGAGCAGGAGCCGGGAGCTGAAGTGATTCAGCTGGCAAGCTCGCCATGCCCATCCTTTGTTTATTCTTGCTCCACGCAGAAGCTGGAGTGCGCCGGGTAGGAGAACCATCTCTGTGGTGAGCTCCAGGGAGGTGGCAGCCTCTGACAGAGTGTGGAGTGGGGCTTGCTAGCAACCCACTGTGTGCACACGAGCTCGGGACAGCCGCTGGGCTCCCCTGCTCCATGGCAGGCACGCATGGGCATTTGGCAAGCACGGCCACAGCTCTGGCACGCTGCCCAGCAGTCTCCCTGGAGGCTCAGGGAATGCCATGGCGCAGGAGAGGCTTGGGGCTAGCACACAGCTCCGCTTCCCCAGGAGGGAGAAAAGTATGCTCCACAGGGATGCCCTGCATAGGAATCTCCACCCCCCGGTCTGGTTAAATGACTGGTGGAGGAAGGCCAAGCCTTAATCTTCCCCAAATGCTCCCACCGGCTGAAAGAACCGTCCAAGTGAAGACCTGTGGGACCCAGCAAAGGGGCTCCGACAGGATCTCCAGACCTGGCCCGCGACAGCTCACGGGGCCCTGATGCAGCTGCCTTCGGCCCGCAGCTGGCCACACCGCAGGGACAGCTATGTGGACGCAGGGCAGAGCGGGAAGTACCGCAGGAGAGCCCTGGCGGGAGGAAGCGGGAGGGGAAAGTGCACGAGAAGCAAAGTTTGTGTCCATTACCGGCAGAGAAACCAGCCTGCGCTGGTGGAGCCGGCGCTGGGCAGCACTGCCACTGCTGTCCAATTAATCCGCGTCCATACTAGAGAGGGGGAGCGGTGGGCAGCGCTGGCAAGTCTTCACTTGGTGCTGAGCCAGACGCCACCAGCTCCATGTGCGCCGAGCCCCCGAGGTCACCAGCTCCCAGATCTGCCCTGAGGCGTCCCCCCTACCTCCTGCAGCCTGCTTCCTCTCGTGTGCTGGGTGGGGAGCAGAGCAAAAAGCGGAGCGAAGCGCTCTGCAGGTGACGGACAGCTCCGAAATCTGCCGGGAAGCCCGGCTTCTGCCCTCAGCTGGCTCCGGGTGCTCCCCGGGTCCCTCCTCCGCCAGCTACAGGGCTGCACCAGCGGCGGCGGAGCGGGGGCTGCCGGTGTCCGCTCCCCCCCCCCGGCGAAGGGTGCCCGGTCCCTGTCTGCCGCCGCACGGCGCGGACAGGTGCTGGGGCTGCGGTACCACTCCGCCAAACGCACTGCTGCCCCTGCCCCGGTACCCGCGGGGGGCGAAAGGTTGTTCCCACCCCGCAGCCCCCCCCCCCCCCACCCCCCCCGCTTCTCTTCCCCCTTCTCTGGCTCTCGCCCCCCCCTCGCCGCGCTGGAGCGGGGGAGGCGGCGGGAGGAGGGGACTGGCCGCTGCCGCCGCCGCTCCGCGCACCGCCCCGCGCCCGCCGCCGGCTCCTCCCGGAGGGGAGGCGGGGGCCGGTGCGGCGGCGGCTCCCAGCCTGGCCCCGCCGCAGCAGAACCGGCCGGCGGCAGCGGGCGTGCCGGAGCCCGGGCCGAGCCAGCCCGCCCGCCCGCTGGGGCGATGCCGCCGCCGCTACCGCCGCTGTCACCGCCGCCCCGCAGCGCCGCCGCCGCCGGCAGCCCGGCGGGAGCGGAGGGGAGGCAGCTGGTCGCCCCGCGTCCCTAAGGGCGGCCCCGGAGCGGGCCCCCAGTGCCCAGTCCGGCCCCGGCCCGGCCCTCCCCTGGGCTCGGGGCTTGGGTGGGGGCGGCTCGGACCCGGGAGCGCCGCCGCCTCTGTGCTGTCGCTGCGGAGAGGGGGAGCTGCGTTACTGCAGGTGGAGGGCTTGGCGGAGGGGGGGCCGGGGGAGATGCCATTTCTGACCGAAGGAGATCGCCGGCGAGAATGAGATGCAGGTAAGCGAGACGGGGATGCTGGAGCGAGGAAAAAGGCGCTGGCGGGACCGGCAGGGCGCGGGTGCTGGAGCAGGGGAGGGTGTGTGGGGGTTGTCCGTCCCTCTGGACCAGAACCGCGCCGGTGCTCGGGGGCACCGGGCTGGGAACTTGGTGCGTGCACCGGAGAGGACAGAGCTTGGGCGGGTGTGTGTGCGGGGCTCTTTCTGCGGGGCTGTGTGTGCACGCCGCGGGTGTCCCAGGGTGCGGGGCCGGGTCGCGGGGAACGATGAGAGGAGGGATGGGAAGGGACAGCTTTGGGAAGCGTGTGTCCCGGGCCCTGCTGTCCTCCAGCCCCTCCGGGGCTGATCCCGCCGCCCCCGTCGCCCTGCTCGGTGATGATGTCCCCGTCACCCTCCAACACCCCCGCGCCTCTCCCCCGCCTTCCCCCGCAGCCCCTACCCATCCTCTGCGGGAACGGACAGCCTGCGGCCGGGCGGGGCCGGTGCGGGGCCGGGGGTCCCGGCCAGCGAAGGGCTGGAGCTCGCTGCTGCTGAAGCGAGCGCAGAGCTGCATCCTGATGTGGGAGCTCTCATCCTCCTCCCAGCAGCTAAGCAGACGAGTTAGACGCTCTGGAGCAGATTACGGATTCAGGTAGGGTATGGTCAAGAGAGCAGCCCCTGAGCCGGCTGAGCCCAGCTCCCTGGCCAGCAAGGGTTAATTTAGGAGGAGGAATCGTCTCTCTGCCCATCCCCAAGGGTTAAATACGGGCAGGGGGAGCTCAGCAGCCTGGAGTGACCAGGCTGGAGTAAGGAGCAGCTATGGGGGGTGATTTTTGAGGGCGGGGGCTCACCTCTCCATCACCAGCACCCCATCCTGGAGGTAGGTGAGTCGGGGCCGTGGGCAGTTGGTGCCGGGTGGGATGATCCCTCAGGCTTTGGGGGAGGGGGGGGGGAAGGAGGGAGGGGTGGTTCTGGGGGACACTGAAAGGTCCTCCAGCATGGGCTCAGCCCTACATACAGGAGCCGGCCCAGAGAACTGGAGATGTTGGGAAGGGTCGAACTGTCAGCACAGGCTCAGCCCTTGGGTTTTGTCTGACAGAAAAAAAGAAGGGGGTTGATGTTGAAGGGGCTTCACAGGGTAGCCGGGAGGGATTTCAAGGATGCCCAAGACCCTGCTGGCCACAAGGGCTTTGTGAGCTCTCCAGGGCAGTGCCATTGCTTGTTGCTCTCTGATACCATGTGTAGGTTATCGGATTTTTCACCTTGCACCTTGGAAGTATAAATAGCCTGAGTAAAGGGTGGAGGCATCCAGCAGGTGCTGGAGGTTCCGACTCTGAGAGGAGCTGGGAGTGTTGGCGCCGTGGAGGTGATTTGCACTGGGAAGGAGGGACAGCGGGTGAGCTGAGTGTGGGCACCAGAGGGCTCAGGTCTCCATGCCACGGGTGCATGTTGTTTGGCATAGCCAAAGCTCTGCTACCTCTCTTTGCCTGTCACTAGCCCTGCTATTATCTGAGCAGTCACCAGACATGGTCTTTCTCCAGCAAATGCCCTTTCTAGAAAGCCACTCTACCTGCTGGCCTGCAGCAGGGGACAGGGGTGACAGCCCTGTGCTTGCCCTCAGCCTGTACTGTTCTCCAGCGGGCAGCATGGGGCAGAGCAGTTCAGGCATCCTCAGGAGCATCCCCACTCCATAGATCTGCTCCTTAGCCCTTCTCCCTCCGTCTCCCCTTCCTCTGCATCACCTATTGGAGCCCTGCTCTGAAATGATATCCCTTTCTTCCTTCCACATCCCCACCCCAGCCCTTCCGCCAGCCTTAACCCTCTCCTCGCTGCTCTCTCACTTGGAGCAGCCCTGACCTGACCTTCACGCCTGCCTGGAGCTGGCTGGGGACCAGTGATGTGGCTATGCCTCCAGCCAGCTACCGGGGTCTGTATGGACCTTACTGGGGCTGTATGGACCCTACACTGGTGCTGCCTGTGCTGCCCAGCCCATCCCCACCCCACAGACAGCTCTCCCAGTCCTACACCAGCACCACAGCCCAGACCTTTGTTCAACCCTCTTCCTCCACGCCCATTCCCTTGGTTTCAGATGCAGCCTTGTCCTTCTCCTGGACCTCTTGCTACTGTAGATGGCCAGTCACACCCTGTGCCCAGGTGGCACAAATTGGGGCAGCCGAGCTTTGCTGGTGCACGACGCCCAGCTCAGCCCTCCACCTATCCCGATAGCGTGGGCTGGGGCTTGGTGGGAGAAGCCTGGGCTGGCAATACCTTCTTGCCTGGTCCCCTTGGCTTTTTCCTGGAGCACATTGGTGCAGTAGCTTAACACCACGGAGGAGAGGTGGTGTCTGAAGCTCTTAGCCTGGAAAAAGTGGTAAGCAAGGCCAGGAAAGAAATGTGTCTCTGAGCTAATGTCTTTTCCTACAGGCATGCTGGGACAATTTTCCCCATAGCCAGGCCCTTCCAGTCCTTCCCCAGTACTTGTGGCTTCTGGGACAGGGACAGCTGCTCCCTGGAGACAGCAATGTCTCCAGTGGGGGCTTTGCAGGTTACCAGGCAGCAAGAGGGGGCTTCTCCTCCTCTTTTGGCTGTAAACTGCCAGCCAGCAGCCTGGAGCCGGCAGGGCCATGGGCAGTGACAGCAGCCCGCACCAGGTGCTGGGGCACCCCCCAGCTTCCACTGGAGCTCTCGTGGGATGGGCAGGAATGACTGGAAGAGATAGTGGAGCTGAGTGTACAGCAGCTGTGGAAGAGTCAGGTTTTCCAAGCCTCTTTGTGGCGGGATTAATTACAAAAGGAATGGTTCTACTGGTGTAATACCGTACCGTGCTGCAGTTACTCTACACCTCTAACGTAATTGCTCTGTGATACCACTAATTACCACTGTTTCATATCACTGGAAGGTTAACAGCATGACTGCATGACTTATTATTCCTTTTGTTTCCTATTTAATACAGCCACTGTAGTGATGCTGAAGTTTAGGCTGTCTGATGTATGTAACAAGTACAAAATCCTCTAACTTGAGGTTTGCTTTCAGGGATTGATAAATCACTCTATAACAAGGGCACAACGATCATGTAATTACAGTGTAATAATGGTTGCTGAATTATAAAGCACAGCTGAACCTGCTGTGGGTTGATAAGGATTAAGGCACCCCATCAGGTGTTGCTTCATGCATGTGGTTGTCAGTGGGCTGTGACAGGCCTGGGGCTGTTGGGTGTGAGCTGCTGTGACAGCTCTCGGGTGATAGGTGTTGGGGCTGGAGGCTGGACTCCATCCCCTCAAGGCAGGAGACAATGTGTTTGCAATGGGCACATCTCTGCAGGTGCTGGTGGAGGAAAGCTACTGCATCAATCCTCTTGTGAAACTTCAGGGGTGCAAGTTGCTGGAGAGACACTTCACCATGTCACCTCAGCTGAGCCTTGCCAAGCCCTTGGCTTCTGCCTTGGCTTGTGGTCCCCTTGAGCAGTGCTGGTGCTGGAGTGCATGTCTGCAGCACTGTTGCCTCAGGTTGACTCTCCTCCTTATGTGGTAAATGCCACCAGGAGCTCGACGTGCCCGCACTCACCCTTTCTGCTCAACACCAGCCACCATGGCAATGCTTTGGCAAGAGGAGGGCACAGCTGGCAATGCAAGTCACGGCACAGCTTGGTGAGGGAGGGTGTTTGCCCAGCTCTCAAACACATCCAATGCACTGAGTCAGCACCTCTCCTCTGTTCTCTGCTAAACCCTGAGATGGGGAGGGAGCAGAGTTTATCCTAGCATGAGCAGAAATGGCTTATGGTGGGAAGGGAGCCAGAAGAGCTTGTCAGGTAGCGGGGAAGGCTGGGATGAGAGAGAAGGAGGTTACAAATGCTTAACTCAAATCAAACAGCTCCAAGAAAAATGAAGGGAGGAAGCCACTGAAGGCCATGGCCTCAATTTTCTTCCAAGTCAATTTTCCCCCCTTCTCTCTCTCCATCTGGGGGAATAAAATTGGAGCTTGCAGAGGGGAATTGCTGCATGGCAAGAGATCTCCATGGCTTTGCCATGTATCCCAGCTCCCTGTGACCCTGGCTGGGGACATGTCTTACTAACAGCCAGTGTTGGTGGCTGTTTGACTCTGCAGCCTTTGGGACTGTCAAGGCATGTGTGATAATGCAGATGGAGAGTAGCACCTGAGGACAGGGATGGCTTGGGGAAGGGAAGGAACAACAGCCGTGGCCCCCCCAGTGTTTCCCCAGCCCTGGAAATGCTGTCAGCATCAGTGTTGCCTCTGCCCCCCTTGGCATGGCTAGCCAGGAGAAAGGGAGGTCACACAAAGGTGGCCGTGGCTGAGCTGGCACCATTAATTGCCAGCCTGACCCGGGCAATTGGATAAATGCTGATAAATGCCACAGAGCCACATCTCCTCTGGAGCCAGGGCAGACAGCACCACCCCTCAGAGCAGCAGGTCACGCCGGCTGGCTCAGGAAGGGGGAACAGCGGGGGGAGTGCTCAGCTTGAGCAGAGACCCCACACCACTGGAGGTGACGACTGTGCTGGGGCAAGGCCTGGGTGAACTTCACCTTGCAGGAGCAGCAGTTAGGAGTGGCTAACAGAACCCTTTGGGCCACGCCTTGCCCGAGGTTGCCTCGCACAGGGGTTGCACAGTGGCACTGATGCCATGGCAGCTGCATAGCCATGGTGGGGTGAACCGTCCCATGAGCCCCAGCAATGGCTCAGTCCTCCCTCTGATCTCACCAGCACCTTGGCCAACATCTCTTGCCCTCCATGGCATGTGTCCACACATGGATGCGACTCCTGGGCTCCAGAGGAGATCAGAGGTGTTCCTGCTCAGAGGCCAAAGGCTGTGGCCACTGAAGCTCTCCTGTTCTTTGTCTCCAAACTGGACTTGGTGTCTTGCACTAGGGGTAGTCCTGTGGGTGAGCCAGAGGGTCCCCAGAGGGAGTGAGCACAGGGTGAGGAGGTGCAGGCCTGGACTTTGCCTCCTGCAACATGATTCCTGCAGCACAACACCATCTGGGTGATGCTCAAGTGGCAAAATACATGCTGGTGCCCTCAGACTAGGCTGATTCCCTGCATTGGGGGACAGGCTGGCCACTGCCCCCCAGGAGAGGTGACCATGACCACCCAGCTCCTGCCCTTGCTGCTAGGGTGTCCCTGGGCCAGGCATCTGTGGTGCAGCCCAGCCCTCTGCCCCAGCACCTCATGCTGCTCTTAGTTATCTCAGTGGGATCGAGAATTAGTACTTTTTTTTTCTCGTTTCCTTTCCTTTTCTTCATCAGAATGCAAAACATTAAATATCACTGTTGTAATTATGGTTAATTTCATAACCAGCACCTTAATTGGATTGGTCTCTGATGGGGAATTCTCGTGGGAGGGAGAGGCAGAAATATTTTGACGTGATCTTTTCTTTCAGCTCTTTGTTTGGATTTGACATGTTGAGTGGGAAATGGGAAACAACCGATTTAGACCTCAGAGGCAACCTGGGGGTGGTGAGCAAAGTCTGAGCACTCTCAGAGGCTCTTCTTACCCTCTGTGCAGGCAAACCTCTCCCTCCCACACCTGAACCTGGCCTTTCCCCACTGCTCCCTTGAATTGAAGGTGGTCACAGTGTGCCGCCTCAATACGATCTCACCCAAAGTGTGAGCCGGGGGAGCTGGGAAGGCCATTACAGGTGAGCACCAGCCTGGCAGCTTGCTTCTGCCCCAGTTCTGCTGGCATGTGGCTTGGGCATTGCACCACAAAGCAAGCAGAGCAACGAGGATTGGGTAGAGCAACGAGGATTGGGTAGAGCAACGAGAATTGGGTAGAGCAACCAACCAAATGGGAGCCGTGGCTGTGCTTCAGCTGAACATGTGTTGCAGGTGCCAGCTGAAGGAAAGGAGTTAGGGCCATAGTGGTGAGCAGTGTGAAAGCCTCCTAACCCAGCCCATGATGGGGGAGCAGCCTGGGGGAGCTCTGCCAGCTTTCAGTGGATCAGAGTCTTCTGACAGGACCTCAGGGATGTGAGAGACGCCCAAAGGGAGACTTCCTTTCTGCTGGGAATTGGGCAGGCAAGGGACCACCAGCACCCCCTAGCCCAGAGAGGGACACCAGCCCCTTTTGTTCCTTGGTTCACCCAGTTATTGCAGCACTGCTGCCTGGGGCAGCAAGGCCCACGGTGTGGCCCTGAGGCTCAGCTGGGAGCACGCCATGCCGTGGCCATCCTGTGGAGCTGATGTGCTGCTGCTTTGGGCTTGAGCTACGGTTTGCTCTCGGAAACACGGAATTGCACTGCCATTAGGTGCTGCCATTAAACTGATTTGTGCTCAGCCTGTTTATCCTTTTCCAGTGGGAAACGGTGGAGAAGCTGAAGCGAAATGGAAACCCTGGCCTTGCATTCCCTGTGTAATTTCTATGTGCTGTATTTCCCCATGATTACTTTTGTTCTCACACACGGCCCAGAGAGCAGGCTCTGTGTTATTATCCACACTACTGGGGAGAGGGAGGAAGGGGTGGAAAGCACTGCTTTCAGCTCGAGCAAAACACAACAAAACCACTCCAAAGCAGCCCTCTGCTGAGGGCAGTGGGGAACCGCTCCCTCCCCACCGTGAGGCCCTCCTTTTTCTCCATGCCCACAGGCTCAGCGTAGGCACCTGCTGGAAGACAGAAAAGGCCAAGGAACAGCAGGGATCCTCGTGGCAGGGCTGAGGCTGGCACCCCTTGGCACGGCCATTAAACCCATTGTGCTTTTCGCCTCTGCACCAAGCCCTTCCCTGGCACCATGCTGTGGGACAGTGCTGTGCCTCCTGGGACATGTTCCCAGAGTGCTTGGGGCTGAGATTTGCTAAGGCACAGCACTTGCAGCCAGCAGCAGGTCAGCCTGGGGGACCCTTGCTGATGAAATCCATGCATTACATTGTATGAAACTGCCCCCTCAAAATCCTAGACTTTCCAGTGCTCTGTCTTCTCCTCTCAACCAGCATTTCTCACCCATTCATTCTTGCTGGGGAGGGGTCTGAGGTTTGGATGCAGTGCCAGGATCCTAGGAACTCTGTGCACAGCCCCATTTCCTGCAGTGTAATGGGTATCAGTGGGGCTGGCAGCACCTGGAGCCCAAATCACAGCCAGACCACATCCCACCGCAGGGAATCTGGCTGGGAAGGGCTGTTGAGTTGGGACACCTCATTCCCAGGCCCATTTGCACCCCCTGCGCCCAGCTTGCTGGGCATTTAGCTGGCTGCAGGATGGGCAGGCTCATCCAGGGCTCAGCCAGGGCTCAGCACAGTTTGTTTTTATCTAATCTATTTTATTGTTGAATGAAACAATAACAGCAAATACAGGCCCTGAAGACAAGCCATAAATAATGCAAAAATCAAACAAGCGAGAAAAGGGGGAAAGAAGAAAGAATTATACATGTAAAAGCTGCACAGAGAAAGCCAGGCTGGGAAGAGGAATCTGCTCTCCACGTTTACCATCACTCAGGCTTTCTTTGGCTGCCTCTTTTCTTCACTTCTCTCTTACTGGAAATTCCTGCATCAGTAAATTTGTTACTGTGTGACTGAAAAGAGTGACCGGGATGGGGAGAGCAAGGGAGAGCTGGGAGAGGAGGTGGGTGGAGAGGAGTGGGACTTTGGTCTGTTGCAGCCCCTTGAAACGGCCCAAGCCTGCCACCTCGCTCTGCCCCAGAGGCCCCACACCAGGTGACCTTGGAGGCTCCCTTCCAACCTAATGCTTTCCATGATTCTGTTCCGTGAAAATGCGACATGGATGCAGGGACGTTGGTCCTGGCAGCACAGCGCAGACATGCCCCCTGTTCCCCACACAGCTTGTCCTGCCCATGGGGTGTCACAGAGCCAGTGCAGGCTGTGCTGGGCTGCAGTTGGCCTCTCCAGAAAGGCTTCCAAGGCCACCTATTTTAGGCAGCAGTATAAAAATATCAGAGCTGGTCCTGAAACGAGGTAAATCAGCAGGTTTCCCTGGAGTCAGCGAAGCTGCCGCTTTTATGGCCTCTGAAGCCCTCTTGCTATTATCCCAGAAGTTTCCAGGGGAAGATGCAGGACTCCAGAGCAGCCCTTGTGCTTTGCTAGGTGCCCTGCATTGGTTGTAGGGCTACTGAAGGGTTGCAGCATGGGAACAGAAGTGACACCGTAAGTACAGTCTAAGCTTAAATTAAACAAGGATCATAGCCTTGGAGAATGGTTTCAGTTGGAAAAGACCTTCAAGATCATGGAATCCAACCATTATCTAACTCTACAATGACCAGTTCTTGGCAGCAGTGTTGCCTCTATAGCACTGCAGGCTCTGGACGTGCTCACAGGTTCCCACTTGCTGCAGCTGCCTAGTGCTTGGGAATTTGATTTGGAATTTCCACCTTCAAGCAGCGGCTGGGACAAAGTGGCACAGACTAGTGGCTGTTAGAGAGGGCCACATCACAAAGCTTCAGTGATGTCACCCTTGGGACTCTGTGGAGTGAGTTTATTCGTGGGGCCAGGGTGTTGGGCTGATTTGGCATTTGCTCTCCTGCTGAGCCAGCCCTGGGTAAGGGAGGGCAGAAGGTACCAAAGGTGCTGCCCCCCATCGCTGCTAGTGGTCCTGGGTTGCTGATTCTGGAGCTGACAGGTGCTCCAGCCTTGGTCTGGGTGCTGAGCAGAGCTTCAGGGTGCTGCAGAGCTATGGGATACCTTTATGCAAAGGCTGGTGGCTGGAGGGGATGGGATGTCCCCAAGTGGGGAGCGTTGGAGAGGGAGCAGCCACCCCGGCCAGGCATTTTGTGGTGCCCCAGGGGTGATTTGTGCATTGGGATCACCATCAGCTCAGCCTGGCAGGATCTGTCCATCCTGCTGATGGGACACTGGCACTGGCCACAGCATGGAAACCATCCTCAGAGGCTGGTGCACGGGTCTGGGGAAGCAGGAAGCCAATGGTGAGCGGACCAGCCATGGAGGCGAGCCCATACAGACATGCCATCTGCTTCTGAGCTGGAGGAAACATGCTCTGGCAGCAGGGTGACTTTGTACCAGCAGCTTTTCTGCTACATCAGGTGGTGTCCTGCCCCTGACACAAGCACAGGGTCTAGCAGAGGCACTGTGCAGCTGCTCTCTGGCTGATTCAGCAGCACTGCAAAAATGCTCTGAGCCACCCCAGCAGCACCAGGGCCATGAAGATCCATCCCCCACCCTCCAGCCCCAAATCCACACTGCTGCCCAGGTAGGACCTGTTGCAGAGCCCTTAGCAGTGCTGGGGCTGCTCTGAGTACTCCTGGGGATCTCAGGGAGTGCAGAAGGTGGCTGGGTGCCCTCCCCAAAAGGCCTTTGCTCTGGGGATAGCCTCATCCCACAGCCAGCGTGCTGAGGCTCAGAGGGTGCCTTTGTAATGTCATTGTGACCCTGGTGGCTCTCCCAGAAGACTGCACAGACCTTTCTTTCACTTCTCCAGTGCAAAAGTTTCCATAGCCCTCAGAAGAGCCCAGGATGTTTTCCATCCTCTTGTTGCAGCTATAGACAGGGAGATAAAACCATCTACAGAGACCCTCATGCTACGCTGGTGCTTCCTCTGCTTGGCACTTGCTCATCACTTGGGTGCCTGATAAGCTGGGTGCCCTCAAATGAGCACATGAAACATCCCAGCGACCCACTCCCCATCCACAAAACCAGAAATCCCAAGGGCTTGACAAAATAAAGCAAGCAAAAGGAGAAGCCACATTTCACTAACTGGGACACACCCTTCCCAGCATCCCAGCGCACACCAACCTCCTGCTGAGCCAGCCCTAAACATCTCCGGCACTGGAGTCCCAAGGCCAACCCTTGGGAGGTACTCCCCCAGCAAATGCAGTTCTCCTGCTCGTTGCCTTGCAAGCAGAAAGAAATGAGCCTGCTCCCAGCTCTCCTGACCACGAAGTGTGGACCTGCCAACCGGCTGTGGCAGTGCTGGGCCAGCCTGTGTCCTGACCAGCTCAACTGACGAGTAGGGGAGCGTGGTTGGCGCCCAACCCGAGCTCCACGCTGCACTGCACCCCTACACTCCTCATTTCTCTCTCGCTAGCTCAGGGCTTTACACCCCCAGCATCCACGGCTGCCTTTGCAATTACTTATTGATCACTTGTCAGGATGTTTTCTTTGCTGATGGGGCACTGAAGCATGTGCAGCCAAAGGGAGCAAAAAGCCATCAAACCTGGAGAAGCAAAGGTGTGAGGAGGCTGAGCAGCTTCTACAGAGATGTGATCGCAGCAACAAACAGCTTCAGTGCAACTGCTTTGAGCTTCAGCATCCTGCAGAGATGACCGGGATCTCCTTCCCATTGCCCTGCTCCAATAACCTGCCTGCTGAGCCTGAAAAACCACTCCCCAGCCTGGCTCTGAGCCATGGCTGGTTGTCCCTCCACCGTACATATCTGTCCCTGTGTAGGCTTCAGCATATCCAGAGATAAACCAGTGGACAGCTGGGCCAAAGCCTCCCCCTTCCAGCATCCCAGCCCCTCAGCCTACTTCAGAGCTTTTTTTCCCCTATATACCTTCCTCCCCTTTTCATAGAATCATTAAGGTTGGGAAAGACCTGCCAAGCTCATCAGGTCCAACCACCAACACCACTACGCTCACTAGACCACGTCCCAAAGTGCCATGCCCACATGCGTTTCGAAGACCTCCAGGGATGGTGACTCCACCGCTTCACTGCTTAGCCAATTTCAATTCCTGACGCTTTTGCCCTTGGTGCTTCCCTGACTCAGTGCCCTGTGGTGCTGGGGGCGCCCTGTTTTGGATGGACAAGCCTGTTGCCAGGAGGAAACGCCTCAGCAGGGCGGCTGCTGCAGGCTTCTAGTGCCAGCCTGGTGGTGTTGGTGCCGGGAGGGGATTTGTGTCTTGAATACTTCTTTGTGCTCTTTTACCACCTGAGAGCAACTGCCAGAGCAGATCAGGTTGCCACACGCCTATTCCAGGCTCCTGCCTGGGAGCAGCTGAAAGCAGATACTTCAGAAGGCTGAGCAGAAGCCCTGGGCTGGAGAGTCACACCTCATGTGGGCAGCAGGAGCTGGTGACCCTGGGCAGCTCAGGGGACTGGGGATGGTCTCCTCTCTGGCTAACCTGCTGTGACTCATAGCCTTGCATGGCTTGCTTATGTGTCCCCACTGCCCTGAGAAAGGTTCACCTTCTGCCTATTTCTCCTCTTCTCACGCCCTCCTGTGCTGATTGTGGAGGAACTGGGATCAGGACAGGACACAGGGCAGTGTGTTCTCATGTTCTTTCTTAACAACCCAGCCATTACTGGCGGCTCACAGTGACTGCAGCAGCAGCTTCCCATCACCTGTGCTGTGCCTTCAACCACACCCTCTACTGCCCACCAGCCAGCCCTGGCAGCACTCAGGGCATGCTTTAGGCTTTCTCTGGTTTCTTTTTACCCCTGTGAAGCAGCATGGTACCAGGAGGAAAAAAACCCTCCAGCCTATGTGCTCTGGCCCCTGCACCCACCCATGCCTGACCATCCCTGGGCACTGGGGAGGGGGGAAACACCTGTTCCCCAGGGACTGGGGAGAAAAAAAGGAGGCAGAGGGAGCAGGTGGGGTAGGGAGGAGGGAGAGACAAAGCAAAAGGGCCCACAGACGCATGCTGGATGCAGGGGAATGATGGAGAGAGGAGGAAACGGGCAGGAACGTGTTTGGCAAATTAAAGCTTCTCCCTTTGTTTTGCTGCTCTGCAGATAGCTACAGGAACACTTAGCGCAGAGCCTGGGGTCTGGATAAGCAACTCTTTTAGCAGCAGGAAAGGTTGTTAAATATTTATTTGTAAACCTGGAGTCTTTATCTCTAAAACGTAGTCAAGTTCAATAAAATTTGATTTAGCTGGAGCAGCTCAGAGGAGCCGAGCACACGACTCCGCGGGCTGTGTCTCAGCAGCTTTCTGTGAAGCTGGAAGCGCAGAGATGGAGGTGAGCCCATGGCTGACCTGTGCCCCTACCTGTGTCCCCTGTCTGCATGCCCCAGAGCACCACAGCAGGAGATGAATGGGGTGGGGCATGTGTTCCCCAACCCTGCTGAGCCCCCACAGCACTGTGCCCCCCTCACTGGGGATGTGGCTTGCTTTGTCCTAAATTGCCTGTTGTCATCTGATGCTCCAAAAGCATGTGGTTCAAGGGTGGCTGTCTCCCTTGTAATTTATGGCTGCCAGGTGGGGGTGAGAGCTGACACAGGGATTTTTGCTGCTGCCTCACTCTCAGTGCAGCAGACACGTTGCACGGTGCCGAGGAACACCGGCCTGACCCCAGCCACTGGGCACCCCTCTGGGGCAACAAGTATGGGACAGCAGTGACAGCAGAGGGTGTGTCCAGGTGTGCTGCCCACCTCCTGGGGAGCAAACCCAGGTGCCAAGCCTGGGCTTCCTCCTGTGTCATCACCATGTCAGGGCAGCCTGCGCCCATCGTGATGAGAAGCCCGTGCACGTCAGTGCTCCAGCCCAGCTCTGGGCTGCATTGACAGGCACAGGTCCAGAATAGCATCTTTCCTCCCAGCGTTGCTCCCAGCCAGAGACGCTCAGCAGGTCCTGCTGCATTTAGCACCAAGGCAGCGTGGCTCCAGCAGGGCCATCTGTGCCTCTTGGGCTGAGTCTTTCCCCGGGGAAAGGAGGAGGGGTTGTACTTCAGAGCCTTTGTCCCCAGGCAGCAGGGTGGCGAGGACAAGGGTCAGTGGATGCCATGGCTCTGGGCATGACTTTTGCTTTGGTCTGCACTGGTTTGCTCATGGCCTAGAAGCAGTGAGTCCAGCAGCTGCTCCTTTCTTATCAACTGTTTTTTAATGTGAGAAATGAGAGCCCTGGCCATGCCAGAGGGCTGCAGCTCTCCCTGGGCTGGCCTGACCTCTGCGTCACCATCTGTGGCCTGATCCTGCCTGGCAGCTCATGCTGGGCTATGGCTCAGGCACGGTTCACAGCCCTCAGTGTAAATATGGGAGGGCTTCAATTTTTGGGAAGCCCTTGGTGGTGCTTTGTCTCCCTCACTTCCTGGTTTCCTGCAGGCAGCAATTGCTGGGAACAACCACTGCTGTCTCTCCTCTAGTGATACCAAACCTTCTCCCCAGCGTCACCCAAGCCCATACGAGGTGGCTGCAGTCCCTCACGCAGCTGGCATCAGGCACAGAATGGCCAAAAGGCCATCCCTAAGTTTGGGGTGAGGCTGGCTGATGTGACACGAGCTCAGCCTCTCTGGGGGGGTGTAAAGCCATGTGTGGGTTGTTGACCTCAGCACACACAAAAATCACGATTCGAGGAATTTTTGGAGGGCACCTCTTAATATCCATCTCACCCTGAGGCACAGCCATTCCTTTCTGAACCAGCCAGAAGTAAATGGGAACCAGAAGTGATTTAAAGCTCATCTTAGCCGAGTATTTTTCAGCTTATTCATTGTCTTTCTCCCGAAGCTCTTCCACGACTCTGGCTATTAAGATTACAGATGTTTTTGTCACGGATTGTGTTTATCACAGATTTAAATTTAGCTGAAAACTAATAACATGTGAGGTGTGTCTAGACTTTAATTCCACACGAGTGGGCTTGGCTGGTCTTTAGCACCACGTAGATTTCACTTCATTCATCTGTCACCTCTGTGCGTAGACTTTTGCCACCACCACCACCACCACCACATCGGTCCAGCAGCCCTGGCTGCTGCCCCTCCACTGAGGTGGGTGTGGGGACCACAGCACAGTGCCAGATGGGTTGCAGCTGCAATCCCCTTCCTGCTGGTGGAGAGGCAGGATTTGACCCAGGGGAGGACTGGGCTGAGGCAGGAGCCACGTGTGGGGCAGTGGAACTGGGCTCTGATCCTCTCCCCATGCCCAGCAGGGACCCATTGCGTGGCTGCACGCGCAAGCAGAACTGAAATTCCAGCTCAGCACACGGCCAAATAAGGCCGGCTGCCTGGCACTCTAATGAGCTGAGGTCTTTTCAGCACTGGTATAATTAAGCCCCTTGACTGTATTTTGTTTTGCATGTGGTGTTTGGCTTCCTTTGATGGCTTTCTCAGCATGGCTGCGAGGAGCGGGAATTGGTTTCTGAGGAACGCCGGCTGAGGGAGGCCGCACGCAGGCCGCCTGCATTGGCAAGCAGGATGGGCAGCAGCAGTGCCACCAGCACCTCGCAGGCAGGACGATGGAGAAGAAGAGGGGCACGGGGCAGCATGGGGAACCCCAGCAGCTCAGCTCTGGCCTGGGCTGTGCCACAGCCTGGGGTGTAAATCCAGTGTTGC
The DNA here is from genome assembly GCF_026170545.1 of Melanerpes formicivorus. Taxonomy (NCBI): domain Eukaryota; kingdom Metazoa; phylum Chordata; class Aves; order Piciformes; family Picidae; genus Melanerpes; species Melanerpes formicivorus. The sequence goes on from NW_027142362.1 coordinate 22,391,678, forward strand.
CCTTTGCCTCAGAGCTGCCAACCGGCGCTGCCATCCTGTCCTGCAGTGCAGGCACGTCCCTCCAGCAGGTCCCATCCCAGTGGCACCCTGATGGTAGCAGCTGCCCAGCTTGTGTTTGTAAGGCTGCCCAGCACTGTCAGCACTAGGGAGGTGATGACATGGGGAATGATGGATTGCAAATGCCCAGCAAATGGCTCTTTGCTGCCTGGCCCAGGCCCAAGTGAACCCACTGAAATGTTTCCACTGGACTGGGTTGGGCAGGAAGGAGCTTGGCAGCACTGCCAGGGGAGCTGTGTAGGATTGTTTCCTGGCACTGCACCACTCCACTCTGGGGGTGATGTACTTTGGGTGGTCCCCAAGAACCAGCCCCACTGCAGGGGCAGCAGGGAAAGGGGACAGAGAAAGACAGCAAACTGGGAGGAAGCCACAGGAGGCTTGCTGTTGGGACTGGGACACCAGGACCTCACAAATTGAGTCACAGAATCACTGAATCATTAAGGTAGGAAAAGATCTCTAAGAACTTCAAGTCCAACCATCAACCCAACCATGGCCACTAAACCATGTTCCAAAGTGCCATGTCTGCGTGTTTTCTGAACATCTCCAGGGATGGTGACTCCAGCACCTCCCTGGGCAGCCTGTTCCAATGCCTGACCACTCTTTCAGGAAAGAAATTTTTCCTAATCTCCAACCTAAACCTCCCCTGGCACAATTTCAGGCCATTGCCTCTTGTTCTATCACCTGATACTAGGGAGAAGAGGCTAACCCCCAGCCACCTGGGTGGTGCACCAAGGCCTGGTGGTTTCAGAAATGGTGCTGGCGGATGTGTTTATGGCCAGTCCATCATTTTTCATCCTTGCATCTTGCAAAGAGATTTTTGAACAATTTTTTTTTGGGGGGGGGGACCCAAAGTTGTATTTGGGTCATATATCTGTGTGAAATGATGGCTATAAAGCGAGGCAGCGGAAGCCATGCATAGAATGCAGACCAGACCCATAAATAGCGCTGAAGCAGTAATGTACAGGATAGATAATGATGGATACAAACAGAGCCAGTGGAAGTAATGCATTGAGCAGATCCAGCGATAGCCATAAATAGCAGCAGTGGGAGCAATGCGGAGCGTGCACAGAACAATAGATATAAACACGGGCCGGAGTGGCTTTACAGCTAATATGTTATATTAATATGATCTGATCCCTTCTAACAGCTTCAGCAACAAGGAAATAAATGCAACAGAGGCAATGCAGTGGGAAATGCTCACTTCTGGCTGCTAATGGGCTGGGGTGGTTGGAGGACAGGGCACAAGCCAGAACATAACTCCTGAGGAGGTGTCCCAGCCCTGCTGTGGAAGGCAGTGGGAGGCTAAGTCCTTCATGGTTGAGAGCAGGCAGACCCTCTTACCCCACTGATTCCCTTACCCCACTGACTCCCTTATCTCACAGACTCCTTTACCCCACAAACCTTCTTAACCCCATAGACTCCCTTACCCCACAGACCCCCTTATCTCACAGATCTCCTTACCAGACATACTCTTTTACCCTATAGAACCCATCACCCCACAGACCTCCTTACCTTATAGACTCCCTGACCTCACAAATTCTCTTACCCCATAATTCTTTTACCCCACTGATCCCATTACTCCCCAGACTTCCTTACCCCACAGATCTCCTAAACACATGAATCCCATTACCCCATAGACTTTCTTACTCCCTACACTCCAGACCTCACATCAGTCTATACTTACTCTGTAGCCACATGAGCTCTGTTGCTGTTTCTCAGAGGTGAGCACTGTGGGTCTTCGCCTCGCAGGCAGGCATGGCCCAGAGGCAAGGGGGGGACACGAAGCCCAGGCTGCTATGGAGCCTGGAGGAGCCTGGGAGGAAAGGGGTTGGTTCCCAGGGAGCCATTGCCATTGCTCCCCACTCAGACACTCTGCTCCTAGCTGACCCCCAGCAGGGTTCCCCCAGATGCTTGATCCCATGCTCAGCTCCTGTGTTTGCAAAGCAGCCTTTATATTCAGGCTCCATCTACAGGGAACAGAATAATTTCAAGAGCTTAAAATAGGATGTAGATGGATGTGTTTAGTATTAAATTATTTTTTTTTAAGAAGCTGAGGCAGCGAGGTCTGTCTGACACAGATTCCTCAAGGCTTTCCACTCAAAGTCTGTGCACGTTCAGTCATCCAGTGGAAAGTAGGGGGGGTGGGGAGGAGAGATGGTCCTGTAGCCAAAGGGCTGGATTTCATCTGGAAAATAAGAGCCTCTGCTCTTGCCTCAGCAGTGCCTCTCACCTCGACAGCAGCTCTGCCAGAAGGGTGAACCTTTTGCCGTGCCTGTGCCCGTTGTTTTCTCACCCCCACCTTGGTTTTTCTCTCCCCTGTTACCTGCAGGTGAGAGATAGGATGGTAGCTGGGGAGGCGAGTATGCGCAGCCCAATCCTGGCCTGCTGGCAGCCAATTCTCCTGCTGATGCTGGGATCCATCCTGTCTGGCTCCGCCACGGGCTGCCCGCCACGCTGCGAGTGCTCTGCCCAGGAGCGTGCCGTCCTGTGCCACCGGAAGCGGTTCATGGTCGTACCTGAGGGGATCCCGACTGAGACCAAGCTGCTGGACTTGGGCAAGAACCGCATCAAGACACTCAACCAGGATGAATTTGCCAACTACCCACACCTGGAGGAGCTGGAGCTAAATGAGAACATTATCAGTGCCATTGAACCCGGGGCTTTCAACAATCTCTTCAACCTCAGGACGCTGGGGCTCAGGAGTAACAGACTCAAGCTGATCCCCTTGGGGGTGTTTACCGGACTCAGCAACCTTACCAAGCTAGATATTAGTGAGAACAAAATTGTGATCCTCCTAGACTACATGTTCCAGGACTTGTACAACCTGAAGTCTTTGGAGGTGGGCGACAACGACCTTGTCTACATCTCCCACCGGGCCTTCAGTGGCCTCAACAGCCTGGAGCAGCTGACCCTGGAGAAATGCAACCTGACCTCCATCCCCACGGAGGCCCTGTCTCACCTTCATGGCTTGATCGTGCTGCGACTGCGCCATCTGAACATCAACACCATCCGGGATTACTCATTCAAGAGGCTGTACCGGCTCAAGGTCCTTGAGATCTCACACTGGCCCTATCTGGATACTATGACATCCAACTGCCTCTATGGGTTGAACCTGACCTCCTTGTCCATCACCCACTGCAACTTGACGTCCATCCCATACGTGTCAGTGAGGCACTTGGTTTACCTCCGGTTCCTGAACCTGTCCTACAACCCCATCGTCACCATCGAGGGCTCCATGCTCCATGACCTGCTCAGGCTGCAGGAGATCCAGCTGGTAGGAGGGCAGCTCACCATGGTCGAGCCCTTTGCCTTCCGCGGCCTCAATTACCTGCGCATCTTGAACGTGTCGGGGAATTTGCTGACCACCCTGGAGGAGTCGGCCTTCCACTCGGTGGGCAACCTGGAGACGCTCATCCTTGACAACAACCCCTTAGCCTGCGACTGCCGGCTGCTCTGGGTTTTCCGGCGGCGATGGAGGTTGAACTTCAACAAGCAGCAGCCCACCTGCGCCACGCCTGAGTTCGTCCAGGGCAAGGAGTTCAAAGACTTCCCCGACGTCCTCCTGCCCAACTACTTCACCTGCCGCCGAGCACGGATACGGGACCGCAAACCTCAGCAGATCTTCGTGGACGAAGGCCACACAGTCCACTTTGTCTGCCGGGCAGATGGAGACCCGCCCCCCAGCATCATGTGGCTGTCTCCCCGGAAGCACCTCATCTCTACCAAAACCAATGGGCGGCTCACTGTCTTCCCTGACGGCACACTGGAGGTGCGCTACGCCCAGATCCAGGACAATGGCACCTACCTATGCATTGCCAGCAACGCGGGTGGCAACGACACCATGCTGGCCCACCTGCATGTGCGCAGCTACTCCCCCGATTGGCCCCACCAGCCCAACAAAACCTTCGCGTTCATCTCCAACCAGCCCAACGAGAGCGATGCCAACAGCACGCGCGCCACCGTGCCTTTCCCCTTTGACATCAAGACTCTCATCATCGCCACCACCATGGGCTTCATTTCCTTCCTGGGCGTCGTGCTCTTCTGCCTGGTGCTCCTCTTCCTGTGGAGCCGGGGGAAAGGCAACACCAAGCACAACATCGAAATCGAGTACGTGCCGCGCAAGTCTGACGCGGGCATCAGCTCCGCCGACGCGCCGCGCAAGTTCAACATGAAGATGATTTAACCAGGCGGCAGTTTGCAAATAATAATAACGGTGTTGGTTGGTCGTGGTTTGGTTTGTTCTGGTTTTATTTTATTTTTTTGTTGTTTCTTTCTTCTTCTTTTGTTTTGTTTTTTTTTCTCCTTTTTTTCTTTAAAAAGAAAGAACAAATGAACGAATTAAACAAAAGAAATACTTCAGAAACAAACATTGCTACAAACAATACCGACCTCTGTCCTCCCACCACCCCCTCCGCCCTTCCCCCTCCCCCCCCCCCAGACCACTGCACCCACACCCTCACCACCTCTTCCTCTTTCTCCTCCTCCTCTTCTTTATACCAGGAAAACATCCAGCTGATGTCTTCAGGCCTCCCGTTTGTTTGTAAGGACTCTTGTCTGATGGACTCTGGTGTCAGATCTAACTCTCGAGAGGGAAAAACAGCAGAAGGGGGGGGGGGAATAAAAACAAAAAATTTTAAAAAAAGGAAAAAAAAAAGGGAAAGGAAAAAAAAAAAAAGAGAAATAAAGTCAATAAAAAGTTACAAACTTTCTTCTGTAACTTTGATTTCAATAATTATGGATTTTTATGAAAAAAACTTGAAATAATAAAAACAACCCTATTTCCTATAGATAGTTGGAATGCAAAAGCTTGACTTCTTGATCTGTCCAGTGCCGTACCTCTGGCGAGCGCTCCCTTTCCAGCCACCTCTCCGAGAACAGCCCCAGGCCAGGGCGAGGCTCCAGCTGACACCAAAGTTTTACGCTCTCCCAAAGGCACTTCTGGCTCTGTCCTGGGCCCTGCACAGCATCAAGAGGAGTTTGACTTTTTTTACCCCAAGGAGCAGTTGTGGTTTTATGGCAGGTTCCCCCGCTTGCCCCCAGCATTCGGGGGTTCAGGTCACAGCACTGAACATAGTAGGACTGTGTCCACCTGCCTGCTGCTCGATGAGGAGGATGTGAAGCCCTGTCACAGAGCTGAAGCTCATCGTGCCCTCCATGCTTGCGTCCCCAGGCTGAGTGCCAGCTAGGCCAGGCTTTGCCCAGGTAGTGCTAGGGGTGCCTGGGGGATCCCATTGCTTCTTACAAGGAGAGAGGACTTTCTGCCAGCCATTGCCAGCAGCACAGTATCACAGTAGTATAACTAAGGTTGGAAGAGACCTTGAGGATCGTCGAGTCCAACCTATCAACACAGACCCCGTGACTAGACCATGGCACCAAGTGCCACGTCCAATCTCCTCTTGAGCACCTCCAGGGACGGTGACTCCACCACCTCCCTGGGCAGCACATCCCAATGACGAACGACTCGGTGAAGAACTTTCTCCTCACCTCGAGTCTCGCAGCCCAAGACTGTGTCCCCTTGTTCTGGTGCTGGTTGTCTGGGAGAAGAGACCAACCCCTTCCCGGCTACAACCACCTTTCAGGTAGTTGTAGAGGGCAATGAGGTCTCCCCTGAGCCTCCTCTTCTCCAGGCTAAACAATCCCAGCTCCCTCAGCCTCTCCTCATAGGGCACAGTGGTGTTTTGTCCCTGCTAGAGCACTCCTGGTGCTGTGGACAGCTGTCCATGTAGGCAGGAATGCTGCAGTTCCCTTGCTGCTTGGGCACACCCCAGGGCCCTGGTATCCAGCAGCCCATGCAGATCCCACAGTGCTCCCCACCTGCCCTAAAGGACTCTGATGGTGATTTTCAGACCTGACCACTGGGAGCCAAAGTTGCCAGCAAGTGTGTCTGAGGGAATTTAGCTTCTAGGCTTGCAGGAGGCCTTGTCTGGAAAAAAACTGAAATTCCATACATTTCTAGAGACCCAATTGCACAGCCTGAGCCAGGGAACAGGCATGGGGCTGAAGCAGGGAGGTGTTCTGGCTGCCTTGGCACTGGTTCCAGCATGCCTGTCACCAGGGTGTCTGGTCAGCAGGCACTGATCTGCCTTTGCTCTGTCCTGCTACTTGGGTTTGGGGGCTCTGGAAGAATCCTGCACTGTCTCCAACAGGAAGAAGGCAGGAACGGGGCTTGAAGTGGTCCCCAGGCAGGGCTGTGCTGACCCGTGCATTCCCTGAGAGTGAGGTGTGGCAGTGCCACCCTGCCCTGCCACCAGAGCCACCTGCAGCTGTCAGATATGGCACAGGTACAGAAAGCACCAGCACAAAATTGTATTAAAAGCAGCAAGTCAGGACCACAGAGGGGAAGAGTGAAACTGAGGGACAGAGGGCAATGAAGAGATGTCTCAAGTCCAGCTTGGAAAATATGAGAAGCACCATCAGACCAGCTCGGCCCCTGCCCAGTTGGTTTGTCTCAACCCCTAGAAGGCACAGGACAACGTGAAGGCCACAGCCAAACATTCCTATGGGGCCTTTCCACCGAAGAAACAGGGGTGGTCCCACAGCCTGGGGACTTCAGCACAGCCCAACAGCCTTTGGCTGTGCTAGGATCACAGAACATCCCTGCAGACACTGGCCATAGGGGCACTAGAAGGTTCCATCCCCGAAGCAGCAGGGGCTCCCCATCCATCCTTCCCAGCTGCCACCAGGACCGGTGACACTTCCCTGGCCAGCAGCTTCCTGGTCCACCCAGGCTTGGTGGCATCTCTGAGGTGGATGAGCCCAGATTTGCATGCTTGATTTGTAAAGCACTTAAGGAGTCTTCAGGGATCAAAGTCACTACAAGATGATTAAAAGCAGGTGACAGGAACCTGGAGTGCCGGCAGGGGAAGGAATGGATTTGCTTTTCTTCCAGCAGTGTGCCAAGCCAGAGGAACCAACCTGAAACATCTGTGCTCACGGGGAGTGGGGAGATTCTTTGCTCGTTTCAGCTTTCTATTCAACTTCAAACAAAACATTTCCTGCTTCTTTTTCCTCAGTGGGTTTCAGGAGCTTTGATTTGTTAGTTTCTCATCTCTAACCCATCTTTCCTTTAGAACTTTGAAACCAAATCTTTTTTTTCCCCTTTCTTTTCTTTTTTCTTTCTTTTTTTTTTTTTTTATTAAGCCTTTTGCTTTTTGTTTCACCTTTTAAAAGAGCCAAAGCAAAATTCTTCTCTGTGAGCTTCCCCTCCCATCAGTGTTTAGCCAGCATTTTTAGGGAGCTAAATAAATTTGAAACCGCAAACAGCAACACCCAAACCTAGACCTGAAGCTGAAGGCAGGTGCTGGGCTCCGCCTGCACCGCAGATCCTGCTCCGTTCACCCCAAGCAGTGGCGAGGAGCAGTGCCTGGGAACTCATAGAATAGAACTCACAGAATCAATAAGCTTGGAAAAGACCTCAGAGATCATCAAGTCCAACCTATCACCCAGCACCTCATGACTACTAAACCATGGCACCAAGTGCCATGTCCAGTCCCTTCTTGAACACCTCCAGGGATGGTGACTCCACCACTGCCCTGGGCAGCCCATTCCAATGGCAAATCACTCTTTCTGTGAAGAACTTTCTCCTCACCTTGAGCCTAAAATTCCCCATGGTACAGCTTGAGACTGTGTCCTCTTATTCTGGTGTTGGTTGCCTGGGAGAAGAGACCAACCCCCTCCTGGCTACAACCTCCCTTCAGGTAGTTGTAGACAGCAAGAAGGTCTCCCCTGAGCCTCCTCTTCTGCAGACTAAGCAATCCCAGCTCCCTTAGCCTCTCCTCATAGGGTTTGTGCTCAAGGCCTCTCCCCAGCCTCATTGCCCTTCTCTTATTTCCCTATGTTTGGCACTTCTGAAACCACATCTGAAGTACTGTGTCCAATTTTGATTGTCCTAGTAAAGAAGAAGGATCAACAAAGCAGGGACATAACCAGGGGCATGAAGCCCTTTGTCTCCACTCTGTAGAGAGATGCTGAGGAAATTGACTCTATTAATCCCAAAGAAACATTGCATAAGGAGGAATCTAACTTTAGTTTTCTAGTGCCTGAAGGGGAGCAACAAGGAAGATAGAGACAGACTTTAAAGAGGTGTCCAGCAAAATGACAAGAGGTAATTCTTAGAAGTTATATCAACAAATATTGGACTTATGGAAAAAAATATTCATGATGAGAGGGGATAAGTGCCAGAACAGGGGATAGGCAGGGATGCACCAAAGCTCCAGAGGAAATGCTGAACCCAAGCAGCAGGATAGGTGCAGAGACTGCAGTTTGAACCTTGTTGCAAGGACTGACAATAACCCAAGCAATGGTTCACCAGACAGCAGAGAGGTGGAGGAGAGGTTCTCCATGATCCTGGGCAGCTAGTAACACTGGCTGCATAAAAGAGCCACTTAATTGACTCCAGTTATGCTTTTTTAATGCTGTAATTAACAGAGCTAATTCAACACACAGAGATTTCAACAAAATACAAATAATCAAGTCCAACAAGGTATTGGCAGCACACTACGGTGCCTCAGAAACCAAAGGGAAGAATTTGGTCTGTCGCTGTTAAAAAGAAGCTCTAAAAAAAACCAGGAGAGTGAAAATGATTTATCTTTCTGTGGAACATCTGAGGCTGTGCTAGCACAGGACTTCCCCAGCCCAGGACCTGCCACCCAGACCCATGCAGGCCCCAGATCCACCACCTCTGCTGCTCAAAACCCTCCCCGGGTAGAAGCCTGTTGCTGTGGCTCCAAGCCCCTCGTTAGCTGGTTTGCCCAGTGCTCTGTGGCACTGCTGCCTGCCACACAGTTCATTATCCACACTGATCTTTTCTTTTTAATCTTTGGTGCTTTGTGAACTGGAGAATATTCTATATTTCCTTCAGTCCCTGTGTGATTAAAGCAGATGGATGGAGCAGAAGAAAAGCATCTCAGAGCGGCCAGCATCTCAGCAATTTTCATGGCTGGTAAAGATCAGGGGGAAACAGCCTCCAAAGAATAAACTCTCTTTGTCTCCTTTGCTGAAATGTACAGAATGTTTCTATTGCAGCTTAATCAGGGGTGAGAGAGCCGGAGCTGGGTTTCAGCATGGCTTTTCAGGGCTGTGTGTCAGAGCTGGACAACACTTCTTACTTGTTTCTTTTGAATTAAGGATAAATACAAAGCACTTCATAAAAGAGCTTGGGGGGGGGGGGGGGGGGGGGGGAAGGAAAAACATGCAGGAAGAGATGTGTTTAGGGCATGGAGGGGAAAAACATGCAGGAAGAGATGTGTTTAGGGCATGGAGGGGAAACATGCCTCCTCTGCTTCCAAGACCAGGACCCCCCCCCCAGGGACCTTCATGATGGGCATCGTGCTTTGGCATGCAGCAGGGAGGAGGAGGGGTTATTCAGCACTCCCAGTCTGGGCACATCACCTGTCCCAGATACTTCCCTCCCCACGGGGCTCCACATTTCCCCCACTGCCATGGGCCCTGGCTGGCCGGTGCCTGACTTTCCCCTTCTGCTGCTAAGGCAGGAGCAGAGTTATGAGCACCCTGCAGAAGGGACATTTATACCTGCCAGCTCCCCTACATTACTCATCAATCCCTGTGCCCACTTAGCTCCTCTCCCCTAACCATCAGAGGCATGGGGAGTGGCACAAAATACCATGCTTGAGACAGACACCTTTGCCTAGGCAGGGGTGAGGGTGAGCAGAGGAGAGGGGTTGGGCTGGCCCCTCACCTCCCTGCACCCCACAGCCCCCCCAGATCTCTGCCTGCAGCCCCTGGCTGTGCTGCTAGGCTTGCTGCCTTCCCCCATTTCTATCAGGCCTTATCACACTTAATTTTACTCCTTCTCTCACTAACTGCCCTCCCTCTCTTATCTCTGCTTCAGAGTCAATTTTTTACTCTCTCCTTTTTTTCTTCCTTATCACTCCCTCTCCTTTTTTTAAAAATATTTTTAAAATACTTTCTGCCTCCTGTGCTTCTGCCTTGCTCTCCTGCTATTTCTCTCTGTCAAATGCTCTTCTCTGCCTGCTGCATCTGTGCTGCCCACAGCGCACATATTTCTCCCCCATACCTCACCTAGCAGAGTCTCATCCTGCTCCTGCCACAGCAAGGAGAGAGACCTTTGGCCTTTGACTCTTTTTCTCCTTTCTCACTTCCCTCTTTCCCCCCATGCTCCTGCTTTGTCCCTGTTTTCCCACCTCCCCACATGTTCCCCAGCCTTGCCTGGCCAGTTGGCCATGTGACAGGGAATGGATTTTGCAGTACTGCTGCTACCAGATTTTTGCAGAACACAGAAGAGGAGAAAAGGCTTTGAGGTGTGCAGGCTCAACACCCCAGAGAAGGAGGCTAGGGGACCATCCCTGCTCCCCTTCTGCCCATCCCCACCATGGCTACATGCAGTTCCTCCAGGTAAAAACAGGCTGATTGCTTTCCTCTCTTTTTTTAACCCCCCTGGGTCCGTATTTGCATGCTTATGATAGATTTACTGTGATTCTATCAGTTCATGATTAAAACCCATAAATTTTACTAGGCCTTTTTTCTTATTTTCCATAATCTGCAAGATTCAAGGCAATCAAATTTTAACTGGAAAGCATGGGCTGTGCAGTTAGGTCCTGGTGTAATGGGGAACAGCTCATCTCTCTATCCACCCCCATAACTGGTGGTACTAAAGAAATATTGCCATGTGAAAGAGATGGTTTTTTTCCTCAATTCCCCTTAAAACAACAACCTTACTTGAGCAAAGGATCAGAAGAAGAGTACAAACCTCCACTAAAATACAGTGCCCCCATCACTGCAGCTTGGTCCCATCCTGAGCTTTCCAAGCAGTTGCCTGGTAGCCTCTGGTGGGTGCTGAGTGATCTGGCAGGACCCAGCCTGGGCTGAGCAGGGTGGCAGCTGTGTGTCCCTGTCAGCTGCTCAGTCACAGCTCCCCCATCACCAGGCAGTGGGTAGCTCCTCCAGAGATTTCATCATGTGCCTGTTACGACCCAGGTAATAAGACATTTCATTCAAATGAGCAAATTTATTCCAGTGGCACTTTAATAACAAAATCAATAAAACTACACTTCCCAGCAGGGCTTTATCATATGCTAAAACTACAGCATATTGCCTGGATATACTAAATTCTCTCCCTGAAATAAAGTGCAAAGTTGAGAAGACAGATGACACCATTTGCAGCTCTAGTAGGGTAATACCCTCATAAATCCAGGGCCACCTGGGCACTTCAGAGTTGTCACACACTGCACTTGGTGGCCACTGGGAACTTCCTAACGACAGCAAGAGTAGGAATAAGACCTTTCTGCTCCTCAGGCTCAAGGGGTAGATGTAGGGAGCATGGGCTCAAGAGCACAGCCCCATGTCAGAGCCACAAGGCATCCACGTACAGGGGGAAGCCAGCATGAAGGGAGCATGACAGAGCTGCGTACCCCTGCAGGTTACCTTCACCGTGGTGGCTCTGTCCGAAAGAACCAGCTCTGATCTGCCAGGAAGCTGAGTATACACCTTAGGGGTCAGCTGCTTGATGTGGCAGGGACAGGCTGGTCAATCCCAGCAGAGCTCCTCAGTGTCATCACTAAGCTAGAAAAGAGATGGGACAGTCAGGAAACACTCCAGCCCTGCAAGCCCAAGAGCCAGCAGCATCCCAGGGGGGCAGCCGCCGAAAGAAGTGCCCATGGCAAAGGGTAGCTGCTGCACCCCTCCATGCAGGCTCCCACACCCTGAGCCCTGCAATGGGCTCTGCCACCACTCTCCCACCACCCATCTCTCTTAAGAGCTCCCTCCCCACCTCCCCAGCCCCCTCAATTACCGCCTGCTGTTGCAGCGCTGTGCCTTCTATCGTTACACTCCAGCTCCTCACTTGACAAGAGATTCTGGCTCTTCCGTCCTCCATCATCCTTCCCAAACCATCATCCATCAGCTCCCCAAACCCTGCCCTGCTCCCAGCCATTCCTGTCTGCCAGTCAACCATCTCCGACCAGCTCTCTGCTCCTCCTCGTCCCTCCAGCTTGCGCTTCCCAAGCCTATCAGTGTTCCCCAGCCCTGAGAGCTGCAAAACTAATTAGCTCACTACAAAGACTGAGGAATAATTAGGGACTCCACTGAAAGCACAAAACTAGGGCAGCTCGCCTTAAATAAACACAAGGAAGAGTCTCTCTGCTCTGCTGATGGCCTGCAATTGCTTCAAGCAGATGATTACACGACTTGCCATCCCTTGGCTCCCACTCTGGGCATGCTTACCAGGGCTGCCTCTGCTTCCATCTCACTCCTCAGAACAGTGGTTTCTGGCTTTTTGGATTTGTGGCCCTGCCCCTAAAGCAGGCTCCTCCCCAGAGCTCCACAGTTGACCACGCACAGGAGCAAGCAGGCAGCTTTCTCAGAGATGCTGGGGCTGCTGGTTTGGGTGCTGCCTTCTCAGTGGTCCATAATGTCCAGCTCTCTCAGTGAGAGAGAATGGAGAAGAGCTGGCAAGAAAAACATTTGCAAAATCTCTTTCTCAGTTGACTCTGCTGGGTAGAAGAGATCATAGAATCTTAGAATGCATTGGGTTGGAAGGGACCCTCTAAGGTCATCTTGTCCAGCCCCCCCTGCAGTGAGCAAGGACATCTCCGGATGCTAAAGCAGCCCTTCCGCTGGCCAGCTCCACCATGGTGGGAATCTGTCCTGCCCTGTATTGGAGTCCCTAAAGAACTGGGTGATACAAGATAAGGAGGATCTGAGGGCTGCACAGGTCTTTCTTCATGCACATACCATCTTTGAAACCCCAGATGGGCATACCAAAGTCCCTTGGTGACATGCAGGGGTTCCCTGCAAAGCTGTGTTGTCCCTCCCTGAGGAAACACCTATTCCTCCTGCCTCCTCAAGGAGATGGAGTGGAGAGAGCCCAGCATGAGGCATCATTGACCTTCACCACTCACTCCTCTCTCAGGTGCTGCAAACAGTCCCTCCTCCAGCCATTGTCTGCCTGAAGTGCTCCACACAGTTTTGTCACTTACTAATGATGTTTAATAACAATCTGACACTCAGCTCCTGCATCTCCCTTGGAGACCTGAGGCAGCCATGCCAGAAGCCTGACCAGCCACTGGTGCAGGAGTAGTGTTTGCTGCCTCCTGTAGAAGGTGGGACAGGGTGTGGGGATGGAAGCATTGTCCCAATCTCTTCAGAAGAGACTCTCCAACTCCTGCTCCCTCTGAACCTGGCTAAGCATCCTCTCCTGTCTTCAGGCCACCTTACCTGTCCTCAGCCCACCCTTTCTGTCCTCACCCACGGTGAGGACTGATGCCTCTAACTGTTGCAAAGGACAAGTTAAGGCACAGGAGTGTACAGAACAACCCTAATAAGCCTCTTCTGCAGTCCTTCCCAGCCTCAGGCAGCCCAAGGTCAGAGAGCTTGTGGGCCACACAATGCCTCTTCACCATCTTCTTATTAGACCCTAACAGGCCTTTCTTCCTTGAAGTGGTCTGATTGAAGCTCCTCAGGTGCTGCAGCAGTGGATGCCACCCTTAGATCCTGATGTGTGTCACCACCAGCCCCTGCTGGGTGCCACCATCATGGTGCATTTGCTCAGTGCATCATGCACTGTGGATATGAAATCTGCACCACAAATGCAGTCCTGCTCCTTTTCCACACTTCCAAAGGGTGAAAGGGGCTGCAGAGAGCAGGAGAAGCCAGGCAGGAGAGGCAGAGCTGCCTGCTACAGCTCTACCTGCACCAGCAAATGGACTGGAGCAGCTGCTCTCTTCTCCTGGGTGGCTGCTTAAAGGGACAATGACAAGGCCTATTAGACCCAACCCTGAACCTGTCTTTTCTTTCTCTTTTCTTTTTCCTGGGGCTCACAAGTGTTGACAATTCAAACAGCTGAGAATCCAGGACAGAAAACAAGAGTGAGGGCTTTAAATGCCTTCGTCTAATGACTGCCCAGACAGACCAGTGAGGCAGTTCAGCATCACCTTTTCCACTGCAGGTCACCTACCCATGGTGACCAGCTCCAGAAACCATGGGAGGAGAGACTGAAGGCTTTTAATTTCCCATGCTTCTCCTTCTTTGTGTGACCAGAGAGCACTCCCTGTGTCTACCCACAGGACAGAAAGCCTTTGTGGCAGAACCATTTTAGGGATAGAACCTCCACCTGTGCCATCTTCCATCAGGCTGAGAACAGAGGCAGGGCCAGGCTGTTTAGCCTAGAGCACACCTCCTTAGTTGTGCATCAGGAACCAGAGAGCAGAAGTGTCCCTGGGCATTGCTCCAGACTGGCAAAGGGCTGCCACCCTGCAGAAGGAGGCAGGAGTAGATGGGGAATGGGCTGCAAGTTCTCTATCCCTCTCCACAAGCCTCTTTGCTCCTGAAGCAAGCCTGCCAAGTGTCTCCACATCCTGGAGACTCAGGACCCAGCCCCCCCCCCCCAGTTGTCATTAGGCTGTGTTGGCAGGACCCCAGTGGCAGCATGGAGGCTGGGAGTCTTTTCCAAAAGCAGAAATGTGATGAGGAGGAGAGACACAAAATTAGCTCAGATAAAGAATCTTGCCCAGTGGCAAGAGAGTAACAGTTCTGGAATCTTCAGAGGAGAATGAGAAATGTCTTGAAAGACTTGGGGTGGGTTGGGGTCTGTGCAGGACCAGGAGGTTCTTTCTGGCAGCAGGTCCTCACAGCTGGATGCCTAAGGCAGCAAACAGACGTGTCTTCATCCTGCAGTGCAAGTGGAGCTGTTGGTGTCTTTCAAATACACAGACAATCACTTAGAAGATCACTGCCTCAGAACTATCTTTTTGATAAAGCTAATCACAGGCTTAAATTACAGATAAATCCCCCACAGTAAAAGCACAGTTGGAAAGGGAGGAAAGGAGTAGTGCAACACTGTTCATCTTCTCCGCTTCTCTGTAAGCAGGCACCTTGGGCTGTTTAACTGCAGAGCTTAGGCAGCTTCATTCTGGCAACTCTCCTGTCTTTCAAACGTGGCTTCCACAAGCGTTTCCCCTGCTTCCTTCACCAGCCACGCTGCTGTTGGCTGTGTCACCGCCACAGCCCCCGTGTCTCCAGCTGACACGTGGAAGCAGGCACGTGGAAAGCTGCATGAACACACAAAACGGCGCAGACCCAGTGCTTGAAAGATTGAGTCCAGAAGCATCTACATCAAGGATGAGGGAGGTTCTCCTCCCCCTCTGCTCTGTCCTAGTGAGACCTCACCTGGAATATTGCATCCAGTTCAGGGCTCCCCAGCTCAATGGGGACAATGGTCTATTTGAGAGAGTCCAACAGAGAGCTACAAGGATGATGAAGGGACTGGAACACTGCCTTGTGAGGAGATGCTGAGAGCCCTGGGGCTGTTTAGTCTGGAGAGGAGAAGACTGAGAGGGATCTAATATATGTCCCTAAATATCTGAGGGCTGGGTGTCGGGAAGGAAGGGACAGGAAGCCTCTGCTCACTGTGCCCTGTGATAGGACAAGGGGCAATGGATGGAAACTACAGCATCTCAACTTGATGAAGAACTTCTCTACTGTAAGAGTCACAGAGCACTGGAAAAGACTCCCCAGAGAGGTTGTGGAGTCTCTTTCTCTGGACACTTTCAAGTCGTGTCTGGATGTGTTCCTGTGTGACCTGCACTAGATTCTATGGTCCTGCTCTGGCAGGGGGGTTGGACTTGAAGATCTCCAGAGGTTGCTTCCAACCCCACCAAGGATCTGGACTCTAATAGCTCCACAAAGAAGAGGAGCTGCAAAAAACCCACCAAAAACTGAAAACCCAAACCAAACCAAATCAAAAAATAAAACAAACAACCAACAACAACAACAAAACCCCAAACCACAAACAAACAAACAAACAAACAAAAAACCCACCCAGAGCTGCAGGTGGATGAGGTTTGTGCCAGCACAGCTCTGGTTCTCCTGGTCCATATGCTGCCAGCCTGGAGGACAGAGTGGCTGCTGTGGGGCTGGCAGAAGTGATTCACCTCTAGGTGCTTTAGAGCACCACACAATCCAGGCTAATGCTGGCTTTCTCTGCTCTGCAGGGAACAATGGCTTTGATCAAGAGAAGATTGCTGAGTTAATTGTAATGATATTCTAATAAAGCTGGGGAGATTAATTATGGCTCTTTATCAGAGCTGGCCCTCTGCCAAGGGTTTGCAAAATTGTTTTCCTCTGTTTCTTGTCATTTGAATTTAGGAGAAGAAAGGAGGAAGTTGGGTGCCTGTTTTTCCTCCAGCAATCAGGAACGTGGCCTCGTGTCCTGCTCACGCTCACAGCTTGGCACATTTATAGAGGGGAGCGGGAGGGTGCAGACAGAGAAAGCAAATGGAGAGTGACAGAGCAAACCAATTAGACATGATGCAGCACAATTACACTCCTAGTCAATAAATGAGTTGGTGCAGAGAGGCACAAAGGACTGAGGCAGTGGCGGGAGGACCACAGCCATCGCTCAACGGAGGGTAGAGCCAAGGCACGTGACACTGTCATGGGCTGGGGGAGACGACACACAGCGCCCATCATGAGGGCTCCCAGCAGCAGCGCTAATGTGATGTAGAAGAGCTTTGCGGCCTTCATTCCTGCTCATACCACACCAGCACAGGAAAACAAGTGTCCAGCAAGCATCCAGAGCCCTGCTAAGTGGCCTTGGGGAATGTGAGACTCAAAGCTTCCTATTTCACTTGACAAATAGCTGTTCATTCCAGGCAAGATTTAGCAGTGCCCAGGCAGGTGAGAGACAGACCCGCTGAGGAATGATCCAGGCTAGAAGGCAAGCAGATCAATCAGGTAGAGCTGCTTGCTCATCAACAAGGGAGAAGTCCTTCCTGCAGCTGGATGACATGGGAAGGTGGAAGAGGCTACAAGTCAAACCAGGGAAGGAAATGTGCTCCTCACAAAAAACACAGAGAAAGCTGAGGATTAAAACAATGCCACTTGCTTTTAAGCAGGCAGCAGAGCAGTGCTGGGAAACTTCCATCCAACAGGTCAGGGCTTGCTGCTCTAAGGTGGAAAAGTGCCACCATCTAACCCAGGGCCTTCAGCTCTCCAAGGGGCTCCAGAAGCATTTCCCTGAACAGCTCCACAAAGATGATACATCGCTGCTGCTCATGAACCAAGAAGACAGGGTGGGACTCTAGGTTCAAACTCCGAGCATGATTCCTGCCAAACAGAGCCTGGCTGGGGTTTATGCAGCTGAGGGACGTGCCACAGGATTCCAGCTCTTCCTGCAGTGGTGGAAATGGCATGAAGCACAGAGCTTTCTGCTGACCCCCTTCCCTGCCAAGCTCATGCCATAGCCTCTCACAGGAAAGGCAGCCCACGCCAGGGTGGCACAAAGCCACGCTGGTGCTTACCAACCTGCCATGTGCCAGCTTTGGGCAGGGCATCACTAAAATCAGGAGACCTTATACCAGTCTTACAGCACCTGAAGGGGGCCCACAGGAGAGCTAGAGAGGGACTTTTTATAAGGGCCTGTGGTGATAGGACAAGGGGCAATGGTTTGAAATTTGAACAGGGGAGATTTGGATTGGACATTACTATGAGGGTGGTGAGACACTGGAACAGATTGCCCAAAGAAGTTGTTCATGCTTCATCCCTGGAAGTGTTTAAGACTGGGCTGGATGGGACCTTGAGCAGCCTGTTCTAGTGGGAGGTATCCCTGCCCAAGGCAGGGAGTTGGAACAAGATGACCTTTAAGGTCCCTTCCAACTCAAGCCACTCTATGATGATGATTCTACGAAAAGGAGAGGGCTGGCACAGCAAGCTCAAACATACTCACTCCAGGCTGAAAACTTGGCAAGAGGAGGCAGGGTGCACCAGCCTCCACATCCTGCCCACAAGCCCAAACTGCCACCCAACCGAGTGCTTTTCACCTGCTGAAGGACCAGTCCTCTCTCAGCTAAACCAGAGGACTTACAGCAAGGTCACAGGGGAGTAGGAGCAGGGTCTGTGTTTTGAACCACCTCTCTGATAACAATCTAGATGGTTTTCAGGGTTGTCAATGACCCATAAAACTATCTCACATCTGAAATGTTTGCTTCAACTGAGAGGAAAAATTGCTGATCTAAATGCTTTTCTCCTGGAACATGACAGAAACAATTATTCATTTAGGCTTCTGTAAAGACTATTGAGTTTGGCAAAATGATGCTCGAGGGATAAAATCACTGGGCAGTGGGGGGAGGGGGAAGTTTCAAAAACATTTGAAAGCCCTGTGTTGTTTTTTTTTAGGAAAGAAAGCTGCAGTTTCCCAGTTTAGAACAAAACCTTACACTAAATCTGAGCTTATCTTAAATACACCAAAGAAACCAAACAAAAAAAAGAAGATAATTGTTACCAAGTATATGTATTTTATATAGACATTGTATATTGTTACCAAGATCTACACTGAAGAGTAAAGTGCTGCAGAACTGTGTTCAGCACTTTCCATCCCACAGAGATTTGTCCTTTTATACGGATTCTGGGTGGCCAAAGCACTTTGGCAGCTTAAGATGCTCTCAAAGAAGAAAACCTCATTTCTAGCTGCCTCAAGACCTTATCCCTGCCTGTATCGGTCCCTCCCAGGACTGCTGGGTGGCACAGAGTGGTGCCAGGAGCGTGCCTGGTGGCAGCCCCTGCTCTGGCACACGCTACCCAAGAGGCCCTGTAAATAAAATGGTAGGCATTGGCTCCCGTGTTCATTTCACAGGCGGCTGCTCTGCTGACAGCTCTCGCACGCTGCTACCGTGTCTTGTCAGCTTTATACTCTCAGGCCAACGCTGGCTCACCAGCTCCGATGTATATACATAAAAATAAATGGCTCAGAAACCCCTATAAAGTGACAGATAACATAATGGGACCTGGCTTCAGAAAATAAGCTTGTTTATGGAACCTCTGTGCCTCCAAATTTGATTTATGTTGTGTGGCTGTCGCCGGGCGAGGGTTTGGGGAGGAGGCCTTGCTGGCTTCCCACAGGCAGCGGGGGGAAGGCTGCTGGCTCCGATCAGCCTTTAGGGCTGCTGCCCTAAGACTGGCAACACTAGTGTCAGAGTTCCCACAGGACTCAGTGGATGTGATCTTCCTCCAATGCCTGCAGGATTTCAGTCTTTTTTTCCAGCAGCTGCCCCAGCCAGGTCCACCACCTGCCCTACAGACCTGCCTCAGGGAAGCTCTCCCCATCCCCTCTAACCCTCCTCCTATCCTTGGGCTTTCTGGGCTTCTCCACACTCTCTGCAAAGAGCTTAGGGCTTCAGCACCCAACAGAGCATATGAAGTAAAACCAGACAGTGCCTAAAGGAAACCATGTGAGCTTCAAAGAGGAGAGCTCCTGATGGCACAAGCAGGCTCTCCTGGTAGCCCTTCTGCTTGGGGCTGCAGATGGTCCTTACTCAATCTCTTGCTAGAAGAGCTTCCTTGCAAACACGGCTAATCCTTCATTTGATGTTTGCTCCCTTGGATATCACTGTTCACAGCAAGCACTGCAATTTGTGTTTATTCTTGCCAAGCCGTGTTTATTCTTGAGCCGCTTTGATTGTTACAGTGAAGGCTGGGATGGCTCTTTCAGTCAAAGTGCCTGTTTCCAGGGGGCTAATAATGAGAGACTGTCAATCTGGAGACACAAGGGAAAGAATCACAGCTTCTCCTCTCATAGAAAACAATCAGCAGCTGCCAGACCCCACGCTTCGTGCTTCTCGTTCTTTGATATATGGCTTGAGGACCCTTCGCCCCTTGGACGTGCCAATGGGACGCCGGCCCCAACACCTTTCCCACAGAGCCAGCAGGAAGGCTCACAGGAAAAGCCTCACAGCCACAACATGTAAATACCATGAGACATGGGTGTTTGAACAGCCCTGTGACACCCACAGGGTGGGTGCCTGCTGTAGAGTCTGCATGAAGGAGCTGGGCTGCAGAGACAGACACATCAGAGCTCTTGCCCCAGCGAAGCTCTTCAGAGCAATCCACTGGTCCAGAGAGTTGGAGCTGCAAACAGTGGGTCACAGTAGCTTGCTGCAGTTTCCTACTCCATGATCGATGCCCCCAGCAGCTCCTGTCCTGAGCCTAGGATCCTATGGGCAAAACAAATCACTGGCTAATGGCTGCCAAGCACGAACCACCCCTTGAGAAGAAGAATTGCCCCTGCAGGATGCAGGGTCACAAACACAGACCTGCTGCAGCAGAGCAGGAGGACCTCAGGCTCCGATGGCAACCACGTGGCTCCCCATCCCTTGTTCCAATCTCCAGCTCTTCATCCCATTCAGATTTTAATCAAACCTTACATCGTGCTGCCATTTGTCTGGGGCTGAGCAACAGGGAGGGCTGTGGAGGAGGCTTCCCCTCAAATTAAATAATTAAAATGGTTTTCTCAGGCGAAATAATTTTAATGTTTTGCCCCCAGCAGACCAGTGCCAATAAATATTTAATACTCTCCCTGCTTCACTGCATCCAGCGTGTTGCCATTTCAGAAATCATGTTATTGTGTGTATTTTTCTTCTTTTAATTACAGTCACCCAGCATCAAACCACTTCAATACATAATCAAAGGCAGGGGAGAGGCAGAGCAGGCGTGACTCTTCAGGAGCCATGGCCTGTGCTGGTGGCAGGGGAGGGATGCAGGGCAGGTGTGCGTCCCATACCGGCAGCCTCAGTTCCTGCTTGGGGATGACACCTGACCCCCACCCTGCCGCTGCCCTGCTGGCTGCAGCCAGCTCTGTTGGGTCCCTGGAATAGCACCTCAGGAAGGGCTGCAGTGCTTGCCAGCTCCAGTGCACAGGTCCATCCTGCCAACATCCTCTCTGGCAGGGGCCCGCAGCAAATGCCAGGGAGTGGGTGTAGAACCTGGCCAAGTGTGCTCTGATACCTCCCTCCCCAGGACAATCCTCCAGCCACTGGCAATCTACAACTGAAGGATTTCCTGAGTCAGGCATCCTAGATCTGCTTTAAAAGCCCTCAGTGGATTTTTTTTTTTTCCTTCCAGGAATTTCTCTAATGACAAGGATAGCCCAAGTGCTTGTTAACTATTCTCTGCCCAAACCTGCCACTGATTTCCATCGCGAGCAGGTAAAGAAACCTTCTGTGCCAGCAGCCATAGGTGGGCTGTGGGCAATGCTGGGTGCAACAAGGGTGGGGATGTTATGTTGTGTGGGAATGGATGTCAGAAACTGCCACACACACTGCTGGAAGCTGGAAACATGGAAGCCCCAGCCCTTCACTCTATGGCTGGATCCTGCTGCTCCCACAGCCACTGGGCTCCCACAACCCCAGCAGCCTGGCAAGGAGGGGGTTACCACCTCCCACAGCCACCACTGCAGGCAGCCTGATGAATGGTATTAGCAAAAATGAATAGAAATACTACATGAAGCTAATAAGATCTGAGGGGAGCTTCTTAGAAAAGTTGATTTCCAAATTGGACTGACTTCAACCTCACATAAATAAAAATGAACGCTTATAAAAGATGGTGGAAAAATCCATAAGGGCAAATGAAGGCATTGATGCGTTCTTCATCTCCCTCCTACACTCGAGGTGCAGAGTGGGGCCTCCACATGCTGCCTGGGGTCAGCATGACCCTGCTCCTGCTCCAGGTTAGCCCAGGCAGGTAGTGTCCAGGGCTGGACTTGGTCTGCAACGGCAGATGCTGTCCTGGGGTGTACCTCAGCCGCCATCAAGGTTCAGAGCTGGGGAAGCTCCCCTGTGTCAGCTGCCTGCACCCTTTGCTTTAGGCATCATAGAGTAAGAAGGGGCAGGTGCTCAACCTGTTCCCCAACAGCACTGAGCTGTACAAACCCTGTGGAAAGCAAGCCTCTGGGAGCCAGAGAAGGTCCCTCTCTGCTACCAAGACATTTCCTTTCACTAAACATGGAAGAAGCATAACGTCCTCACCTAGTCTGCCAAATTCAGCATGACTCCGCTGCTGCTTCCATTAAGGACAGACACACATCACACACACAGAGAGCCAAGAGGATCTCATGAGCTTGTACTTCTCTAGTCAATTGCTGCTAAAAAAGGTGCTGCCCCAAAGATCTTCAGTCAAAGCAGTAGAGGAGAAGAACCAGATGGAGAAAACCAGGCTGCTGTCTGACATAAAGGTGGTTCCTACGCTTGTAACCAAGTCATTATGACCAACAGAGGTGACAGATGCTGGTGAAGGAGAGGTGAAGGAGAGGAAGACATTTCCTGCACGGTGCATTTAGGAGTTCCTCCTCTCCAAGCAGAAAGGCACTGGGACAGAAGGCAGAGAGCTGGGAGACACAGCAGGTGCTTGCAAAGGCTGTCACCAGGGGCTGAGTGACAGTGAGAAACTGTGTGTGGAGACGGACCTCGAGGTTAACAGGAAAGAAAGCTGTGAAAGGTCTGGAGAGCAGAGACAGGTAACTGCTGTTTGCCAGCAGGAACCAGCAGAAGCAAGTAAAGCATGGGTGACACGAGCAAAATGACAGGCGAGGAAAATGATCCTTGCAGCAGAGCTCTGAACAGGCAGGAGTGGGAGAAGATTGCATTTGTCAAGGCCAGAGAAAAGGATGTTGAAGGAATTGAGCCGTGAGATGATGACACTCCGGATGAGGGTTTCAGCTGTACCTTAGCAACCCGAGGCAAGGAAATGAGGCAGTGCCGAGCTGGCCCTGGGACTGGGGTAACCTTCAGCATCCACGTGGAGCTAGCGCACACACACCGAGATGCAGGTCCTGGTAGCAGAGGAGGTGATAGCAACTGAGCCTGGGCTCTGGGGGCTGTTTCTGAATCGGTCATCTGCTGGCAGGATGAAGAAGTTCTTCAGACAGAGGAGGCAAACCAAAAGGTAGACAGAAAACATGGGAAGACGATTTGGGTTGCCAAGGGAGGACAGGTCTTCGTGAAGTCTGTGGGATGAGCGATCAGGAGGAGGGAAATGCTCTGACAGTGCAGAGCTGTTGCCAAGGAGAGCTTATCAGCATCAGGGAAAGCAGGGCACAGGGCCAGCCCTGTGCTGGAACCAGAGGAGCAGAGCCAGCCAGCACTCATTGGCAGTATGTTCACAAAACTATGAGAACTGGGGGTATAAAAGGGGTGAGGGAGAGCTGGTGGGGGCTAAGGTAGAAAGGAAGAAAAGCAGACATGTTTGGAAAGGGAAGACCAAAGGGGGAAGAGGCAGGAAACCATGGTGTAAGGAAAAATTCATTGCATCCCACTGCAAGCTCAGCCAAGCCTCCTGCAGATCAGGCAGGTGAGAGGCACTGGAAGCAAAGCCTTAAACCAGTTGGCTTAGATATCCTGGCAACAGCAGCAGCTGCCCTTTAAAAAGGGACCCCTTTGGAAAACAAAGTGGAGCAGCCTTAAATATCCATCTCCTCCACATAAATAACAGTCAGTAACTTTAACTTTGGCTTCACAAGCAAATATTTACCAGGCAAAAAGTCTACAAAAAAATAAATGAAGCAACTTCTGGGCTGTTTGAGACAAAGAGCTCAGAGATGAGCTCCCCTCACCTAAAGTGAGTCATAGTCATAGAATCAGTGAGGTTGGAAAAGACCTCAGAGATCATCAAGTCCAACCTATTACCCAATACCTAACACCTCCTGACAACTAAACCATGGCTTCAAGTGCCACATCCAATCCTTTTTTGAACACCTCCTGGAAAAGAGGGATGGGTCCAGGGACCTGGGCAACTAGCCAACACTGGGGGCCACATGCCTGTCTGAAAGCACAGCAAGCTGTTTGATACTTGCAAGATCTTTGCTGCCACATTCCAGCCCAGAGCTGATTGTGTGGAGGACCTCTTGCTCACAGGGGGCTTTGCTGGCAGTCAGGGGAAAGGTCTGCTTCTACCAGGACATAACCTGGGGATGATGGAGGAGCCAGGGCCCAGCAGCTAGAGGTCTGTGCTGATCCATGAAAGCCAGGCTTGGTCAACATACCACTCACCTGTACCAGCAGGGTTCAGGTCAAAAGGAGGGCAAACATCTCAGCCTCACAGGTATTGTACCCATTATGAGCGTTCCTGCCTCCAGCCCTCCCTGCCATCCTCCCTGGCACTGCTTGAACATATTTTGGAGATGCATAACTGCCAGACGACACTGACCCTGAAACACCAGTCCAAACAATGTCAGCCTGTCCCAGGAGAAGCCTGCCAGTCCCCTTCCCAGCCACCTCCCAGCAGCCAGGGGTGCACTGGGCACACAGCACTTGCAGTGTTTCTGGAATAATACCATGCACAGTTTTGGATCCGTAAAGAAAAGCAAAGCTTTATGGCCCAATTCAGGAGTGACAAAGAACCAACAAACCCAGACCCATGCACTAAATCCTCCAAGGCTTTTGTGGCACTGAGATTCAGGCTCAGAGCTACTTTCTAGGAGTGAGGAATTCCCACTGTGTCCCTCCTCTGCACTCACCACTCATTATCCCCAGCACGGAAATTTTTCCTGCCATTTTCAGGAGGCACTTTGAGAGCTGTTTTCAGCTGAAAACACTGTGCAGGGAATCCAGATTGGGCTTGGTAGGCAAGGAGAACAGCAGCCTGCAAGTAGGAACAAAACCCCTGTGCAACACACATACAGCATAAAGACACTTCCAGCCTTGAAGGGCTTAGCAGACCTTGCAAGCTTCCCCTGAGCTTTAATGGTCATGTTCTATCAAATCAGGCAGTGCAAAGAGACCTTGCTGGCAGTGTAGAGAGCTTATTGCTCTCTACAGCTTACCTGACGTATTGAGGTGGGTGTTGGTTTCTTCTCCCTAGTATCAAGTGATAGGACAAGAGCAAAGTGGCCTCAGGTTGCACCAGGGAAGGTTTAGGTTGGATATTAGGAAAAATTCTTTCACTGAAAGAGTGAAGGCTGCCAAGGGAGGAGGTGAAGCCACTGTCCCTGGAAGTATTAAGAAACCATGTGGACATGGCACTTGGGGACACGGTTTAACGGCCATGGTGGTGTTAGGTTGATGGTTGGACTCAGTGATTCTAAGGTGTGCAACCTACATGCAAGTCAGTGCTGGGCCAGGGCCATGGTGTGTGGGAGGCCTGTACACAGGGGCAGCTCAGCAGCAGCACAGGACACAGCATGCATCCACCCACCTTCCCGCACTGTGTTAGAGCAGATCAAACACAAAGCCCCACAGACAGGTTCTTCTACAGTACTTCCATGGCTATTCCAGAAACAAAGGACAATTACAAGGGAAGAAGCCTCCCTCTGCCCAGGGGACAGCAGATTGCTGCTTTCATCTTTGGGCTGTGTCACTAGCCACGTGCCAGGATCTGGCACAGCTGCAGCATGGCATGAGTGGCTCTGCCCATGGCACAGCTCACGGCCATGAGGTGCAGGAGAAGGACTTACAGGGACAGACAGACAGCAGGGACAGACACACAGATGCCCAGGACTGGGACAAGGGCAAGGAAAATTGTTCACAGAAGCAATGGATTTACCTTTCCCCTCTCCACACTAAAACACAGGGTTTAGTATCACAGTATCATAGTATCTTTCAGGGTTGGAAGGGACCACAAGGATCATCCAGTTCCAACCCCCCTGCCATGGGCAGGGACACCCCACACTAGATCAGCCTGGCCAGAGCCTCAGTCAGCCTGGGCTTAAACACCTCCAGGGACGGGGCCTCGACCACCTCCCTGGACAACCCATTCCAGGGCTTCACCACACTCATGGGGAAGAACCTCCTCCTCACATCTAGCCTGAATCTCCCCACCTCCAGCTTCATTCCATTCCCCCTAGTCCTATCACTACCTGAGATCCTGAGAAGTCTTTCCCCAGCCTTCCTGTAGGCCCCCTTCAGATACTGGAAGGACACAATGAGGTCACCTCGGAGCCTTCTCTTCTCCAGACTGAACAGCCCCAACTCCTTCAGTCTGTCCTCATAGAAGAGGTGCTCCAGCCCTCTGCTCATCCTTGTGGCCCTTCTCTGGACATGTTCCAGCACCTCCACATCCCTCTTGTAATAGGGACATCCCTCATGTAATAGGGAATAGAATCACAGAATCCTTTCCATTGGAAAAGAACTTTAAGATCACTGAGTCCAACCGTCCTCCAACTCTACCAAGTCTGGTGCCAAACCATGTCCCTCAGCACCACATCTTTGCCTCTTTGAAACACCTCCAGGGCAGCCTGTGCCAGTCTTTGAGAACCCTTTCAGTGAAGAAGTTTCTCCTAATGTCCAACCTAAACCTCCCCTGGTGCAACTTGAGGCCATTTTCTGTCGTCCTGTTGTGTGTCAGCTCAGAGATATCCAGGTCAAATTTGAAAATTAACTCCAGAAGTGAAAATGAACATTTCAAAGCTGCTTTGTTTGTTTGTTTGTTTGTTTGCTTTTTCACCTGGACATTTCTCAAATGGAGCACTTTCCACCTAGGAAGTGAGCTGGCCTGCACAAACAAGAAGTAAAATGAAATGACCCCAAACAAATGAAACAGATTTTCATGGTGAGTTTCTCCCTCAGGGTATGTGAGGGAAAGGGATCACTGTCAGTCTCCCAGAGACATGTTTTAACTACTCTGCTACAGACATGACATTGAAAAACTAAGAGCTCTAATTGCAGCTCCAAGGTAGCCTTCCCTTCCTTCCCACAGAACCATCCTGTGAAGAAACTGTTTTCCTGCTGCTTCACCACGGGATCCAAGCTCTACCCACATCCAGAGATGACCACGCACCTAATATCCCAACAGCACAGCACGTTGTGGGGAAGAAGGCTTTTACAAGTCAGTACATGGGCATAAAAACCTTGCAGGATGGAAGGAAGAACAAGAAATAATGAATCCCCCTGCACTCACTGAGTCCAAACAAATAGACTGAAGTGGGAGCCTGATTTGCATTGGTTTGATTGAAGATGTAATTTGCTGCTGAATAAATGTGGTTGCGTCCAAATCAAATCTTTAGTCCCTCAGACTTTATAGCTCTTTCTTTCTTCCCTCAGGGTTTGCCAACCTTTAAGACTGACCAAGAATGATGTATCACAGAATGGAATGGCCTTAAATAAGAGAAGGGCAAGTTTAGAATAGATATAAGGAGAGACTTTCCATAAGGAAGGAGGAGATGTTTAAAAAATGCTCCAAGAAAAGGTGCAGCCACCAGGGATAATCACAGCCAGACCACATCCCACAGTGTCACCTCAGGATTATGGTGTCCCTCATGCACAGACCTGTGCCCTACATGCCATGGGGCTGGGGCTCTGTTTTCCCAGTAGCCTCCTGCTCAGAGTACTTTGTACGTACCAGAGCTCCCCTCAGTCCATCCCTAAGGTCTCCATCAATGCAGGCATACCCTGCTGCCAACATTGCACTGTGGTTGCCCACAAGATGTACATATGCTAGGATGGGTGGGAGGCACACAGGTTTTGGTAAGCATTCATCACTAGGATGGGCCTCTGGTAGAAATTAGGCTCCCAATTTAATGCTGTTAGAGAAGTACGTTCCAAGTATTTTTCAGGACCTTAAGGAATTGGTCCTGCTGCTTCTCCCCCAATAAAGCCTGGTGAGATCAGACCTTTCCTCCTTCACTTGCACCTCAGCATCTCATCACAAATGCTACCCCCTTAAACATATTTCTCAAGCTATTGCTGACTGAGCTCCCTCACTTGTTCTCTGTTCTTTCCTTACAGCACCCTATTTATCACAGAATGCAGGGGTTGAAAGGGGCCTCTGGAGAGCCCTAGTCAAGCCCCCCTATTTATGAGATCCCTCCAAGGTCTCCACTGATTGCTCTGGGAGCCTTAGCCACAGCAGCTAGCAGAGCAGCAAGGATCCTGTCAGCCTCTCAGGCAGGCAGCAAAGGGGAACCAGGGCCCACCAAGAAAATATTTACCAAAGCAGAATGTGTCCTCAATCCTCAGTATCTCCATCCCAGGGCACACCATGGTCCATCCCCTCCGTCTGCCACCCTATCCACATGGCAGCTGTATGCAGCTGTCAGGCAGCATAGAGCTCAGTGAAGAAGACACAAGCCAGGGTGAGAGAAAGGAGAATAACAGCCACAAAGATGACAAATTGTGTGTTGTAGCCAGGGAGGAAGCTACTCGCACGTTACTGTGCAGCTCTTTGTTTTGCCTTTCCTTTGAAGCCCTGGGGACTTGCAGCCACGCTATGAACATGCAGCAGAGACACATGGGCATGAAGTCTGCCCCTGCACAAGCTTCACTGCTCCAGCTGCAGCTTCCCAGCCCTGGGAAGAGCAAGGGTGCTCACAGCCTCAATTTATGCGAGGGAAATCCATCACAAGGCATGAAAGCCTTTCATTCAGGACAATTTGTTGTAGGAGTTATAAAGTGAGGTGCTGGGAAGTCAATTGTTGGGCCAGGAGCACAGCAGATTGGCAAGGCGGAGAGGGCTGCCCCTCCACGAGGGATGGAAGCTCCCTAATAAACATTTATTGGGCAGATGAGGCTGCAAATAGCATGGGCACTCACTCCCAAGCTGGGCATGGGGGAAGAGAAGGGGGCAGGGGTAGACAGCCTCATCCCCAAACGCCATTTGTAACCTGGAGTCATCACTCAGAATCAAGGACCACGGTGCACGCAACACCAAGGCCAGAGGAAGGGAGAGCAAGGGAAATTGATTGTCCCATAAATCAATAGCTGGGCACTGATTACAAAATAAACCAGCAGGGCAAAGGTCAAGTGCTTTATTATATCACCCAGCCCACAAGATTTATTTACCACTTGAGCCATCAGTCCCTCTTGCCATCTGTTACAGGGAGCTGTAGCTCTTGCTTCCCAGCTTCAGGCATGGTTTCTGCCTACTGAGACAACCAGGCACAGACCTTCAGGCAGGAGCACAAGGATTAGAGAAAAGCTCCAGCAGCCAAGAGCAGGCAGGTCCAGGCATCAATCCTGTAGGACCTACATAACATCTGTGATGCTGGGAAAGGTGACAGCCAGGCAGACTAACTGCTGCAGACGCTAAAGATGGCTGAGTGTGGTCACCAAGTCGTCCAGCACCCTCAGGCTGCCTGCAAGCAAATCACTTTTCCACAGTGGGAGAGACCAGAACAACGTGGTGTGCTCTGCAAAGAGCCACCAGGCCTGGTTGGGGTGCACCATGCAGAGACTCCCACACTGGGTTGGCCTCTGGGTGCTCTTGCCATTTCTTTCTGAGCTCCAGGGAAGACTGAACCCTTGGAGAGGATCAGCAGCTTCCCAGAATGGGAGCGAGGCCTCACATCAAATCAGATCTGTACCCAGCCAAGCTTTCCAGGCCCATTTCTACATTCTGAGTTCTGTACCCATACAGGGAGAGCTTCAGAGCCAATCTCACAGCACTCAATTGGAATTCAGCCTACAAAACTTTATTTTTTTTATCCCCTCCTTCCCTTTCTAACTTTAGATTTTAAACACAGGCAGCAATAAGAGGAATTCCTGGGAGTATTGTTCATCTGTTTCCCATAAGCTGCTTGTCGCTGACCATGAAAAGATTTTTCAGTCTGGCTCCCAAAATACAAAAAACCTAAAATGGACATTTTTGAGTCCTTCACATCAAGCAAAGGAGACTAACGTCAGAGCTGTAGGATGTGTGTGCTCAGAGGGTGGCAAAGAAACCTCACAGGGAGGAGGAGAGGCGCCAGCCCGTGTGCCGTGGGCAGGGTGCCTTCTGCCCACCTCTGCCCGCAGATCAGAGGGTGAATGCATGAGCCTGGGTGCTGCTGGGCAGAATGCATGGAGGGGTGAGGGCAGATAGAAACAGCCCCAGCCCAGGCCACTGACAGTGATGATGTTGCCCCTACCTCCCGCTCAGCAGCGTGCTGCCAACATGGTTGCTGCTGTTGGCACTTGCCTGGGAGTTTGTTTTCTTTCCAGAAGTACTGAATGTTTCAACTCCCATGTCAGCCCATCTGCCAGCAGCAAGGGGAGGTTCCAGCTCACAGACCCAGCCACACACCCACAACAAGCCCTGTGGGACACCACCATGGAAAGGGGCACCACTACCAAGGGGACAGGTGAGGTGATGTACTGCAGTACATGCTGACCCTGATGCAAGTCAATGCTCTAACTGAAAAACCCTCAGTCACTGGCCCTGGCTGTGGACACAGTGCTAACAGAGACCTCCTGCCCTAGGGCAAGACTCAGCCATCGTGAGAATCAGGGGCTCTACCACTCTCTCAGTGAGGTCAACCACCCCTCAACCTCAACTATCTCTAACTTGAAAACTCAAGGCACTCTCATCCCCAAGGTGTAAAGCTCTTACCCCACTTTCTCTGAATTACAGCAAAACCATTCCCAGTCCTCCAGGGAAATTCTGTGTCCCAACAGTCATGACAGCACAAGGACCCATGGTTACAGTATCACAGTATAACTTAGGTTGGAAAGGACCTCGAGGATCATCGAGTCCAACCTATCAACACAGACCCCATGACTAGACCATAGCACCAAGTGCCACGTCCAATCCCCTCTTGAACACCTCCAGGGACGATGACTCCACCACCTCCCTGGGCAGCACATCCCAATGACGAACGACTCGCTCAGTGAAGAACTTCCTCCTCACCTCGAGTCTAAACCTCCCCTGGCACAGCCTGAGACTGTGTCCCCTTGTTCTGGTGCTGGTTGCCTGGGAGAAGAGGCCAACCCCTTCCTGGCTACAACCACCTTTCAGGTAGTTGTAGAGGGCAATGAAGTCACCCCTGAGCCGCCTCTTCTCCAGGCTAAACAATCCCAGCTCCCTCAGCCTCTCCTCACAGGGCTGTGCTCAAGGCCTCTCCCCAGCCTTGTTGCCCTTCTCTGGACACCTTCAAGTCTCTCAATGTCCTTCTTAAACTAAGGAGCCCAGAACTGGACACAGGACTCAAGGTGTGGCCTAACCAAAGCAGAGTACAGGGGCACAATGACCTCCCTGCTCCTGCTGGCCACACTATTCCTAATGCAGGCCAGGATGCCATTGGCCCTCCTGGCCACCTGGGCACACTGCTGGCTCATATTCAGGTGGCTGTCGATCAGCACCCCCAGGTCCCTCTCTGTTTGGGAGCTCTCCAGCCACTCCGACCCCAAGGAAGGCAGCAAACTTCACAGAACAACTCCTATCAGTGCAGAGATTGGCATCTCCGGGGTATATTTCCCTGGATCTAGAAGCTTACTGTGAAACTCCACAAAGATATGAGAGAAGGAAGAATTTTTTTTCCAATTAAGGTGGTGAAACACTGGTACAGGTTGCCTGGAAAGGTGGCAGATGCCCCATTCCTGGAACCATTCCAGGACAGGTTGGATGGTGCGCTGAGCAACCTCATCTAGCTGAAGATGTCCCTGCTGACTGAGTAGGGTTGGACTAGATGACCTTGAAAGGACTCTTCCAACCCAAACCATTGTATGATTCTCTCTACCACATGCTCTGTGGTTCTCAGGTATTACATTTTCCACTGCATGTGAGTAAGGCACTCACCTGCAGAGCTGGCAGTGTCCATCACAATCACCGCTTTGACCTTGGGAGGGGAAGGGTGTGATAGGTAGCCAGTCCCTCCTGCACTCTCCCAAGGAACCTGATGGCAATAACACATAATTCCAAGCACTGATTGCCTCACTCCTGGAGGATTTTGCAAATTCCTTGGAGTCAACAGTATATTACTATTAGGGCTTGGTATGTCTGCTCCTCTCCCATCGGGGTTCCGACCTGCACAGACATCCATCACTCCTATCGCTTGGCCTAGCTCCATGTTGCTGATGGCAGTAATGAACCGAGGTCGGCACAAGGCACTTACAATCCCCAGCCCTCCCTTAGCTCCTCCTGGCAGATTTAGAAGTTCACATTTAATCTGAAAGAGGGAAGATGGAGAGGAGCCTCACCAGCTGCAGTTTCTGTAAATGTCAGGAGAGGAATGAGATCTTAGCAAGCCTTAATAGACTATGCAAATCCTCAGAGCATGACCATGTCTTGCCAGGGCTTTTTACTCCCCTCCGTGGTAATCAGAGAGACAAGGATTAAAAAGAGGAGTTGCCACATAACTAGCTGGTCCCTATGCTTTACTACCCACTGTCTGAAGGCAGTACCTGGACACAGAGGACAAAAGCTCTGTAAAGATCTCCAAGCAGAGGCAGGTGTTCTCTTAAGGATGCTAGCCAAAGACTTTTGCCTGCATCTCCCCACTTTGGACTCTGCTTGGTGCATGTGCAAGGGGATGAGGCACGTGTGTGTGCTTCTGGCTGTGCCAGCCAGCCAGCAGCAGCCATGGATTTGGCAAGTGCGTGGCTGAAAGTGAGACTGTGCTCCATGGAGACGGGAGGAGGAGGAGGAGGAGGCGGCGGCGCTGCATGGTGTCCAGGCATGCAGCTCCATGTACCTATTTCTACAACTGCATGTTTACATTGTTGGGGTTTTTTTTCCCTTTCCTTCCCCCTCCCCCCCCCCCCCCCCCCACCTTTTCAATGCATCAGGAAAGCTCCATCACTTTCCTTTCCTGTAATGATGTTGACCTGATTAAAATTTTTATTGGATTTACAAAATAATTTCACACACACCATTCCCGGGAGCCCTGCAGGGTGCAGAGAAGGCGGAGGAGAGAGAGAGAGAGAGAGAGAAAGAGAGAAGAGAGCGAATTAAGAATGAGGTGGAAGAAGGAAAATATTTTTATTTTACTCTGAAATGATTTTTTTTCCCCCCCCCTGAATGAATAATAGATTAGAAATCTCACTTGCTGACTTTTTGTTTCAAATTATTATTTAAATAGTGCTCTTACAAGTGCCCCTGAAACATGCAGGCAGGGAAAAGTCACCACTTGAGCATTTTGAGCCTTTTTCAGTAACAGCTTTGCTTTCCTGCTGCAGCTCCCCTCAGTAGTAAGCAAGGCATGGCTGTAGGGAGCGTGAGGCCATTCTGACCAACCCCCGAACTTCAGTGAGTCAGCCCAAAGCATCCCCTGCAGTCTCACTCCTGCTTGAACTTGAGGCCTTAATATAACGCTAACCTGGGTGGAGGCACCTCATTGTCCCTTTCCTGTGAGGACCAGAAGCTACATTTGCACTCAGGGGCTCCTAAGAACTTCTCATTAAGAAAGCCACAATGGCAAGCCACAGGCAGCAGGCTGTGTGGGCCCACACACCAGACTCCTGGCTCCTACCTCCCTGTCCCCAGCCTTGGCCAGTGACGGCTTGATGAGCCTGATGTGCTCCAGGGGAGCTCATTAACTAGGGCAGACCTCTGAGAAGCTTAAAGCAAATAAAACAAGTGACAAGAGAAGGTTTGAGAGTTGTAACTGCTTGCTATTTATTACTTTTTCTGTTTCCTCTCCCCACCAAGGCAATGTCCTAACACTAACGTTTCAGGCACAGAAATCTCACTGCTCTTTTCCTCTGGCCCTTAGGAAGAAGCCAGATCTTCACTAGCTTGAGGAATGTCATAGGGATGATTGGGTTACCCATTTTCATATAGTTTAGACTGCAACTCTCTAGCCCAGGGACTAGCTTATGCTTTCCAGAGGAAGGTGGCCACCCCCGCAATGGGCAGGAGGGTCCCAGCACAATAAAGAACCAAACCAAACCCAAACTAAACCAATGCTTTCCAGGGAGCTCCACATTTGCTCAGATGCCCCTTCAGGAGTACCTCTGCAAGGCTGGCTTGTTTTGAAATTTAGTTTCCTGGTGGATGCTTAAGAAATAAATATTTCATTGCCTCATAGATGCCTCACCAGAAGCCCTGCAAGGGGCAATAAATCTCTAAGCCCAAACTGATGCCAGTTGAGTCTCAGGTGACAGCAACCACAGTCGAGTGAATTCAGGGTGAGGAATAAAGCATGCTACTCTGTGGGCAGCATTTGTGGCCAGCAGCTGAGATTGCCTGTGAGTTTCTTTCTCCCCAGGTGGTTCTCAAGGTCACATTGCTGGAGGTATTAAGGTTGTCTGGGTAACCTTTAATATATGTTTTGGAATGAGTTTGTGGGGTAAGAGTTGAAATTTCCTCCAGCATCATGTTCTCTAACAAATGCTGGCTGACATTTCCCCACAGGTTCTAGTGTTCTTCCTGCAGCGAGTGTTCAGACAAGCTCCAGGTCAGGCCACCCTGCTGAGCTGGGAGAGGATTGCAGCCCCTTAAACCCTGCATTCCTGCCACTTGCCTGGGTGGGACAGGACCACTGCTTTAGACATCATTCTCTGCATCTGTTCTGCCATCACAGGGAGCAGAGGTGGTGTCATCTCACTGCAAAGCACGGGCAAGCCACCTCACCCTAGCAGTGCTATCTACCACACCTGGGACTTTGCAGGGCTCTGTGGTCTGCCTTCAGACCACCATCCCTCCTGCTCCTGTCATCTCCTGCTGCAGCACTGTCCTTAGGGCACCCATCTGTGGGGTTTCAGCCTGCATCTGTCACCTGACATCTTAATCTTGTCTTTCAACACTCCCTGCTGTTCCATTCCCACCTGAGCACCTCCTGGACAAGGGCTGAGGGCAGCAAGAACCTGCTCCGTGAAGGCTGTGTGCAGACTGGCCCTGACCTAGAGACCAGCAGAGCAGAGATCTGGCAGCACACAGGTACCTTGCAGCAGAAAGGGATTTGCAAGGTAGTGCACAGCTAACTGATAACTACTACAGTGAGAAAAGCCCCAGCCCTGAGTAAAAATGGCTTATGGTGTTAAGCTGTGCCCATGGTCCAAGAAATAGAGGGCACCTGCAGCAGCTATCACACAGCCTCACAGCCAGCACAAAACGGTCATTTGCTGCTGACTGACTTTTATTTCAAGTTCAAGACAGTTCAAGATGAACACAAAGCCTCCCCAAGAGCCTACGTGCAGCAAGTCACCATGCAGCCTAAGTGCAGGAGACACAAAATGGCAGCTGCTCCTGCAAGGGACAGAGCTCCTGCCTTGGTGACTGCACAGAGCGGCACCAGCTCCTGCTGCTGCACAGCTGCCTCCATCCCAGTCCTGGTAGAGGACCTCAGGAGGTGGACCGCAGATCAGGGACATTAACTCCTACTCAGTGATGGGCAAGAATATCCAACCCACAGGCTTTAAGCAAATCTGAATCTTTCTGGAACCTGGACATTAATCTTCAGAAAGAACAATAACTCCCTCCAAGTATTTGTATTAACTCCCTCAGTATTTGTGTTCTACCCATCCCAGTTTGTGAGCAGGTACAACACAGTCACAGCCCCTCTCTGCTGGACAATTGGCTCATGCACAACACAGTGCTCTAGGAACCTCATCCATGATCTGCAGGCTTGCTTCCAGGTCTCACAGCTTCATCTCCTCACGTAGGAGCTCCTGGGAAGACTCCAGGCTTTGAAGCTCACATCCACATATCAGCTGCCCTCCTTCCAGGCTCCCTGGAGTGCCAACTTTGCAGCTGAGGGCAGCCACCAGCTCATGGGCCACTGTCTTGGCTCATGTCTTGTCCCTAAATCACACATGCAGATGGGTTTAAATACATCAAATGGTTTCCTAACCTCACATATCCCCAAGAGCAGGGTCTGGAGCTGTCACAGGCATGCTACACATGGGCAAACGGGCGAGGCATGAATTTGGGAGCCCTTGATCTGCTCCCAAACCAGCGGGATGAGACAGGTCAACATCAGCTCCCACCAAGCTCTGCCATCAAAAGCCAGGCAGGGATTTAGCAGCCAGCATGCAAAAGGAGCTTGTAGTCCACGCCACAATAGCATTGCCATGAGTTACATCTCTTGGCCTTCCCCAAAGCCACAGGAAGCTCGTGCTGGTGCCACTTTGCCCTGGAAAGCGAAGGCTTTAATCTCCAGGTTTGCCAACACAACACCTTGCCAGAACTAGGACTCATTTTTAGCATTAAAAAATAATGCATTTTTATCAAGCCTCGTCAGGCGGCAGGGAGCGGGGGGGAACAGCTGGCAGCAGTCTCCCTCTCCCCATCTGACATGTGCTTGCCATTTTTCAACAGCTCTCCAGCTCTAGTCCGTATAATTAGGATGAAAAAGCCTTGCGCTCGGCCGCGGCGCCTCGCAGCCAAGATGCCAACGTGCTCCCACATAAAAGCCTCAATGCAAAAACCCTCAAATTTTTCAGAGTCTCTGCTTTATTCCCATCCTCCCTTGCATCATTGTATTCACATGGTGTTCAATTATTTACAAGCATACAAAACACTCCAGCCTGGATTCTCAACTGGCATTAATCAGAGAAGTGCCAACTAAATCAATGGAGCTACAAAGGTTTGCTCTGGAGTAGGATCTGTCCTGCTGTCCCTGAAGACCCCTTCTTTCCTCACACTGTACACCAGGAGGAAGAGCATAAGAAATGGCTCTTTTTTCTGTTCCTTGAGTTTGCCAGACACACACAGGCACAATAACACCCAAGGAGACCTGCTCCCCACTGCTGACCTACTTTTCATCCATGTGCCCGAGACACATTGTCTCTCATGGCAGCCCCAGGTGTTGCTGGAAGCAGCCATCCTCACCTTGCCCAGAGCCCTGTGGCAACACCAGGAGCTCTGTGCATGGGGCAGACCCCTGGGTACTAGAGTAACATCCTTGCCTTTAACAACAGATAAAAGCTTTCAGATTACTCAGCCAGGGCTGGTGCTTTCTTGGAGCTGCTGCAGCATCCTTTGTTCCTACAGGGCCTTTTCTCCATCCTTTTCAAAGTGGCAGCACTTCTAAGGAGGTGCGAAGTGGGGCAGCTTCCTCTGCCTGGTGAGCACAGAGGGCTAACAGACAGGACAGTCTCCTTCAGCAATGACTGATCATTTCTAGCTTTCCAGGCTCCACCATTTCAATTCAACAAACCCAAGAGAGCCTGAAGACATAGATCTTAAATCAGAGAGGCCAACATTCTGGGATAGGCATAAAACATTTCCCTAAAGCCATGGGACAGTCTTTAATCTAAGATGGATGAATCCCCATAGGCAACTCCAAGCTCTCCACAAGACTAGGGCTAGTACAAGCAGTCTTTCAGTACAGCTCTTTATCAGGACTTTGTGGTCAAACAAAAAGCAGAAACTGACTTCTGAGAAGCTTTTCTATTTGTAGCTTCACTCAGAACCAGAAAGTGAAGAGTTCATGAAAACATGTTACGAGTGTGAAGAATAGGTCTGCTCCCTTGAGAGCATTTTCACACACAGCCTGGAGAATCAGGTGTGAAACCCTGGGCCATTGGGTGTCTCATTAGGAGAAGAGAATTTGAATTTGCTCTTATTACCTTCACCAGTTCACAAACTGGGGCCCCTCCATCTGAAACCAGAAGTCCAAGGACCCGCAGGAGATAGACACCAAACTGGGTCCTACCGCACTGAACCCAGCTTACTCATCCATCACATACCACCACAGCAGGGAGATGTCACAAGGCCTTCATCATGACTGGAATCATAATACCCATGGTTCACATGAAAGACTTTTTTTATACCAAGCAATGAGATAAAAATAAAACGAAGGGGAAAAAAAACTTAACAAGAAACTCGCTTCATTCCCTACAAGATGGATAAACCAAGATGAATGTAAACAGCTCAACTTGACCCAAATATTTTTTCGTTGCTGAGTAACCCTACAAAAAATGTTATCTCCCTAGCATCTGTGGAGATTAGATGGAAGGGAGTTTTAAACAAACATTCCTTGTCCCTCGTTTTAGGTATTTCAGCCTGAACATGAACCCTTGGGACTGCTGCTCTTGCAGCACGCCTGACCCCTTTTCAGTGGGGAACCAACAGCTGAGGAGGGCAGGAAGCATCTGTAACCTCTCCAACACGTGAACATGCCATTGGCATGAAGGTTTACATGAAACATTTGGGTTTACAGCTTTCCAGCTTCTTCTAAGAGAAGGCTACGTGCAGGAAATACACCCTCAAGCCATGACTGCAGCAGGAGGTGGGAGGAGGGGTAGTCACAGCAGATGGCTTTGAGCCATTTTGGGTGGCAGTAGGCACCCTCTGAAGGGCTCAGACTTCACAACCCACACCAGCTGCCATATGTTGTGGCAGTGGCTCTGCAGCACACAGGACCTAGTTTATGGTGTACCCGATGGCTGCAAGCAGCACACCACGCTCCTCCTGCTCTCCACAGCACACTCACCTCCCCACCCAGCATCCTCGAGCACCTTGCTATCATATTTACTGAGTTTTTTCTTTCTAAAAATCTTTTTATAGTTGAAGACAGATCCAAGAGATCAGCTGAGAGGTTCGGGCATCAGGTTTTACTCTCATTTGTGCTCTAGAGATCAGGCCTGCTCCCCTCCTTCACTCCCTCCCAGCAGATAAATGCTAACTCAACAACACACAGATGCTTTTAGAGATCACCTTGCCCCCTGTTAAGCTATGCAGCCTTTCTGCCATGTGTTTCCTGGAGCTGGAAGGCAGGAGAGGTTCTGCCTGTGACACTGAGAGCTCAGAGGAGGTGGAGATGATAGCTCTGAAAACAGCAGCCCTTCCAGCCACAGCAGGCTTCCTCCTAGTGGAGCAGGTCTAGAGAGGGGCAGCAAAGCTGGTGAGAGGTCTGGAGAGCAGCTCTTATGAGAAGCAGCGGAGGGAACTGGGGTTGTTTAGTCTAGAGCACAGGAGGGTGTGGGGACACCTCATTGTTCCCTACAAGTACCTGAAAGGAGGCTGGCACAAGGTAGTGTTTGTCTTTTCTCTCAAGTAACTAGCAATAGGACAAGAGAAAATAGCCTCAAGTTGTGCCAGGGGAAGTCTAGATTGGATATTAGGAAAAAAATTCCCTGCTGAAAGAGTGATGAGGTATTGGAACAGGCTGCCCAAGGAGGTGGTGGAGTCACCATCCCTGGAGGTGTTGAAAAAGAAGGGCAGATGTGGCACTTCAGGATACAGTTTAGTGGTCATGATGGTGTTGGGCTGATGGTTGGACTTGATGACCTTAGAGATCTTTTCCTACCTTGATGATTCTATGATTTCTCTTGAGTAACTCAAACAAGTGAGAGCAGAAGGTAAAGAAAGACCTGGAGGTGGTGGGATGGAAATTGGTCTTCCATCAGTCAGGGTTGGGAGAGAGAGGATGGCAGTGGCAGCTGTGAAAAGACAGACTGAAGGTACAGCACCTCTGTGCTATCCTGTGCTTTGGTTATACAGCTCCCATGCTGTGACATGATGGTGGAGTGACACTGCAGCCCAACAAGCCCTGGAGACAGGGGATGTGAGATGCCTTCTCCCAGTCTGCAAGCAGGGTCCTTCCACTCTGGAATAGGGGAGGCTCTTCCCTCTGGAGGGCTCTCTGAAATCTGGCAGGTTGCTCACTCACATACAGACCACTTCACAGGTTGCACCTTCTGCCCCACATGAGGGCCCCACATGAGGGCAATGAATAAGATGTCAGCTCATGGTCAGTCCCTGGAAGCAGCAGGAAACCCTTGCACCACTGCTTTACACCCCAGCTGGGTCAGCCCAGCTGCCAAACTGAGCACCAAGGCACTCTGCAAAGGCCCTTAAAATATCAGCTCAGTACAAGCATTACAGCTCCCACCATGGCTCTGAGGGAGGACAGTCATCCTCACCAGTGCTAGGCAACTGCAGTTGCAACTCTCAGATGCACAGAGAACCTGGGATATTTTTAACATTGACAGAAACAACCACTCAGTGTTGGTTATTTTAACTGGGCACAGTGTTTGTGCAGTCAGAGCACTCTTGCCACACCTACAGCTCTTACTGCCCTCCTCCTCCCTCCATGGCAGCTGCTGGCCCTGGTTTGCCTCCCAACTCACAGCAGTTGCATTTTAATCCTCAGGCAATGCAACTCCTTGATGTAGTAAAGAAGTAGTTCTTTACTACGAGTGTGTGGTGGAATATTGGAATGGGTTTCCCAGGGAGGTGGTGGAGGCTCCATCCCTGGAGGTATTCATGGTCAGGTTTGATGAGGTTCTGAGCAACCTGATCCAGTTGAAAATGCCTCTGCTTACTGCAGGGAGGTTGGACTAGCTGACCTCTAGATGTCCCTTCCAATCCAGTGCATTCTAGGATTCCACACATGACAGGCACCTCCAGGGAGCTTCCTGGAGGAAGCAATTAGACAAACACCTCACCCAGACAATTACATAAGCCAGGATACATCTCCAAGCTCCAGTTTTCCTGCCTGCTACACCTAGGTCCCACACCAGACAAAAATGCACCAGTGGGAGCAGAATTTGCTCTTCTCCATTCTGCCTGAATCCCCACCAGTGCTGACAGCTCTGCAGGGCTAGCCCAGAAGCTCCACTTCACCAAGGAGATCAGCAGAGCCCAGCTGTCCTGTCTAGGCTGGATCAACCAATTCCATAAAGGAAGTGGTACTGGTTATACCAGTGCAGATGGAAGCCTAGGAGCATTTGGCCCCACAGCAGCATTTTCATATCTGGAAAGCAGAGGCTTCCATCAGATCATGGTCTGCCAAAAGACATTGCTCCTCCTGCCCTACCTGGCAGCTGACACTTCACAGCCAGCTCCATAACCCCTCCAGCAAAGCAGAGCTCAACTGCCACTGAATGAGAACTTCTACTTCAGCTCTCAGAGCCAGCTCAAGAGAAAATGAAAAGCAACTGATAAACCAAAACCCACAAAGTGAAGCAGGTGGTGAGAGGGTCAGAAGCAGAGAATGCAACTGGAGAAGGCAATGCCACCGCAGACCTAGCAGTGTGACCACCAGTTGCTTTTTCATGACTCCCATGCTTTCCATCCCCTGTGACTGGTAATTGCAGGATTCCTTCCTGCCCTCCGGTGGCTAAGGAGGAGAGGAAAACCAAGAGCACGTCAGTGGAGGAAGCCCAGGAGCCAACCATCCTAAGGTCTGCTTTACTCCACAGCAGAGAGCAGGAAGCTTCAGTGACTCTGAAGCTGACACATCTTTTAAGCACCACTACAGAGCAAGCCTACTGGGACGCCTCAGCCATCTCTGGGGAAATCTGAACCACCAGTGCAACCTGTGAGGAGACTATGGAGAGACCAGTTACCTTGAGTTTCCACTTGACTCAAGAGCATGTTTGCTTCTTATCAGAGACACAAGTAGGAAAGAGTATAAACAAAACATGAGCAGTCGCGATGTTTTGCTCCACATTCAGCTGCATTTCTGAAGCTCAAAAGAACAGAGAGAAGGACCTGCTACTCTGTCCTGTTGCCCTCATGCCCCTGGATCCATTCACTTCCAGCTGTCAGAGAAAGGTTCCACTGCCTCTCAGTAGCCTTACAAGAGAGCTGGCTTCATATATCTCTGTGCTTGAAGCCCAGCTAGATGATGAGGATGGCACAGCCACCACCATGTACCATCATCAGCCGTCACAAGTGTAATCTGCAAGCATCCCTATCCCCTCCACCTTCTCCCCATAATGCTCATGAATCAGTATCAGGTTCAGAGCCTCAACCTTTCAGCAGACCCTCTCCATGGGAATCTCACCCTGCACCACACATATGGTCTCACAGCAGCCACAGAAGGTCAGTGAATAACCTCTCTTAGCTAAACCTTCTTCCAAGTAGGCTAGAATTGGTGCTGCCATTTCTGCTGGCATTGTGATTACAGTGCCAGAACGTGACTCACAGAATCAATCAGGTTGGAAGAGACCTCAAAATCAAGTCCAACTGCTCACCCAACCCTCAGTCATCAACTAGACCATGGCATTAAGTGCTTCAGCCAGTCTCCTCTTAAAAACCTCCAGGGACATTGACCCCACCACCTCCCTGGGCAGCCTATCCCAAGGGGCAATCTCTCTCTCTGTGAAGAACTTCTTTCTAAAATCAAGCCTAAACTTCCCCTTGCACAGCCTGAGTCTGTGTCCTCTTGTTCTGTTGGCAGTTGCTTGGGAGAAGAGACCAACCCCTACCTGGTTGAAACCACCCTTCAGCTAGCTGCAGACAGCAATGAGCTCTCCCCTGAGCCTCCTCTTCTTCAGACTAAACAGCCCCAGCTCCCTCAGCTGCTCCTCATAGGGCTTATCCTTTAGACCTCTCACCAGCCTTGTTGCCCTTCTCTGGACACATTGCAGCAAATCAGCATCTTTCTTGAATTGAGGGGCTCAGAACTGGACCCAGTACTCAAAGCATGGCCTAACCAGTGCACATCTTTGATGGGAGCTCAGAGGTGAGGGACTAGGGAAATGGCATCCATCTCATCTGCC
This sequence comes from Melanerpes formicivorus, assembly GCF_026170545.1. NCBI lineage: Eukaryota > Metazoa > Chordata > Aves > Piciformes > Picidae > Melanerpes > Melanerpes formicivorus. Next base: position 22,433,560 of record NW_027142362.1, read on the forward strand.
TTTCCCTAACCAAGCCTCCTTGTGAGAGAGGGGGGAAAGGAACGTTATCCTTCTTAACAGGGGGGAAAAGAATTGGTGCTACAGAAGCACAGACAAGCACTCCCTCCACCCAGTGCAGAAGGTCAACACCCCAAAGGCTGCTGCACGCTGGGAAGATCTGGGGTGGCATGCTGCTGGTGTCTGCAAGGAGACAACTAGGCATGTCATCAGCAGGCCACAGAATCTCAGGACAGACGTCCAAAGGAAGAGTGAAAAGTGAGTCCCCTGATGCCGGCTGCTGCACCACATCCATGGCCACCGTGCCATCTAACCACTAGGGTGTGACAAAACACCACCGAGGGCACACAGACAACCACACCACCACGGTCCTAAGGAGCAACAAGCAACTTGGGATCCAGGAGGGACAAGCCTCAGCAGCAGTAGCCAACACCACGCAGTGCAGATAGGAAGCACTAGGACCTTCACACACACTGCCCTGCTCCCCGAGGACCTAATTCCAGGCCCTCCAAAAATCAATGCGATAACAAGGAGATGAGTTGCAGCCAATATGGATTTGTCAAGAACAAATCACATCAAGCCAATCTATCCTGCTCCCAGAAGAGTGTAACCAGCTTTCAGCAGAGCACTACCTGTCAAACCTCTCAGCTTTGGGAAGGCTTTTCACACTGTCTTGCCTGCCACTCCCAAGAGCAAGGGGAATGTGGTATTAGGAGACTAGGACAGGCTAGGTCTAACAGTGCTCAGATAGCCATATGCAGAGGGTAGATGCCAGTGGTCTCCTCTGCTACAAGGAATCACCTGCTGGAAAACAGATTTTGTAGGAGTCTGTCACACATCAGCCCTTTTCAGAGCTTTTGCTACTAACCTGGATAATGGAGCAAGAAAAAGACTTATTACATTTGCAGGTAGCATGAAGGAGGGAAGAACTGCAGGTACTCTTAGGAGACAGGGTAACAAGATCTTGATATCTCCAGAAACCATCTTTTGCTTTTTGTTGTGGTTGGCTGGTTTGTTTTGCAGGCAGACACAAGGGCAAGGTTTTTCCCTTAGCTAGGAACCATCATCTGTCCAAGAGCAAGTGTTCAAATGCAAAGAACAAATTTTCATGGACTGTTGCTTCACCACACTTGCATATCAAGGACTACTGATACTGCAAGGGGTCTGGGGCCTCTTGTTCTTGGCCTTCTGACAGTAGTGGCTAGGGTCTGATACTGTGATACAAAGAAGTAGTGCGTTTCTTTGTGCAGGCATATACTTCCCAAGCAGCTTGCAAACAGCATCAAAATCAGGTTCAAAGGGCCCTGAACAGGACCAGAAAATATGAATTCCCACTCCCAGGCTGCTCTTCATCTACTGCATCACTGTCACTTCTTTACAACCAGCTCATTCACTGTCTCTTCCAAGAACTACTCACACCCTACATCTGACTGCTGCGCACACCATACGTGCACCATAAAGTTGTCCCAAATGCCTTCTCAAGCCCTTCCTATGAGCAACTGCACCTGATTCTGCTGTCAAGAGACCCTCCTCTTCCCCATACCACTTTAACTAACCTGTAGTATCTGCAAGAGAAGGACTTCCCTTCTCCAGCTGAGTTTGCTGTTCAAAGCAAGCGAAGCACAAACGCCCTGCAAAAATAATGAGCCAGCGTGTCCAAACATGGCACTTGTTATGGAGAGCCCCCTGCAACAAGCTACATTTCTAGCCTGCAGAGAAGAGATTCTTGCAGCCATTCTCCACACAACCTTTGGACTTTCCCCTCTGACCATGCATTTAGCTTATCTTAGTGCAAGCTGCTAGGGAACTGGTCCTTGCAGCCCTGGGAGCTCTGATGTTCCAGGTGAGTTCATTCACTGCCAGAAGGAGAAAGCAGAATTTCCCAATAAGTGACATTTCTTTTCGACTTGCTTTTGTCAGCCAATTACAGGGAAGACTGCAAAGTATCAATGGATTGATTTGGCTCTTATGGAGGTGACTAACAGGAACATGATCCAACAGCTAAGGCAGTAGACTGGATAGAAGTGTCCCGTCCCCCCACCCCCACTGCCTTTGTAGGAAGGCATTTCCCTGGCATGTAAGGAGGGAATCCTTGTGGCACACTCCCTCCTGGGGGTGAACACAGTATGGTTTTGCCATGTGCTTCAAGAATGGAAAGCAAATGCTTGAGATTAAAGTAGAAGAGCTAGGCTAGGGAAGGAAAGTCAGCATCACGCTATAGGTTCAGAAGCACCACAGCAGCAGGCAAAGCCCTCATCACTGCTGCAGATGTGAGCAATGGGTATTGACAAGGCAGATTACACAGAGCATCACCCAGACCAGGAGCTTTTAGCACCCTGTGGAGCATGATTGAATGCAGTCTTATCCCTCCAGGAGAGAGCCTGAAATAAAGCGTCACAGCAGAAATTATAGTGAGGACCAGGGTCACGCCAGGGCAGATCTCCTCATGGTGGGGGGCAAGACAATCTGTGCATCAGGAACTTGACCAAAATGAAAGAAAGGTCACAGGAAGAGCCAAAGCAGGAGATGAACTGGTTTGTATTTATTAGGTACCACAAAAGACACGAGCAAGATCAAGCCATAAAAGAGAGCATTAGCACCTCTGTGATGAGCATAAATCCGCAAGGACCTGCCATTTCTCACCGGTGTTTACTGCAGCTTCTCTCCTAAAGGAGTGTACTGTGCACACTCCTCCAGACCAAGAGCCTCTGGCAGCCTTCAGGAGAGGCTCCACAGCCTGCCATTGCAGTCCCTCTTTCAGAAGAGCCTAGGCATCATTACTGCACACTAAACACCACTAAAAAGCCTGTGAAGTTTAAAACGGGATTGTCACCACTTCTGTCATTCACTCAGATGCCAATGACATCCAATGCCACAACTGTGTCCTAGAACTTAGACAAGATCAGCTCACAGCTCAAGCACCACACCAAGAACTGAATGGAAGTTACAGGCTGTGTATTTTCACCTCAAAAATTGCAGTGAGTACTGGAAACCAGGGCTTAGTGGTGCTGCTGGTACAGTCAGCTCAGTTCTTCGCTTACACCTCCTTGCATCCCTTGCTGCCTTTAAGCTGCCCTGTCAAGGCACCTGTGATTCACACAATTAATGCCAGGATCTCAGCTCATGCCAGCCTGACAACAATGCCACAGCCCCAGTTCTTCATGCCTTTTGTCACCTCTCAGCTAGATTGCAGCAATATGACAGCCCTGTAGCATGCAAGAAGCTCTAACTGAAGGATGCTCTGCATCCCTGAGTGCTCTGCAATCCAGTTACCACAACCACACCAGGCTGGTCCACAGCCTCACAGCTCTGCATGCAGAAAATCCAGGACAAATCCAGCTCAAGGCCTTGGTCCTCATGTCCCTGTAGCTTCATCCACAGAGTTAAGGTTGCCTTCCAGGATGGAGTCCTGGACATGGTACATTTGATTATCACAGAGCATCACGGAGCCTCACAAGGGCTGATCTCATCCATACACAGCAGACAAGCTTCTCAGCCCCTGTTGAGCTGCCTCTGCTCAGGGAGCACAGGTTATCACAAACATTTCCTGCTGCATACAACCAGGTTTGGGCTGCCTGGTCTGACAGGAACAAATGATGACATGTGGATTTAAAGGAAATACCCTAGAACATGACTTGCCACTGCAGGCACTTAACCCCTGGGATGACACTGAAATATCCAGGCCCTGACAGATGCAGGCACATTCCCTGTGATGCATGACTCAAAGATGCTCAGATATATACCCTCAGAGCACAGGGAGCTCTGCCTACACCCCTACACTAAGGCTGGAGAGCTTGCAGACTCTCAGTCAGCTTGTTCAGCCATAGAAAATTAGCATGGAAGTTGTTTGGTTCCTTTGGAACAGGACTGGGACAGTTTAATTGGAACAGGGCAGATATCACAGACATGAGTGGGAGACATGGGCTCTCCAGTGCAAGCAGGTGTGGCATGAAGTGAGAGAAAGAAAGAGATGGTGTTTGTGCCTCTGCTGAGCTCATACAATCCCCTATGGCTTAGCTCTCTCATCAGTAAAGACAAAGGTAACTTTGCTCACCTATTAATTTCCTATTTGCATCAGCTAAAACAAATAAAGGTCTGGTCCCATGAGGTTCTGATTCATTCATAGTATCATAGTATCAGTCAGGGTTGGAAGGGACCACAAGGATCATCTAGTTCCAACCCTCCTGCCATGGGCAGGGACACCCCACACTAGATCAGCCTGGCCAGAGCCTCAGCCAGCCTGGGCTTAAACACCTCCAGGGACAGGGCCCCAACCACCTCCCTGGACAACCCATTCCAGGGCTTCACCACTCTCATGGGGAAGAACTTCCTCCTCACCTCCAGCCTGAATCTCCCCACCTCCAGCTTCAGTCCATTCCTCCTAGTCCTATCACTACCTGAGATCCTGAGCAGTCCCTCCCCAGCCTTCCTGTAGGCCCCCTTCAGATACTGGAAGGCCACAATGAGGTCACCTCATAGCCTTCTCTTCTCCAGACTGAACAGCCCCAACTCCTTCAGTCTGTCCTCATAGGAGAGCAGCTCCAGCCCTCTGATCATCCTCGTGGCCCTTCTCTGGACACCTTCCAGCACCTCCACATCCCTCTTGTCATAGGGGCTCCAGAACTGGAGGCAGTACTCCAGGTGGGGTCTCACCAGAGCTGAGCAGAGGGGGAGGATCACCTCCCTTGCCCTGCTGGCCACACTTCTCCTGATGCAGCCCAGGCTCTGGTTGGCTTTCTGGGCTGCAAGTGCACACTGAGAGCTCCTGTTGAGCTTCTCCTCCACCAGCACCCCCAAGTCTCTCTCCTCAGGGCTGCTTTCCAGCCAGTCCCTGCCCAGCCTGCATTTGTGCCTGGGATTGCCTCCACCCAGATGCAGGACCCTGCCCTTGGTCTTTTTGAACTTCATGAGGTTGGCTTGTGCCCACCTCTCCAGCCTGTCCAGGTCCCTCTGGATGGATCCCTTCCCTCCAGCTGTCTGCTGCACCACACAGCTTGGTGTCATCAGCAAACTTGCTGAGGGTGCACTCAATGCCACTGTCCATGGCACCCACAAAGATGTTGAGCAAGACAGGTCCTAGGACTGATCCCTGAGGGACTCTGCTTGTCCCTGGCCTCCACTGGGACATGGAGCCATGGACAGCCACTCTTTGGGTGCTGCCATCAAGCCAGTTCTGTATCCATCTAGTGGTCACTCATCACACCCATGTGTCACCAGCCTGGAGACCAGGATGTGGTGCGGGACAGTGTCAAAGGCTTTGTTCAGGTCCAGGTAAACGACATCAGTTGCTCTTCCCTCATCTATTAATTTCATCACCTGTTCATAGAAGGCCACCAGGTTGGTCAGGCAGGATTTGCCCTTGGTGAAGCCATGCTGACTGTTCCCAATCACCTCTTCACTATTCTTCTGAGCCAGTAGTGCCTCCAGGAGGATCTGCTCCATGATCTTTCTGGGCACAGAGGTGAGACTGACTGGCCTGGAGTTCCCTGGTTCCTCTTTCTTACCCTTTTTCAAATGGGGGCAATGTTTCCCCTTTTCCAGTCTGTGGGGACTGCCCCAGACTGCCATGACTTTTGGAATGTAATAGAGAGGGGTTTAGCAACCTCCTCTGCCAGTTCTCTCAGCACCCGTGGGTGTATCCCGTCGGATCCCATGGACTTGAACACTTTCAGGTTCTTCAGGTGATCATGAACCTGATCTGCACTTACCATGGGCAGTTCTTCCTGCCCATCCCTGGCATTGTTTTCCATAACATCAGGAGTGTGGCTAGAGGCCCTTGCAGTGAAGACTGAGGTAAAGAAGTCATTGAGTACCTCAGCCTTTTCCTCATCACTTGTGACCATGTCACCAGTTTCCTTTCTGAGGGGGCCCACACCTTCCCTAGGCTTCTTCTTCCCTTTAATACACCTGTAGAAGTTCTTAGTATTTCCTTTAATCTCCCTGGCTAGATTCAATTCAAACTCTGCTTTGGCTTTCCTAACCAGGTCTCTTGCTGCTCAGGCAGCTTCCTTATCTCCCCCCTGTTCTAGCTGTCCTTCCCTCCACTGCCTGTAGAGTTTCTTTTTAAGTAATAGTGTGTCCAGCAGCTCCTTGCCCATCCAGGCAGGCCTCCTAGCATTCTTTCCTGCTCTTCTCTTTGTTGGTATACACAGCTCCTGGACACAGAGGAGGTGATCCTTGAATCCTGACCAGTTGTCCTGGGTCCCTCTTCCCTCCAGGGCTTTGTCCCACGACACTTTGGCTATCAGATCCCTGAAGCCATCAAAGTCTGCACACCTAAAGTCTGCACACCTCAAGTCTAGAGTCATAAGCTTGGAATACTTCCTCCTGATTGCCCTGAGGAGATTAAATTCAACTGCTTCATGGTCACTGCAGCCAAGGCTGTCTCTGAGCCTCACATTGCTTACCAGCCCTTCCCTGTTGGTAAGAACAAGGTCCAGCATAGCACCTTTTCTTGTTGGTTCCTCTACCACTGGGAGGAGGAAGTTGTTTCCTATGCAGTCCAGGAACATCCTGGATTGCTGGAGCCTTGCTCTGTTGTCCCTCCAGCAGACATCCAGGTGGTTGAAATCACTCATGAGGACCAGGGCTTGTGACCTGGAAGCCGCTTCTATTTTCCTGTGGAGGGCCTCACCTGCTTGGATCTGCTGGTCAGGTGGCCTGTAGGAGACCCCCACAGGAATATCTCCTTCCCCTGTCCTGCCTTTAATTTTAACCCATACACTCTCACCCAGCTCATCATCCCTCCCCAGGTGGAGCTCCACTGATTCCAGCTGGCTATTGACATAGAGGGCAACACCTCCTCCTCTCCTTCCCTGCCTATCCTTCCTAAAGAGCTTATACTCATCTATCACTGCATTCCAGTCATGGGAATCATCCCACCAAGTGTCAGTAACAGCCACTATGTCGTGGCATCCCAGCAGCACAGTGCCCTTAACTCATCCTGTTTGTTGCCCAAGCTGTGTGCATTCTCATAGAAGCACTTCAGCTGGGCTGGCCCTGGCCTCCTCTTGTGCCAATTCCCCTTGGTTCCACAGAATGTCCTGGTGGATCATTCGTGGCTTGCCTCAGGGCAGCAAGTTGAGAGCCCTTACCAGCTCTCCATCCCTCTGCCTCTGGTGAGCTGCCCCTCTGTTTGTCACCAGCCAGCAGGAGACTATTAACCCCTTCCCCCTTCAAATCTAGTTTAAAGCCCTATCAATGAGCCCTGCCAATTTCTGCCCCAGGATTCTTTTCCCCCTCTGGGACAAGTGTGTCCCATAAGTTGTTTTCAGCTCTGGTGCCTTGAAAACCAATCCATGATTGTGGAACCCAAAGCCCTGTTGATGGCACCAGCCCCTGAGCCATGAATTGATCTGATGGCCCTTCCTCAGTGTTCCCTGATCCATTGCTGACGTTAGAGGGATAGCAGAGAACACAACTTGAGCTCCTGATCCCTTTAGCAGTTGCCCTAAGGTTCTGAAACCTCTTTTAATTGATTGTGAGCTTCTCATTGTTGCATCATCACTACCCACCTGAAAGACCAGCAGTGGGCAGGAGTCTGAAGGACTCACGAGGTTGGGAATTTTATCTACAATGTCTTTTACTTGGGCACCAGGGAGGCAGCTGACCTCTCTAGGAAATGGGTCTGGTCTGCATATTGGGCCCTCTGCTCCCTTCAGTAGGGAGTCTCCTGTAACGATGACCCTAGGAGGTTTCTTTTCTGGGTAAGTTTTGACGGCTGGCCTGAGGCAACCTCTCATTGGTGCAGCTTCTGACCTTCTTGAGTCCTCGACCTCACCCATGACCTGTTCCTCCTGCAGAGCCTCGTCCCTGTTCTGTAACTGCACTGCAGGCAGTGTGCTGCTCACAGTGGCAGACTTTCTCCCTTTGCATTTCTTCCGTGGGGCAGAGACCTGTTCCCATCGGCCCTGCTCATGTGGGTTACTGCAGGGAGGCTGAGAGGCTTGCTGATGGGAGGGTATCAAACTCCCTGTTCCACTAAGAGTTACCTACCCCCTGTTCTGCTTTTGAAGAGGTTAGATTATGGGAATAGTCAATTCTCCTTTTGCTGTCTCTTATAGGTCTTAGCCTTTCCTCCTCTTCTTTTAGCTCAGCCACCCTGCTCATCAGAGCCCTGATCTGCTCACACCTAACACAGGAGTTGTTCCTTCCATCCTCCATAGCGAGTGCCAGGTTCCAGCACTCACTGCAGCCTCCTGCCTGAACATCTGCATGCTTGTGAGTGGTCTCTGTTTGGGTGCCCACTGTTCTTCTGTCAGCCTTTGCTGTAGCAGTAACCATCTTGCAGTGACCACCCTCTCCACCCGGCGGGTGTGTTTTCTCCCCTGTCAGTGAGCAGCCTGAGCTGAGCTGCGCTCCTCGAGCTGCCTCCTCTCCTCAGCCACATGCTGGGCTCTGTTTCGTTGTGGCGGCTTCCGCGGCAGCCCCTCCCCCAGCTACGGCACTGCCCTCAGGCACGTAGGCAACCCCAGCCTGCTGCCCCTCCTCGCCTCTTCAGGAGGTCCTGAGCCACCAGCCCCTTACCGCCTGAAAAGCAAGGGAAGCAAAGCCAAAAGCAAACTCCCAGAGCTGCGCTCCTGGAGCTGCCTCCTCTCCTCAGCCACGCGTTGGGTTCATTCCACTGAAGGTGCCTCATTCTTTTAAGGCATGTTAATGGCAGCAGTGGTAAAAAGCAACCACTTTAGTTGGGTGTGCTGGAAGAGATGACTTACCGAGCAAGGCAGACTCAACACCTCATCTTGCAGATTCCCAAACATTGCTGCAGGCCTTTTCTTTACTTGCCTCTGCCAGCTTTCACCATGAGCTGTCCTGCTTTATCATCATCTCTCTAAGGTTCTCCCACGTGCTCCAAGCTGATCCCAGGCTACCATTGCAGGTAGAGCCATTAGCACTGCAGTGCTGTTATTGCTGCTGCCCAGGCTGGAATTAATGCAGCTCAGACACAGCACAGTGAAAATATTGACTTTCCAGCTAATCAAACCAAATTCCATGAAAGCTACAACTTCAAACTTAAAAAGAAAAAAAAAAGAAAAAAGAAAAGAAAAAAGAAAGAAAGAAAAATCCATCAATGATTCATAAATATTTGAAAGTGCCAGATTGATTGCATCTGGATTACTGCAGTGGAGGGGGCTGATGTCTGGCTGAGGAGATGGACCAGACAGCTGCTCAGACCTTGATGTCATGTATCACCCTGTGCTGCCAGTGCTGCACATAGCTTCCCAGCCCCAGACAGAGGATAAACACTAAATCCCAGTGCCATGTTACCTGCTCTGGTGTAGCCCTACTCACTCCAGAGCACACAGCCTTTGAGTAGGACGTGCTGTCCCAGCTGTTTGGACCACCACAACGAGTTGAAGCCTAACAATTTGGTTGTTCAGTTTCTGACTCTGGAATGAAATATACATATGCTCACCTCCTTTACCCATTTCCCACCTCACACAGTATCACAGTATCGCTTAGGTTGGAAAGGACCTCGAGGATCATCGAGTCCAACCTATCAACACAGACCCCATGACTAGACCATGGCACCAAGCGCCACATCCAGTCTCCCCTTGAATGCCTCCAGGGTCGATGACTCCACCACCTCCCTGGGCAACCCGTTCCAATGACGAACGACTCGCTCGGTGAAGAACTTCCTCCTCACCTCGAGTCTAAACCTCCCCTGGCGCAGCTTGAGACTGTGTCCCCTTGTTCTGGTGCTGGTTGCCTGGGAGAAGAGGCCAACCCCTTCCTGGCTACAACCACCTTTCAGGTAGTTGTAGAGGGCAATGAGGTCACCCCTGAGCCTCCTCTTCTCCAGGCTAAACAACCCCAGCTCCCTCAGCCTCTCCTCATAGGGCTTGTGTTCAAGGCCTCTCCCCAGCCTTGTTGCCCTTCTCTGGACACCTTCAAGTGTTTCGATGTCTTTTTTAAACTGAGGGGCCCAGAACTGGACACAGGACTCAAGGTGTGGCCTAACCAAAGCAGAGTACAAGGGCACTATGACCTCCCTGCTCCTGCTGGCCACACTATTCCTAATGCAGGCCAGGATGCCCTTGGCCCTCCTGGCCACCTGGGCACACTGCTGGCTCATATTCAGGTGGCTGTCGATCAGCACCCCCAGGTCCCTCTCTGTTTGGGAGCTCTCAGCCACTCTGACCCCAGCCTGTAGAGATAGGTCTTGGGTGTTCCCAGAACACACCAACATTCAGCTGGCCTTATGGAAAACAAGATGACTTGTTAGCCTGGCTTTCTTTCTCCACCCAGCTGAGCCGTCTCATCTTCATGCCATCCAGCCAGCCAAGGAGGAGAGTTTTATTTTCCTAACAACATTTCCAAAATGAAAATGAAATCCAGGAAATTATGCAACATGGGACAAGTCAAGATGATCTATTTTTACTTCACTCCACAGAGAAGCTCCAACTTTTCCCACACACAAAAAAATAATCTGATGTCTAATTCCAGCTTAGAGAAGGGAAACTTTTTAGGAAGAAACACAGTAAATAACTTAGGTTGCATTGCAGACAGTCTTTGCTGCATGAAAGTTGCTTTGCAGACTGCCTTTGTCTTCCAAGTCTCTGCAGCTACATTTGTACACAAGAGTACCTACCACAAAGTCCTCTCTTGTGAACCCATATGCTCAGCTCTTGGAATCAAGAGGAGAAACAGGCCTACAAGCATTGCCCTGGAACACAAAACTCTCCTTCATTAAAAACTGATGCAAGAACAGAGTCCCAGATGAACTGGGAGAGCCATGCCCCTTCAGGACACAGAAGGCAAGTACCAGAAGAGGTCTGAGGCAAGTACACAGCACTGTGTTGAGCCTCATCTGCAGCTGTACCTCACACTTCAAGGATTGCCATGGCAGGAGGCACAAATGCTGACTGAAGAGCTCCCATGATTTCAGCATTCCAACGCTCTCCTCCATAATCCTCTTCTGTAATGCCATAAGTTAACACAGTCTGTAGCCCCTTTCTTGGTGGGAGTGCTAATAACTTCATGGGCAGTCAGCTGGACAAGCACACAGTGCACCTGCACAAGCCTGGTCTCAGTACCAGGACAAGTAGCTCTATCCTGAGAGGCTGACAGTGTCCTGTCAAACGCACCAAAAGACCTAGCTGTCCCAGGAACACTGTATCCACCTCTGCAAGGGAAGGCCTTGGTTCACTAATACAGGCACCTCTCATCCATGGTGTGCAGATGTGCTGATGGCAAGGACTGTCCCACACTACAAGGAACAAAAAAGGTCTTTGGATGTCTCTTCCTGATCCTTCACAGAGGTTAGGCTCCCTGAGTGTGCCAGCTGCTTGACCACAGACCTTGATAACAAGGAGAATATTTAGACTTAAAATCACAGAATGCATTGGTTTAGAAGGGACTTTTAAAGGTCATCTAGTCCAACCCCCTTGTAGTGATCAGGGACACCCTCAACTAGATCATATTGCTCAGAGCCCCATCAAGCCTGACCTTCAATGTCTCCAGGGATATTACAGTGTTCCACCACACTTACAGTAAAGAACTTCTTCCTAATGTTAGTTGCCAGGCTTTTCCAGTTTCAAATCTCAAGTAAGCTCAAGCTCTAGGCAAAGGGTCTTTCCCTCCCTGGCATTAAATGCAGTGGGCAGTGTATCTCAATACCCAAAACACTGCTTGCACTGGGAGGAGGAAATTAAAGCACCAATTTCTCACCACTGAAGGTAAACCGAGACCCTATGATAGTGATTCTAGTTACAAGATTGACAAATGTTCCTTGCCCAAAAGCTTCCCAGGGAAAGCCTTATCCTCTTTCACAGCAGAGTAAAGATGCCTTTAACACAATTCATTCTACAGCACTACTGGTTCCTCCCCAGACTTCTAAGAATAAAGTCTCACCCTCTAGGTATTTAAATAGTAATAAAAATATCCTTCCCTACTCAGGATAGCCAGTTGGAATAACTTAGTGAACTAGTTAGTGTTCACAAACCCATCACCTTTTCATGGTGGGGATGGCACATCCATCAGTTTGTCCCTCAATACTGGCACCAGGAGTTTGAGGGAAGGGCTGCATGTGTGTTCTGTACAGCTGCAGTGCCAGCCCATGAGGGTGCCACACTGCAGAGGAGGATCACAACAGGCAGCAAACATGCAGGTGCTGCCTTGCCTGGACTTTCTGCCACAATGCTGCCCTGTAAGAGGCTGCATGAGAAGGAAGAGGAGATTGGTCCCTGGTAGTGCTACATAACCAAGAACACTTGTCTCAAATGCCACCTCTCTTCATTGCCAGTGCCACTGCCTTCTCCCATTCTCCACCATTCAGTTCTGGCTGCCCTCCCCACCCAGAGCAGCTGCTTCCCTAACTCTGCTGCCTGCACACACACACACCATTTCTCACCACCATTGGCATCCTTGCTCCACAGAGTGAAATTCTTCGTCCTCATGATGGAGAGGTCAAGGTTGAAACTTGGACATCAGTTTAAGTAAAAACCATTTTAAAACACCCTGCACTCTCAGTTTGCTCATGGAAATCAATGGCATGCCAGCAGATGTACCAAATATCCCCCAACGTGCATGCGTCAGTATATTTCTTCCTTCAGAGATCATTAATGGCTCATGACCAAGGTCAGGAGTCAAATATAAGACTATACTTGCTGATATAAAGGAAGGCATCTTTGCAGTGACACAGGGCACAACCTGCCCAGCAAATAGACCCTCTGGAACTCCATTCCCAGATCTCATCCATCCCCAATTTATAAATAATAAATTGCCTTTTTAAAGCCGCTCTCTAGGAAGAGCATTCTGAGTCTTCCCCACTCCTCAGAGAGGGAAAACACAGAGATGAGAAGACTGAAACTCATGGAGGATTTAAAATCTCTGTAGCTAAAATCTAGCTTCAAAGCCAGAACAAAAGCAAAGCACAATGCCAAAATCTTCTGGAAAAAAAGAAAAGCTTTCAGCAGGCAAGGCCTAAAATGGGCAGACCTGGGACCAGCCCCCTGCCTCAAGCCACCATGAGGAAGGGCATACAGTCACCATAGAGATAACACACAGGCAGGATGCTCCTGTCCCTGCTCCGCAACCTCTGACTCCTCAGAGGCTCGGGAGCAGATGGCAAGCTGTGAGCAGGGGAAGGAGGGACTGGTGAAATGCTGCATGTAAATAAGGCTGCTAAACACTCCTCTTGGGGCTCGGCAGCAGCCGGGAAAGACTTTTACCGGGCTGCTGCAGGCAAACGGTTAGCCAGCAGTAATGAGCTGGCTACAAGTGACTGATTCCATGTCAAGGTTGGGTGGTATCGATCAGAGATGTACGGCTGCAGCCCTGCCACTTCAGAGAAGATTCAGGCTGATGGATTGCCTGTAAGGCACACATCACCAGGAAAGGCAAGGGAGCACAGCGTCCCGAGGGGGACCAGGACAGCATCATGACTTTGGACAGGAGCCATCCCAAGCAGCAAGCTTCTGCCTGTTTCCAAAAGCAAATGAAGATATTCCTTTTGCTGCTACGCTGATGCCCTCAGGAGCATCTTTTCATCACAAATTTATATCTGTGTCTGGAAGCAGAGAACAGGGATAACTTGGCTTCCTTGGAGAAACATGTGATTTGCACCACAGCAGCCGTAGTCCTGTTGGAGACTCCTCTCCATTGACAGTAAAAGAAAGGAGAAGTAGCACATTAGTGTTGCCATGCTATGACACGGGAAATCCCATGTCACTGCAGCTTAGACTGTCACATCAGTACTCCAGGAAGAGGCAGGTGTTTTTTTGAGGAGCCTCACCTTATTTACCAGGCTTGGAGGGTGTCTAGGGTTTAGGGGAGGGTTGCCTTTTTCTTTTCATCTGAGGGACTTCCCCTCCCCAAAAAAAAATTCTCTCTTGCCTTTGTGCAAAGAACCTTTGTATCTCCTTGACTTAACCTACTGCCCCAAGAGAAAGGAACAGCTCTGCACCTTTCAGGTGGACTGATGTAACATCAGCAGCATCAGCTGGTCCCTCCAGACACATGCAATGCTGAGCCTTCTGCACAGCAGCAACAGCATACTGACACTCAAGGTGAGAGGAGCAGGAACAACATCCATTTGGATTCATTATCATGGTGAGACCTAGAGAGATGAAGGCTGCAAGGGGCAGCCTAACAACGCGTGGAGACTGCCCCTTGCAGGAAAGGAGTATCCCCACTCCTGGTGCTAACTAATGCACCACCACACCCCAGCTCAATTTGCAGTGCCTGAGGGTTTGAGCTCTCCAGGATCAGTCATGAGACCAGTCACCAGCAGTTCTGTGCCTGTCCTCTTCCATTCCTCCCTCAAACAGCCTAAAAAGTCTAGTGATAGTCACAGTTCGAATACTCTATTTAAAGGCTGCCTTGAGGACTAGAAGTTAATTTTAAAACTAACTGACCTAAGCTCTCTGCCATACTACCTCAGGAGAAGTCTGGAAGGGTGGGGGTACTGCTAATGCATGTCTAGAGAGCATGTGTTTTACCTCCCAGCTCTTATATCTCATTATTAACGTCAAGGCTCTTTAACAAAATTTGTCTTGGTCAGTTAACTCAGACAGGGATGCTTGTAACATTCCAAATAAAGCCAGCCACATCCTGTGCTCAGAAAGATGAGAGGGCAGGGCTCAGGAAACAAGGGAATGACAAGGGCAAGGCGTGACTCACACCCACCTCTCTCCACATCCCAGAAAGCAACTCACCCCTCCAGCCTGTTGAGGACACCAGTACACTGATAGGCTCCTGCTTTCTCCACAGGGGTTCTCTCTGCTCTCTTGCAAATGGAGGCTAACACCTGCCTGTGGCAGAGGAGGTAGAAAGTCTGTTTTGAAGGCCGTTTGCCCAGTGGATCTACCGCAATGAAAGTGTGCTGCAAGTCACAAAGAAGCTTGTGATAACACTACTGCAGCCTAAATGTAGAGAGAGGCATTCCTTTTCACAGGAAGCATCAAAATATCTCCATAAAATATTCCCATCAAAATCTCTCCAGGATTTATTTTTATCAAATTCAATCACAGTGCATTGCAGCTGCAGGCACAGTCAGCCAGAGCATGGCCATGAGGGCCCCCCCCAGCACCTCTTTAGTTAGAGAAGAATCACATTGCATAGGCTGGGGCAAATATCCTCATTTTTCAGTAGTTATTCATGCTCTGAAGTGGGTTGCTTCATGTGTTTCCTCCTCCTTGCCTGAATGACCACTGCTGTTGAACTGGAAGGCAGTGACCAGCTGGCACCAGAGAGAGATGCAGGCAGAGATTTATTAAACCTTGACTGCTGAAGGACTCCACCTCCCTTCCCAAAAGTGCTTTAGGCTGGCCTCAACTGAAAACCATTTTCTGTACCAAAGCATGTGAGCATTGGTCTAAAACCTATCATATCCAAGAGAAGGAATTAGTTTCAGGGTCAAAAAATGCCAAATTGCTTAGTACATCTGAAAGAAAGTTTTGACTATCAAAATTTCATCCTTCAGCTCAGAAAAAAAACCCCACCACCTTTCCCCACACTCAGCTCAAAACACCTCCACCTTTCCCCAAACTCAGCTCAAAACACCTCCACCTTTCCCCAAACTCAGCTGAAATTGAGGGTGCTCAGAGAAGCTGCACTTCCCCATAAACAGAAACCATTGTACAAGTAGTGAGGATTTCTGAAAGCTGTGGTCTGAACTCACCAGTTCTCCTGAGGAACACATTCACAAGTATATTTTTTGCTACAGGAATTATAGCACATGTCATTTCCAACAAGAACATGCACAGGACTCACTAACAACTCAAATCTGAAATATGGACAGAGCAGGCACAAGCAAATGGGTGCCTGGAGCAAGAATTGCCTCTGGCCTCCCTGCAGCCTTCCTCAGCCAGTCAGCTGCTAATGAAGAGCTAGAAAGGTCTGGTCTGAGGGGGCCAGCTCCTCCATGCTCCGTGGGCAGGGTACACCTTGATGCAAATTGTCACCTGGATTGCCAGATGCAAGAAGACCAGGTGAGGGAAGACTCCAGTGAAGCACCAAGACCTGCAAGGGATGAGGCTTGTGTGGAGAAAAGCACAGTGCTGGTGGCCACAATGAGAACCCAGTCCTGCACTAAATGCCTGGTTCAGGTGAGAGTTATTCACACTGCCTCCACAACTTCATTTTCCACAAGATGGAAATAAGAATGGCTCTACACCAGATCTCACCAAAAGCTGGATTTCAGCAGATACCAGCCCTTGCCAGCCATGGAACAGAAACCCCACAGCACAGGTCTAGATTTTATGAGGTTTTGGCCACTCAAAGCCTGCTAAAATCCTCTCCCTCCCCCCCCCCCCCATTTTCATCCCAAGCCCTCCAGCAGCTCTTTCCTGCCCTCACACACAGCTCACAACAGGCTTGCATGCATCCACTGTGCTGGTACAGCTATCAGGAGCTGCCTTTTACAACCAGACCATTCCAGCCAAGACTCATAAACAGCTCTGTCAGTGTAACCAAGGGAGCCATGCAGGACCTTCTTGAGCCATCTTCACAACGAAACACCAGAGGCATACATCCCTGCTCGAAACACTTCAGTATGTGCTCTCTGTTTGCAGGTTACTGACCCCAGTATTTCAGCTTGCAAGCTGAGGCTTCATTCTGGCCTTGCCCTGCTCACGTCTGCTCAGACTTGTGTGGATGTACCACGGCTGAATCCTGCTGCTTCTCCCCACCACAACAAACCTCACCCACATAGCCAGGGCCCCCTCCATGACACCCCGTGCCAAGAAGCAGCCTGCACACAACTGACTCAGTAAACCAGATTAGTAAGAGGACATCCCATTACCTGCACCAGAAGATGTGAAAAACTGAAGCTGATGAAACAAATAAATGCCAGTCTCTGACCCAGGAGTGAGGAAAGATTATTGCTTTGATTTACAATACAAACCAGAACTTGAAGAAAAGCAGAATTGATTTCTACTAATTCTTGGAGCCTTAATGAGGTGTTTGTAG
Source organism: Melanerpes formicivorus (assembly GCF_026170545.1). NCBI lineage: Eukaryota > Metazoa > Chordata > Aves > Piciformes > Picidae > Melanerpes > Melanerpes formicivorus. Next base: position 22,450,468 of record NW_027142362.1, read on the forward strand.
TTCGTTCAAAGGGAAGGTGGGAATTGCACAGAGCAGAGCAGTCACTGGAGGACAGAAGCCAGCTCCCTAAATCCAGACTCTCCCAGAGTCAAAGTGCAGCCCACTCAGCGCAGCAGCAGATGGGCACTGCCTCTCAGACCAGCATGGGTTTGTGCGTTGATCTCAAGTGCTGCAGATCAGAGGCAGGATCAATACACACTCCTGCAGAACCAGCACTGCTCTGAGGTCACCCATTTGACCCCGACTAGAAAGAGAAGTAAAACTGACCTCATCGATTCTCAATTTCCAAGCAAAGGCAGTGAGTCAGGAGGAGACCAGTGGTGGCAAGCACAAAACCACTGATTTGTTGGGGGGTGTGTGTGTTTCTATTTTTAATCATTTTACATTTAATATCCATGTCCTTGATCCCACAAAGACTGAAGATCTCTTTGGGTCCACATGCTTGAATGAGGTTGTGGATGCAGTTGAAGCAACTCTGGGATCCACGTCCAAGCTGTTACCAAGTACTAGGTAAGCAAACTTATTAATAGGACTTTTAATTTGCCATTACCCCTTCAAAAGTTTATTTCTTCTCTGGTAAACAGTAATAAATTAGCCTAACAGCAATCATTTATATTTCTCCAGCATCTTGGAGGCATCTCAATCCATTTACCAACCACAGCAGTCCAATGAAGCTAAATCAACTGACACGTGTAGATCTCACAGGGGCTGGTTAGAAGATGGGGTCTTTACAGCAGAAAGCTTGAATTTTTCACTAACTCACTGGAAAAAGAAAAAGAAGTATTTATAATTTCAAGTGGGAGGGGAGATGCTCAGGAACTCTGCAAGGAGATTTTAATCTGTTGAAAGGAAGAAAAACTTTCAGTAGATTTTTCTACCCTGCCCACCTACCCCCATCACGCACAGAATAGCAGGGGTTAGAAGGGACCTCTGGAGGTCGTCTAGTCCAACCCCTAAGCTAACACAGCTTTACCTAGAGCAGATTGTCCAGGATTGTAGTGCCCAGGTGGGTTTGGAATCTCTCTAGAGAAGACAACTCCACAACCTGTCTGGGGAGCCTGCTGCAGGGCTACAGAAACCTCACACCAAGGAAGTCTCTCCTTAAATGCAAGTGAAAATGGGAGAAGCACAGAGCCAGTCCAGCCCTTCCAGGGAGGCTGACATGGACCCTGCACATCTGAGCTTTGTCACACAGAACTCAGAGCCTGGTTGTTTATACCAGTGCCACCGGTTTCCTCCCCATGGACTTCAGCAGATCATCCCATCTCTGGAGATGCACACTCCTCCTGGCTGCTCCCCTCCTCCCTGTGCAGGGTTGCAGCAGAGCTCAGCCCAAGCACAGGAACCCATGTCTGCCTGCATCTTTGATGATGGTTTCAACAGGTAAAGACCAATCCTGGAGAAATCTCTCTGTTTCATAGAGACTACAAACCTTTTATCTTGGGGCTTGCCTGCTTCCCTGAACTCCCTCCGCAAACCCAGAAGGGCCTTAGCCCTGAGAAGAGGTGGGAGAGGTGACAGACACTAACCAGGCAGGCAACTCCAAACTGTGGCAGTAACACCTCTAGATTTGGGCACCTCTCCTCTTCACCATAACCTGCAACACATACCACAACACATTTCCCTCCCAGCACTACTGCAAAGGCAGTGAAGAAGCTAGAGGTGGGGAGATTCAGGCTAGATGTGAGGAGGAGGTTCTTCACCATGAGAGTGGTGAGACCCTGGAATGGGTTGTCCAGGGAGGTGGTCGAGGGCCCATCCCTGGGGGTGTTTAAGCCCAGGCTGGCTGAGGCTCTGGCCAGCCTGATCTAGTGTAGGGTGTCCCTGCCCATGGCAGGGGGGTTGGAACTAGATGATCCTTGTGGTCCCTTCCAACCCTGAATGAAACTATGAAACTATGAAACTACCCAGGGAGGCAGAGAGGCTTATTCTGGGTGATGCAGTGCAAGCCAGACACCTCTGCCCCAAACAGCCAAGTCCCAATCACATTGCTCTCCCCTCTCTCCACCAAACCGAGCTGTGCATTTGAGTGTAGCTGGATGGTAATGAAGCACTTGGTGGAAATAGATTTCTTTGTTTCGCCTGGCCGTGGACTGCTGGAGACAGGGGTCGTTAGCTATGCACGGCTAGAAGGCAGCCATCCCCTCATTAGCAGGCCACTCTCAGCTCCAGCCACCTACATTACTGGTTCAAAAGAGTGTGCCCGGCCATTACTGCCTTCACTTAAACTCAGCCTAATTGGCTTAGGAGAAATACAGGTTAAGAGCTTCAGCAGCTCCTGCAGCTAACATGGTTTTGCCAAGTCATGATTTTATGAGTTCAGAGAATTGCCTACCCTCAGGTCCTGGAATCTTAGGCACTGTACTTAACCTCTCCTTCTGAATCAACTCAAGAAAATAGGATGCTTCTAATCCTCGTGGTTATAAGGAGCAAAGAGCTGCTCCTCAAAGGGCTGCAAGCCAGGTGGAACAAGCTCTCCTTTTTTCCCCACCCCCCTCTCTTTATTCTTTGAGTCACACAGTTGGGAGGTCATTTCTCAAGAAAGATTCAGTAATACAGCTTCCAAAAATGTAGACAAACCGGTATGCTTTGCTCCTCTGAGCCTGGGAAGCAGCTGCCCACAGCCTGCTCACACATGCAGTTAACTTTCTTTGCCCTGCGCAGAACCCTCCCTGAGGTCAGGGTACAGCTGGAACCAGCCAGCACAGCTTGCTGCAGCCCCTTATCCCACACCCACCAGCCTGCCTCTACTTACAAAGCTAGAGTAACTCAGGCTGTTAACAAAATCCAACTTCACTTTGAGGAGAGGGAAGGGATGAGGACTAGAAGGGGTATCATAGAATCACAGAACACATTGAGTTGGAAGGGACCTCTGGAGGTCATCTAGTCCAAGCCCCTACAATAAGTATGAACATCCCCAACTAGAACAGGTTGCTCAGAGCCTCATCAAGCCTGAGTTTGAATGTTTCCCTGTGCAACCTGTTCCAGTGCTCCACCACCCTCATAGTAAAAAGCTCCTTCCTAGTGTCCAATCTAAATCTACCCTGCTCTAGTTTAAGACCCTTGCCCCTTCATTGCTCTATCTTAATCTCTAGCCATAGTCAACTACCAAACCACATCCAGCAAAGTGTACCCTGAGTTCCTGCATTTTCCTGTTCAAAATCACTCACTCATCAACCATTCATGGTACTTCTCAGACTTTTGCAGAGGCTTCTCTCCCCTGAAGGTGAAGCACACCAAAACTGCCTCCAGCTTTCTCCTTGCTCTTTACACTTCTCCCCAGGACCCTAATTAACCCACCCCCATCTCTCCTGGTCAAAGAGATTTATCACCTACTGCAAAGGGACCTTGACCAACTGGACAGATGGGCAGAATCCAATGGGATGGCATTTAACAAGTCCAAGTGCTGGGTGCTGCACTTTGGCCACAGCAACCCCATGCAGAGCTACAGGCTGGGGTCAGAGTGGCTGAGAGCTCCCAAACAGAGAGGGACCTGGGGGTGCTGATTGACAGCTGCCTAAACATGAGCCAGCAGTGTGCCCAGGTGGCCAAGAAAGCCAATGGCATCCTGGCCTGCATCAGGAATAGTGTGGCCAGCAGGAGCAGGGAAGCCATTGTGCCCTGTACTCTGCATTGATTAGGCTGCACCTTGAGTACTGTGTCCAGTTCTGGGCCCCTCAGTTTAAGAAGGACATCGAGACACTTGAACGTGTCCAGAGAAGGGCAACAAGGCTGGGGAGAGGCCTTGAACGCAGCCCTGTGAGGAGAGGCTGAGGGAGCTGGGATTGTTTAGCCTGGAGAAGAGGAGGCTCAGGGGTGACCTCATTGCCCTCTACAACTACCTGAAAGGTGGTTGTAGCCAGGAAGGGGTTGGTCTCTTCTCCCAGGCAACCAGCCCCAGAACAAGAGGACACAGTCTCAAGCTGCGCCAGGGGAGGTTTAGACTCGAGGTGAGGAGAAAGTTCTTCACCGAGCGAGTCGTTCGTCATTGGGATGTGCTGCCCAGGGAGGTGGTGGAGTCACCATCCCTGGAGGTGTTCAAGAGGAGATTGGATGTGGCACTTGGTGCCATGGTCTAGTCATGAGGTCTGTAGTGACAGGTTCGACTTGATGATCCTCGAGGTCTCTTCCAACCTTAGATATACTGTGATACTGTGATACTACTACCAATTCCAGGTGCTGCAGTGCTCACCTGCAGCAGGTTTCTTTGCCATTCCTCCCAGACAGTACCATCTGTTTGCAATTACCCCAGGGCTGAGCAGGGGACATTACTGGTGGGCTACCCCCATCCTGTCCTTGCTAATACCTGAAACTTCTGTACTGACACACCTCTACTATCAGCTGTCTCATCATTGCCAAACCTCTTGCCTAAGGCAGGACTTGATTCCAGTCCAAATTCACAGAACTGGTGGGGATGGTTGGTTTCCTGCGACCCATACTCACAGCAGACACTTAGCTTTACATTACAGGTCTGTTTGACCCCCCCTCACAAGTCAGGGCTTAGCTGCTCTACTCAAGTAAACTACATTGGACAGGAGAACCAGGACTGTCGAGCTCATCTTGCCGCCTGTTCATCTGGCTGAAGACCCAGAACACTCCAAAAGGGAAAATGGCTCCAGAAATTGTATCTGATGTGCTTCAGCCTGTGACCACACCTGCAATGACTCTTGAAATGGCGCACACACATCCAACTGGAAGTCACAGGACTGCAACCAGTTGTAATGGGTTGGGGCAAACCCCCTCCCCACTGCAGGGCAGAAATAACGACTCAGACAAAGGGATTGCAGAAGTGATGGAAAGTTTAAACAGGAAGACAATAAAAAAGAAAACAATGAAAGCTTTACAGAGAACCACAAGCACCGTGACAAAAGAGAGAAATCCCACAACATACCCAAGGACATCCCATCCCCACATGGGGGTACACCCAGACCCCCAGGGCTCTTTCCTCCCCCCCCCGACCCAGCCTTGGGCCTGGGCAGGCTCAAGGGAGGCAGCTCATGCCATTTTACCTAGGCTGCAGCAGGGGACGAAAGAGGAAGTGAAGACCCTGCATGGACATTTTATAGGGGAGCAGGGCATTATGGGAATGAAATACCTGGTTTCCTGTGACCACCCCTGTGAAAACCTGCTGTGCTTTGAGCCCACACCCTTGCTGTGCTGCCTTGGGGGGAGAAAGAGCTGGGCCCACCCCTTGGGATCTCCCATGTGTGGTCTGTGCAGTGGCATCTGGGCCAGCACCCAGCCTAAAGCACCACACCAGTCATGAAATACAGAAGGGAAAGCTTTAGAAATAAGTGAGCTTGCATGATTCTGATAAAATTCCCTGCAAATTGCTAGAAGAAATTTCATCCTTACATTGATGTATGACACAGGAATTGTGTGTTTAAGGCTCTTTTGATAGTATTGTTCATGCAAGCTTCCCTGAGCCTCCTGCAGTTGTAGATGTCTCACTCTCTGGATAGAGACCAACATATAACACAGACCTTGCCTATCTCACTAGAGCAGATCACAAACTTTCCATCAAAGCAAAAAATTCAAAATCCATTTTAATTTAAACCAGCACATTCCAGAACACACTAATGTCACACAGGCTGTTCAACAGCTTTTCAGTTGTTAGGAAAATGAAAGCAAAGCACTCTGACAAGTCTAAAACACCTTGTTCCACATTATTTCTCCAAGTTAAAAAAAAAAAAAGGCATTGTTTTTTTTGTATTTTAAAAATCCTGGCAGGCTGCAAAGGCTGAAATAGAAATGAAATGTTTAATTTTGGAAGAACATATGCTTCACCAGAGTTTCTGATGTTTGTTTCAGAGTCAGAGGAAGAACTGATGCTGCAGACTTTCTCGTCAGAAGGGAAATCACAGAAATACAGAATCAGTCAGGGTTGGAAGGGACCGCAAGGATCATCTAGTTCCAACCCCCCCTGCCATGGGCAGGGACACCTCACACTATATCCTTGATATTGATGCTCTTGGATTTATGGATAACAGGTTATGCAGTGCTGTTTGCTGGGAGATGACTGAACCAGGAGTTGCTGGAGGCTTTACTAGGAGCATCCCCACAGAGGGACCATTTCATAGCATCATGGAATGGTTTGGGTTGGAAGGAACCTTAAAGATCATCTAGTTCTAACCTCCTGTCATGGGCAGACACCTCCTGCTGGACCAGGTTGCTCAAAGTTCCACCCACCCTGTCCTTGGACACTTCCAGGGTTGGAGCACCCACAAATCCTCTGGGCAACCTGTCCAAGTACCCCCCCACCCTCAAGGGGATGAATTTCCTCTTAATGTCTCATCGAAATCCAGCTTCTTCCAGTTTGAAGCTATCCCCCCTCACCTTGTCCCCACATGCCCTTATGAAAAAAAATTGCATCTCCAGCTGTCCTGTAGACCCCTCTCGAGCCCTGGAAAACTCGCTTCTTGCCCGGCCCTGGTATTTACCACTTCTTCTCAGTGTTAACAAAGGGCAGAAATACTTTTCAATTCTCATGCAAACACAGAGGCAGCTGCATTTCAGCCCTCTGCAAATCCTGGGTTTCACCTCCTGTGAAAGGCTTTGGCTCTGGAGGTGACAGCCTTCCAGTGACAGCAGCTTGCTGTCATGACTGGCCAGAGCAGTGAGCAATAGATCACCGCTCCTGTCGCGCCTGCTGTCAGGACGTGGCTGCTAGTGACCAAAGCGATGAATCCGCCGGGGCCGAATTAATTGAATCCCAATCCTACAGGCTTCCTCCAGAGACGGGAGTTGGACTCAGCAGTCCATGCCTTTGGCACAGGAGTGTGAATGCTGCTTTTGTTTTAAACTACCTCTTTCCCAGAATATGTTTGAAAGTGATTAGCAATTGGCATGGAAAAAAAACCACAACTCCAGAAAGCCTCATTATGCATTGAAATCCAAATCTGTGGTTAGCACATCTCCTCCGCTCTCCATTCACCCACAATGGGAGAGACCAGGGAAAGGCTATCTCAGGGAAGGGTGTGGAACTGCTCTATAGTGACAGGGCAAGAGCAAGCAGCAGGAACAAATGTCCTTCCCACCTTCCCTCCGAAAAATACTCCCTGGCACAACCTGGCAAATTCATCTCTGGTGTCCATGTACCATGTGGGCCTTTGGCCTCTCTGCTAACAGTGCCTGGTGATTAGCGCCTGTCCACACCAGCAGGACTGAGGCATCCATCAGCCTCACACATGGCGCTGTACGGCCAGGAGGTGGAGAAGGCAACTTCTCTGCCAGAGGAGTTAGAAAAATCCACACTTCATGCCATGTAAGCAGCTCCAGTTTTCTCATGGGAGCAAGGGGCATGGGATTTTCTCTTCAAGCCCCAGTGAGCACCAGATCTAAAGGGCTTTCTGGAATAAGCATGAAGAAAGGGGAACACTTGAAATGAAACATGCATAGGACATCCTTCCCATCTCTGTCATAACCTCATTGATCAAGAAAACACTGAGCTGTTCCAGGCCAGAGTAAGGACTAAGTGTACAACACGCTTGTTTAAAGCGCTTCTGTTCATGGGCCCTACAGAAAGGGGCAGTTCCTGACGGAAAATGAGGAGAACCCGAACTCAGCAAGGCTATGGGGCTGTCCCAGCCAGCCAGAAGGTTTTGCTCTTAATTTCAAGCTGCTCCAAACCCCACCCAGCTGGCACAACTACAAAGTCTCACAAGAGTTTTGCATGTACATCAGATTTTTCACACCCCAGCAGGCTGCAAGACTGGTAGTGTCTGTCCCATTTGATATTTGCCGCTCTCTTTTCCTAATGCCTTTGAGAAGAGTCCTGGCCCAATCTTTAGACAATTGTCCGCAAATAGTGCCCATCTCATCGAGATCTGGGCATTTCTGTCTCTTCTGATCATGTCTGTATCCCTCAGAGAGTCACGAAACACCACCAGCAAGAAGCAGACCCTGCAGGCAGAGGCAGGAGCTTTGCACTCAGCAGCTGCTGGCACACACCAGCTCACAAGGCCAAATGTTCAGAGCAGCCTCTTTGAAAGGCTCAGGAGCTTACACGCCTCAGCAGCAGTGGGGGGCCCCACAACACCCATGCATTAGGCCTGCTCTCAGGGGACTTCTGAGTCATTTCACAGCCTTCAAACATGGGGTTTGTGCACTGGGTTATAAAGAGATGGGGAAAGAAGCCTTGAAAACATCAGGTTTTTCATCTTTTAGCGAGGTGGCATGGGAAAGGATGAGGATCATGTGTCTCAGTGGTGGAGCAATTCATGAGGCCCACAAGCTTCCTTAAAAGGAGGCAAGGCAGTCCTAGAGAGATCAATCGCAATTTTATCTACCCTTTTCAAGTTCTCATTTCTTTTTATCCCATACTGCCAGATAAAAATCTCTGCCTCAAACATGGGTAAGGAGATAGAGCTTTATTATACTATTCCAAAAACATTACAGGCTGTAGGCTTTGCCCTTTTATGAGTTCACTTTGCTGGCACTCCTCTCTCTGCAACTCCCCCCTCCCTTTTCCCCAAAAAATCTCTTCCCTTTAATATTTTTTCTCTCCAAATCAGAACAACAGGCACAAAACTAATTATGTGATATTTCAGATCCATGTTGTGTTAATGGCACCAGATCGCGTGTGACATTTCCGACTTGTTAGACTATTATTCTCGCTTATTGTTATCTCTGCTGCTCTGAATACAGGCTCAGGGCTTTACATCCCCTCCATGCACCAGGCTCCCACCCCCTCCTTCCCTCTCTCATTCTCATTTATCAGCCTGTGAAGATCTCTGGAATATTAAACTGGGCCACACTGGATTGCTCACTCTGCTCATTGTGGGCACCGGAGGAAGGGAAGGTAGAAATGGTGGAGCAGGGGAGGCAGGGAAAAGCAAATGCCAGCAAGGATTTGAGAGAAGTCACCAGAGCAAGAGCCAGCTCAGGAGAATCACTCTGACTTTAGGTGGAGTTCTGTTAAGCTGTGAGAAGATGTCTATCCCTCAGGTGACTTTCCAGCGAAGGCTGGCCAAGCCATCTGGCTTGTACCCTCCAGAGATGGACAAGAGGCCATGAAGGATCCCTCTGATGTAACTCCATCTCCCAAATGCCTTGCTTGAAAAGACAGAAGTGTTGCTTCGGCTTAGACCGCTGGGTCTGGCCTTAGGCTGTGAAAGCAGAACACTTACACCAGCCTTGAGCCCCTGAGCTGCCTCATAGAGGTGATAGCTGGTGGGTCATGTAGCACCTACAGCCTCTGTTGCTGACCATAAACCCAAAGAGACATCTATTTAGTGGTGGAGGCTGAGGTCCAGAAGTACAAGTAGCCCAGCAGCCATCAGCTGCTCTGCAGCTGCAGCATGAGGAAGAACAAGTGGCAGGATTTCATAAAGGGGTGCTGCTGCCACCAAACGCCTCCCAGGCAAAGATCTGCAATGCCACCTCAGGGATGGGACTTCCTAAGGGAATAGCCCCCTGCAGCTCTTGTCCCTTTAGGGATAGTTCATGCTCCCAGCTCATGGGGAACATGCAGCCATTTTTCATGGGTTTAGCAGCTCCTTCACCTGCCTGAAGAGCTGCCATATGCCCAGGACTGCACAAGGTATTAGCCCAAAAGCTGCCATCATTGTGTTTCACTTCATGAATGATTGTGCTCCTGGGTCTCTTTAGCCATACAAATAACAGCAGCTGATCTGTCTCCACACAGCACTCTGTGAGGTGGGGGGTGCCAAGTTCTTCCTGGTGACAGAGGCAGAGACAGTGCCATCATGCCAGCACTGAGACTGCAGGGAAAAGACCAGGAAGGTACCCCTACCTCCACTCCTGCTTAGTGAGGCTTCCCAGCCTGCCACAAATCACTCTTCCCTCTCCACCCAATTCCCCCTGCTCCCTTCCAACCTCACCCTTACTCCTGCTCCCTGCTGTGATGACCCTGTGCTGCTAGTGAGCAGTACTCCAGAGAAAGCCCATGTGTCTGGCACCACTCTGTGAGTCTCCAAAGCTCCTTCTGCCCTGCAAAAGTGTGCTGGGATAGATCTCTATTGGTAAGTAAAACAGGGCCAGGGTGCAGGCTGCAGACACTGCATCATGGCATCCCAGCTGCTTCCTGGCTTGCACTACCCAGCACTCTCCCAGACAGTCCTGGACACTATTCAGGGGATGGCATAAGCCAGGGACTGTCAGCAGTGAATAGCATGGGGAGGCCAAAGTTGAGTTGTATCAGCACAAATGGCACCTTCTCAGGGCCAGAGCTTGGATTCTCCCTGGTTACAGTTACTAGAACTGATACAGCCTTAGCTCAAATGACCTCTAGAGATGAGTCCCTCACCAGGAATATCATCTCCACCAGGAATATCATCTCCACCTCCCCCTTGGGCTCAATCCAGGAAGAGTTTGCAATACTACACGTCTCCTTCCATGCCAAGGAGCTTAGAGGGGGGTGCCATATCAAAACCTGAATATTCAGGGTAAATTGCTCCATAGAACTCCAAACCTCTGGCTTAGTTTAAGCTCCAGCCATCTGTGATGCCTCTAGCAGGGCTGGAAGTCACCCTGACTCCCCACCGTGGGAGCACTGATGGGAACTGAGGAAGGCCACAGAGGCAGGCAGGACTCTGCAAAGCTCCCAGACAGGACTAGGCTGTCTGTGGGTTGTAGGCTGTTCAGCAGATAGACAGAGACCTGAAACACACTTCAGCTGAGAATAGGCCACTTCCAGAAGCATCTGCCGGGATCTGGTGCAGGAATAGCTTGGTGAGAGCTGCTCATGGGAACAGTGCTGTGCTACTGTGGTGTGCTCTCAGGACCCCCAGGCAATCTGTGGGGTTTCTTTGCAACAATTCCTTCCAGAGACACTCTGGCTGCCCTCCTGGGAGTCACCATCCCTGGAGGTGTCCATGCAGCATGCGGACCTGGAGCTTAGGGACATGGTTTAGTGCTGACCCTTCAGTGCTGGGTCAAGGGTTGGACTGAAAGATTTTGGAGGTCTCTCCTGTAATTCTGTGAAACACAGTCTCTGAGCAGCCCCAGGTGAGCTTCATGACCCCATTTCTGTGGGGGTCCCTGTCTTGAAAAGAGGGACTCACAGAAGACTGTTACCCAGGAAGAAGAGCCTCACTGCATCCACAGCCCTTTCACAGCAGTCTGTCACTCTCTTGCTTTAGCCCCTTGCACCCCCTGCCCAAGGACTCATCTATGCTCTGTGTCTGCTCCTGGACCACTCTGCACCATCCTCCCAGCCTCCATGTCACTGCTTCTCCCTGGAACAGCTGCAGCAGCTGCTGCACAATATGCTTCACAACTTGTTAAGGGGGATGGGAGGAGGAGTGGCAAGATATAAATACATAAAGTAAAATATATCTAGCTTAATCCTTTTATCAATACACTTCTTTCAGTCATTTACAGAGATAGTAATCGCCTGGGCTCTGCAGGAAGCCCTGATGGAAGCAAGCACAGAGAGCTCATGGCAGCACCCTACTCCCTCATCTGCTGTCACCTGGGTGTGAGGCAGGAGCACAGTCTTAAAAAGAGTTAGGCCAGGGGCTAGCCCCAGCATGGCTGCAGCCATCAGCACATGGAAGAGGTTAAAAAAACAGGAAGGGAGGGAGAATCAGATGCAAAGCTATAGACAGAAGAAAGGCAGAGGGAGAGAGCAAGACAAAACAGCACAGTAAAACAAGGAACAGAGTGAGAGAGGGAAGAGGTGATACGTCCAAAAGCAAAGCCAGCACACATGTAAGTTTGCAGTCTGACAGTAAAACGCTGCTTTCCTTGGAGACTGACCAAAGGTCAAAGTGCTGGTCCACACCAGGGCTTGCAAGCCCCATCCAGAGATCCTGGCTGCTCTGCCCCAGGGTGCAGGAATAGCTAGAGCAATTAGTTTGAACTGCTGTGTTCCCAGCAGGGACAACGCTTCTCTGGGAGGAACCAGGCATCCCGATGGCCACCGGGCTCTCTGCTACATTCAGCAAGGATGCAGAAGAGAAGAATGTCCCTCTGGGCAAGAGCAAGAGAGTCACGATATGTTCCTCCTGGGGGAAAGCAGGGTCTGAGCTGATGCTGGCCAAAAGCCACCCAAGCTCATCAGGAGAAAGAGCTCACCGTGTGCAGTTCTCTCAGCACATGTTGACTTGAATGCTCCTACATAAAATGGCAGCTGTCTCTTCCAGTAGACAGATGCCTTTGTGGCTTCAGAGGGCAGTGGATAAAGGTCATCCTTTCCCAAGGGTTAGATATCTCTTTCCCTTCAGCCTTGTTAATATGGCACACGTGCCTGCTGGCTCTTCTCCACACCTCTTCCAGACATACTGATTCACACATTGATTCACTTCAGTGCAGCACCAAATTTCTTCCCGTCTTCTTTCCACCCCAGAGAGTCCCCTACCAAACCCCAAAGTCCCCTCTGGACTGCAGCCAGGCCTGCCATCTGCAAGCACCCAAGAGAAAGGACCCTTCAGCCAGGAAACATCAAGTACCTCTGGATATGATTTTTAATTTCCTGTGACACTAAGATCTACAATGTGATGCCAGGAAAACAACACTGTTATTATCTGACTCGGGTTTATCCTGCCACAGACTGTCAGGGAGCTGTGCCTACAGGGACTGCACGTGCTTTGAAGCAAGATTCCTGTGTGCAGCTCACTGGCTCCTGTCCAGGATCCCCATGCATCAGCAGGGTTGTGAGGAAGCTGCCTCTGGCTCCTCTCCAAGGGGAAAAGCTTCCTGGGAAAGTCAAGCTGAGATTTCCCAGGCAACCCTTCCTCAATACTGTGGGTTTCAGGCTCTTCACTTCCTTCAGGCCACTTCCATGAGCCCAGCCAACTGCACGTCTGAAGTAGTGGCCCCTCCATATATCCTGAGCAGAGATAGTTCCATCAAAAGTGCTTTAAGTAAAAAAATACCAGTGCTTCACCCTGCCTGTCCCCACCAAGGAAGGCAATGAGACAGGAGAAGACAGAGCTACTGAATGCAATGTGGCCCTTCACGGGACTGCTGTCAGCACTGAGAACATGCCACAGGACTGAAGAACAGTTGAAAAAGAAGCAAAAAGCGAATCCCCAGAGAGCTCTTGACAAGAGCATTTGGTGATCAGCCAAATGTCATCTTTTCCTCAGCTCCCTTGGGCTGTGCTCCTGGTTTTATTCCCCAGCTCAGTGAGGAGGCTATACAGATGGGTTTTGGATCTGCACGCTGCCTGCCCTGGCATTAGGTCCAATCCCTCTTGGACACACAGCCATGCCATGATTCCCCCATGCATTTCCAATGGACCCTCATAAAACCTGACCTTCATGCTCCAGACCCACAGGTCTGATTGCTGAGTAAGTAATTTCCTCCTGGGTGATTTAGCAGGGACTTGTCGAGGGAGCTGCAGTTTGTCTGGATTAGAAGTAGAATTCATCAGGCAGTGGCATGGCCAACCTGCCTGTCTCCTCTCATTCCCATCTCCACAGACATTCCCTGCTTGCTGCTCCCAGCAGTCCTGCCCCTTTTCTCCCCAAACAGCCCTGTGCTTTCAGGATGTGAAGAAGCCAAGCAGGGAGGGGTGCTGGGCTGCCTCTGCTCTTTTCCTTCCCTGTCATAAAGCTCTCAGGGTCAGCTCTGCAGTCAAGGGAATATTATCTCTCCATGCTGCAGTTAATCTCTTTATGGCATCATTTGACCCTTTCTAACATCCATTGATTTTTGAGCTACCCTTTACAGCAACTCTTTAGATCCCTTTGGTCTAAATTACTAAACATCAGCACCCAGGGTGAAACACGGGAACAAAGCAAACAACAGGGAAAAGTTCAGTCAGTAACCACGACTTCAGTGGCTGCTTTTGTGGCTCCTTCTCTGCTTCTCAGCCTCCCTTTTGTGAGCATCTTACAGACCCTCCTAGAAGCTCCTCTCTTTGTCCCAGCCTCCCAGCACCCAGAGGCACTTCACCCAACAGCTGCTATGCTCTAAAAACAGGCACTGTGGTACTTCCCATCACACATCTGGCATCAGGTACCAAGCCCACATGGACCCACCTCAGATCTTCCACCCCTGTGCACCAGAATTCTTGGGTGCTTCAGGCACCAGAATTCCTGGGTGCTGCCCTTTGCAAAGGGTGTTGCCATCTGCGTGGCTGAGATGGCCAAACTTGTGACACTTGAGGCTATATCCAGTTCAGCTGCTGGCCAAGCCTTTCTCCAGCAGCCTAACAGGGCAGCTCACCAAGAGGTGAAGGCTGCTGCTTTTACTTTACTGGAGAAATGACTTCTCACTCCAGATTAATATGTTTTAATTTATTTCTGTTTCCCTGAGCTCGCTCCTTGTCCAGCAGTGGCTGTCTCCTTGCCTCATACTTGCTACTTGTCCAAATGAAATACTGAGCTGTATTGTCTACTATTATGGTAAAATACACAATATATCACCCTGATGCATTCTGTGAGTGTGACATAAAAATGACAAATGTGCTCTGGCCAAACACTGAGATGTATTCATCCCACATTAGGGCAAAATGAATATTAATACACAGAAAAATGGCTAGGGTGATGAGGGGTTTGTGTCATATTAGAGAGGACACTTCATTCCTCCCTCATTTTTTAGGCAGCATCAGCCCCCAGTCCTGACACAAGCTCCAGGATTAGTAGCACAGGCCTGTTTTGACAGAACTCCAGCCAGGACCACAGAGAATGAAATGTTTGAACACAATACAGAGCTCAGGCCCAGTGAACAGATGTAGAGGGTCAAGGTGGTACCAAAGTTAAATGGTCCCAGCTTTCACTGTGATGCAAATGCCTCATGAGCTGTCATTTCTATACTATTGTCCCCTCCTCCAGTTTCTTCAGTCTCTGGCTACATCAAAGACCACCATGAGGGCTTAATGGGTTGTGGGATCAGTTCATCAAATCTGGCTTTGGCTGGATTCACCTGCTGAGTACAAGTTTGTGTCAGCTTTTCATAATTAGTGCCCTCCTCTATGAGGTGCAGTGGAATAGCTGATGAGTGCAACAGTGAGGATAATATACTTTGTGACTGGGCCATTTAATTATTCTGGTGTGATTTCCATAACCACAACCAGAGCTCTGCAAATTTATGGAGCACATACAACAGAACAGACCAACTGAAGGGGAAAACAAACAATTTGAATATATCAGTCATAAAAACTCTTTTGCCCAACTCTGCTCTGAAATACTCAAGCACTGAAAGCAACTTCACATCAGGTCTGCACACCAGGATTATTGCCCTGGCAGTACCAGGAGCCATGCACACACATCCAGAGTCCCTGCCCCAAAATACATACTATGTACCAAGTAAGACTAAGTAAGAAGAAAGGAGGGAGATTGTCACCTTATCTTAGCCACATCTCAGGGAATGTTTTCTTACACAGTTGCTGCATCCTTGTCAGATCTGGACTGGAACACCCCCGAGCAAGGTTAGCCCAGTGTCACCAGCTGACCCAGATCACCAGGGCTTCATTTGCTTCCAGGGCTACTCTACCACATCCATTTCTCTTCCTTGGTTAGTGCTGCAAGGGAAGGTGAAACAAATATGTGCTCTATCACTTAGGGTACAAAACTGCAAAGCCAGGAGCAACTGGATGGCTCCAGAATGCACACTGAGACTCTGCAGGCCCCAGAGCACAGTCCCTTGTGCCTCCATGCCCACTGCACATAAACCCTCTCACAACCACGAGTTACAGAACAGAAAAGGCTCAAGAGCAGCCCTGCAGGAACTGTCTGTGCCTGGATTGCTCCCCACTGCCTTTTATCTACAGCAAGTGGGCCTTTCTACAGCACCATCAATACAAGATGAGAAGGAATCGTTAGATGTGGCACTGCCATCAATATCTCTAAGAGGAGCAGGTGACATGAAGAAAGGTGAACCTGAGACCTCTTCAGACTGGAAACAAAGAAATTACAAGGCTCTTTTATTTCAGATGGCTTAGCATTTTGGTTTACATCTATATCTATACCTAATTGATATACCTCGGAATGCAGTGTCCATTTTTCCTTTGTAGAGGGGAAGTGGAGGCTGAAAGCTACAACCTTTGCCTGGAAGACTAAATGGCCTTTGGAATGGGCCGATAAGTGATAAAAACAACCCGCAAAAGCAGGGATCCTTGCATCATTTAAGCTGACCTTTTAGAAGGGAGACATGAGAAAAAGGAAGAAAATGAACAGAGAGAGGGGGGAAAAAAATAAAATAATAATAATAAAACCCAAAAAGCTGGGGGGGAAGAAAATTTTCCAGCCAAACATCCACTGCTGGCGTTTGAAGCAGCTGCCTCCAGAACAGGAAAATAAAAAGCAAAATAAAAGGAGATTCGATGTTTTATTTCCTCCCCCCATCAAACAATATATCCCAGCTAATGGCAGCAGAATAAAAATGTACCCACTGCAGCCTGTGAGAGAGGCAAGAGAGGAAGAGGAGAGAAGAGGGAAGAGGGAGGGGAGAAAGGTTATTATAAATGTGTCAAGCTTGTTTATGGCCCTTTATCAGCAAGCGCAGCAGAAAGAGAGAGGCACCGTTAGCGCATTTTAAGAGTGTTTGGCAGCTTGGTTTGGGAATGTAAATAATCTTTATATGCAGGAGCATTTATATTTCAAGGAAGGCACAGGCACGTGCCACCTGCACCAACACATTTTTGAAGGACCTTTTGACATCTCTACCGGGCTCTGCCTCCTGGGTCTGCGAGGTGGGTGCTTCATCTGAAGGTCTGAAACCACATTGGATGGAAAAGGCTGCACTGGGAATATAAAGGGATTTAGGGGAGGACTTGAAACCCTTCACTCAAGGTCAGATGCTGGGCTGGTTCACCTCTCTGAAGTCAGGTGGGTTAGATTCCACTCGCAGTGATGTTACTGCAAATCTGGAGGAAGTCAGCTCTGAAGCTCAGCACAAAAGACCATGCCTATGCTCAAACCACACACCCCCAGAGCAGAGCACAGAAGCAGGGGGGTCAGTCCAGAAGAGGATCTGGTCACCCTTTTTCTGCTCTCCATGTCTCTGCTTCAGTTCATGTAACTGATAGGTAAATTACTCCCATTTATTTCCACGGAAAATGCATCGTCAGGAACACCCACACCCTGAAGGCAGCTGACATCTCGTTTTTCCCAGACAGGATGGGAAGGGAGAGCCTCAAAGAGCAGCAGTGGAAGTGATAAACCAGGAGACTGCCACAAACATGGAGAAAAAGGAGGAGGTGGTGGTGCCTCTCCCCACCACGGCGAGGGAGATTCATGCCCTGCAGATCAGTTCTGAAGCAGCGTTGAACACGTCTCCCTTTAGGGCTGAAGGATTTGCCCAGCGTTTCAATGTGACATTCAAACCCACACTCATCACTCTCAGAAATGGCTTAGCTAAATTGTCACCTTTCAGGCACACAGGCAGGTATGGGGCTGTGCTCCACATGGGAGCTGGACAGCCTGGGTGGCAGCAGGGGAGCAGGTGGGCAGCAATGTGGCTGGGGCAGGCTGGTGTCAGTGTGGAGGAGCAGCAGAGCAGCTTGTTGCACAGCGACATGAAACCGAGCAGCTTGAAGGTGAGGAAGCTCATGGGATTGCTGTGGGACTGACAAGGACCAGGAAGGAGCTTGGGGTTGAATGGGTGGGTGTATGACTGCCAATGTATGGAACAGAGGAGAAGAATGCCTGGAGGAAGGTCAATGGCCTGAGGGCAAAGATTTCCTTCTTGTGTGGGAAACGTAGACTGGTCAAGTGAAGCCTTCCCTTTCTCTAAGCTCACCTTGTATGCCTTCATCTGTCTCCTTCCTGCACCCCATGAAGACTATAAAATCCAAAGGGAACATACAGCTCTGCACAGCCAGCAAAGGAAAGGGGGAACAGCGCAGAAGAGTCAGCAGATGAGGACAGGCATAAACAAACCCAAATCTCTATTGTGTTCCTTGGTGGCCTGCTCCAGTGTCCAGCACATGTAAAAGGTATGAGATCAACAGCCTTAGGCACATCTCCACGAGCACAGAAAGGCAAAGCAGATGCAGTGACTACGCAGGCTGTACTCTGCTCTCGCTGTAAATCCACTCCAAGCTGGAGGGTTGGACCCAAGTGACCAGCCTGAGTGTCTCCATTCCAGTGGCACAGAACCGTCGGTGGGAAAGGTACCGGGGTGGTTCCACAAGTCTCCAGATCTGCCAACCGAGGAGTGACAACTTCAGTTGCTACTAAACCAAGGACATCTGAACAAAAGTCTGAAGGCCTTTTTAACCCTTTTACTGCTCTTGAGGTTCTTCATGTCTACTTATGAGAAGGTGAGGCTGCATTAAAGGACTAATTTTGAAGATGTGAACCCAGCATAGGAGCAAAAGGTGGATTTTTCAGGCTCAGCACACCAACACTTTCCAGGAGGCAACAGAATACTGTCCAACCTGCGACACCCTGCTGCCAAGGAGCCAGCGGATTCACCTTCCCCCGTACAGCCAGGTGCCTGGAATCATCATCTAAAGGAATTTAAATGCAGATGTGTGATATTTACTGCAAAGCATGACCCGCACGCAGAGAGGGGAAGGAACGCTTGAGCAGGAAGAGTAAATGACTATCGCCAGCAGAAAACCCCACTGCAATTCATGCATCACGCAAATGGTTGTGTATATTAAAGCAATGAGGACAAAGGGTATTGATTTAGCACGAGTATCAAGAGTCCCAGGTGCTAAAACTTGAAGAAATACAAACTGTGCTGGGCAGAATAACAACAAAACGAAATGATGAAAGGATATGAGTGTTTGAGAAGACGCGTAGGACGGGCTATAAATTCTAATAATCCATATTTCTCGAAAGCAGCAGCTATTGACTCAAAAACAAAAGAGCAGGCATTGTAATGTAACAAATGTCAGACAGGATAGCAGCAGGAATTCAATTTGCTCTGGCCATACATCAACTTGAAACTTAATGTAATGGCACGTAGTTAAAGCTGCACCCTCACTTAATGGCTATTACCAGTCCTGGGTGGGTTTTCCAGCAAGCATAAAGCAGTGAGTAATTGGCCCCGTTCTGCCTGCATTGCTGCTAATGAAAAAAAAACACGTGCTGGAGCCTGGCAGCAGGGGAAGAAGGGGAATGCAGGGAACCCGGGCAGAAGCAGCCAAGAGCCTGGCCTGCCAGGATCCCATGAAACAGTCACAGGAGAAACCTCTGGGACTTCAGCTGACCAGCTTCGCTTTTGTAGCAAGGTTGGATCCTCACTCAAGGCAGCAGCCCTACATCCTTGTTAGCCTCCTGAGTAAACTGGATTCAGGCCTGCTGGAAGAAGAGAAGGCAAAACCCCTAAGCATGCACTATTTATTACTGCTTGGGCAGTGGCTCTGCAGTCAGCCAATTAAGGCCATTGTAATTATTTCTCTTCAGCGACTGCAAACAGCCAAGTTAAGCAGCAGATTCAGTTCAGCAGTTATTGTGCTGCTGAAGTGAAGAAGCAAAAGTGCGGGAATCACTGAGAACATGCTCTGATCATATGTTAGAGGCAAGAGACACTGAATTGAAGAGGAGGCAATGGGGGAAGAGGCATGGGTATTGAGACATGAACCTCCCTGGCAAAGAAGCATCCCAAGAAATCAAGGGAGGGCAAAGATCATAGAATCATAGAAAGCACTGGGTTGGAAGAGACCTCTAGAGGCCATCTAGTCCAACCCCCCTGCATTAAAAGTAGGAACATCCCCAGCTAAATCAGGTTGCTCAGCACCTCATCAAGCCTGACCTTGAATGTTTCCAGGGACAGGGCCACCACCACTTCCCTGGGCAACACTGTTCCACTACTCTCATGGTAAAGAACTTCTTCCTAATGTTCGATCTAAATCTACCCTTCTCTAGTTTAAAACCATTGCCACTTGTCCTACAACTACAAGCTCCTGTAAACAGTCCCTCCCCAGCTTCCCTGTAGGTCATACCGGGTACTGGAAGGCTCCCCAGAGCCTTCTCTTCTCCAGGCTGAACATCCAATTCTCTTAGCCTGTCTTTGTAGGAGAGATGATCCAGCCCCCTGATCATTTTTGTGGCCCTCCTCTGGACCTTCTCCATCAGGTCCATGTCCTTTACAGATGTATAGCTATCCTAATCACTTTATTGCAGATAGTCAGGGACATTCCCAAAAGGCACATTATACTTTCCACCAAGAGCAAAGCTTGCAAAATGCTAACTTTCTATGGATATGCCACTCCAAACTTCAGGACACGGTTTTGGAACAATCAAAAATAAGATCAGCCCCAGGGAGAAACTCTCAGGTTTGTCACTGAGCCTCAGACATGGCAGAAAAGAACTCTGGAAGGTCACTCAGGGCCGTGCTCACCTCTCTGCAGCGCAAACACAGCCACATGTATTCCATATCATGAAATATGGAATTGTGGCCTTTGACTTGACTTTGTGGGAATTATACCCTTTCAATGCTTCTCAGGAGGCTATTTAAATGCCTTCTACAGCCTTTTATTAAAGCAATAAAGATACCCAGAGCCTGGGTTTCAGCTTTGTCTCCTCATTTACCGTGGACCATACCTACAGACAGCTAATGGTGGCACGGATTGCTGCAAGTAAAAGTGCCAGTGAGCAGTTGCTTTAGGTGGCACAACTGGGTTTCATCATGCTGCAATACCACGGAGCATTGGTTGGGTTTCTGCATAGAGGAGCTGCTGAGCTGTGTACATCCTGCCATGGGCTCCCTGGGACCCAGCCACTCTTTGTGGGGACAGCAGGTGCTCATTTTGCTGAGGATTTTCTTGCCTCCAGCCATGCGTGAGGACACAGCTGAGACACACCACCACAGATAGAGAGAGTGGTCAAGGAAGAGCCCAGGTCTCTTGTTTACCTCTGCATGTGAGATTTTTGTGTTGATCAGAGCTGATGCAAGCAAACAGAGTGCAGAAGGCTGAACGTGCCCATGGGAACCAGGACTTGAGAGTGAGAAACTGGAAGGGGGAAGGGATTTAGAACAAACCCACATTACAGATTAAATCTCAACTTTAAACACTGAGTTCCAGTACCAGTATCTGTTTTAATGCCCACAGGCCTTGCTCTCCTCAGTAATCTCAGCCATCAGTCTCCTCTGACTGACAAGACCAAAATCTCTTTTGAAGATGACAAAGCTCACTCTGAACTGATTTTCTCTGAGCTGTGTTTATCTGAGACTGATACTGAAGAAAGCAGCTCTGAAGCAATCACAATCTATATTTACCCCCCAGACCTGCACTGATGCAGCAACAGCCACCAAGTATGGTCAAGTGCAGCCTTGGCAAGGGCAATACCTGCCAGCAAGCAGGCCAGCTCATGTTCTCTTTCCTCAGGCCCGTTACCCTGCGAAGGCCACGGTGCTGTTGATGCATATTGGCTGATTCCCAAGAAGAGCTGGGGAAGGGGAGACCCAAGCCTGACTCATACTAAAGCAGTTAAAACATTCTGGGTGCTTGTTTACAGCCCCATAAAGATTTTATGCAGTGCATTTAGCCTCACGTCTCTGCATTCAGGGTGTTAAATGGTGAACATCTACAGCGGCTATGAGCAGGAATACTTAACTGCCATAAATAAGAAGTAATCACATTTTCCCAGTGAATGGATTGAAAATGGCCACTGGGAGAGTTCACCTTCTGAAGTTGAAAGGCAGGGGCTGTCCATGCGGTTTCAAACAAACTATAGACCTTGTGGAGCATCTTTAGGGGACCTCTAGTTCCAACCCTCCTGCCATGGACAGGGACACCTCACACTAGATCAGATTGCTCAGAGCCACACCCAGCCTGGCCTTAAAAACCTCCAGGGATGAGGCTTCTACCACCTCCCTGGGCAACCTATTCCAGTGTCTCACCACCCTCATGGTGAAGAACTTCTTCCTAACATCCATTCTGAATCTACCCATTTCTAGCTTGAATCCATTCCCCCCAGCTCTATCACTACCTGACACCCTACCAAGTCCCTGAGCAGCTTCCTTGTAGGCCCCCTTAAGACACTGGAAGGCCACAATAAGGTCTTCTTGGAGCCTTCTCCTCTACAGACTTCAAGCTTGTATATCTTTTAACTGAGGAACTTCTCTGGAGCTTGGGCACAGCACACTTGTGCCCAAAAGCCAACATTAAACATTCAAATGTAGGCAATGGAGGGAGAAAGGGACAGAAGGAGATAGAGCAAGATTCTACGCATTTGTCAGTAGAATACACCCAAAAAGCACATCAGTGCTCCTTGCATTTCATGGAATAACATGCACACAGAGAAGAGGAGCTTCTCAGGTGAGTCCAGACTGTCAGACAGTTCCTGCAGATCTCTAACTAGCCTCCTTGAGGCTTCAGGCACACTTCATTAACCTGTCTGGGAACTCCAGGCACTACAACCTGTAAATTCCCTTGGATGCAAGAACTCTTTCCTTGAGGTGGGCATATGAGCAACACAGAGCTGTGCTTTAGCCTATGATTTGGCTGGGCAATCTTGGGAAGAGCTCAATGTCTCAGGAAATAATAGCTTCAAATAATAGCTTGGTACCAAACAGGAGTTTCACCAGGAAAAGAATTCAGGGTAGGTTAGCAATTCAGTATGTTTGAGCTACCTGAGTTTGAATGGTACTAAGAAATCATGACCAAAGAGCTTAAAGCCTGACTGAATGTCTTCTGATTTTATCTCAGAACACCTTGCCATGCTGATAGGTTCACATTAAGTAACTATATTCTTCCACCTCCTTCCAACCCTGGTGAGACCCCACCTGGAGTACTGTGTCCAATTCTGGAGCCCCTATTACAAGAGGGATCTGGAGGTGCTGGAAGGTGTCCAGAGAAGGGCCACAAGGATGATCAGAGGGCTGGAGCACCTCTCCTGTGAGGACAGACTGAAGGAGTTGGGGCTGTTCAGTCTGGAGAAGAGAAGGCTCCCAGGTGACCTCATTGTGGCCTTCCAGTATCTGAAGGGGCCTACAGGAAGGCTGGGGAGGGACTGCTCAGGATGTCAGGTAGTGATAGGACTAGGGGGAATGGAATGAAGCTGGAGGTGGGGAGATTCAGGCTAGATGTGAGGAGGAGGTTCTTCACCATGAGAGTGGTGAAACCCTGGAATGTGTTGTCCAGAGAGTTGGTCGAGGCCCTGTCCCTGGAGGTGTTTAAGAGCAGGCTGGATGAGGCTCTGTCCAGCCTGATCTAATGTGGGGTGTCCCTGCCCATGGCAGGGGGGTTGGAACTAGATGATCCTTGTGGTCCCTTCCAACCCTGAATGAAACTATGAAACTATGAAACACACTTCCCAACTCTCTCCTCCACTCTCTGCCCCTGATCTTCTCTCTACTCCAATCTTCTCACCTAAAACTAGCCCTCCCTTGTTTCTCTCAAACATTATCTCCTCATTCTACCAATCAGACCACCAGCTCAATTCATTTGCATCCTAATTTACCCACACTCCCAACCTGTCAGTCAACTGTCAGCTCTAATGTTAGGAAACAACAGTTCAGCACCTTCTGTGCCACTTCACGCCCAGCTAAGCTCCCTTAATTCTGAGCTGTTTGGTTCTGTTGCACCTCGTTGTACCACAGTCGTCTAAATCTAGTCCTTGCCTATAGAAAAGAAATGCAATCCAGAAGGGTTCTGGATCTCCAGGTTACTCTTTCAAGGGCATGGCTGGTGCTGACACCAGCAAACCTGATGCACGTTGCCACAGAACTTCTTGTCCAATAGATTTGAAGAATGAGGCAGGCAGAGATGTTGCCTAGGAGAAGGTAGTAGCTGTCCCTGCGGAAAATGTCTGCTTGTAGTTACGAGACTGTTGACTCTGAAAACACATAAATGTTTGTGTGAAGCTTCTTGAAGCTTCAAGCTATCAGTTCCACTAAATTGTTCCCTAGAACTTCACTGTGAGACTCTGGAAATAAAAATTGAGGTGGTGGTTGACTTGCTGCTGTGCTCCACAGCCTGCCCATGGATTCCTAAGCACTGGTTAGGCCACACCTTGAGTACTGTGTCCAGTTCTGGGACCCTCAGTTTAGGAAAGATGTTGACTTGTTGGAATGTGTCCAGAGAAGGGCAACAAATCTGGGGAGGGGTTTGGAGCACAAGTCTTATGAGGAGAGGCTGAGGGAGCTGGGGTTGCTTAGCCTGGAGAAGAGGAGGCTCAGAGGAGACCTTCTTGCTCTCTACAACTACCTGAAGGGAGGTTGTAGCCAGGTGGGGGTTAGTCTCTTCTCCCGGCTGGCCAGCACCAGAACAAGAGGACACAGTCTCAAGCTGCACCAGGGGAGGTTCAGGTTGGATGTTAGGAAGTTCTTCATAGAAAGAGTGATTGCCCTTTGGAATGGGCTGCCCAGGGAGGTGGTGGAGTTGCCATCACCGGAAGTGTTTAGGAAGAGACTGGATGGGGTGCTTGGTGCCTTGGTTTAGTTGATTAGATGGTGTTGGGTAATAGGTTGGACTTGATGATCTCAAAGGTCTTTTCCAACCTGGTCAGTTCAATTCAATTCAATTCAATTCAATTCAATTCAATTCAATTCAATTCAATTCAATTCAATTCAATTCAATTCAATTCAATCTGAAGGGGGCCTACAAGAAGGCTGGGGAAGGACTTCTCAGTATATCAGGTAGTGATAGGACTAGAGGGAATGGAATGAAGCTGGAGGTGGGGAGATTCAGGCTGGATGTGAAGAGGAAGTTCTTCCCCATGAGAGTGGTGAAGCCCTGGAATGGGTTGTCCAGGGAGGTGGTTGAGGCCCCATCCCTGGAGGTGTTTAAGCCCAGGCTGGCTGAGGCTCTGGCCAGCCTGATCTAGTGTGGGGTGTCCCTGCCCATGGCAGGGGGGTTGGAACTAGATGATCCTTGTGGTCCTTTCCAACCCTGACTGATACTATGGTACTGTGATACTATACTACTATTCTACTATTCTATTCTATTCTATTCTATTCTATTCTATTCTATTCTATTCTATTCTATTCTATTCCATTTTCAACCACAGAGATGCTGGGAATTAGGCTGTGGAGATAAGAAGGTTAGAAGCTCATTTGCTTTCTCCATCTGAGTCCTTTTTCCTCTCTTATTAAGCTCTCTATGGACAAACAGCAACTGTGAAGCTGACAGCCAGGCACCAGTGTTGTCCCACAATTAATGGTCAATCAAAGAATATGACAAGCTTTTCAATTTCTTTCAGCAATCAGAGGTCTTCCAGAAGACCATTGATGATCTCTCTTCAACTCTATACAATGATCCACAAGGTCTCTCACAGCAGCTCACACAACATCACCCAGAATACCTTGCATGTCTCCTTTTGAAGCTGTGACCTGATTACCATAAGCAACGCACTGCAGATGTACCTCTGCAAGCCTAGAAGCACCAGGGGAAATGAATATATTAGTATTTATCATATTAATGCAGATCAAGCTGGGTATTTGTTCTGACATTTCAATAATAGCTTTTCCTATTTTTTTTAAGCAGCAGCTTGTATTTTCTTCTCCATTAAATAATTCATTGTTACATTAAACTTATTTTAAATTGGGGTCTTTTTTTCATCAAACTAAAAACCCCATTTGGATGGCCAAAGGGGGAAAAAAAATAAGATATAAATGAAACCTCTCTCTTCTCCATTCTTTCACTCCCTCTTTTTTGTCTCTGGGTAAAATCTCTTAATCAAAGTGACAATCTGTCTTTCCCAGGAAGGAAGCTGATGCCTTTGAACAGCACTGCTCCGATAGCTCTCTGCTTTGATGTGGGATTTAACTTCTGCCTTTAGCAGTCTGAAGTGTCTGGGCACACGTGCACTGCATGCCTCAAGTGTTCATGTGTGTGTTCCCATGTTTGTCCCTGCTGCACACACAGCCTGACCCACCCACACACGCAAGGACAAAGTCAAGGGGAGGGGCAGACAGAGCGACCACACAAAGCAGCAATGTGCCCCTTGTGGAGCTGCTGCTGAGCACAGTGCAGAGCAGACCTGGTTCTTCTTGTTCTGTTGTGGGGTGAGCATCACTGAATGCAAAACCAGAGCAGAGCTATTGACATTTTCTCACTTCACAGCCAGAAAGCTCCCTCCCTACCACGCAAGGAAGCACCATCCCGTGCTCCTATGATTTTACAGCGGTTATTCATCACACAGTACCCCAAGACCTCTGCTCTACTTCTAGCAAGTGCCTGCTGGAACTTCACCCCACCTTTTGGAGATCACCTACCTGATCAGTACTGGGACCTTTCTCATTCTTACGAGAAGTTCTTGGTGTAAGCAAATCATATCCCTTGGTTTTGTGCACCTCACAGACTGGGCAGCTCTGACAGCCTTCCCTGGTGGTTTTCCCTAGCAGCAGGCCATGCACCAATGCTTTACAAAGTACTGAACAACATGAGCCTCAGAACTACAACCCTCCAAAGCAACTTCGAGTCAGAGAAAACAAAACCTTGGCAAGCTCAGAATCCAGTACTGCTGCAAGTTTCTTGTACCTAAAGCCAGTTTTTAGAGCAAAACTGGTGTCCTCTTGTAAACCCCCACTATCAAGAGTCTGAGGGGTTTATGAAAGTTAAATGTTTCAGGGTTTCCCCACTTTTATACTCCTGTAAGATGATCTACACAAGTATAGACACTTTTCTTCTGCTGTAAGGACATGCACAAACACATACAGAAACACAGCATTTTCCAATGGCTTTTTTCTTTCTGTTATGTGTGTCCTGCTCCTCACCTTTTCTAAGCACTACTGGAAGATGTGTTGGGGATCTGTCTCATCATTCTAGAAGCTGTGAGGATGACATGGTGGGAAACAAAGACAATTTTCTCCTTGCACACTCTGGGAACTTCACCACAAATTCCTGCACCACCAGGGAAAGCTCACACCTTGTCTATGGTGACTGAACAAGGAGATTTCAGACAAGATCTATCCAGCTTCTAGTATCACCATTGCAAACATTGGATTATAATCAAGACAGAACAGGAGGACACAGTCTCAGGCTGCACCAGGGGAGGTTTAGGCTGGAGGTTAGGAGGAAGTTTTACACAGAGAGAGTGATTGCCCATTGGAAAGGGCTGCCCGAGGAGGTGGTAGAGTCACCATCACTGGAGGTGTTCAGGAGGAGACTTGATAGGGTGCTTGGTTTAGTTGATTAGGTGGTGTTGGATGATAGGTTGGACGCAATGATCTTGAAGGTCTCTTCCAACCTGGTTTATTCTATTCGATTTGATTTATTCTATTTGATTCGATTTGATTTGATTTGATTGGATAATGATAGCCACAGAGAGGGAGGACACAAATTCCAGACAGCATGGGACCTCCAGACTCCATCTAAGCAACCACTGTCCCTCTTTCTCTTTTGACTGAGACACTTTCTGGCCAATCTGATCTCCACTGCATGGATGTTCTCCTCATCTCCATGGTTATCTTAGGTTCACCTCCTTCTGTTTTGAGAATATTTGTGTTCTCCTTTGCTTGGGTCCTTTCAGTGCCCTCCCAGGGCATTATCCCATTGTCTCCAGAATCTTCTGCCCTCCCTCCAGAGGCCTTGCACTGGATATCTTTCTGTAAGTCCCTGAAAGCCAAAACCACAGGTTATTTGCTTTCCATGGAGAAGTGAACACAGTAGCTGTTACTTAAAAGTCTGGAGGTCAGTGACAGACTGCCAGCATCCAGGGATTGCGGGAAAGGGCACAAGGCAGGCTTGAGTTGGAGGCTAAGGAGAAATGGAATTATTGGGGAATGAAACTGAAGAGAAATAAAAGAGATAAAAGAAAAAAAAAAGTGAAAACAGTGCCTGGGGAGTGGGAAGAACTTGAGAAAGGTGTTTTCCATTGGAGAGGAAGTGTTTTTTTCATGTCAGGAAGCAGGAAGAGGTCCAGGGAGGTTTCCCAGGGCATTCATTGTAGCTAGAATATGCACAGGAAATGTTCCACCCTAGCTTTTGCAATGTTCGATGTAGGAGGTAAAGTCTGACTCCTCAGAGATACAGCTCTCAGCTTAAACTTTCCCACTTCACTGTCTGTCCTGATCACTTCTGCATGGCCAGCTAGGCCCATCAAGATACACATCCCCTCAAACACCCTGCTTTCCAGAGGTACTGAGCATCCAAAGCTCCTGCCATGCTGCTGAGTCTTGCTCCCACTTCCAAGCCTGTTCCCCTAGTGTTGTCTGGGGTCCAGCTCTACAATGCATGGTGTATGCCTATCTTGGAGGTTGCAAATTGTAGACTCAGCTTGCTGCCCAAGACAAAAGCCAGGAATGGGATCTCTCTGCACACTCCCTAAGTCATTTGGTGGATGAAAAGCTGGACATGAACCAACAATTTGCAGCCCAGAAGACCAGTTGTATCTTGGGCTGCATCAAAAGCAGCATGGGCAGCAGATTGAGAGAGGTGATTCTGCCACTTTACTCTGCTCAGACCTCACCTGACGTACTGTGTCCAGCTCTGGGACCCTCAACACAAGAAAGACATGGAGCTGCTGGAGAGGGTCCAAAGGAGGGTCAAAAAGATGATCAGAAGACTGGAGTACCTATCCTATGAAGACAGGCTGAGAGAGTTGGGGTTGTTCAGCCTAGAGAAGAGAAGGCTCCAGGGAGACCTTAGAGCAACTTATATACAGTGTCCACACGTTCAAGACTGCTACTGCTGCACCTACAGTTCCTAGTGCCCTACTTTTACCTACACGGCAACTGCTGCCCCTGCCCTGGTTTGCCTCCCAACTCACAGCAGCTGCATTTTAATCATCAGGTAATACAGCTCCTTAACATAGTAAAGAAGTTCTTTACTATGAGGGTGGTGGAATGCTGGAATGGGTTGCCCAGAGAGGCGGTGGAGGCCTCATCCCTGGAAACATTCATGGTCAGGCATAAAGCAGTCTGAGCAATGCAATCCAGTTGAGGATGTCCCTGCCTACTGCAGTGGTGGGCTTGGACTAGGTAACCTTTAAAAGTCCCTTCAAACCCAAAGCATACTATGACTTCTAGCAGGTTAGCAGATCAAAAGGACAGGATAAGCTTGTCCAGGTATAAAACACCTGTACACCACTCTGCCAGGCCAAGGGCACCTCCTTTCCTGCTCCTAAATCTGAGCCTGCTGTCTGCAGTCACTGTGCTGCACTCACCCTCTCTCTTCATTCTGCATCTCCCTCCTGAGACTTGCTGCCAGCTTAATAGAGTGCACACTGGAGAAGGACCCCCCGCCCCTACCCTCATGCATACCCAATCAGGCATCCTGATTATGCAAATTAAATACAGTAACATCACCCCCTCTGCACCTCTCGCCCGCCCCATTCCAGCACAAAACGGGGGGGAAAAGTAACAAACCCTCCATTCATAACCAGAAACATTAATTATATGTAATGATGGGCAGTCAACTCCCTGAAGCATTTGCATAATTACTAATGCTAATGGATTCAGAGTGCCTCTCTCCTTCTTGTGGAGGAAATTTAATTGGAAAATGCATAAAAGCATGAGGAGGGAGGAGGGGGCTCTTGAGTGGTCTGAAGTAGCACACAGCAAAGCAGAGGAGCTCTCTGGGAACAGAGAAGGAAATGTGGTCACTCCCTCCTGGCTTTTCTTCCCTCATCTGCTCCAGCATCACCCCCATTTCTGGGGAGGAATTGAGGATTGAGGAGTAGGGGTAGAGAGCTTTCAGGTCAGATGACTTGATCCCAAGGAGATTATAAAAATAAGATTTAATGAAATTAGGAAATTCTCATCTAGGTGCCTCAAAGACAGCAACTAACAACACATAGCACTTCCTTGGCAATAGGATTTCCTGGGCCCTCTGGCTCCACAAATTCCTGATGGCTGTCTCTCTCTCCTCCCCTATAAGCGCTGGGAGCTGCTGAGCTTCCCTAAGGCAAGGCAGAACTTGCTGCTTTCTCACTGCTGTCCCCAGTTATGTTGCCACCTGGCTCAGCTCCCTTTCCACAGCAAAAGTGACCTCATGGCAAAGCACAGAGTCCAGAGAGCTCAACCCCCTGCCTGCCTTTGGGGAATGCCTTTTCCTCACTCTTTGTGAGGTGTCAATCCTGGGGCTGGGCCATCTCCTGTGGTCTTCTCAGGTCCATAGCCCTCCACCCACAGCTGTGGGCCAGCACATCTCTGTAGCCAGTATTTTGTGAGGGGTGAACAAGAGTTTATGAGGCCATGTGTTTGAACTTCAGATCTTCCACCCTCTCCCTGCATTTACTCCCTGTCTCCCAGGGGTTTGGCACCATGTCTGGGGCTGAGTCCTGCAGACAGCACACAGGAGGTCAGTCATGCACCTTCAAGCCCACTGCCCCTGCTCTCCTTGAGGGGTTGACTTCCTGAATGGAGATAAGTTTTGTGTTGCACTGTGAGCAGCTGGTGAGGCAGCAGATGGCTGGGAATCTGTAAAAATAATAAAAAAACCCAACAACAACAACAGCAAAAAACCTGGGGCTGTGACAGCGGCACTTTTATTGTTCACTCATTCCCACTGCCTTCAGATTCCAAACGCATACCAAACAGGGCACATGCCCTTGCAAACACCATCACAAACCATTGTGCAAAATGGTGACAAAGCTGCTCCAACAGCCCCAGCCTGGTCTGGAGAGGACACCCTTTAACAACTCCACCAGGGCAAAGGGAGAATCAACCCCTTTATCTGGCCCCTCTGCCGTACTTCAGCAGTGGTGCAGCGCCCCAAGGGACTGGACACCAGTCATTGTTTTTTATTGCACTATAAAGCACTGTGCACACCTCCAGCAGTGCATAAATAATAAATAACAGCAATAATATGGTCCCTTGAGCAAAGCAGCATTTCATCAGCAAGAAAATCGTCCTCTTAACATTCCAGTGGGTGCCCACTGGCAGCCCCTTGCTCTGAGATGGGTTTGCACATTTACTTCCCATTGCAACCAGCCTGTAATTCAGGGGAGGTCTTGGCTGTTTATCATCCTTCTGTTATGAAATAAGTTTGGTTAACTTTGAATACTTGTGAGGGTGAGGTACCAGAGCCAGGCAAAAAGCATCTTTGATGATGAATCCCTCTCTGCCTGACTCTTGACTTGCAGCAGCAGCAGCTGCTCCAAGGCCTGGGTCTCCATTTTAAACAGTGCCAGTGAGTCAGAAATCTGACCAACAGAAACCAGAATCAGTGCCTTAGGCAAGGCTGAGATGGAAAATGTTTCCACAGTTCTCTCCTCTTTTGTAGGCTCACCAGGGACCTCATTCAAGACCCACCAAGTTCAGTGGAAGCTGCAGCTTTCCAGCACCTCCACAAAACAAATGAAACAAAAAACCCCTCAGGAGTCCCACTTACGACATGGAGAGGTGAAGTATTGGTCTATACCCAGACAATATTTCTCACTCAGGCACGTTTGAGTGACTGATTCCTTCTCAGAAGATTGTTTTAGCTATAAATGACATAATGATAACAAATTCTGAATTTTACCCGTATGCCTTATTCACTCTAGAACCCCCAAAGCAGGTTTGAAACTGCTTCCTTTGGGAGATTTCCACAGTCTAAGCTCTTAGCCTGCATTTCCCTTTGCTTTGTTTTCTGGGCTCTTTAAAAATAATGACACATTTAGACACATAGATGTTTGGCCTGGATTACAAAACACTTTGATCCGTTTTTCCAGCACAGTAGAAACACACAGGCACCATGGGGCACACTTTTACTCCCTCCAGCTGAGCCCAACACAAAGAGTGGCCCAGCATCCCTTCCTTTTGAAAACGTCCCTTTTTTCATTCATTTATCACTCCAGAAAAGAGAGGATAGAATCAAAGGGGGAAAAAAATAATGAATAAAAACCCCAACCTCACCCAACAGTGTAACTGCTGATTAAACCTTTTTTTTCAGCCAAGAGTTCAACCAGAACAAACATAAACGTTTAATAAAAATTATCCACAAACTTCCACGAAGAAGAAGAAGAAGAAGAAGAAAAATCTTTTTAATTGTTGTATGAAGCCTGCACCAGGCTGCAGTCCAGAGATGGGAGCCCCCTGAAGGTGGCTTTGCTTGATGTTGCCCCAGAGCTTTCTTCTTGTTTTCGTAACGTAGTAAAGGGAAATGAAGGCAAGGAAGAATAATTCTGCGGAGTTTGCTGAGATAATATGAAAAGCAAACAACTGCTGCAGAGAGTATTATTTCATTTTACTGCGAAGATTTAATGCTACTGTGTGCAAAAGGGGGTTGAACAACGGTAGCAGGCTTTCCTGGTGGGGCCCTCAAACTGGAGGCTGCCCCAAAGCACTGGGACGTTATTTGCACAGTCTCAGCTGCCTAGGTGTGGAGGGAAACCCCAGCCTTTGAGGACTGCCTGCGCCAGAATGCCTGCCTGGTCCCAGGCGCAGGAGGAGAGCTGCCAGCAGCACAGAAGAAAGTATGAGTTCCCTCACAGCTCAGGACAAGAAAGGGACAAGAATTTTGGAGGACAAAACCAAGACAGATTTCATCAAAAGCAAGCACAGGCTCTCCCTCCCACCCTGCAGTGAGGCCAGTGCTTGACAATGGGGACAATCGATGAGTGAGTCAAAGGACTGGAACTGACTGAGAAAGGTACTTCAAATGCTCACTCCCCCAGAGACAGTCCAGAGTGACTCAGGCTGCCTTGCAAAGGCAGCTTCATTTCCCCAGACTACCTTGTTATTTGAGATCGAGTATTGGGTGAGTGATCTCAAACAGCAGTGGTTTGTGTTTGTATAACAGCCTCAGGACCAATGGACCCTAAACACTTTTACAAATGCCACACAGAAATGGTATCAGCTGTCACTAGGATCCAAAAGGCAGGTGGGCAGACTGTAACTCTTTTAAAGAGAATTTCACCTGGATCTTCCTGTTTCCTCAGCCTGTTGATCTCTAAAGAGTATCCCCCCCCTATATTTATTATTGACTACATCTCAAGCCACATAAAAAACGAGTCTAAGACCTACTATTTTTTTCCTCTTGGTCAGGTGACAACATCAATGGCAAAAACAGCACTAGAGCACTCAAGATACATCTCCTGAAGATTTAGTATTTTCCACAATAAGTGGAGAAACGGTTTTGCATGAATCATTGAGGTCAGAAGATTCACAAGGAGCTTTGCAGAAGTAGTCTGTCAGCAGCTCGTGGTGGACAGGCAGTCAGACGCGAAAGAGCACACCAACAAAACGCTGCAGAGGTTACTACGGAGCAGCTTTGAAGAGCAACGGTTCTGAAAAGGGTTATTGTTTGGAAATAGAGCAACGAAGTGGCTTCTGCAAAACCACAAAGGCACACACCACCACTCTTTAGCTGTTTGCACAGATCTCTCGAATGCAGCAGCAAATTAAATAACGTTGTTTCTACAAGATTAACCCGTAGCTAAAACGCTGCATCTTCATAAGGCAAAATCTTTGTTTATTGACAAAAACATATTAACTTCTTTCTCAGTGCAGGAAATAAAGACATCCTGGAGAAGGACAATTTTATTTGCCCTCTCTGATGTTACAATCTTTGGAAACACAGAAGTATTTCTAATAATCATTTATAACCGCGGCGCTGAAAAGGAAGCAACCCATTGTCTTCGTGATTGCTTTGAAAGCAGCACTGAAATCTCATTTGGAATATTTTAAAAGTTAAAGATTCACCATAATGACATTATTTCAACATTGGCAAAGTGTCTCCACTTGTAATTGGTAACGTTCATGATCATTTGTATATGGAGTTGTATTTCCCCAGGCTAATCAAATACAAGAATATATCATATAGCAAGTGTACTATGGATGCCTCATCCTTTATTAGAATAACCTTTATTAGAATAAACCAAACCAGGTTGGAAGAGACCTTCAAGATCATCGTGTCCAACCCATCAACCAATCCAACCCACCCAAACAGCTAACCCATGGCACCAAGCACCCCATCAAGTCTCCTCCTGAACACCTCCAATGACGGCGACTCCACCACCTCCCCAGGCAGCCCATTCCCATGGGCAATCACTCTCTCTGTGTAAAACTTCCTCCTGACCTCCAGCCTCAACCTCCCCTGGCGCAGCCTGAGACTGTGTCCTCTTGTTCTGGTGCTGACTGCCTGGGAGAACAGACCAACCTCTGCCTGTCTGCAACCCCCCTTCAGGTAGTTGTAGACAGCAATAAGGTCACCCCTGAGTCTCCTCTTCTCCAGGCTAAGCAGCCCCAGCTCCCTCAGCCTCTCCTCACAGGGCTGTGTTCCAAACCCCTCACCAACTTTGTTGCCCTTCTCTGGACTCGTTCCAGCAAGTCAACCTCCTTCCTAAACTGAGGGGCCCAGAACAAATGCTGCTTGTCTCTCAGGATGTAGTCTCTCAAAAGATGACAAAAAGAAAAGAAATTATACCTAGAACACTTTAAAGCTGCTTTTGTTCTCTTCTTTTCTGGGTTTCTTCCCTGCCAACACAAGTACCTTTACGAAGGTGCTGGTGGTAGATAGCCTGTGTGTAGTTTTCTGATATCAACCTACAAACATTACCTATATAAAATGTCCTAGTAATCCTCATCGGGCAGTGTGGCTTTTCTGGGAGACCTCTTTGCCTTGGGATAAGGTTTAGATTTGCTTTTTGCAGTGGTGAGGAGATGCCATTCATTACAGAAGCATTTTCAGAGAAATAGGACCCCTGTTGGAGAAGTGAGCCCCGTTCTGGGTTAAGGATGTTTTAAGCTGACTCCACCACCTCCCCGGGCAACCCATTCCATAGCGCAATCACTCTTTCTGTATAGAACTTCTTCCTAACATCCAACCTGAACCTCCCCTGGCGCAGCCTGAGACTGTGTCCTCTTGTTCTGGTACTGGGTGCCTGGGAGAAGAGACCATCATCAGCCTGTCTACAACCTCCCTTCAGGTAGTTGTAGAGAGTGGTAAGGTCACCCCTGAGTCTCCTCTTCTCCAGGCTGAGCAGCCCCAGCTCCCTCAGCCTCTCCTCACAGGGCTGTGTTCCAAGCCCCTCACCAACTTTGTTGCCCTTCTCTGGACTCGTTCCAGCAAGTCAACATCCTTCCTAAACTGAGGGGCGTGTTCCTAAACTGAGGAAGCCATGTTGCAAAGCTTTGTCTCTTTTTGACTCATCTCCCAACGTGTTCCAAGTGCCACAGGGTGTTTCTGTATGCTACATTTGGGGGGAAAAAACATAAATAATGTTTTTAAGCTAGTGGAAGTGACTTTGATGCAGAGGAAGAGGATGGGATTGTTCAGGAGCAATTTTTAAGCCCATCCAGGCTAACGAACATGGGAAGGCACTGTCAGTGCCACACCACTTACTGTCCTTTCACAGTGTGCTAAAAGCTTTTTAATGAGGGAGTTTTAAAATTAAAACAATGGCAAAACACATTAATTGAAAGGTGAGTTACAAAAGGGAGTTGAGGAGAAATGATGTGGCCATAGACACAGCTTCAATCTAAGAACATGCTGTATCCAGAAAAGAAACAATAATTAAAGAGAAGGAAAGGAATGGCATTCAGCAGTATGCATCAGCTCTCAAATGGCTGCCTTCACATTTCAATTAACTCAGCTGCCTTAATCCAATTCAGCCACCAAAAAAAACCCAACCTTGTTGACTTCTCAGGAAACCATGAATATTACTCAAAGGCTGAAATTGCTCAAATGAATGTTAGTCAAAGGCCAGAATGTCTCAAAAAGCTTGATAAGAGCTGTAACCTGACGACAGCACTTACTGAGAGAGATGACAATGTGAGCACAGGCTTCTGAAATCACAGCAGGCCGAAGTTCTCCAGGCTCCGGGTCTCGAGCCTCCTAACTCCTGCAGCGCACAACACATCCCTCCCTTCCTTCTGCAGAAACAACGTTTTCCTTGAGAAACAAGCTCAGACAGGTTGCAGAAATATTGACTTTGCTAGGGCTGAGTTTCACAATACAGTCAATTTCAATTCTACATGTAAAGAGCTTGGTGAAATAATTTTAAAAGCCAGATACATTGAAAGGCATTGAAATTGCTAATTAGTATTAGATTTCAGATCAAAACTGACAGTTAAGAAAACTGAATTTTGTACTTGGCAGGCAATGGAAAAGTAGACTAGGATTGTTAACAAAAATACTGGTTCTTAAAAAGCCATTTAAAATAATTAGCTAAGAAAGGTGGTTGTGCTAATGCTGTGCTATGGGAGCCTCACCTGTACCCAGTTTCCAAGAAACAAGTCAAGACTATTTGTCTGGTGTTCCTTCAGCCAAACACATGGACAGAGGACCACCATGCAGGCTACCTACTCAAGAGAAACCACTTCTACACGCTCTGAGACACTGTCCAGGGAACTTTCCTGACCTGGCAAAAGGGAATTAGAGGAAGGATCACCATCTCCAGTCCTTCACAGACCAGCGTAATAAAGCAGGTTTTATTTATTTAAGGTTTTGTTACTTTCTTAAAAATAAGTAAAAATATATCCTCTGTCAGAACACCTCCTTGGATGTCCAGCAAAGATTTTCAGTAAAATAAACACATTTAGGTACTGTTCTAACTTCATGTTTGCAGTGCCACTGGACACAATTAGTTGATGATATGATTTTTTGTAAGGCTTGAATGGCCTGTATCAGGAACAGTGTGGCCAGCAGGAGCAGGGAGGTGATTCTCCCCCTGTACACTGCACTGGTTGGGGCACACCTTGAGTCCTGTGTCCAGTTCTGGGACTCTCAGTTTAGGAAAGATGTTGAGTTGCTGGAACATGTCCAGAGAAGGGCAACAAAGCTGGGGAGGGGTTTGGAACACAAACCCTATGAGGAGAGGCTGAGGGAGCTGGGGTTGCTTAGCCTGGAGAAGAGGAGGCTCAGGGGAGACCTTCTTGCTCTCTACAACTGCTTGAAGGGAGGTTGTAGCCAGGTGGGGCTTAGTCTCTTCTCCCAGGCCATCAGCACCAGAACACGAGGACACAGTCTCAAGCTGCACCAGAGGAGGTTCAGGTTGGATGTTAGGAAGAAGTTCTTCATAGAAAGAGTGATTGGCCATTGGAATGGGCTGCCCAGGGAGGTGGTGGAGTTGCCATCACCGGAGGTGTTTAGGAAGAGACTGGATGGGGTGCTTGGTGCCATGGTTTAGTTGATTAGATAGT
This sequence comes from Melanerpes formicivorus, assembly GCF_026170545.1. NCBI lineage: Eukaryota > Metazoa > Chordata > Aves > Piciformes > Picidae > Melanerpes > Melanerpes formicivorus. The sequence continues at coordinate 22,487,287 of NW_027142362.1, forward strand.
GTTGGATGATAGGTTGAACGCAATGATCTCGAAGGTCTCTTCCAACCTGGTCTGGTCTATTCTATTCTATTCTGGCAGATGGAAGCTCTGTAGCACAGTTAGCTTTCTAGGTGGATGCTACTTCCAGAACTCACATGGCTCCCATCACAAATGAACCTCAAAGTCTTCTTTTAAAGGCATGTATTTTGTTAATAACACTTCAAGAGGCTGAAGCAACACTTTAACACATTTGCTTTCTTACAAAGTTTGAGGTTCTGAATTTACCTGCTTCTGAACATCAAGGCCTAGTACAACTAGGCACGCCAGCCACAAGTCTCTGCTCCTCATCAGCCCCAGCTTAGACCAGACCCCAGCCTTCACATTTCACAAGTATTGCATGTATTTTTGTAACATAGTCAAAAATAGTGAAGGCTTAAATAAAGAGTGCTAACAACATCTGCTACCTTGTTGAAGGCTCTGTCCTTGAACTACTTAAAGATGTGCACTCCAGGTGAGCATGAATCTTGTAGCTATTTACTAGCTCTGCATTCATTACAGCACCCAAAGCTCCTCACAGACCTGCTGGAACCAGGAGGGCATATGCAAATCCACTACACAACCTCAAATTGCACCCAGCCTCACACATCCTCAGGAGCAGTCTCATAACTGCTTCCTTTAACAAGGATCCTGGGTTAGATGCTTAAATAAAACCTGGGAAATCTGTATTCCGGTCATGATTCCACCACAGACTCCCTGTGTGACCTTCGGCAGGTCATTTAAGCTCTCTGTGAAAATAAGACTGATAACACTTCCACTATCTGCCTTGCCTATTTAGACCTTAAGCTCCTCAGGCAGAGATTGTCTCTTACATGCACTGAGCCTGTAACAGTTGGGGCCTCTAATAACTGCTGTAATACAGATAATTAGTAACAAAGCAGGCAGCACTGACAGGGACAGGGATGCACCACCCCCAAAAAAAAACATTGCAAAGGGAAAGAAGATCCAGAACAGAAAGTTGTGGCTGAGCAGAACAGGGATATTATCAAATGCAAACACATTTCTGAGCTCTCTGATCAAACTGGAAGGCAGGTTTTGGGCTGTAACGAAGGAAATGGTGTCATTACCCACTCACACAGCCTGATGGCACGGCCCCATGCAGAAGGCATGAAAGCTTTCCCTTTCCATTATGCTTAGGTGCTGTGATGGAAAGTCATTTTTTCCCCTTTTCATAAATAAAAACATAAATGACTAGCAGTCTGTAAAGTCAAAATCTTGCAGTGGGGGAGCTGCTCTCATGTTTTATCAATGAGGAAGCAGAGCACTGGGCATCATGATTTGTCTGTTTGCCTGTCTTCATTATCTTTTTAATGTTAACATTAAAAAGACTTCTGGAGACTGTATTAAAAACCTGCTGCAGAATGAGTGTTTGAATAGGGATGAAATGCACCTTGGAGAATAGCAGCTAATAGCCAGGCTTTGCTTCTGCCTATGAGCTGGGAAATAAGTTGGAATGTCAGCACTGGGGGTTGCTGAAAAATTCTTTCCTGTTCCAAGCTCTCTGTTTCTTCTTGTATCTTTTGGCCTTTGCTCAACAGCAGCAGAAACAGAGCCAGAGGCCACAGGGTCCCAAGCAGTAGCACTTGTTAGCTCTAAATGACCAGGCGATACAGCTACTCTGACTCACTTCAGGCTGCCTCTCCAGCCAGAGTTGTTCCAGCAGCTAATGCATTACTTGCAGGGTACAATCCCAGTCCACCCACTGGAGCCTGAGTGCTTGGGTGTAAGCTTTGTGTGAAAGGGAGGTGCAGAGGAAAAACCCCAAGCAAACAGCTGTACCTGTATACCCACTTCTTGTGGCATACAAAGCAGAGCCTGGAACCTTTGGGTTGGGGGTTGCTTTCTTATTTTGTTTCATTGTTTTCATTCCTGCTTGGATTTGGTTTGGTGTGGTGGTTTTTAAATACCTTTCTTCTTCTTCTCCTTTTCCCCCACCCCTCCCTTCCCAATTAGACATTCAGGTCTTGTCAATGCCATTTCTCTGAGATTTTGTGGATGGGTTGAGAACTAATAGGTTTAGGATATCAGAGGAACCAATAAATTGGAAGAGCCCTAAAAATCACAAACAGATTTTTATCTAAAATGAGGCAGCTGCTTACAAAGATGCATTTTACTAACCCAACAAGTGTTCAGGCCAGCTTTTGCATAGCAGCAGGTGCAGATTGCTTAGGAAATTTGTTTCAAAGCTCACCCAAAAACACTGGGGCAAGTGACAAAACCCATACACACACACACACACACATATGTGCACACAGACAGAAGGACTTTTGCTTTCTTGTGAATCCCTCTCCTCCTACCAGTTTCTGACAGTCTCTCCTTGACTCCACCATCACATCCCTGTGGAAGAGGGATAAGTACCATCTCTTGGGCATTTATGCCAGAAAGGATGGGTGAGACCTTATGCTTCATTCATATTTTTCATACATGCATTTATGTCACTTGTGCCACAATTCATCCCTTCTGTCACTGCTCTGCTAAAGAAATCCTGGCAATGGGGCATGATTATCTCCTTGTGCCCTTCTGGCCCTGCACCTCCTGATGGAGAAAGTGGAAAGAAAGTGGAGAAGTGTAGAAAAGTTCAATGAAATTGTTTCTGGAGGTTCCAGCAGAGCTGCCACCTCTTTGTTTCCTGGAGGAGCTATGCTCCTGTCTATAGCATGCATATCATGCAGATGAAAGAAGCTGTTTTATTTCAAAAGCAAAAACCTGATCAAATCTAAGGAAACGTAGAAACACAGCAGCCCAGGAAGTGGACCATGAGCTAGCTGTGAGTGACAAGATGCCTCCATCCTGATTCTTCCTTGTCTTCTTCATGGAGACCCATCTACAGCCCCAGCTCCAATCCAGGAGCAAAGCTGGATGCTGAACTCCCAGATGGGCTCTACACGGGAGCCAGTGCTGGTGACTGGGGAGCCAAAGCCCTACAGAGCCCCACCTGCACTCAAGCAGGAGCTTATCTGCACAGAAAACTCATCATTAAGTCAATACTAGAACAGAAACTTGTTATCATGGAAATCACTGGGACCTAAAGTGCAGGCCAAAAGATGAGCCTGGTCCCCAGTGCACTCCTGAATCAGGGCCAGGATAAGCAAAGAGCAGAGGAAAGGGAATTATTTCAGCTTTGTTCCCTTCTGGATGCTCCATATGCTACAGCCAGCTGTTCTGCGCTTGTTCATACTCATTACAGTGGGTCTGTGTGACAGACTCTACCTCCCTTCAGAGTGACTCAATCATACAGGGTCTCAAATGGTTTCCTCAAAGCACTAATTCAGTTTGTGTTCCACCCCCACCTCCACAAACACTCCCCCCATATTTCCTCCTGCCTAAATCTAATGGGTTTAACAAGTCAGGACAAGAAGGTGGTTAGGTTAGTTCTCTGTGTTCATTTAGGGTTTCCTCCTTCAACCTGTGCTCATCTGGAGGGTCAATTTATAGTTAAGCAGCTCTTATTCCACATTTTTCTTTCAGGAGGCTATGCAGCAAAGCTAAAAGAAAAAAGGTGATGAGATGCAGCAAAGCCCCCCATGCTCTGTTGATCCCTCCAATTTCACATCACTGCAATTGGCACATGCTGGACAGCAGCAGCCCCATCAAGCATTCTCCTGCAGTATTTTTTGATAGATACCACCAAAAACACACACCCCTTGTCCATGTCCTAGAATGGTGTAAAATCAGGCTTGTGGAAGAAATTCAGAGGTTAGATATCATGACCCCAGAGCCTGAACGGCTGCATAGACACCACAGAAATGTGCCTCTACTACCCACGTGGTATCACCATCCCCATCTTTGAGTCCCCAGAGGCAGCAGAGACTCGACCACAGTGATAGCTCAGCATAACAACATAGAGGCAAACCCTGAACTCTTGGTGGAGGAAGACCCTTGGCATACAACAGAAGGTGGCTGGCACATCCCAGGATCACACCCCTCATTTAGTATCCACGTCCCCCTGAGTAGAGTGGCACACTGCTAGGAAAAGTCTTCAGG